>NC_086451.1:91654845-92254845 GCF_028390025.1 Pseudophryne corroboree | reverse complement strand
TCCTCCCCGGCTTCTAAAAAATCCACCGCATGACGCTGGGGCTCCGCTGAGGGAGTCCGCTCCAGTGGGGGCACGTCTTCGACTTTTCAGCCACGTCTGGGTTCAATCACATGTGGATCCCTGGGCAATAGACATTGTTTCCCAGGGTTACAAGCTGGAATTCGAAGAGGTGCCTCCTCGCCGGTTTTTCAAATCGGCCCTACCGGTTTCTTCCCCAGAGAGGGAGGTAGTTTTAGCAGCAATTCAAAAATTGTGTCTTCAACAAGTGGTGGTCAAGGTTCCCCTGCTTCAGCAGGGGATGGAGTATTACTCAACCCTGTTTGTGGTCCCGAAACCGGACGGTTCGGTCAGACCCATTCTGAATTTAAAATCTTTAAACCTATACTTAAAAAGGTTCAAGTTCAAGATGGAATCACTCAGAGCGGTCATCGCCAGCCTGGAATGGGAGGATTATATGGTGTCCCTGGACATAAAGGATGCATACCTTCATGTCCCCATATATCCGCCTCATCAGGCATTCCTGAGATTTGCTGTACAGGATTGTCATTACCAATTTCTGACGTTGCCGTTTGGGCTTTCCACGGCCCCGAGGATTTTCACCAAGATAATGGCGGAAATGATGGTGCTCCTGCGCAAGCAGGGAGTCACAATTATCCCGTACTTGGACAATCTCCTAATAAAAGCGAGATCAAGAGAGCAGTTGCTGAACAGCGTAGCACTCTCCCTGAGGGTGTTGCAGCAGCACGGCTGGATTCTCAATCTCCCGAAGTCCCAGTTGGTTCCAACGACCCGTTTGCCTTTCTTAGGCATGATTCTGGATACAGACCAGAAAAGGGTTTTTCTCCCGATGGAAAAGGCCCAAGAACTCCTGAACTTGGTCAGGGACCTCTTGAAGCCAAAAAGGGTGTCGGTGCATCACTGCACTCGAGTTCTGGGAAAGATGGTGGCGTCTTACGAGGCCATTCAATTCGGCAGGTTCAATGCAAGGACTTTTCAGTGGGACCTTCTGGACAAGTGGTCCGGGTCTACAGATTCATCAGATGATCAGCCTGTCCCCCAGGGCCAGGGTATCTCTCCTGTGGTGGCTGAAGAGTGCTCACCTTCTAGAGGGTCGCAGGTTCGGCATTCAGGACTGGGTTCTGGTAACCACGGACGCGAGCCTCCGAGGATGGGGAGAAGTCACACAGGGAAGAAACTTCCAAGGTCTATGGTCAAGCCAGGAGGCTTGTGTACACATCAACGTACTGGAATTAAGGGCCATATACAACGGCCTTCGTCAAGCGGAGAATTTGCTTCGCGACCTACCGGTTCTGATTCAGTCAGACAACATCACCGCAGTGGCTCATGTAAACTGTCAAGGCGGAACAAAGAGCAGAGTGGCAATGGCAGAAGCCGCCAGGATTCTTCGCTGGGCGGAAAATCATGTAAGCGCTCTGACGGCAGTCTTCATTCCGGGAGTGGACAACTGGGAAGCGGACTTCCTCAGCATAAGACGAAGAGGAGTACAGACAATTCTCATTGTTCCAGATTGGCCTCGAAGGGCCTGGTATCCGGATCTGCAGGAAATGCTCACAGAAGATCCGTGGAGGACCTGTTGCAACAGGGGCCCTGTCTGTTCCAGGACTTACCGCGGCTGCGTTTGACGGCATGGCGGTTGAACGCCGGATCCTAGCGGAAAAGGGCATTCCGGATGAGGTCATTCCTACTCTGATAAAGGCTAGGAAGGACGTGACAGCAAAACATTATCACCGTATATGGAGGAAGTATGTGTCTTGGTGTGAGTCCAGGAATGCTCCTCCGGAAGAATTCCATCTGGGCCGTTTCCTTCACTTCCTACAGACTGGAGTGAATTTGGGCCTAAAATTAGGCTCCATTAAGGTTCAGATTTCGGCCCTATCCATTTTCTTTCAGAAGGAATTGGCTTCTCTCCCAGAAGTCCAGACTTTTGTGAAGGGAGTGCTGCATATCCAGCCTCCTTTTGTGCCTCCTGTGGCACCATGGGACCTTAACGTGGTGTTACGGTTCCTTAAGTCTCACTGGTTTGAGCCTCCTCAAACGGTGGAAATAAAGTATCTCACTTGGAAAGTGGTCATGTTGTTGGCCTTGGCATCGGCAAGGCGAGTGTCTGAGTTGGCGGCTTTATCTCATAAAAGCCCCTATCTGATTTTCCATGTGGATAGAGCGGAGTTGCGGACTCGTCCTCAATTTTTGCCTAAGGTGGTTTCCTCTTTTCATATGAACCAACCTATTGTGGTGCCTGTGGCTACGCGGGACTTGAAGGATTCCGAGTCTCTTGATGTGGTCAGGGCATTGAAAATTTATGTAGCCAGAACGGCTCGGGTTAGGAAAACAGAGGCACTGTTTGTCCTGTATGCAGCCAACAAGGTTGGCGCTCCTGCTTCTAAGCAGACTATTGCTCGCTGGATCTGTAACACGATTCAGCAGGCTCATTCTACGGCTGGATTGCCGTTACCAAATTCAGTAAAGGCCCATTCCACTAGGAAGGTGAGCTCTTCTTGGGCGGCTGCCCGAGGTGTCTCGGCATTACAGCTTTGCCGAGCGGCGACTTGGTCGGGTTCAAACACCTTTGCAAAGTTCTACAAGTTTGATACTCTGGTTGATGAGGACCTCATGTTTGCTCAGTCGGTGCTGCAGAGTCATCCGCACTCTCCCGCCCGTTTTGGAGCTTTGGTATAATCCCCATGGTCCTTACGGAGTCCCCAGCATCCTCTAGGACGTAAGAGAAAATAAGATTTTAAACCTACTGGTAAATCTTTTTCTCCTAGTCCATAGAGGATGCTGGGCGCCTGTCCCAAGTGCGGACTAAATTCTGCAAGACTTGTATATAGTTTTGGCTTACAGAAGGGTTATGTTACAGTTTTGATCAGTCTCGGGCTGATGCTGTTTTGTTTCATACTGTTAACTGGCTCGTATATTCCATGTTATACGGTGTGGATGGTGTGGGCTGGTATGAATCTTGCCCTTGGATTAACAAAAATCCTTTCCTCGTACTGTCCGTCTCCTCTGGGCACAGTTTCTCTAACTGAGATCTGGAGGAGGGGCATAGAGGGAGGAGCCAGTGCACACCCATATCTAATGTTCTTTTTAGTGCCCATGTCTCCTGCGGAGCCCGTCTATTCCCCATGGTCCTTACGGAGTCCCCAGCATCCTCTACGGACTAGGAGAAAAAGATTTACCGGTAGGTTTAAAATCTTATTTTTTTCATTATATTTGAAAAAATGAACTGTATAAGAGGGTCTTGGAAGAATATGTCACACCCCTGATCTGTTCAGATCATGTCCTGACTCCTGACCCAGTCAGCACCATCCCCCAATTTACTAGGTCCCCATCCACATTTATGTCACATGACTCACAACCGCCATATGAACAGGATCAATAATATATCAGCACAGGTAATAATTAATCTTGATTATTCTAATTTAATTAGTATTTTAAGGGCCAGGGGGCCCTGTTCTTTCCTGCCATTGATAACCGCCCCTCTCAGCTCACAATATAGTACGGCTCCCAGTTTCAAGTAAGTGTGTACCTGCCAAACAGTCCTAATTTTTCTGGGATTGTCCCGATTTTCAGCATAAAAAAGGTAATGGAATAATCCAGAATAGACAAGGTTCAATTGATGGAGATGCGGTTTAGGTAGAACAGTGTGTGGTTAGGGGGATCAGGATGTAGTTTAGGAGAATTGGGGTTGGTTTTAGGTGGATGGAGATATGGTTTATGTGGATCTGGGTGGGATTTATGTGGTTCAAGATGTGGTTTATGTTGATCAGGTGGGGTTTGGTTGTATGGAGAGTTGGTTAGGTGGATTGAGATGTGATTTAGTTGATTGGGGTGGGGTTTATTTGGAAGGGTGGGGTTACTGTGGTTTGAGATGTGGTATATCAGGGTGAGGTTTAGGCATATGAGGGAGGAGTTTTGGTGGATTCAAATGTGGTTTAGATGATTGAGATGTGGTTTAGGTGATTCTGGATGAGGTTTATGTTTTTAGGGAAGTGGTTTAGCCTGATCGGATGAGCTTTAGATGTATGGAGAGAAGGTTAGGTGGATTGAGATGTGTGTTTAGGTGGACCGAGGTGGGGTTTCGGTGGATTGAAATGTGGTTTAGTTGGATCAAGGCAGGGTTAGTGTGGTTCGAGATGTGGTATATTTTGGTCAGGGGGAGATTTAGATGTATAAGGGTGGGGTTCCAGTTGATTAATATGTAGTTTAGGTGGACTGAGTTGTGGGCTAGATGGATTAGGGTGGTGTTTAGGTGTAGCAGGATGTGCCTTATGTGATTCAAGATGTTTTGCTTGATTGAGGTAGGGTTTAGGTGGATCGGAGTGGTTTTTGGTGGATTGAGATTGGGTTTATGTAAATAGGAGTGGGTGTAAGGTGGATTAGGTTGGCGTTTATGTGGTTTGGGAAGTGGGTTAGGTGGATTGGGTGTGGCTTATGTGGTTTAAGAAACAGTTTAGATGGATCGGGTGTGGCGTAGGTAGATCCTGGTTGGGTTTAGGTGAATCAGATTTTTAGATAGATTGGTGTGTGGATTGGATGTTCAGGACATTGCTCACTTTTTGCTGATTTTCCAATAAGTAATGTTAGCAGGTATGTTTAAATGACGAGTTACTAGAGGAATCCTTTTCCTATACAGAAAGTCGCGGGAAAAAGAGAGGGAGTTTCCAAAACCACATAATGTTATAAACTTATTTTGTTCTTTTCCACAATAAAACATATAAAACATTCAAACAAAATTTGCTTAGAAATGAGAATGATGGTGATCGATAGACTGCGCCGACCACAGAAATGAAAGTAGGAATAAATTATTCTCTCTCTTAGACCTGCGTATATAAGACATATCCGACTTGGACATTTTCTAGATAGAAGTCAGTTATTTGTATTTGTAGTATGTAAATCGCAATTAGAACCCTACAGTATAGACATAGATGAATGATTGTGTAAGGGTTTACTCATGGGCTCCAAACTGTTAAGGGTGAGTGATGAAGGTACAGACTTGTCCTGCGACTATCCTTCCTGGGAATACACATCTTCCACCAGTATTTATTTGGCACTCAAGTGACATCTTTTTAACAGTCCAATATATAATGGTGTTCAGAAACTCAGGGGGTAATTCAGAGTTGATTGCAGCAGCAAATTTGTTAGCAGTTGGGCAAAACCATGGGCCTAATTCAGACCTGGTCGCAAGCAGGTGTTTTTTGCACTACTGCGACCAGGTAGTCACCGCCTACAGGGGAGGAGGTTATCTGTGTGCAGGGGTGCGAACGGATGTGCAGAGAGCTGCACAAACAAAAGTTTGTGCAGTCTCTGCACAGCCCAGGATTTACTCAGCTGCTGCGACGATCCGGACCGATGCTGACGTCAGAAACCCTCCTTCCGAACGGCTGGGCACGCCTGCGTTCTCCTGGACACTCCATAAAAATGGTCAGTTGCCACCCACAAACGGCCTCTTCCTGTCAATCTTCTTGCGATCACCGGTGAGATCGCTTTCTTCGTAAAATCCGATGCTGTCCGGCGATCCTCGTTTCCGGCAGCCGATGCGTCTGCGCATTGCGGTGCATATGCATGTGCAGTTAAGACCCGATCGCACTGCTGCAAAAAAAGATGGCGTGCGATCCGGCCTGAATGACCCCCATGTTGCACTGCAGGGGTGGCAGATATAACATTTGCAGAGAGAGTTAGATTTGGGTGGGTTATTTTGTTTCTGTGCAGGGTAAATAGTGGCTGCTTTATTTTTACACTGCAATTTAGATTTCAGTTTGAACACATCCCACCCAAATGTAACTCTCTCTGCACATGTTATATCTTGCTGCTGCGATCAACTCTGAATTACCCCCATGGGTTTTTCCAACTGCTAAAAATTTGCTGCTGCGATCAACTCTGAATTAGGCCCTCAGAGCGCAGTGACAAAGAGCGCAGGAGGCAACCTGTTTGTCCATATGTATCCTTGTTTGCTTTGCAAGTGACAGGTAGATACACGCAATTACGTCTCCCCGCAAATATAGTGCTTGGATATACCTAGGGGCTTATTTAATTGGTTATGTTAACCTGATTTGCCAATTAACGTGGCCGGCCCGGTGCAAGGTTTTTGGTTTCCAATTAGCCACAGAATTTTAGCCGGGTTAATTTTTAACTCGATTTAACATGGCTTTTTACTTGCAACCCCAGAGCAGGTGCAAAGTCGGGGAAAATTGCTATTTTAAGGTAAAACTGTTGGGAATTGGGGGGGTAATTCAGACTGGATCGCTGCAGCGGCAGCGATCGCAGTCTGAATCTTTTTGTGGAGTGCGCACGCGTATCGGCTGCCGTGCGCTATCAGCATCTCTTGGCTGGAGCTGCGCTGGTAGGCAGGGCCATCTTTTCGTATGGGCTCAATGGGCTCTTGCCCAATGGCCCCATGAGTATAAGGGCACTAGGCTGATAGCTGGGGGTCCCCTCTTTCCAGGGGTACCAGATTTTTTAAAATCGGCCCTGGGGAACCGGAGATATCCGACTTCAAAGCAGTGGTCTCCATCCAATCCTGTTAATTGCTCTTCCCAGCCAGATATCTCAGGTTCTGTCTGACTTCGAGTTTTTCTGAGGCTAATCCAAAAGGTGGGACTCTCTAGGTTTTTATCCCATTCAAAGCTAAGAAATCTATTTTGAGCAACTTGAGATATCTGCAGTCAAGCAAGCTGCCCTCCCACCAGAAAATTATAAATATTAAGCCCACTCCACTATCCACGACTCCCCTACATATTAAACACCCCCTACCACCCTGGAAGTCATGTACCAGGGCTTCCTCATTCAGCCCAATGCCCCTTCTACAGTTTACCCCATCTGTGCAGTAAAGGAGTAATTAGCAGAAATTACTGCTCCAGGACCTACATGCTGAGCGGAATATATAACACCCTCTACCACCCACAGGACATCAAAGCTGCCACTGATAGCACCCCCACCCCTACCTCTGGAGGATGGGTAGGGGGCCCAGTGCATTGCTGTGCCCAGGGGCCTACACTGCTGTTAAGAGGGCCCTGCTAGTAGGGAGCTACTCATCAGGTACAAAAGCATCGCCGCTGTGCGATGCTCTTGTACCTGTGCGGCGTGGCAGAGCCAGACATGTGGGGTGGACTAGCCCGGTGCTGGGTGTCCCCTCGCATGTCTGTGAAAGTGATCACAATCAACTCTGAATTACCACCTTGGCTAAGAACCCCAGAGACCCACCTTCCCCTTCCAAATGATTAAATAGGAAATTAGAAGTTTATAAGTAATTTAATTTGGCCAATAATTACATGTAATTTGAGGGGTGATATTTTACAAAGTGCAGAACAATGGGTTAAAAAGAGGTGGGACAGGTATATGGGACTGTTGTATGGATGGGACTGGTGTTTTTAACAGTGCAGTTACAAGTTGCTGTCTTTTTAACAGTGGCTTAAAATTAGGGATGAGCGAACCCCCCCGAACTTCACGCTCCGAACCTGGATCCGAGTCCGGCTCAGGACTTCTCGCCAGACTCAGAAACCAGAACGAGGCAAAATGTCATCATCATGCTATCGGATTCTCGCGGGATTTGGATTCCATATTAACAGACGCGCGTCGCCGCCATTTTCACTCCGGACTTGGAGAGTGAGGGAGACAGACCTCTGTCTCTCTCTGTGGGTGGTGGCGTCGGGTGGGGTCAGTGTGTGCTCTGTAGGGGTGCTGCTGCAGTCACTGTGGTGTACCTGTGCTGTGTTAGGGGTGCTGTCCTGGCTGTCACTGGTGTTTCATGTGCTGTTACGGCCAGGTGCTGCAGCTGTACATGGATGTTGCTGTCCTGGCTGTCAGTGTTGTACAGGGTGCAGGGGCACTGTCCTCCTGTATGCTGTAACATATAGGGATGCTGCTGGCCTTGTATGTTGTAAACATTCAGGGGTGCAGTTGTTAAAAATTAAAAGCACACTGTTCCTATATGCTGTTAAATATTGGGGTGCTGCTGTTCAAATAACATTACACTGACCCTGTATGCTATAAAAAATCAGGGGTGCAGTTGTTAAAAATTCAAAGCACACTGCTCCTGTATGTTGTAAAATATAGGGTTGCTGCTGGCCCTGTATGTTGTAAAAATTAATGGGTGCAGTTAAAAATTAAAAGCACATTGCTCCTGTATGCTGTAAAATATAGGGGTGCTGCTGGCCCTGTATGTTGCAAAAATTCAGGGGTGCAGTTGTTAAAAATTAAAAGCACACTGCTCCTGTATGCTGTAACATATTGTGGTGGTGCTGTTCAAATAACATTACACCGGCCCTGTATGCTATAAAAATTCAGGAGTGCAGTTGTTAAAAATCAAAAGCACACTGCTCCTGTATGCTGTAATAATAAAGGGGTGCTGCTGGCCCTGTATGTTGTAAAAATTCAGGGGTGCAGTTGTTGAAAATTAAAAGTACACTGCTCCTGTATGCTGTAAAATATAGGGTTGCTGCTGGCCCTGTATGTTGTAAAAATTAAGGGGTGCAGTTGTTAAAAATTAAAAGCACGACTTCCGGTTGGTGGGCCGAACGATCCGGCTGCCTCTCTCCTGAGCTCTCCCTCCAGGCTCACTAACTAGCCTAATCCAGCGGCTCAACCTGGACCGGAGACCCCGCAATTACACCCGCGGGTCCCGGAGATAATAGGGAGCGAAGTGGTGTGTGTCCCGGCTCGCTCCCCCCCCCCCCCCCCGTTTCGCCCGCCGGAGTCCGCACACGCTGTGTGCAGTGAATGACGGCGGCCATCTTGGACCTCGTGCAGGGCCGAGACTAGGCTGCCTGAGGGATCCCGGACCGCTTGCAGCACTCCACTGTGCCCCCCGGCGGCCCGCCGGACCCCACACTGCTGTCTGGCAACTCCGCTGTCTCAGGTGCATGCGGACGTGACTCGTCCTGCCGCCGCAGCGGCTGTGTCTCCCCCTGACCCTCTGTCTGGGAACCTGGTGCGCCCTGTGCCCCCCTGCCCTCATTGAAGAGACGCGGACCCCTGCCATCTCTGCACCGCCTACACCATCGGCTGGCTGGCACTAGTGGCAACGTGTGCATCGTGCTGGCCCCTGCTTGTGCCTGTCGGAGAAGAGTTCACACTACACATCTAGGGCTTCTCAGGTACCGCGCTGGTCGCTGCCTGAGCTCTGCCCTTGCTGCGGTTACACGTGGGCTGTCTTGCTTCCCTGCCTCACCTCCCCCTACCACAACTTGTGCCTGGATGAAGCGTATTCTGCCTCGACCCTCCTAAACATAGTTGCTTGATTCATATTCTCCACTATGGAAAAGTATGTGGCCAAAACACTCAGCGCGAATAAGAATTCTCAAAATAAAAATAAACCGACAGCTAAAGATAAAGAGCAAAGCCCTATTCAGCAGGGGTATCCGTCCTCTCCTGGCAGGAGAGACGCAGATGACCTGTCGCTTGCCGATGTCCGAGCTAGCCCGTCCTCAATACAAAAGGCCAGAGAAATTTCAGAAGTCATCTCACCACTCTTAGACGCAAAGCTGGCGCCATTGATGGAGGCCATTACGTCAGCGGCAGCTCAATTGACCCTGAATTATCTTGACAAGGTGAAGATCTTGGAGGCCTATCGCAGATGCTCTGACCTCCGTTATGAAGGATCTAAACTTCTGCTCTTTCAGGACTTTTCTTTCCAAGTTTCAACACAACGAAGAGAATTCTCCCCTGTCTGCAAAGAACTGTTCTCCAAAAGCATCAGATTCGCTCTTCTTTACCCTGCAAAACTAAGACTCTTTCATGCCGGCAAACCACATTATTTTGATACCCCGGACTCTGCTCGCAACTTTCTCAAGTCTTTACCCGCATCACAACCTGATTCTCGGATGGACGATGCTGATTGACTTTTCTAAAACCTAGTATTTTTTCTCCTTTCTCTTCTTTTATCTCTTCTTTCTGCTCCAATGGATAGTACACTGTTGATTATTTACATTTGGCTCTTACAGCCATTGCTGTGTAAGTGCTTTTCTTACTCATTGAGGTTGCGGGGATGGCGGGAGGCCCTTCTTCCATTTTCTCTGTCAGACCCTTTTTCTTTCTCTTTCTCTATTCATACTAAGGTTTCTGTTACATATGGATGGTTATTACTACTATCATATTGGGTTAAAAAATTCAAAAATGTTTTTGACGGGTGGCCAAAGTTATATCGGTTAGTACTTTATACATGTATCATATTGTTTCGTTATATATGTTTATTGTGACTCCACGTGACTTCCTGACGTGCTCCTTTAGCCCTTCCCCTGCTCGCTGGGACGGGGGATTGGGCTTTCGATTGTGGCTTCTCCTTCTGCGTTCCTTCGGACTGGGCATTGGATAATGCCGGACCCTAAAGATGTTGAGCCCCCCCTTGATAGCTCAAGGAGGTCTCTCAAGTTTGTCTCGTGGATCGTAGAGGGTTTGAAGACACCAATCAAGAGGAAAAAAGTATTGAACCACCTTAAAAAATTCCATCCCGATGTGGTGTTTCTACAAGAGACACACTGGCGAATTACTGATCCTAATATACTTAGGGACACCTGGGTTGGAGACTTTAGAAGTGCCTCATATACTACCAAAACAAGGGGAGTATTGCTCCTTTTTCGTAAATCATTGCACTACGAGATTAGGGAGGAATGGATAGACCCAGAGGGCCGATTTTTGTTTTTAAAGGTTGATATTGGGGGCGTGACCTGGCTGTGTTGGAGAGTGGACGTGCTCTCCCAAGCTCCTGAAGGAATACCCTCACCAACAACCCTTTTCCCCCCCTGCCGGGCACCAATCAACCTCAGTCCCTTACCTGAGCCCTCTCTCCCTCAACTGCTGTAGCCGTTGGGGACCCGCGGAGTCGGGGAGTGCTTCTAAGCGCTCCTGCGGACTGCGGCCTTCCCCCGGTGTGAAGCCGGGACCTCGAGTTCGGGGACGGGCCGGGCCGGACGTCCGAAGTGGAGACCCTGCTGTTTTCTCCTCCCCCCAGCCGTTGTCAGTGTCCTGCTACTCAGTCCGGGCTCCCCACACCCCCGTCTGGAGGCTGGGTGCTGGGGTTTACCGCGGAGGGGCGACTGCACGGGGACCGGAGATCGAGCGGCGACCATCTTGCCGGCCACCACCTGGAGCTGTGGAGCCGCTGTGACGCCGTGCGCTGGTCTCCTCCTCTCAGCCTCCCTGCAGCCGGGCATACTACACGGTGAGCAGTGCCTGTGAACTGTCCCGACGGCGTCCGCCCTCATCTCTCCTTCCACCAGCGGTGCGGGCTGGGGCTCCGTGAACGGGGGCTGCAGCTGTGCAGGCGGCTCCGTAAGGTGTGAGCACTGATCCCTCCGGCAATATTGGCCATGATCTGAAGTCTCCTATATTAATAGGCACTGGAGGATTGTGAGCTTCCTGGGGATTACAAACTAATACTTTGCCTACCCTGCAATACCTCCCCCCCCTCCCCCCCAGTCAGCCATCCTGCTAGATTAAGCGAGCACTGGGGATCTCTGGGCAGGCTCTACACCCGGAGCACTATCCGAATCCCTGCCGCTTTAGGTGACTTAGTGGGGGTCAGAGCCTATACCCTGATATCACCGCAGGGGTCTCCCGTGCTCTACGTCCATACATCAGGTGAACCCTCCTGCTGGACGATCGCTGCTGCTGCTGCTGCTCTGTTGATTTTTGCACTACTCTGACCCTCCCTCTCCGATAGCGGTGCACTATATTACTGTACTCTTCCTCATTTACATACTCCCGGGCGTCCGCCTTTGGGCCGCAGACGGGATGTGAGCGCGGATGCTCTCCACCGGCTATGCTATCTAACTAGTAGGGGAATGTATCCCCCGCCATCCTTCTAAGAATACGGTGTTGTCCTTTTGAAATGGTCCTTCCACTCACCCCTCTCTGATGGCCAGAGGCAAGAAAAACCAACAGGGAAAATCCGCCCGGTCTACACGTAGCACTTCATCTCAACCGAATCTCCGATCTTACCTGTCCATAGCGGCTGCCGTTGATCCCCCTCCCACTACGCCTCATACAGGCACTACCCCACCCACAATGGCCTCCTCTCCCCCGCCTGGAGATCTACAGGCTCATATGTCCCAGCTGCGGGGTGAAATCGGGGAGATCCTGACCCACGTCCGCTCCCTTCCTTCTAAACAAGACATGCAAGCTCTGGAATGCTGACTGCAGGACTCTATTCAAACCCAGATCTCGTCGGTACAATCTGACATAAAACACTTGGGATCCAGAATCGTCTCCCTAGAGGAAGAAAGAGATACAGTGGAGGATCAACTACTCCAGCTTCGGGACACGGTCGCCCAACAGGGGTCAGACATGGAACTGATGCAGAATAAATTAGACGACTTGGACAACAGGGGCCGTCGGAATAATATTAGAGTCCGGGGCCTCCCTGAAGAGGTTCCTTCAACCGGCCTTGTTGACGCTCTAACTAAAATATTCGGCGAAATTCTGGGCCTGGACCCCTCTGACTCGATTGAATTTGACCGAGCTCACAGAGCCCTCAGACCTAAAGGACCAGCTTCCGAACGCTCGGGAGACGTCATCTGCAGACTCCACTACTTCTCACAGAAAGTGGAGATCCTGCGCAAAGTACGAGCCCTGGAAGGTGTTGATTTTAATGGTACTCGGATCCAAATCTTCCAAGACCTCTCCTGGCGCACACTCCAACAGCGGAGGTTGCTGAAGCCCTTGACAGAACTGCAGCGCAAACGTGACCTGAAGTACAGATGGGGTTTCCCGTTTTCCCTGCAAGTATCCCATGCGGGTAAGGTCCTCTCTCTCCAATCCCCAGTGGATTTGCCTGGATTTTGCTCTGCTCTGGGACTAGAAGATATTTCCCTCCCTGATTGGCGAGCTTTCACTCTCCCCACCCTGGCCCCTACCAATCCGACCAGAAGAGAGAGGTGGCACAAAGTCCAGAATCCAAAACGGAAATCCAAAGGCGAAGAACCTCTCCACCTGATGGATGCCACCTGAAGGGAGTACGGCTGAGGGACTTTATTAGTCCTTTCTCCAGTTTTGATTGTACTGGCTCCCGGGACGAACCTGTAGAAGGTCCCCCATGGGTGACTTATTTGCTTCGTTTCTCTGTGGTTTCTGCTTCATGACTTCAGATTTGTGATGTCCCCCTCCAAAAAAAAATTTTTTTCTCTTCCCTCTCCTCACTCCCTCTCCCCTTAGCCCCCCTAGGTGCTTGACAATATTCATATCCTGTATTTCATCACTGTACCATGCCATAGCTGTCAATCACTACTTTGTTTCTAGACCTAGGACCTTACTTTTACGCATTTACTTCACGCAGTTCTGACCCTTAATTAGTGCCGCCTGATCTCCTCCCCCGGAAGGACCCTTCCCATTATCATTATTAATATTGCTGTTACTGTTGTTATTTATGTTACTATTCTTGAAATGCACAACCAACACCGGTTATTTTTGTTGCTTACGCTCCACTTGAATTAACTGATTTTAGGATGGCGGGGCTGCGGCCCCCTAATATACCCCCTACCGCTACGGTTTTCCCGAGACAGGGACACCCTTACGGTCCCTTCCCTGTCCGGTTGCGGTATCTTACTGTTCGACTTACTCAGGTATGTCGCCTTCTCTCTTTCCTGTTCCTAGATTCTCTTCCATTTTCTCTTTTCTTCCTAATCCTACCATTCCTTTTTTCCCTTTCGTCACCTGGTCCGCAGTATATGATTTTTGAGGCTCTACAACACCCCGACATATGGCTTCCACACTGAGGATAGTCTCCATAAACGCCAGGGGTTTAAACGTCCCTGAGAAGAGGGCCTGTGCCCTCCGTTCGTTCCACGCGGAGAGGGCTGATATTGTTTTTGTGCAGGAGACCCATTTCCGGCACTCCTGCCCTGCACCCCATTTTAGGAATAGGTTTTTTCCCACTTCGTATTATTGTAATTACTCCCAGTCTAAATCTAAAGGGGTGGCCATCCTCTTTGCTAAACATTTACCTATTACCAATGTGGTGGCCCATAGGTTGGAGGAGGGGAGATGCCTCGTACTAGTATGCTCCATCTTTAACACAACCTTTACAATTGTTAATATATATGCTCCCAACCAAGGTCAACCTGCCTTCCTCGAGGCTATTATGGATAGGGTTGATGCGCTGAAACAGGGGATCCTGATAGTGGGAGGAGACTTCAACTGGGCCCTCGACTACACTCTAGACACCTCCCCCGAGTCCCCGCTGGTACGCCACCGCTTGTCCAGGAAGGTGCGGCGCCTCCTCCACGTCAGCTGTCCGACGTCTGGCGCATATTCCACCCGTCAGACCGGGATTACACATATTACTCGGCCCCTCATTGTTCATGCTCTAGGCTAGACTATATTCTACTAGACCACAGACACCTGCCCCTGGCCTGCGATGCTTCAATAGGCCAGATGACATGGTCTGACCACGCTCCGGTTAGACTAGACATCTCCATCGGACTCCCCCCTGCTCAGCGACGCTTGTGGCGCTTCAACGAATCTCTATTACTCGACCCGTACTGTAAAGCCCAACTAGAAGATGCCATCGATATGTATATTGATTGTAATGTCTCCCCTGATGTATCTGATTTGACAATTTGGGAGGCTCATAAATGTGTAATCCGGGGAAAGTGCATTCAATTAGGCTCCTATTTAAGGAACCAACGCTTGGGACAAATTGAAGGACTTCTGCGGCAAATCCAATCCTTAGAAACCGCCCATAAGGCCTCCCTCTCCCCCGACACCTATGTCGATCTGGTTGCGGCCCGTTCGTCCTTGAATAAATTGCTATTAGACAAGGTGAAATTCTCTTTCAGAAAGTGCCGCAATCGTTATTACCGCTGGGGCAACAAACCGGGCAAAATGCTTGCCAGGGCTTTGCGTACCCAGAGAGCGCTCTCATATATCCCCTCCATAAAGGACACTCAAGGCCGTCTTTTCCATAACACAGACAAAATTGCGGAGATATTTTGTTCATACTACACCTCCCTCTACAATCTCCCCCCCTCCGACTTGGCTAGCAATCGGTCGCGTGACGTCGACGCTTACCTTACAAAGGTCGGCTTCCCTAAACTCTCGGAGGAGGCCGAGGAGGAGTTGGAGAGGCCCTTTACCTCACAAGACCTCGATGATGCCATCAAATCCACCCCTTCTGGAAAGAGCCCTGGCCCGGACGGTTTTACCATCAATTACTATAAAGCCTTTAAAGATAAATTGTCCCCCCTCCTCTTAGACGCCTGCAATACAGTCTCTGATACTAACCCTTTTTCTAGGCAATCCCTCGAGGCCCACATCACGGTCATCCCTAAGGAAGGCAAGGACCCCTCCCTGTGTCCCAGCTACCGGCCTATATCCCTTCTAAATGCTGACGTTAAGCTCTTCGCCAAGCTCCTTGCTAATAGACTCAGGTCCCTCCTACCCTCCCTTATACATAATGACCAAGTGGGGTTTGTCCCTGGTCGAGAGGCGAAGGACAATACGTCTAAGATCGTAGCTCTTATACACTACGTTTCCTCAACGAACTCCCCGTCGATCCTGTTATCTACTGACGCTGAAAAGGCGTTCGATAGAGTCGACTGGGGTTTCATGGCTGGGGTGCTGAGACACATGGGACTGGGGCCGACTTGCTTGCACCGCGTCCTGGCCCTTTACACCTCCCCTTCGGCCAGAATTGCGATAAACGGTTCCTTGTCCGGATCGTTCGATATTCATAACGGAACTAGACAGGGCTGCCCCCTATCCCCCATGATTTTTATTCTCTGCATGGAAGCCTTAGCTAGGGCGATTAGGCTCAACCCAAATATTTCTGGAATTAGGCTCAAGGATGACGAATACAAACTTGCCCTCTACGCCGATGATTTACTGGCTACGATCACAAACCCTACAGTCTCCCTGCCTAATTTAATGGATGAGTTTAAGCTCTTTGGTGAGCTCTCTAACTTTAAAATAAATTACTCAAAATCAGTGGCCCTGAATCTTAATGCCCCGACTGCCATGGTATCAGGACTTAAAGCTGCGCTCCCCTTCACCTGGCACACCTCACATTTGAAATACTTGGGGACTACCATTACCAGGGATCCTTCCCGCCTTTTCGACTCTAATTTTACCCCCCTCCTAACTAAACTTCGGGCAGATCTCCAATCCTGGACTTCTAAGTCTTTCTCCTGGCTAGGCAGACTGGGTATTCTCAAGATGAATTCCCTCCCTAAAATCTTGTATCTACTACAGACCCTACCGATCACAATCCCTTCAACATGGTTCCGGGAGGTACAACTGCTATTTAGAGAATTTATCTGGGGAGGCAAGAGACCGTGCCTGAAATTTTCCATGATGGTTAGGCAGAGAGACAAAGGTGGCCTCCGCCTGCCAGATATACAAGGCTACTATCGAGCCTGCCATCTCCAAAGGATCCTTTGGTGGTCTAGGGCTGTAACATCGAAACAATGGGTGCAGATAGAGAATCAAGTACTCCCGTCACCAATCGCTGTCACTCCCTGGTTACATACCCTCCCTGCCATCTCCCATCCCACTATAGGCCCCACCTTAACATGTTGGAAAGCGATTAGAAAATCCCCCTCTATTTCCTCATCGACTTCCGCTTACATGTCCTTTTTATTTAATGAACGATTTCCCCCTGGTATGGCCATACGGGGCTTCCAATCTTGGTATGATTTAGGACTCTGGAGGGTCGGGCAGCTGATGGACGGGGGTGAGGTTGTCTCCTTTTCGAATCTACAAGAGAAATGGCATTTACCGCCCAGAGACTTTTGGCGATATCTGCAAGTTCGCCATTTTTTGATGTCTCAGGGCTACTCTAGAGGGAGGCCCCAAGCCCTCACGCCGTTTGAACGCCTCTGCAACAGCTCGGCGCCCCCGCCCCACTCTATCTCCCTGATATACAACCTTCTATTGGCAGACTCCAGCACAACTCTCCCTCCCTTTACTGAGGCGTGGGATAGAAATCTCGACAGAGAGCTGGGCGAAGACGTTTGGGAGAAAATATTCAAACTGGCTCATGCTTGCTCCCCCAGTACACTGGTAGTAGAAACCCAGTACAAATTAATCTCTCGATGGTATAGATGCCCTGATATTCTTTCTAAGATGGGTCTTGGTCTCCCCAATACCTGTTGGCGCTGCTCTTCTGGCCCTGGGAACCCGCTCCATATATGGTGGTCGTGCCCCTTGCTTCAACCCTACTGGAAGGAGATACTTTCACTTTCTGCTGAAATTATAGGTGACGAGACTCCAACGGATCCCCTGTTTTGGCTGTTTCAATACTCGTCCAAACCCATCTCGAGCTATAAACACTCCTTATTATGCCATCTCAACAATGCCGCCAAGGCGGTGATTCCTGTCCGCTGGCGATCCTCCTCCCCTCCAACTGTTAGAGATTGGTTGAATAGAGTAGATCTTTATATGGAATTGGATGATATAATGGCATCTGCTGATGGGGGCTATCCATCCTTCAGGGATACGTGGGCGCGATGGCTACTTTTTAAGGATTCCTCAACTTTTAGGTCCATCCTCGCCTCCAGCTCCCCCACGCCATCTTAGACGTTTTCCCACCTCGTTGTATTGCTTCTTGTTGTGTGGTAAGCAGGAGACATGCGCTGTGGACCGGGTGACGCTGATTCTGACTCTCGTTCTAAGCCTCCCTCCCTTCTCTTCCCCCTCTATCTCTTTCCGTATTCTTTCTTTATCTCTTTTCTTTATCTTGTTCTTGTATTGGGTTAATAAGGTTAACAAGATATGTTTGACTATCACATTGTACCATTTTATGTGTTCATGCTGTTATGAAACATTGAGTATATGCTCTCTTGGTATTGACCACGGGAGCCAGATAGGCTTGCAGTTGTATCACGACACTACTTTTCTTTTATTGCGACTGTCTGTATGTTAACCATTTGTTATTGCTACAAATTTTACAATAAACATATTTTGCACTAAAGGTTGATATTGAAGGGGAACGGTTTACTCTGGCATGTATCTACGCCCCCACAGGGCCAAACGCTTCTTTTTTTTCAGACATCTTTGTTAATCTGCAGGACTGGGTAGAAGGTTCCTTGATTTTAGGGGGAGATCTTAATGTTGTTTTAGACCCGCTGCTAGACGTGTCAGGTGGTCCCAGACAATCGGGTTTAAATAGATCCACTCCCCCACCATTGTCCCTAATGCTGGACTCCCTACAGCTCTTGGACCCCTGGCGATTTCTTTATCCTGACTCTAGGGAATACTCTTTTTTTTCACACCCACACAAAATATTCTCTAGATTAGATTACTGGCTAGTATCCGCCTCTTTGATTCATAGAGTAGAAGACACCACCATAGCTAATATTCTTCTATCAGACCACGCTCCAATCACTCTATTAATTGCTTTGACCACACCCCGCTCATATTCTCATATCTGGCGGTTCCCAGAACATCTAGCCCACTCAGAAGACTTCAAACTTTATTTGACCCAATCATATCTCAATTACACAGGTGACAATGCAACACATATTGATGATATGAACCTTTTCTGGCAGGCTTCTAAGCCTGTTATTAGAGGTCAAATAATCTCATATGTTGCCGCCAGGAAGAAACAACTTCGGGAGAGGATGGCTAAGGCTTCCCTCCAGGTTGCCTCTGTTTATTCCCAACTACTGGCTGACCCGTCTGAATCTAATAGAATACGATATAAAGATGCCAAATTAGTCCATGATACCCTCTGTACTGAACAAGCCAAACTGTTCCTTTCCTTCCAAATATGGTGAAGGCCCATACGACCCCTAGGCATATCTCCTCTATTCGAGACACTCACACGTCACCTACACTGACCAGAGGCGTATCTAGCACGGGGCGAGCAGGGCACGTGCCCTGGGCGCTGTGGAAGCCCCAACAGAGGGGGCGCCACCGGCACGGCCGGCTCACCCCATGCAACAGGGATTCCGCCGACGCTACCTGCGGCGCTCTCCCTGTCTTCCCGGCTGCTGTGCCTGTCACACTGGACAGGCAGCGGCAGCCAGGAGCCTCCGCTCATCTCCCCCGGCCCTCCCCCTCTCTCCGTCTCCCTACACATTGTACTGTGCGCGATCGCGCGTGCGCACGACCACGACGGTACGCGCGCGCGCGCCTGCGCGGCTTCAGTGAGCGGGTTTAACAGCCAGGTGAGCGGAGTGGACTTTCGTTTTTTTTCTGTCGGGAGAGGGGGTTGCGGGACAGTGTGTGTGTGTGAGTGTGTGTTAATTGTGTGAGTGTGTTAATTGTGTGTGTGTGGGACAGTGTGAGTGTGTTAATTGTGTGAGTGTGTTAATTGTGCGTGTGTGGGACAGTGTGAGTGTGTTAATTGTGTGAGTGTGTTAATTGTGCGTGTGTGGGACAGTGTGTGTGTGTTAATTGTGTGTGTGTGTGGGACAGTGTGCGTGTGTTAATTGTATGTGTGTGTGTGACAGTGTGCGTGTGTGTTAATTGTGTGTGTGACAGTGTGTGTGTGTGTGTGTGTGACAGTGTGCGTGTGTGTTAATTGTGTGTGTGGGACAGTGTGCGTGTGTGACAGTGTGCGTGTGTGTGGGACAGTGCGTGTGTGTGTGTGTGTGTGTGTGAGACAGTGTGCGTGTTAATTGTGTGTGTGCGTGTGTGGGACAGTGTGCGTGTGTTAATTGTCCCGGCGGTGATTGGTGTCTGCAGTGTGCGCCCCCGTCCTCCTCCGCTGCTGCTGACAGGAGCGGTGTTGTGCGGCTCTCCCCCTGCTCCGCCGGCTCCGTCCTCCCGTCGTGGCCCTGCAGTGTGTGCCGGTCTCCCCAGCAGCAGCAGGTTAGTCTCTCTCTCCTACCCCCCCCCCCCCCCCCCTCTCTCTCTCTCTCTCTCTCTCTCCTCCTGTGGATTGAAGTTTGTAAGTATCATTTTCATTTTTACAGGTGCCCCTATTGGATTCTACTGGACAAGTGGACGTGACCGGCGTGGGATGTAGGTAAATAATGTGTCTCTCATTTTTACAGGTGCCCCTATTGGATTCTACTGGACAAGTGGACGTGACCGGCGTGGGATGTAGGTAAGTAATCTGTCTCTCATTTTTACAGGTACCCCTATTGGATTCTACTGGACAAGTGGACATGACCGGCGTGGGATGTAGGTAAGTAATCTGTCTCTCATTTTTACAGATTCCCCTATTGGATTCTACTGGACAAGTGGACGTGACCGGCGTGGGATGTAGGTAAGTAATCTGTCTCTCATTTTTACAGGTGCCCCTATTGGATTCTACTGGACAAGTGGACGTGACCGGCGTGGGATGTAGGTAAGTAATGTGTCTCTCATTTTTATAGGTACCCCTATTGGATTCTACTGGACAAGTGGACGTGACCGGCGTGAGATGTAGGTGTCACGATCCGGGTATCTGGACGCCATTTCTTACCCATCAGATGCCTCCTAAGGCTGGCTCAGCGCTCCAGGACCGGATCCCATCTGTTATCCTAATGTTCACATTCCTGCATCCTCTCCTGTCTCTCTGAGACGCTGTCACAGTAACGCCTTATTACATCTGGCATGGCGTCTCCCGCGGCCTCCGCCGCCGTCCCTGAGCTTCTGCATGCAGAGTGTCAGAGTGGCGATTACGTCAGCCGCGGCCTCCGCTGTGTCCGCGTGGTTGGATGTGCACTTGTCAGCCTGGCGTCTCCTGTCTCCAGTGGCCGGCGCCGCCATTACTGTTTTCATTACCACATGGATTACAAACCAAACTTCCCTCCAAGTGTCTGCATGGGCGCAGCCATCTTGGATTCTGTCAGCTGATCATTTCCTCCAATCTGTTGTCAGTATTGTTAATCTGCATAATTGCCTAGCCAATCCCTTCCTTGCTGCAGGTATAAATACACTGTGCCTGAGCAAGGAAGGCGTCAGTGCTTTGGTTGTCAAACCTAGTTCCTGTTTGTCTCTCTCCTGTGATTGTCTTCCAGGTTCCAGCTCCTGTCTCAAGACTTCCACCATAGAGACCCGCACCAGCATTCCACCTGCGGTGTAGCCTGACTCTCCAATCCATTGTGGATTCATGTTTCCAGCTACAACATTACCTGCTTCCAGCTCAGCTTCCAGCAGAGTACAGCTTCCCTTAAAGGGCCGGTGTCCTTTCTACACTTTACCACTCTCCACCGGTATTATTATTTCTCCGCTCTCAAGTTCTACATTTCAGTTCATATTTCATCGCTCCCAAGTTCATTTATTATTTAACTGGTTCCAGCCAGTATCCACTCCGTGCTAACAACAGTCTGGTTCCAGCCAGTATCCACAGCAGCTGTTTTATCTTCAGCAACCCAGCTTTTCCTGGAACACCAGCTGGCACAATCCTGGGTTATCTCCATTGCTACAGTCGGGCCTGGTAAGGACTTTCCATCTAGAAGATCATAAGAACTATCTCACACTACCAGTGCCCTGTGGCTCCTGCCATCCTGTAGTACCCAGGAACTGTATTTATTCTTTGCTGACTTTTACGTTTTCTTTTACTGCTGCTGTGTTGCGGAGTTGTCATAATAAACATCATTGACTTTTATCCAAGTTGTCGTGGTCACGCCTTCGGGCAGTTATTATTCATGTTACTTACATGTCCAGGGGTCTGATACAACCTCCCAGGTTCCGGTACATCTCAGCCCCTACAACTGAGGCTGCCTCCCGTCAGCTCAGGCCCTCAGTTGTGACAGTAAGCACTGACCTAATGAATCCAGCCGGAGACCAGGATCAAGCGGCCAGGCCGATGCAAGAACTGGCAGCCCGACTAGAACATCAGGAGGCTGCACAGGGCCACATCATCCGCTGTCTCCAGGATCTCTCTACTCGGCTGGATGGGATTCAGACAACTCTCCGTGGATCAGGCGCGTCTGGTGCGTCAACCACAGTGACTCCAGCTATAACCCCACCCACCTTACCCATTTCTGCTCCACGTCTTCATCTTCCAACGCCAGCAAAATTTGACGGATCTCCAAGATTCTGCAGGGGATTTCTCAACCAGTGTGAGATTCAGTTTGAGCTACAACCTGGCAATTTTCCCAGTGACCGTACAAAAATTGCCTACATTATTTCTCTTCTCAGTGGCTCAGCCCTTGATTGGGCATCACCGTTATGGGGGAGGTCCGACACCCTGCTATCTTCCTACACTGCCTTCGTGTCAACATTCAGGCGCATCTTCGACGAGCCAGGCCGGGTAACCTCAGCTTCATCCGAGATTCTCCGTTTACGCCAGGGGTCACGTACTGTAGGACAATATCTGATACAGTTCCAGATCCTGGCATCCGAACTGGCATGGAACGACGAGGCCCTGTATGCTGCATTCTGGCATGGCTTATCTGAGCGTATTAAAGATGAGTTAGCTACCAGAGACTTACCTTCTAAGTTAGATGAGCTAATCTCACTCTGCACGAAAGTTGATTTAAGATTCAGAGAGAGAGCAACTGAGCGTGGAAGATCATCTGCTCCAAAATCTTCTGCTCCTCCTCCTCGTCAACTGTCACCATCTAAAGATGAGCCCATGCAACTTGGCCGTTCCCGTTTAACTCCTGCTGAGCGCCGAAGACGTCTCTCCGAGTTTCTCTGTCTCTATTGTGCAGCTCCGTCTCACACCATTAATGCCTGTCCCAAACGTCCGGGAAACTCCAAATCCTAGCTCGCCAAGGAGAGGGCCGGCTAGGAGTAATGATCTCCTCTCCATCTCCTCAAGATTGTAATCTCCCAGTCTCGCTTCAAGTTGCTCAACGTTATCGGAACGTCATTGCCCTCCTTGATTCCGGAGCAGCTGGGAACTTTATTACCGAAGCCTATGTTAAACGGTGGTCCCTACCCACCGAGAGACTTCCTTCGTCCATTTCTTTAACTGCCGTGGATGGCAGCAAAATTTTTGATGCAGTCATTTCTTTAAGGACTCTACCAGTTCGTCTGAGAGTGGGAGTTCTTCATTCCGAACTTATTTCTTTTTTAGTGATTCCAAGAGCCACACATCCTGTGGTCCTGGGCCTTCCATGGCTCCGTCTTCACAATCCTACAATTGATTGGACGACTACGCAAATCCTGGCATGGGGTTCCTCCTGTGCTGAGACATGTTTGTTTAAAGTATTGCCTGTCTGTTCTTCCTCCCCCAGGTCGTCTGATGTTCCACCTCCTCCATATCAAGATTTCACGGATGTGTTCAGTAAAGCTTCTGCTGATATCCTTCCTCCTCATAGAGAATGGGACTGTCCGATTGATCTCGTTCCAGGGAAGGTTCCACCTTGAGGCCGAACTTATCCGTTGTCTCTGCCTGAGACGCATTCTATGGAGGAATATATTAAAGAGAACCTAGCAAAGGGGTTCATTCGACCTTCTTCTTCTCCAGCCGGCGCAGGCTTCTTTTTTGTAAAAAAGAAAGATGGTGGTCTGCGGCCGTGCATCGACTACAGAGGTTTGAACGACATTACCATCAAGAACCGTTATCCTTTACCCCTGATTACTGAGCTCTTTGACAGAGTTAGCGGAGCTACCATCTTTACAAAGCTGGACTTGCGAGGTGCATACAATCTCATCCGGATCCGTGAGGGTGACGAGTGGAAGACCGCCTTTAACACCCGTGACGGACATTATGAGTACCTCGTCATGCCCTTCGGATTGAGCAATGCTCCAGCTGTCTTCCAGCATTTTGTCAATGAGATCTTCAGAGACATTCTATACCGTCATGTCGTGGTCTATCTAGACGATATCCTCATTTTTGCCAACGATTTAGAGGAACATCGTTTTTGGGTTAAAGAGGTTCTGTCCCGTCTCTGTGTCAATCATCTCTATTGCAAATTAGAAAAATGCGTCTTTGAAGTCAAGTCCATTCCGTTTCTAGGGTACATTGTGTCCGGTTCCGGACTAGAGATGGATCCTGAGAAACTACAAGCAATCCAAAATTGGCCGGTACCCTTAACCCTCAAAGGGGTCCAGAGGTTCTTAGGGTTCGCCAACTATTACCGAAAGTTTATACGAGACTTTTCCACCATTGTGGCGCCTATTACTGCTTTCACTAAGAAGGGTGCTAACCCGTCCAAGTGGTCTGAAGAAGCCATGCAAGCATTTCATCTTTTAAAACAAAGGTTCATCTCTGCGCCTGTTCTGAAACAGCCTGACATCGACTCTCCTTTCATCTTAGAGGTGGATGCCTCCTCCGTTGGAGTAGGAGCGGTGTTATCTCAGAGGGCTAAAGATGGCCATTTACACCCTTGCAGTTTCTTCTCCCGGAAGTTCTCCCCAGCTGAGCGCAACTATGCCATTGGCGACCAGGAGTTGCTAGCCATCAAGCTCGCTCTAGAAGAGTGGAGGTATCTGTTGGAGGGAGCTTCTCATTCAATCACCATACTTACAGACCACAAGAACCTTTTATACCTGAAGGGCGCACAATGTCTCAACCCTCGTCAGGCCAGATGGGCACTTTTCTTTTCCAGGTTCAACTTTAAACTCCAGCTCTGTCCGGGCTCTCAGAATCGCAAGGCCGATGCCCTTTCCCGCTCATGGGAGCAAGAAAATGAGTCAGAGTCTTCAGACAAGCATCCTATTATAAATCCGTTGGCATTCTCCACGGTAGGGATGGACTCTACGCCCCCATCAGGGAAAAGTTTTGTGAAGCCGATGCTAAGGAAGAAGCTCATGCATTGGGCCCATGCTTCCCGTTTTGCCGGACATACAGGTATCCAAAAAACCCTGGAGTTTATCTCTAGGTCCTATTGGTGGCCAACTCTGAAAAAGGACGTCTTGGAGTTTATTGCATCTTGCCCAAAGTGTGCCCAACATAAAGTATCCCGCCAGTCGCCTGCGGGGCAACTGGTTCCACTATCCGTTCCCCGTCGACCATGGACCCACTTGTCGATGGATTTCATTACAGACTTACCCATGTGCAACAAGTTCAATACCATCTGGGTGGTAGTTGACCGGTTCACCAAGATGGCACACTTCATTCCTCTCACCGGTCTTCCGTCAGCTTCCAAGTTGGCTCAAGTATTCATACAAGAGATCTTCCGACTCCACGGTCTTCCTGAAGAAATTATCTCAGATCGAGGAGTTCAATTCACAGCCAAATTCTGGCGAAGTTTATGTCAAGTCCTCCAAGTCAAGCTAAAGTTTTCCACGGCTTACCATCCTCAGACCAATGGTCAAACCGAGAGGGTGAATCAGGACTTGGAGGCCTTCCTCCGCATCTATGTGTCCTCCTCTCAAGATGACTGGGTTCAATTACTTCCCTGGGCCGAGTTCTGTCATAACAACCAGTATCTTATTGACTGGAAGGGTTACGGCCCTGAGGAACGTTCATGGACCAATGCTTCTGATGTCCATGCTCCTGCCTTGGTCCGGAGATTCCATTCCAAGTTTCCTCAAAAGCCAAAGAAGTGTCCTGGGGCCACTCCTAAAGGGGGGGGTGCTGTCACGATCCGGGTATCTGGACGCCATTTCTTACCCATCAGATGCCTCCTAAGGCTGGCTCAGCGCTCCAGGACCGGATCCCATCTGTTATCCTAATGTTCACATTCCTGCATCCTCTCCTGTCTCTCTGAGACGCTGTCACAGTAACGCCTTATTACATCTGGCATGGCGTCTCCCGCGGCCTCCGCCGCCGTCCCTGAGCTTCTGCATGCAGAGTGTCAGAGTGGCGATTACGTCAGCCGCGGCCTCCGCTGTGTCCGCGTGGTTGGATGTGCACTTGTCAGCCTGGCGTCTCCTGTCTCCAGTGGCCGGCGCCGCCATTACTGTTTTCATTACCACATGGATTACAAACCAAACTTCCCTCCAAGTGTCTGCATGGGCGCAGCCATCTTGGATTCTGTCAGCTGATCATTTCCTCCAATCTGTTGTCAGTATTGTTAATCTGCATAATTGCCTAGCCAATCCCTTCCTTGCTGCAGGTATAAATACACTGTGCCTGAGCAAGGAAGGCGTCAGTGCTTTGGTTGTCAAACCTAGTTCCTGTTTGTCTCTCTCCTGTGATTGTCTTCCAGGTTCCAGCTCCTGTCTCAAGACTTCCACCATAGAGACCCGCACCAGCATTCCACCTGCGGTGTAGCCTGACTCTCCAATACATTGTGGATTCATCTGTTTCCAGCTACAACATTACCTGCTTCCAGCTCAGCTTCCAGCAGAGTACAGCTTCCCTTAAAGGGCCGGTGTCCTTTCTACACTTTACCACTCTCCACCGGTATTATTATTTCTCCGCTCTCAAGTTCTACATTTCAGTTCATATTTCATCGCTCCCAAGTTCATTTATTATTTAACTGGTTCCAGCCAGTATCCACTCCGTGCTAACAACAGTCTGGTTCCAGCCAGTATCCACAGCAGCTGTTTTATCTTCAGCAACCCAGCTTTTCCTGGAACACCAGCTGGCACAATCCTGGGTTATCTCCATTGCTACAGTCGGGCCTGGTAAGGACTTTCCATCTAGAAGATCATAAGAACTATCTCACACTACCAGTGCCCTGTTGCTCCTGCCATCCTGTAGTACCCAGGAACTGTATTTATTCTTTGCTGACTTTTACGTTTTCTTTTACTGCTGCTGTGTTGCGGAGTTGTCATAATAAACATCATTGACTTTTATCCAAGTTGTCGTGGTCACGCCTTCGGGCAGTTATTATTCATGTTACTTACATGTCCAGGGGTCTGATACAACCTCCCAGGTTCCGGTACATCTCAGCCCCTACAACTGAGGCTGCCTCCCGTCAGCTCAGGCCCTCAGTTGTGACAGTAGGTAAGTAATCTGTCTCTCATTTTTACAGGTACCCCTATTGGATTCTACTGACAAGTGGACGTGACCGGCGTGGGATGTAGGTAAGTAATCTCTCTCTCATTTTTACAGGTACCCCTATTGGATTCTACTGACAAGTGGACGTGACCGGCGTGGGATGTAGGTAAGTAATCTGTCTCTCATTTTTACAGGTACCCCTATTGGATTCTACTGACAAGTGGACGTGACCGGCGTGGGATGTAGGTAAGTAATCTGTCTCTCATTTTTACAGGTACCCCTATTGGATTCTACTGACAAGTGGACGTGACCGGCGTGGGATGTAGGTAAGTAATCTGTCTCTCATTTTTACAGGTGCCCCTATTGGATTCTACTGACAAGTGGACGTGACCGGCGTGGGATGTAGGTAAGTAATCTCTCTCTCATTTTTACAGGTACCCCTATTGGATTCTACTGACAAGTGGACGTGACCGGCGTGGGATGTAGGTAAGTAATCTGTCTCTCATTTTTACAGGTACCCCTATTGGATTCTACTGGACAAGTGGACATGACCGGCGTGGGATGTAGGTAAGTAATCTGTCTCTCATTTTTACAGATTCCCCTATTGGATTCTACTGACAAGTGGACGTGACCGGCGTGGGATGTAGGTAAGTAATCTCTCTCTCATTTTTACAGGTACCCCTATTGGATTCTACTGACAAGTGGACGTGACCGGCGTGGGATGTAGGTAAGTAATCTCTCTCTCATTTTTACAGGTACCCCTATTGGATTCTACTGGACAAGTGGACGTGACCGGCGTGGGATGTAGGTAAGTAATGTGTCTCTCATTTTTACAGCTACCCCTATTGGATTCTACTGGACAAGTGGACGTGACCGGCGTGGGATATAGGTAAGTATGTGTGAGTGTGTCAGTGTGTTTTAATAAATTTTTACTGTCACGGTGTGTGAGTTGTGTTTTTATTTGGGTATTTTTTCTGTTGTAGAACTACAGGTACCGGCGGGCCCGTTATTTCCCTGCATGTTGGTACTTGAGGTTCTCCAAGTACCAGCAAGCGGGGGAGGCTTTCTGGGCCTTGTAGTTCCACAACAAAAAACAATATTCTTTTTTACTTACATGGCTATCAGCCTCCCATCCACAGCCCACGGATGGGGGGGACAGCCTCGGGCTTCACCCCTGGCCCTTGGGTGCCTGGAGGGGGGGTGACCCCTTGATTTAAGGGGTCCCCACTCCTCCAGGGAACCCCGGCCAGTGGTGACTAGTTGGGGGGGGTAATGCCATGGCCGCAGGGACCTACATAAATGTGCCCCCCGGCTGTGGCATTATGTCCCTGGCTAGTGGAGCCCGGTGCTGGTTTTAAAAATACGGGGGGACCCCTACATCTTTTGTCCCCCGTATTTTTGGAACCAGGACCGGACTAAGAGCCCGATGCTGGTTGTCTAAATACGGGGAACCCCTGTCCAATTTTTTCCCAGTATTTAAACAACCAGGACCGGCTCAAAGAGCCCGAGGCTGGTTATACTTAGGAGGGGGGACCTCACGCAGTTTTTTTTGGACATTTTTAACCCATTCAGACCCTTCTCCATTAAGTTAATGGAAGCCCTGGACAACAAAATTGCATTCATGTCCTCCTCCCACTCCCTTCCCAGTCCCAAACACTAATTATTATTTTTTTCTATAAAATTGTACAATATATCACAAGTATGATGAGCAGGCATGCAGCGGGCATTGGCGGCTTTGGACTGAGTTGCAAATTAGTGGCGGAGGGCTGGGTCAGTTGATGGTGGGCCAGTTTGTAAGCCATTGGTGGTGGCAGTGGGCATCGGCTCAGAGGCAGTGGCGGGCATTGGCTCGGTGGCGGTAGGGCTCATTGGCAGGATTCGGCAGACATTATGCTGTAGTGCCTCACCGCACGCCACTGACCTCACCGCACGCCACTGGTGTGTGGGACAGTGTGCGTGTGTGTTAATTGTGTGTGTGGGACAGTGTGCGTGTGTGTTAATTGTGTGTGTGGGACAGTGTGAGTGTGTGTGTGTGGAACAGTGTCAGTGTGTGTAAATTTTTGCAGTCCAGTGTGTGTGTGTGGGAGAGGAAAGTATGAGAATGTGTGTGTGTGTGTGTGTGTGTGTGTGTGTAGTCTGAGTGGGTGTGTGTAGGATTTGGGGGTGGCCAGTCTGTGTGTGTGTGTAATCAGTGTGTGTGGGATGTACTAATGGCCATTTACCGAAGAGAGATTGTTATGCACACCAGTGCCAGCAGGAAAGTACTGGTGTCAGAACTGTTATGCACTCCAGTGTCTGCAGGAATGTACTGGTGTTTGAACTGTTATGCAAAACAGATGGACTCACAGACAAACTGGGGGATATGACATAACGTACACAGAAGGTGATAGGGTAACAAAATACACACAAAGTGAACAGAGAAGCCCAGAGGCTAAGGAACTGGGTATCTCCCTTGTATTAGAACTGCTAAGATGGAAAAAGCAAGATGTTGTGTTTTAATACGTAGAGTACCCGAAATGCTGTTGCTAAGGGCAACAGCAAAACCCTAAAGGGTTACCAACGGGTGTGGCAGTAAACTCCTTGGTCAGAGATGGAATGATAGACACAAGGAGAATCTCCACAATCCAAATTCTCACTTGCAGTGCACAGGTTTTAGCTTACTGCCACTAAACTGACCCCTGACACCTAGCACAGTGAGACAGGATTAGACAGGCAAGTCTTAGAATACAGCCGCAAACTTGCTAAGTTCACAGAGTAGTAACAGAACTCCAGCAAGCTAAACGACTGACTCCAGTCTTACTGCTAGGTCTGGATTGGCAGAGTGTAATACCAAATTCCCAGGCCTATTTGCAGTAAGCAACAAACAAATACAAAGCTACACAGTACTGGCTAACATTCATGAACTGACTAACCAACAAAGATTCAGCAGCATCTGCTTACCCTGAAAAGAGGCCTTATAAAGCAGGTGCTGTCCACGCCCCACTCAGACCTCACAGACTGTGAGCACAAAAACCAGCACCGGATCCCCTGCCGTGCACAGAGCCTATAACCACTGCACAGCAAAAGACCCGAACCGGAGTATCAGCTGCGCTCAGGTTACTCCACTAGCACTTGTCTCCCGGTTGCCATGACGACGTGGCAGCACAGGGCAGGAGACCCTAACAGTACCCCCCCTCTGACGAGGGGTCAAAGAACCCCTACCACCGGGTTTATCGGGGAACTGCGAGAAGAAAGAGCGTATCAGTCTGGGGGCATGAAGATCACAACTGCGCACCCACGACCGCTCCTCCGGGCCATACCCCTTCCAGTGCACCAAAAATGACAGCCGACCCCGAACCACCTTGGAGTCAAGAATCCTTTCAACAACAAACTCCCTCTGGCCACGTATCAGAAGAGGGGAAGGTCTTCCACTGGTAGAAGGATTACTAATCGCCCGTTTTAAAAGGGAACAATGAAATGTTTTATTGATACCCAAAGAACGGGGCAGATCTAACTGAAATGCCACCGGATTGATAACCCTGGTGATCTTATAAGGGCCGATGAACCGGGGCCCTAACTTATGAGATGGCTGTCTCAACTTCAAATTCTTGGTAGACAACCAGACGAAGTCTCCTAATTTGAAGCTGCAGGGTCTTTTCCGCTTATCAAAAACCCTTTTGGTCACTAATGACACAGACACAAGGGCTTTCTTCACTTTCCGCCAAATACCTCTAAGGACCGAAACCACAGAGGAACCACCAGGCGTGGAGTCCACGGGGTCAAAAGAATTGGCCTTAGGATGATGCCCATACACACAAAGGAAGGGAGAGATCCCTGTAGCAGAGTGAGCCGCGTTGTTATAGGCAAACTCCGCCATGGACAGATGAGCAACCCAGTCAGTCTGACACTTGGAGACATAACACCTGAGGAACTGCTCCAAGGACTGGTTCACCCTTTCAGTCTGCCCATTAGACTGCGGATGGTAGCCTGACGACAAGCTGACAGAAATCTGGAGATCGGAACAAAATGCCCTCCAGAATTTGGCCACAAACTGGGATCCGCGGTCAGAGACCACATCAAGTGGCAACCCGTGGAGACGCACAACATGCAGCATAAATAATTCAGACAGGCGTCTGGCTGATGGCAGCCCAACCAGTGGAACGAAGTGCGCCATCTTCGAAAACCTGTCAACGACAACCCAGATGGCTGTCATCCCCGAGGATTTGGGCAAGTCCACCACAAAATCCATTGAAATGTGGGTCCATGGCTTAGATGGGATAGAGAGTGGATGTAATGGGCCAACAGGAACCCCTCTAGGAGTCTTATTTCGGGCACAGATGTCACATGCCCGAACCCACTGATCCACATCCTTAGCCACCGAGGGCCACCACACCGCCCTAGATAGCAACTCCCGAGTTCTGGCAATACCCGGGTGACCTGCCGACTTCTTGGCATGGAATTCCAGGAACACTCGCTGTCTTAACCTAGGAGGCACAAACAAAAGACCTACCGGAAGGTCTGGAGGAGCCTGCTCCTGTGCTCTAAGGACTAATGATAAGAGGTCCTGGGTAATGCCCACTTTAATACATGATGGGGAAACAATGGGCAACGGCTCCTCGGTGGTCTCCTGGATTGGAGCAAAACTCCGCGAGAGCGCACCAGCCTTGATGTTTTTTGACCCAGGGCGATATGTTATCAAAAAATTAAAGCGAGCAAAAAACAAAGCCCATCGTGCCTGCCTGGCATTGAGACGCTTCGCTGACTCTAAATATGCCAGATTCTTATGGTCAGTGAGAATTGAGACCACAAACTTAGCCCCCTCAAGCCAGTGTCTCCACTCCTCGAGTGCATCCTTAATAGCCAACAATTCCCGGTTACCCACGTCATAATTCATCTCGGCAGGCGAAAATTTACGGGAAAAGTAAGCACAGGGATGAAGGCGATTATCAGACACTCCCATCTGAGAAAGCACTGCCCCAATACCCATCTCAGAGGCATCCACCTCCACCACAAAAGGACGCTCTGGATCTGGGTGTCGCAGCACCTTGGCCGAAACAAATGCCCTTTTGAGACGGGCAAAAGCCGCTTTAGCCTCACAAGACCAGTGAGCAACATCCGCCCCTTTCTTAGTGAGTGCCACCAAGGGCGCCACTATAGACGAAAATCCAGCGATAAATCGTCTATAAAAATTTGCAAAGCCCAGGAAACGCTGAAGCGCCTTCAAACTAGTGGGCTGCACCCAATCCAGGACTGCCTGTACCTTGGAACCCTCCATTTGGAAACCTTCTGGGGAGATAATATATCCTAGAAATGCGATTTGCTGAACTTCAAATTCGCACTTCTCCAGCTTTGCCCCAAGCCGGTGGTCTCTGAGTTTCTGGAGGACTAAGCGTACATGCTTCCGATGTTCCTCCAGGGAATGGGAGAAGATTAGGATGTCATCTAAGTATACAACTAAGAATCTATCCAAATATTCCCTGAGCACATCATTCATGAAATCCTGGAAGACTGCCGGGGCATTACAGAGCCCAAAAGGCATCACCAAATATTCATAATGCCCTGAGTGGGTATTAAAGGCAGTCTTCCATTCATCCCCCTCTCTTATTCGGATTAGATTGTACGCACCGCGTAGGTCAATCTTAGAAAAAATGGTGGCAGTACGAAGCTGGTCAAACAAGACCGAAATGAGAGGCAGTGGGTATGAGTTTTTAATCGTGATACGGTTCAATTCCCTGAAGTCGATGCAGGGTCGCAACGAACCGTCCTTTTTACCCACGAAGAAGAACCCCGACCCAACTGGAGACTGTGAAGGTCTGATAAATCCCTTAGCCAAGTTCTCCTGAATGTACTCTGCCATAGCCTGAGTCTCAGGACGTGACAGGGAGTACAACCTGCTCTTGGGAAGCTTAGCATTTGGCAACAAATCAATGGCACAGTCATAGGGGCGATGGGGAGGTAGTACCTCTGCAACTTTTTTGGAGAACACGTCCGCAAAATCTGCATAACACCCTGGCAATCCTGGCAAACTTAGCTGCGAGAGCCTGACTGGAAGGCTCAAGCAACTCCTGAAACAATCAGTACCCCAACTAAGAATCTCCCCAGAGAGCCAGTCAAATTGAGGATTGTGGGCCCTTAACCAGGGTAACCCCAACACCAATGGGGCAAAAGTACAGACAGTCACATAAAAGGACAATTTTTCAGAGTGTGTGGCTCCAATAAACAAAGAAATCTGGCTAGTGCAAGAGGTAATTTTACCTTGGGATAATGGTTCCCCGTTTAACCCACAAATCTCAATTTCCGATGCCAAGGGTACTAAGGGAACAGAGTGTTTCAGGGCGAATTGGCGGTCCATAAAAACCCCGTCGGCCCCACTGTCCACAAAGGCCTCAGTCTTGACAGTTTGACCGAGGATCTTCAAGGTCACCGGAATGATAAAAGTCTTCTTGGGAAATTCTGACTTCTGGCCTGACAGGATATTTCCCATCACCCTCAGGCCCTGAAGTTTTCCGGCTTTTCTGGGCATGATACTACCACATGACCTTTATTCCCACAGTACAAACACAACCCCTGCTGTCTCCTCCGCGTCTTCTCACGCGAGGAGAGGCGGGTAGCCCCAATCTGCATAGGCTCCTCAGAAAATTCCTCAGAGTCTGAGGTTCCCTTGGGAAGGAAGGAAATCTCAGTCTCCCTTTCAAGCCTACGCTCTCTCAGCCGTCTATCCACCCGGATGGATAACTGCATGAGCTGATCCAAGCTATCAGGCAAGGGATATTGTACCAGTTGGTCCTTTATCTGGTTAGAAAGACCTCTTCGGTACTGGTGTCTCAGGGCTGGGTCATTCCACTGGGTATCATGGGCCAACCTCCGAAACTCCGTACAGTAAACCTCAACTGGCCTGCGCCCTTGCTTAAGGATCGAAATCTGAGCCTCGGCTGAGGCCGTCTTGTCAGGGTCATCATACAACATGCCCAGTGCCGTAAAAAAAGCATCAACACTTTTAAGCGACGGACAGTCAGGCTGCAACCCATATGCCCAGACCTGTGGGTCTCCTTGTAGCAAGGAAATCACTATGCCCACCCGCTGAATCTCCGACCCAGAAGACTGAGGCCTAAGCCGGAAGTATAGCTTGCAGCTCTCCTTGAAACAAAAGAACTGCGAGCGATCTCCAGAAAAACGATCCGGGAGATTTACTTTCGGCTCCTTAACCCCTGCAGGTGCTGCTGCTGCGGGAGCTCCGCCAGCAGCCTGGGAGGTGTGCATTTTAATGGACAAATCATTAAATTGTCGAGTCAGGACCTGCACCTGATCGACCACCTGTTGCAACGTATTTTGAGGGGTATGCTCCATATTCCCACAAAATTTCAACAGGAGTATTAGGCTGCTGAATATGTTATGCACACCAGTGCCAGCAGGAAAGTACTGGTGTCAGAACTGTTATGCACTCCAGTGTCTGCAGGAATGTACTGGTGTTTGAACTGTTATGCAAAACAGATGGACTCACAGACAAACTGGGGGATATGACATAACGTACACAGAAGGTGATAGGGTAACAAAATACACACAAAGTGAACAGAGAAGCCCAGAGGCTAAGGAACTGGGTATCTCCCTTGTATTAGAACTGCTAAGATGGAAAAAGCAAGATGTTGTGTTTTAATACGTAGAGTACCCGAAATGCTGTTGCTAAGGGCAACAGCAAAACCCTAAAGGGTTACCAACGGGTGTGGCAGTAAACTCCTTGGTCAGAGATGGAATGATAGACACAAGGAGAATCTCCACAATCCAAATTCTCACTTGCAGTGCACAGGTTTTAGCTTACTGCCACTAAACTGACCCCTGACACCTAGCACAGTGAGACAGGATTAGACAGGCAAGTCTTAGAATACAGCCGCAAACTTGCTAAGTTCACAGAGTAGTAACAGAACTCCAGCAAGCTAAACGACTGACTCCAGTCTTACTGCTAGGTCTGGATTGGCAGAGTGTAATACCAAATTCCCAGGCCTATTTGCAGTAAGCAACAAACAAATACAAAGCTACACAGTACTGGCTAACGTTCATGAACTGACTAACCAACAAAGATTCAGCAGCATCTGCTTACCCTGAAAAGAGGCCTTATAAAGCAGGTGCTGTCCACGCCCCACTCAGACCTCACAGACTGTGAGCACAAAAACCAGCACCGGATCCCCTGCCGTGCACAGAGCCTATAACCACTGCACAGCAAAAGACCCGAACCGGAGTATCAGCTGCGCTCAGGTTACTCCACTAGCACTTGTCTCCCGGTTGCCATGACGACGTGGCAGCACAGGGCAGGAGACCCTAACAGAGATATGTATTAAACCACGGGCACTGAGATGCCCTTCTCACTCACCATCCAGCTGGGTGGGCGAGCCGGGCGGGTGGAAAGCCAGCAGCAGGGGCAGTATGCCGGATATCAGCAGCCGAGGGTGGGGGCTGTAATGCACGTGCGGAGCCCAAAGCCGGAGATCAGCAGCACGTTGACCGGCAATAAGCAGCTTCTGCTTCCGCGTTCAACATGCTGCTGATGTCCGGCTTTGGGCTACGCAGGGTTCGGGGGATGGGTGTCCTCTGCCGGTGTACTGCAGCTCCGGGGGTGCGGGCTCCGGAGGCTTTCAGCACTGTTGAATATCCAGCTACCTCAAGTATGTACAGCCCGCACCCTCTGCTGCTGATATCCGGCATGCTGCTGCTGGTTGTCCCCCCGCCCGGCTCGGCCACACAGCTGTATGGTGAGAAGGGCATCTCAGTTCCTGAGGTTTAACACATATGCCTCAGAAAATGGCCTCTGCGGTAATCGATACTAATGCTTACCGTGACAGTAACAGCGGGGAGGAAGGTGCACATCGGAATCCTGCAGCATGAAACAAGAACCCCTTCAGAGCGCAGCAGACCACACTGAAAAGGGTGCATACCCGGTGCGGTGCTCTGCATCCCGGGTCGTGCCGAAGATGTGGAGTGTCGGAGGTGGCAGAAGTGCCGCAGCTTGGGGTGAGAAACCGCTGCAGCCCTTCCGCTGCTAAACTCTGCAATTAGTCTATTAAGGGGGTGGGCTCCCTCATCATAGTGCCCCACAGGCCATGTTAATTCTGGGGGTAGGATCCCCTAACTCTATAATGGGAATTTTGGCTCATATCATGTGCTGTAACGTGAATTTTGGCTCATACCGTGTGCTATAATGTGAATTTCGGCTCATACTATGTGGGGTAATGTGAATTTTGGCTCATTCCGTGTGCTGTAATGTGAATTACGGCTCATACCGTGTGCTGTAATGTGAATTTCGGCTCATACCATGTGGGGTAATGTGAATTTTGGCTCATACCATGTGGAGTAATGTGAATTTTGGCTCATACCATGTGGGGTAATGTGAATTTCGGCTCATACTGTGTGCCATAATGTGAATTTCAGCTCATGCCGTGTGGGGCAATGTGAATTTCGGCTCATACTGTGTGCTATAATGTGAATTTCGGCTCATACCGTGTGCTATAATGTGAAAGGGGCACCAGTACTAGATAGTACAAGGGGTCCTAATACACTGAAGGACACGCCCCTTTTGAGTGACCACGCCCCTTTTCCGGAGCGCCGAAGGCGCGCGCATAATTGCTATATAAACTCTTTCATTCCACCTTCAAAATTCTACTTCGACCACTGCACCTACATACACATACATACACACCCTGACATCTTTATATGCAGTGACACCGGTGGCGTCTGCACATACTTTCCTTTTGTATTTTTTTTTTTTATTATTAGCATTTTATTAATTTTTTCTTTTTATTAGAATTTTTTTTTTTTTTTGTTTGGGGGGGGGGGCGCCATTATTGATCTTGCCCTGGGCTCCAAAATCCCTAGTTACGCCTCTGACACTGACACAGGAAAAAATCAGTGACACCTTTCTGACTTTCTTTGAGACTTTATATACCGCCCCTCCCGACCAACCAGAAATTGGCACAGACTTTTTAACACAAGCTGGCCTTCCCGCTTTATCGGAAGAGGACAAAGAATTCCTCACTACTCCCATCACTACAGCGGAATTGGAAGAGGCCATTAAATCCTTAACCAATGGGAAGTCCCCGGGTCCTGACGGATTATTGGCAGCCTATTACAAACTACTCCTCCCACATATAAGCGACCACCTTTTAACATTGTATAATTCAATCTTGGCAGGCCATCCAGCCCCTCCTGACTTTAACACGGCACGGGTTATAGTCCTCCCTAAACCCAATAAAGATCACACTTTGGTCTCGTCTTACCGGCCAATTTCATTATTAAATCAAGATTTTAAATTATTCACGAAGATGCTTGCTTCCCGCCTCCAGTTGGTTCTGCCTAAACTGCTCCATCCTGCTCAGACAGGATTTCTACGCAATAGGCACTCTGTACATAATATTCGCTCTTTACTAGCAGCCACGATTAAAACTCATAGCTCACTGGAGACGGGAAACATAGTCCTAAGTTGCGATGCAGACAAGGCCTTTGACCGAGTCTCTTGGGCCCATATTGATAGAATACTTAGATTTCAGAATTTTGGCCTTGATTTTCTCCAGGTGTTTCGCATCCTCTACCAAACTCCACAAGCCTTCTTAACGATTAATGGTCACAACTCCAGACTCTTTTCCCTACACCGTGGCACCAGACAGGGCTGCCCCCTATCTCCCCTACTCTTTAACTTAGCTTTAGATCCTCTTCTCCGCCACTTTATAAAGGAAACCAGATGGCAGGGTATAAAACTAGCGGATCGAGAACTTAAATTCTCGGCATTCGCGGATGATATTTTACTTTACTTCGGCAACCCCCGGGTGGCCGTACCACATCTACTCGACATTTTAGATTCCTTTGAACAAGTTTATGGGATCAAAATCAATTATTCTAAAACGGAGGCTTTGGCATTCTTTCCCTCGGCCAAAATGGGTTGGGGCGATACCTTCCCATTTCACTGGGCCTCAAATAACTGTATTACCTATCTAGGTATTGTGTACCCTAATCATCCTTCCGAACTGTACTCCCTTAACTTTCCCACATTGTTCACTAGGACATATGCTGACTTCGCTAGGTGGGCCCACCTCCCCCTTACATACACGGGCAGGAGTCATTTGTACAAAATGATCAGTTTCCCGCGTTTCTTATATGTGCTTCAGATGCTTCCGCTGATTCCGCCCATGGACATATTCACTCAATTGGATAAGGCACTATCCAAATTTATTTGGGCGGGTAAATGCCCTAGATTCTCATTGTTTAAACTACGTCAACCTCGGTCCCTTGGTGGCTTGAATTTGCCGTGCCTGTACACTTACGCTTTAGAAGCCAATTACAGGATTGCTTTGGACTGGACCGGCGGACAGCGCATATATGCTAACACATATTTAGAACAATCCTTTCCACCTTCTTGGAATCTGGTAGCCCTATTACACGCAACTCCCAATTCCATGCCAAATAGTGTAAAGCACAATTTACTTATATCCTCTACCTGTGCAGCATGGCGATTGGTCCGCTCACAGCTTAAACTATCGCGATATACGTCACTGTTCTTACCTCTCTGGGGTAACCCAGACTTTCAACCCCACACAATCTCCCACATATTTCATACTTGGTATGACGGAGGCCTGAAATACATTCATCATTTTTTGGATGCTGAAACTTTGACCTTGCTAACACATTCACAGGTTATAGCACGTTTTCCACATTTACAGATACCATTATTTCCCTTTCTCCAAGCCTGTAGCTATGTGCAGAAGGTTCTGTCCTTGATATCGCTACAGGACAAATCCCACAATTTGGATAAAACCCTACGCCTGACCGTGAGTAGTAGCTTTTCCACAGCCCTCATACACTCACACTCTCGCACCTTACTAAACATAGAATCCGGCTCAGTGGGACTCATGAAATGGCGACTGGAGTTCCCGGATCTTTCTTTAAAGTTGATCCTAGAAGCCAACACTTACTTGGATAAAACATTGGGTTCCATTTCATACTCAGAAATGCATCAGAAAATCTTACATAGAGCATATGTCACCCCAAAATTGCGACACCTTATTGGAGCTGCCTCCTCATCCCATTGTTTCAAATGCGCTGCTCCAGACGCAGATCTGGTTCATTGTCTATGGTCCTGCCCTAAGGTGCAAGCACTATGGCAAGCACTCCAGTCATATATCACAATACACCTACAGATACAGTTTGATATTACTAAAACATGTGCATTTTGGGGCATATATCCGAAATCCTCTCCTATCAGGCTGTCTAAAGGACAACGTATTTTATTAATTAAACTAGCAGCTGCCACTAAGAAGACAATCCTCTCCCAGTGGATCTCTGCTGATCCTATACCCATCTCACTAGTACACCCTAGGATCTCTCATCTTTTCCACCTTGAGTGGACTAACACCACTTTACAGAAGGAAAAACTGACTGCACAATATTTTCATATTTGGTTACCCTATGTTCTGACTCTTCCCCCGATCATAAAAGAGGCTCTACGAAAATGTTTTAAGGATACTAAATGGTATCTTTTGGAGACTCTTGATTCCGCAGCCCCCTTCTGATCGTACTGCTCCTAAATGTTCAACTGGCCCAATTGTTGCTGTTCTCTTTTGTTGATACGATACTCGTTTGCCTCCTCTAGTGTATAGTTTCGATATCGCTCGGGGTCTACGTGGAGCACTATTACAATCGCAAATACTTTTACTATTACGGTATTACATATCCTTCAATGTTCTCATGTATAACTTGTTGTTTCTCATTTGTATGTTTTTGATGTTCACCTGTCAATAAAAAACTTTTGGAAAAAAAAAATTAAAAGCACACTGCTACTGTATTCTGTAAAATATTGGGGTGCTGCTGGCTCTGTATGTTGTAAAAATTCAGGAGTGCAGTTGTTAAAAATTAAAAGCACCCTGCTACGGTATGCTGTAATAATAAAGGGGTGCTGCTGGCCCTGTATGTTGTAAAAATTCAGGGGTGCAGTTGTTAAAAATTAAAAGCACACTGCTCCTGTATGCTGTAATAATAAATGGGTGCTGCTGGCCCTGTATGTTAGAAAAATTCAGTGGTGCAGTTGTTAAAAATTAAACACACACTGCTCCTGTATGCTGTAAAATATTGGGGACCTGGACCTGTATGTTTTAAAAATTCAGGGGTGCCGTTGTTAAAAATTAAAAACACACTGCTCCTGTATGCTGTAAAATATCAGGGTGCTGCTGGCCCTGTATGCTGTAAAAATTCAGAGGTGCAGTTGTTAAAAATTAAAAGCACACTGTTCCTGTATGCTGTAAAATATTGGGGTGATGCTGTTCAAATAACATTACACTGGCCCTGTATGCTATAAAAATTCAGGGATGCAGTTGTTAACAATTAAAAGCACACTGCTCTTGTATGCTGTAAAATATTGGGCTGCTGCTGTTCAAATAACATTACACTGGTCCTGTATGCTGTAAGAATACATGGGTGCTGATGAAAATAAAGGGACACTGTTCTTTGTGCTGTAATAATAAAGGGGTGCTTTCCTGTGAAATGGAGAACAACAATTTGGAGGAAAAAATAGTGGAAGATTAGGAACCACTTCCAGTTCCGAGTACTAGTGCTGAAGCTGCTGCTGCCACCAGTCATGACATTGACGATGCAAATTACATCAACATCATCTACTAAGGTCAATGCCCAATGTCATAGAGGGCCTGTAAAATCCAAGAAGCAAAAATTAATAATCAGAAAGAAAAAAAGAAATGATCCGACAAGAAACGTAAAATTGGCAATATGCCATTCATGACACGAAGTGGCAAGGAAAGGCCAAGGCCTTGGCCTATGTTCATGACTGATGGCTCAGCTTCTCATGAGGATGGAAGCCCTCCTCCCTCTCGAAAAAAAAAAAAATGAAGCTTGTTAAAGCACAGGGAAAAACAACTGTGCGTTCAGAGATATCACAAATCCCCAAGGAGAGTCCAAGGGGTAAATTTACTAAGATGGGAGTTCTATTTGAGATGGGATGTTGCCCATAGCAACCAATCAGATTCTACTTCTCATTTATCTTGCACCTTCTAGAAGATAATACTTGGAATCTGATTGGTTGCTATGGGAAACATCCCATCTTAAATAGAACTCCCATCTTAGTAAATTTACCCCCCAGTGTGTCCACGGTTGCCATGTCATGGCCTGACCTTCCCAAGACTGTATGAAAAGAGGAGGTTCCTACCACCATTTGCATGTCCCCTGCAAGTGCTGGGAAAAGCACCACCAGTCCAATTGCTGATATTGAGATTGAGGATGTCACTGTAGACGTACACCAATAATGAGGAGGAAGGATGAGGCGGATATAGGTGTAGCTGGCACTGAGGAGGAAGTTGAAGTTGAGGATTCTGATGGTGATGTGGTTTGTTTGAATAAGGCACCAGTGGAGACAGTTGTCCGTGGGATGAGAAAGTCCATTGTCATGCCTGGGCAAAATACCAAAAGAGCCACCTTTTCGGTGTGGAATTATTTCTCCACCAATCCGGACAGGTGTCAAGCCGTGTGTTGCCTTTGTCAATCTGTAATAAGTAGGGGTAAGGACGTTAACCGCCTAGGAACATCCTCCCTTATACGTTACCTGCAGCGCATTCAACAGAAGTCATTGTCAAGTTCAGAAGCTTTGGGTAAGAGCGTAAGCAGTCCACTGACCCCTAAATCCCTTCTTCCTCTTGTACCCAAGCTCCTGCAAGCCACACCACCAACTCCCTCAATGTCAATTTCCTCCTCAGTCAGGAAAGGAAGTAGTCCTGCAGGCCATGTCACTGGCATGACTGACAAGTCCTCTCCTAACTGGGATTCCTCCAGAGGATCCTTGAGTGGTACGCCTACTGCTGCCGCTGCTGTTGTTGCTGCTGGGAGTCGATCGTCATCCCAGAGGGGAAGTTGGAAGAGCCCTTGTACTACTTCAACTATGCAACTGACCGTCCAACAGTCTTTTGTGAGAAATATGACAGCAGTCACCCTGTTGCAAAGTGGATACTGAGGCCATAACAACTGTGCTGATGTTAGATGTGCATCCGGTATCCGCCATTAGTGCAGTGGGATTTAGACTGTTCATGGACGTACTGTGTCCCCGGTACCAAATCCCATCTTGATTCCACTTCACTAGGAAAGCGATTCCTGGATTGTACAGGGACATTAAGAAAAGTATCCTCAGTGTCCTGAAAAATGCAGTTTTACCCACTGTCCACTTAACCACGGACATGTGGACAAGTGAGCAGGGCAAACTAAGGACTACATGACTGTGACAGTCCACTGGGTAGATGTATTGCCTCCCGCAGCAACAACAGCAGCGGCACCAGTAGCAGCATCTCACAAACGCCAACTCATTCCTAGGCAAGCTACGCTGTTCCGTAAGAGGCACACCGCTGACAACCTCTTACGTAAACTGAGGGACATCATTGCACAATGGTTTACCCCACTTAGACTCTCCTGGGGATTTGTGATATTGGACAACGCCACCAATATTGTGCGTGCACTACATCTGGGCAAATTCCAGCACATCCCATGTTTTGCAGATACAATTAATTTGGTGGTGCAGATTTTTTTTTAAATGACAGGGGCGTGCAGGAGATGCTGTTGGTGGCCTGAAAAATTGCAGGCTACTTTCGACATTCAGCCACTGCGTGCCGAAGACTGGAGCGCCAGCAAACACTCCTGAACCTGCCCTGCCATCACCTGAAGCAAGAGGTGGTAATGAGGTGGAATTCAACACTCTATATGCTTCAGAAGATGGAGGAGCAGCAAAAGGCCATTCAAGCCTATACATCCACATACGATATAGGCAAAGGAGGGGGAATGCACCTGACAAGCGCAGTGGAGAATGATTTCCGTGTTGTGCAAGGTTCTCCATCCCTTCGAACTTGCCACATGTGAAATCAGTTCAGACACTGCCAGCTTGAGTCAGGCCCTTCCCCTCGTCAGGCTTTTGCAGAAGCAGCTGGAGAAATTGAAGGCGGAGCTAAGACGCAGCGATTCCGCTAAGTATGTGAGACTTGTGGATGGAGCCCTTCATTCGCTTTGCCAGGATTCAAGGGTGGTCAATCTGTTGAAATCAGAGCACTAAATTTTGGCCACCATGCTCGATCCTAGTTTTAAAGCCTACGTTGTATCTCTCTTTCCAGCAGACACAAGTCTGCAGAGGTGCAAAGATCTGCTGCTGAGAAAATTGTCAACACAAGCGGAACGTGACCCGTCAACAGCTCCTCCTTCATTTTCTCCTGCAACTGGGGCTGCGGGGAAAAGGATAAAATTTCCTAGCTCACCCGCTGGCAGTGATGCAGGGCAGTCAGGAGTAAGTGTTGACATCTGGTCCAGACTGAAGGACCTGCCAACGATTACTGACATGTCTACTGTCACTTCATATGACGCTGTCACCATTGAAAGAATGGTGGAGGATTATATCGGTGACAGCAAGGGCTGGCTGGGCAGGGGGGCAGGGTGCCATCTGCCCCCCGGGCAGTGCAATTTCTGCCCACCAGGCTGAAAGTTGCCAGCCAGCCCCTGGGTGACAGCATCCAAGTAGGCATGTCAGACAGCCTGTATGTATACTAGCAAGATAAAGAGGCAATTTGGAGGCCCTTGCACAAACTGGCTTTATTTTACCTAAGTTGCCCCCACTCCAGTGTATTCTCCGAAAGAGTGTTTAGTGCAGCTGGTAACCTTGTCAGCGATCAGCGTAAGAGGTTACTTCCACAAAATGTGGAGAAGATGATGTTCATCAAAATTCATTATATATTCCTCCAGGAAGACCTTTACCAGCAATTGCCTCCAGAAAGTAAGTACACAGGGACCTGTGATGGTGGATTCCAGTGGAGACGAATTGATACTCTGTGAGGAGGAGGATGTACACACTGATAGGGGTGAGGAATCGGAGGATGTGGATGAGGACGACATCTTGCCTCTGTAGAGCCAGTTTGTGCAAGGAGAGATTAATTACTTCTTTTTTTGTGGGTGGATTAATTGCTTCTTTTTTCGTGCAGGCCCAGACAAACCAATCATTTCAGCCACAGTCATGTGGCAGAACCTGTCGCTGAAATGATTGGTTTGTTAAAGTGTGTATGTCCTGGTTATACAACATAAGGGCGTTTTTTTTTCTCTTTGCATTATGTGCTCTTTGGGGCCTAGTTTTCAAAACTGCCATTCTGTCTGACACTGCAGTGCCACTCCTAGATGGGCCAGGTGTTTGTGCCGCCCCACTTGTGTCGTTTAGCATAGTCATCCAGCGACCTCGGTGCAACCTTTGGTCTAAAAACAGTATTGTGAGGTGTGAGGTATTCAGAATAGACTGGAAATGAGTGGAAATGAATGTTATTGCAGTTAATAATACCGTAGGATCAAAATTACCCCCAAATTCTGTGATTTTAGCTGTTTTTATGTTTTTTTAAAAAATCATCCAGATCCAAAACCAAAACCCGAAAGGGTGGTTTTGGCAAAACAAATCCAGATCCAAAACACGAGCAGGGATCCAGATCCAAAACCAAAACACAAAACACGAAAAAGTGCCCTCTGCACATCTCTAGTTAAAATGTCACCTGCACACGTCAAATGAGAGATTTTATAGATGCTCAACAGCTACCAAGATATTATGTAGATTTTTTTTATGCCATGTGTTTTATGCAAGTATGAAAAAGCTTGAAATACTGAACATCTTTCTCTGGCTGTTCTGTGAAAACAGCTGGTGTGGCATCAGCCTCTGGGGCTAATATCCTTGGGAACTAATCATCTGGAATTACAGAATTTCTGTAGCATACACTTATTATTTTAGAGAGTTTGCGCACACAGAACCCTTAGCTAACAAGCAATCAGGCATAAGTCTACTGCGCATTGCAGGTCTCCGGGAACATGGTGCCCGCACATTGTTCCCGGGGCACATCTCTATTGCGCATACACAAAACACTGGGAAAATGTCTGTGGCTGCCATCTTTCCAGTGATTTATGTTTGCAGCACTGGCTAACGCTGCGGGAGTCCGGAGGGGTAAGTATAATTATATGGGTGTGTAGGGTGTGCAGTGTGGGCCTCCCTGAACCCAGGGGCCTGTGTGCACCGCACACCTTGTACCCATTATAGACATGCCTATGGATGGGCCTGATTATGAGTCGGATGCAGATGCAGCTACATCTGTCTGCGTCTTTATTCTAATGCCGTGCCGATTTGATCATAGTGATGCGCCCACTTGCAGTGGTGCAAATCCGTCTTGTGTGCCATCGGTACACTATTGGACGCATACTTACCGACATTCTGGCTGCTCTCTGCGGGAGAGAGCAGCCAGGTCGGCTCAACAGGCGGGCCGGGAGCACTCTGACGAATGGAGGGGGTGGGCCGGAGGCGGTATGGGGGCGGAGCAAGGGTGGGACGGGGGCGTGGTTACGGTGATGTCTCCTTTAAGCCACGCCCCCGTTCTGTAATGCCGCGATCACCGGCATTGCAATGCAGGGGGCGTGGCTATGATGACGCGATTCAGCAAGAATCGCGTCATCGTCTGCCCGGACCGCCACTTTACACACAAAGTGGGCGGACGGGCAGGGGGGACCCCGTCAAATCGGGAGACTTGCCTGCTCTTCCGGGGGGCCGGGAGGGTCACCCGATTTTCGGGAGCCTCCCGGCCATTCCGGGAGAGTAGGCAAGTATGATTGGACGCACTATTGGTACATTATCGGATGCACCACCGGTACACTATTGGAGGGGGCCCGTGTGCAGTCTCGGGGTGGGCCCCCTCCTCTCCACGGCTCTGTAGGCTCCGGCAATGTGCCGGAGTCTACTGCGCATGCGCAAGTCTCCGGGAAACATGACGCCCACCATGTTCCGGAGACTAATTTACTACTGCGCATGCGCAGCGGCCATTTTGGGGTGGATTTTTGCCGTGACTGCTGCGGCTACAGCGTCCGCCATTGGACTCCAGAAGGTAAGTTTTAACACAGCATGGGTGCAATGTGTGCGGTGTGGGCCCCCCTGGGCCTATACATCCGTGTGCACCGCACACATTACACCCATGGTAGAAACGCCAATGGACACACCATTGAAACTTGCACCAGTCCTACAGCAAGTGCAGTTTTTCCATGTGAACATGGCATCCTGTCTGAGCACTTCTGTGTCTTTAGATGCAGCCGCTGTAAGCGACATGTCAACGTCTGTCCAGCCATCCCTTTACCTCACAGGTGGGAAGTATAATAGTTGGGTCATGGTATAGTTTCAGGGCAGGCAGGAAGTATAATAGGGATCGGTATGAAATACCTACAATCAAAATACTGACAAGGTCAAAATCCCGACACGGACAAAATACTGACATTTAAAATACAGACAAGGTCAAAATACCGACATGTAACATGTCGACAGGTCAAAATGCCGACATGAGTTTTCGTTGTTTTTACTGTGTATGTCGACATAGGTCGACATGGACACAATATAAGTGTGCTGCGTGCGCTCGCCATGCTTCGGGCATGATGCCTCGCTGTGCTCTGCACATTATTATATTCCCCCTCCAGGTCCACTGAGATGGTAAAGTATGAACAAGTCGGTTTCAATGAAAAACTCATATCGGCATTTTGACCTGTCGACATTTTACATGTCGGTATTTTGACCATGTCGGTATTTTAAATGTCGGTATTTTGACCTTGTCGGGATTTTGACCGTCAGTCAATTGCTGTCAGTATTTTAACCGTCTGGGTTTTGATTGTCGGTAAATTGACTGCATCCCGTATAATACTTGGGTCATGGTATAGTTTCAGGGCAGGCAGGAAGTATAATAGTTGGGGCATGGTATAGTTTCAGGGCAGGCAGGAAGTATAATAGTCAGGTCATGGTCTGGGTTCAGAGCAGCTGGAATTAGAATAGTTGGACATACTTGCCTACTCTCCTGGAAACCGTGGGAGGCTACAGATTATTGGGGTAGCCCCCCACAACCCCTGGAAGAGCAAACAGATCTCCCGCATCCTGCCCGTGCCGTAGTGAAGTGGGCAGGTTGGAGAGATAATCCCTGGAATTCGCCTGTCCATTGCGAGGGGGAGGAGCTAAAATGATGAAAATGTGGGGCTTGATGATAAAGTACCAGCCAATCAACTCCTGTCATTTTTCAAACACAGCCTGTGACATGGCAGTCAGGACCTAATTGGCTGGTACCTTATCTCCATGTACGTTATCTCCATCCAAAGCATAGTAAACAGACCCCTGAGTGATGGCTAATCCCAACACTTTACTTTTACACAAGGACAGGCTCCGGGTCCCAACATGTGTGAGATGATAAATGCCGGTGGTACATAGTTTCCTATTTCCACAAATAACAGCAATAAGTAGTTATAATTACTTGGTAAAATACCTGATAATTAGTAAATGAGACCCTAATTGTGTTGGTGTTTGGTTTTCCGTCTGCAGCTGCCATCATTAGTACTGGCGCTTACACACACCCATACTGGCGGCAAAACATCCATCAGAAACAGGCGTCCCATTTCCATCAGCATGCTTCCAACGGGCATGGGAGTCAACCTACATGCCCAAGACTCTCCCATGAAACAGATCTGTTCTGTGCTTCCATGGTGACAGACCAATTGCCGCCCAGGAATACCGATTTTATGCAGAGAAAGATCTGTCAATGGAAGGATCACTCCGCCTGCACTGTCACTCTCTGTCTGTGTGCAAATTTATGGTCCAGCGCATGCGATTACTACTATTATACATGTACAAATTACAGATATCCCGGAGATCCATCCGCGTTTGGACTCACGTACAGTATGACTCACAAACTGAATCAGGCCCTCACCCAGAATTCAGTTTAGAGTCCTGCAATATTTCCTGTGTAAGTGAAAAGGAAACCCACAGTGAGCTTCCTGTCTGAGTATCGCTCCCCACAGAGGAAGTACAGCCACGCTAGGGAGTACAGAAATTACAGTATTCTCAGACTTTTTATGTTATCAGAAACCACAGTTATAGTCACTTAAAATTGCCATGAATCCTCTTTATTTTATTTGCATCGGTTAATGGTAATGCAGTAATCCAATTAACATGAGCACCCATAATCATAATAATTCACTGTAATAATCTATTATTTAATCTTGTTCTACAAGGTCAGACTCTGGGAGGTCCCTGGGATCTCTCTGTGCATTGAAGCAACTTGCCAGATAGCAGAAATTAATTCATTACAACCACCAAACAGTTTACAATACCAAACAGTCAAGAAATGCATGCATGATGCCTATTGGCTGGCCCTAATAGACATCTCATGCATACGCCTCTGATGCGGCTGACTTGATGTTTGCATGCACTACAATTGTCTACTGCATGCCCAATATAATTAGAGAAGAAAAACTCTATGGGGGAGGATTCCATTGCGTACGGTTGTCTTTGTCCGGACGAAGTAAGCGAGGCAAGAGACGGACTTTACGGCAGCCCGATCTCACACACAATTCCTCCAGCCCCCCCCCCCCCAGCCCCTACTGAGTTGCTAACAGTTTTGTACAAATTCGGGCGGGGGGGGGGGGGGAGTTTGCAAGGAGCGATTCCGTTACCGGCGTATAAACGATGTGGCAACAGCAATTCGCACCCTTCTTCTGCAATTGAATTCGCCCGAATGTATCAGATTGTATTTAGACTCACGATTCTGATTGTTTTAGTCCTTGACTAAAAGGGTCCCAATATAAGAAAAGTCAAAATAATTTATCTCAGTACAATAATTTAAAAGATATAGTAATTACATCATTGGTATTGTGTTGGTACTGAGACTTTTGTAGGCACAGGAGGAAAAACAGAGTGTACAGTACATAAATATTTCCTGTGGTTCAGTTCACACAATTCAAATAAACACACTTTTCTCAAGGCTCTAAAAAAGTACAATAAAACATCACCTGTAACATTCATTGGGCGGGATGCATCAAGCTAAAAAATACAGCCAAACAACCAAAAATAACATTTACAGAGGTTTGGTTGTTTACTGCAGATGCTCTAGAGATGAGCGGTTCAGAATACCTCTAATCCAAACCGCTCTGAACTTCCGGGATCCGTGTCAATCCGAGCCGCAGCTCGGGTTTTCCCGCCAGGCTCGGATTCCACATCGAGGCAAAACGTCATCCTCCTGGTGTCGGATTCTTGTGGGTTTTGGATTCTATATAAGAGCACCGTGTCCGGGACTCAGCGCCATTTCGCTCTGCTCAGGCACACTGCTGTGTGCTGCACTGTACTCTGCTGTTACTGTATTGGCTGAGCTGTGTTATATAGTCAGTGTAACTGTATACAGGGGCACGCTGCTGTGTGCTGTGCTGTGCTGTACTCTGTTGTTACTACTGTATTGGCTGAGCTGTTTTATAGCCAGTGGAACTGTATACAGGGGCACGCAGCTGTGTGCTGCACTGTACTCTGCTGTAACTACTGTATTGGCTGAGCTGTGTTATATAGTCAGTTTAACTGTATACAGGGGCACGCTGCTGTGTGCTGTGCTGAGCTGTACTCTGCTGATTAAATTGGCTGTGCGTTCACAAGCAGCACTACAGTGTGTATTGTCAATTATGAAAAAGTAAAAAAAAAATTCAGTTTGAACAACCTGTGTGTGCTGTAACCATGTGCGTTTATTATTAACATACATAAAAACATAAAATCCCTTTGAATTGCCGCAGTGTGAGTTGAGCGGCGAAGTGAAAAATATATTATTCTATTGTTTGTACTGTTTGGTGCGCTTTTCCCCTAGTGTGACTTCACACAGTTTTAACCGAGCTGCAAGTTAAATAAAAATAAAATTATATGGATCTATTGTTTATACTGTTTGGTGCTCTTTACCCTAGTGCACTTTGTTCAAAGCCCTGTGACTCCATGCAGTTGAACCGAGCTACGAGTTAAAAAAAAAGAAAAATAATAAAATATATATAGATCTGTTGTATTGTGCGCTTTACCCTACTGCACTTTGTTCAAAGTCCTGTTACTCCATGCAGTGTGAGCTAAGCTGCAGGTAAAAACAAAAGTAAAATATATATTGTCTAATTTGTTTGTACTGTTCTGTGCACTGCACTCCAGTACCCCAGTGCAACTGTTCACTTTGTTCAAGGACAATTCCATCTTGCACCACTTTTAATTTCTGCCACGGCTGTGTGCTAATGTTTCTTAGATGTGCTATAAACTGCCATGTGTTTGTGCCGCTGCTCTGTCGCTTAGTAACCAGCCAGCTCACTGCAGCCTTTGGCCTAAAGTGGATGAAAATAATATTGTGAGCTGTGAAGTGGTCAAAATTCACTGAAAATTAATGTTACTGAGGTTAATAATACTCTAGGAATGAAAAAAGTCCCAAATTATGTGATTGTAGCTTTTTAGTAAAAATTTTTTTTAAAAATACAAAACCAAAAACTAGTCACAGCAGAAATCCAAAACCGAATCCAAAACCAGATGACGAATTAGAACCAAAACCTGCAAAAATGGTCCAGTGCACATCTGTAATATGCACGAAGCCCCGGAATACGATAGACTCCAGAGCTTGGATGCAGCAGCGGATCTTGCCACGGGCAAGCAGGACTTTTGCCCGGGGCGCCGCCTTCCGGAGGGCGCCGCACCATGGCAAGATCCGCTGCTGCTGTGGTGCCCCCCGCTGCCGCGGCCCGCTGTCCCGCTGTCCACTGTGAAGGGAAACTAGACGCTACGCGTCTAGTTTCCCTTCGTGGGCTGCCCGCTGTGAAGGGAAACTAGACGCTACGCGTCTAGTTTCCCTTCCTGGAGAGGACCTTCACTGTAATGATGTGCGGTGCGCGTTGACGTCATCACGCACCACACAGCAAAGGTCCTCTCCACGAAGGGAACTAGACGCTTAGCGTCTAGTTTACCTTCGTGGAGAGGACCTTTGCTGTGCGGTGCGCGATGATGTCATCGCGCACCGCACATCCTACAACAGTACAGGGGGCGTAACTGACCACGCCCCCTGTATGAAGCCACGCCCCCTAATGCTGCCCGGGGCGCCAGAAGCCCCGGAACCGGCCCTGCTTGGATGCAGTGGACAAACGCCATCTTTAGATGGCATTGCACTATAGTAGCCTATGGTCTTCTTTCGCATTTCACTGCTGAGAGGGATCCAATCATATCTCTCCCGTACCTATATGTCCAATAATCAGGGCACTATGACTGGCATCAATTGTTTTTAATGCCCCATGGTGCCCCTAATTGGAGACACTTCTTCCATATATAATAATATACAGACACTCCTCCTCCATGTCATAAGATAGATACAGACACTTCTTACACATTATAATATACAGACCCACCTTCCACATGTCATAATATACAGACACTCCTCCCACATGTCATAATATACAGACCCACTTTTCACATGTCATAATATATAGAGACACTCCTCCCAAATGTCATAATATATAGACACACCTTCCACATGTCATAATATACAGATACGCCTCACACGTCATAATATACAGACGCTCCTTACACATGTCATAATATAGATACACCTTCCACATGTCATAATGTACAGACACACCTTCCACATGTCATAATATAAAGACATACTTTCCACATGTCAGAAAATACAGACACTCCTCACACATCATAATATACATACCCACAGGGCCGTCTTTTCGTATGGGCTTAATGGGCTCTTGCCCAAGGGCCCCAGGAGTATAAGGGCCCTATGCTGATAGCTGAGGGTCCCCTCTTTCCAGGGGTACCAGATTTTGAAAATCGGCCCTGGGGAACCGGAGATATCCGACTTGAAAGCAGTGGTCCCCATCCAAGCCTGTTAATTGCTCTTCCCAGCTAGATATATTGGATTCTGTCTGATTTAGAGTTATTCTGAGGGTATAATCCAAAAGCTGGGACTCTCCCCTTTCAGTGAACACTGGCATCTTGTCTCTATTATGCCCAGAACCAGATATATCAGCCTTCAAACAGCTGGTCCCTGCTCCAGCTCCACACGCCTAATATGCAGTTTTATATGTTCGTTGGTGAATTGCTCTGGCTCCTGAACACTGATCCCCAAGTCCCCAGTACCTCCTGAAAGGAGGGACTCTTTAGTTTTTTATCCCATTCAAAGCTAAGAAATATATTTTCAGGAACTTGAGATATCTGCAGTCAAGCAAGCTGCCCTCCTACGGGAAAATTATAAATATTAAGCCCACTCCACTATCCACCCATCCCTTACAAAGTAAACACCCCTTACCACCCTGGAAGTCATGTATCAGGGCTTCTTCATTCAGCCTAATGCCCCCTCTACAGTTTAGCCCCATCTGTGAGGTAAAGGAGTAATTAGCAGAAATTACTGCTCCAGGTCCTACATGCTGAGCAGAAGATAGAACACCCCCTACCGCCTGCGGGACATCAAAGCTGCTGCTGATAGCACCCCCCACCCCTACCGCTGGAGGATAGGTAGGGGGCCCAGTGCATTGCTGTGCCCAGGGGCCTACACTTCTGTTAAGGCGGCCCTGCATACCCACCTTCCACATGTCATAATATACAGACACTCCTCCCACATGTCATAATATTCAGACACTCCTCACACGTCATAATATACAGACCCACCTCTCACATGTCATAATATACAGATACGTCTTAATATAGAGACACTCCTTACACATGTCATAATAAAGACACACCTTCCACATGTCATAATATACAGACACTCCTCACACATCATAATATACAGCCCCACCTCTCACATGTCATAGTATACAGATACTCCTCACACGTCATAATATTTAGACACTCCTCACACGTCATAATATACAGACCCACTTCTCACATGTCATAATATAGATACTCCTCACACACCATAATATAGAGACACTCCGTCCTTACACATGTCATAATAAAGACACACCTTCCACATGTCATAATATACAGATACTCCTCACACATCATAATATACAGCCCCACCTCTCACATGTCATAATATACAGATACTCCTTACACGTCATAATATTTAGACACTCCTCACACATCATAATATACAGCCCCACCTCTCACATGTCATAATATACAGATACTCCTTACACGTCATAATATTTAGACACTCCTCACACATCATAATATACAGACCCACTTCTCACATGTCATAATATAGATACTCCTCACACACCATAATATAGAGACACTCCGTCCTTACACATGTCATAATAAAGACACACCTTCCACATGTCATAATATACAGATACTCCTCACACATCATAATATACAGACACTCCTTACACATGTAATACAGTAGACACAGGGACGCCATGTTATTGGAGACCTGCGCATGTGCAGTAGGCTCTGGCTTTAAACCAGAGTCTACTAGCTGCCGGTGAGGAGGGGGCCCGCGACGGAGGCTGCATGCGGGTCCCCTCCTCTCTGAAAATGCCCCTGCATAGCAACCTAACAGATTCTAGTGATCATCTATTGCATTCTAGAAAATGATAAACAGGATCTGATCGGCTACTATTGGTTACTTCCACTTGTCTGTTTTTGAAGCTTTAGTAAAGTTCTGCCTGCTGGTTGCAGTTTGAAGTGGTGAATTAATGCCAAAGCCTCCGGGCAGGTGAAACACAATCTGCAGTAGTGCTGCCTATCAGCAGCAATTTAATTACCCCCCCCCCCCCCACGGGGATCAATTAGCCGCAGTAATTACTACTACTCATTGAATCCCCCCTTTATATTTTCATAAAAATAACAGTAGTCTTTTTGCTCATTCTAACATGTAAAATAAAATGTTACTAAAACGGGCAAAACAGTTTTATATCTATATGACATTTGCTTCTTTTTGAATTCCTTGAAAATTGTATATACTGTACTGTATGCATACAGATGTGTCTTCTTATGTCTACCCTTCATTTGCTGATGCAATGCGTATGCATCGCGGCAGCATTATGCCGCCGGAGCCAGTACTCAGATGCTCCCGCAGGTCTGCAATGCATATTCAAAGGGCAATAGCTATGCTGGGTTGAGGAAGGGGGGGGGGCTTGGGAGCAGAACAAAGGGGGTGATTCAGACCTGATCGCTCGCAAGCTATTTTTTGCACTGCTGTAACAGGGCTGGGGCATGATGCAGTGCCTGCTGTCGTGCAGGTGTCGACACACTGCTTACCTGTGGCCTCTCCTATCACGTACAGTACGCGGAAGCGTCAAGAAACCCAACCTTCCGGATCAATCTCAGACGCGGACACCTCTCAACAACGGTCGACGATCAACCTAAAGGGAAGGAATGTACCGATTAAGACGTGTCAACCCTCTTTCTCAAGAGCGGGGCACGTCAGGGGTAGCTGCGACCTTCACCGGCTGGGTGGAAGGTCATCACTGGCCAGAGGCCTCAGCTACCCAGTTCTCACACAACTTGCACTCTCGCGCGTAGTGTGGTGAAGGGGGTCCTCACGTCCGTCAGCAAAACCCCTAACCGGTATACGGGGACGATAACAAACGGACACAGAGCGATACTCACTCCTGACTCACTGGTCACCTTGATAGTCGCACCTCTCTGCTTCTGTTGGGGCAAGAAGAACAGCCTCCCTAACTGCAGGCTACTCTAACGGCTAACAACAACTTACAGCCTAATTACGCCTGCTTGAACAAATTAACGTTAACAACTGAGACTGATGGTTCTAATCCAAACTAACAGAGACCGGACTAACCAGTCACAATCACTATACAACAAGTCAGTGTAATAATACCCCGGCACAATAGGTTAACCCCGAATGACCAACTCCACTTACCGCGTACTGGTCGTTAGCCACTTCTTTCCCCTCTTTACTGAGGACGCGAATGGGGTCTGTTATGGACAGCTGTCCACTCCAGACTAACGGGAAGTAGAGGCGCATGGGACGGGAACATTACTCCACACTCTCTCCAATCCCTTGCACTGTACACTGCGTGGAACCAGCCGGTTCCTCATACCCGACCAGACGCGAGTCCTCCGGGAGCTGCCGTACGGACCCACTCCCAGCAGAACCCGTCCGGACCGGTCTGTACAATACGACCCCAGGTCCTATAAAATACTGTGGATGGCGCAGGCCGGAGGCCTGGTTCTGGGCACAGGCCTGAGGCCTGGTTCTGGGCACAGGCCGGAGGCCTGGTTCTGGGCACAGGCCGGAGGCCTGGTTCTGGGCACAGGCCGGTGGCCTGGTTCTGAGCACAGGCCGGTGGCCTGGTTCTGTGCACAGGCCGGTGGCCTGGTTCTGCGCACAGGCCGGAGGCCTGGTTCTGGGCACAGTCTGGCCTGACTGTGGTAGGCGCAGGCCGGGAGGGCCTGGTTGTCCCTGCAGGCCTAATGCCTGTCCCTGGTGCTCTTGGGTGGGTTATAGATAAGTGTAAGTGGCCCACGGCCGCTTACCCATCACGGCGGGAGAGGCTGCTGCGGGTAGCTTTGTTAGCTCTTTTGCTTCCCACACGCTGCAGCACTCTCTGCCGGACTTCTGCCGCTGGGCGTCTTCTTCTGCCAACGTCTTCCTCCTCTGCTTCTTCCTCGCCGTCGCTGATGCTGACTCCGCCGTCGCCGCCTCCGCCGTCGCCGCTTCTCTGTCTTCTTTCTTCTCCAGGAGCTCTTCTTCTGTCCGCGTCCGGCGCCCGACTGAGCTCTCCCGCAGTCTCTGCACTGCTCCGGACTTTCTCAGCCGCTGCGATGATCCTGGACGGAGCTGACATCAGGAACCCTCCCTGGAAATGGCCGGGCACGCCTGCGTTTTCCTGGACACTCCCTGAAAATGGTGAGTTGCCGCCCACGAACGCCTTCTTCCTGTCAACCTTCTTGCCATCGTTTCTGAGATCGCTTTTCTCGTAGAATCCTTTGCTGTCCGCCGCCCCCCCCCTCGCCGGCCAGCGACGTGCCTGCACATTGTGGACTGCGCGCATGCGCTATTCGGACCTGATTGCACGGCTGCAAAAAAAGGCATAATGCGTTCGGGTCTGAATGACCCCCAAAGTCCCTTGCAAATAGAATGCTCCCCACAGGTTCTATTCCCACTCTCTGGGTGTCATGGGAATAGTCCCAGGAGAAACATAGTCAGCGATAACTGCAGTTTTTTCGTGTATAATTTGTGAGGATACTGATGACAGCCAATGATGCTGGAAAGTGACGAACGCAAACATTGGAAGATGGGTGGTCATTCCGAGTTGATCGCAGCCAGCAACTTTTTGCTGCTGCTGCTGCGATCAACAGTCCATGCCTATGGGGGAGTGTATTTTAGCTTAGCAGGGATGCGATCGCTTGTGCAGCCCTGCTAAGCTAAAAAAAATTCAAGCAGAAGTAGAGCAGCCCTGGACATACTTACCCTGTGCGATGGATCCAGCGATGATGGTCTCGGCTTTAACGTCACACCTTCGCCCTCCGTTGTCCTGGACACGCCTGCGTTTTACTCACCACTCCCCGAAAACGCTCTCCAACGGTCCGGATCCGCCCATCCACGCCATCTTCCTGTCAATCTTTTTAGCGGTCGCCGCTGCAACCTCTCCCGCCGGTAGCCGCAATGTAACCCGGCGACCCCCTGTGCTGGGCAACGTTGCGCACCTTGAAAAAGACCAGGGAGGTCGAAACGTCGTTGGTGAAACCAGAAGGTGGACACTACATAGAAAAACAATCCATTTTGCTATTTTTATGAACTTTTAATAAAAACTTTATGGAATTGTCGTGGATGTTATCCTGATTTGAAAGATACCTTTATACGTGGGAACTATCCCCCTCCAAAAGTGAGTGGGGTACGTTTATTGGAAAAAAATCCTCTCTTGCCTTATGACACGGTTGATACAGTGTTTAAAGATACCTTTATACACCTGTCTGCATCTATTTCTATGTGAGTTTTGGTACGTCCAAAACACCTGTGGAGTGGTGGCGAGACACTATCCCTATCTGCTATCAAATTGGTTTTCTGGCACCTTAGGCCTCTTTTTCTGGACACTCTGAGGCCGTGTGTTTTTAGTGTTTTAAGCAATACCACCCATATACTGCATTTTCTCCCCTTTTTTTTATGTGCAACATCTGGACATTGAGAGACTTTTGATACAGCGATTACCAGAAGGGACCACAGCATTTGTGATGTATACCCAATTTTAAAGATTGTGCTATCGCCTTTAATCTATCCTTCCTTTCTTTTCGCACGTGCACTGCGCCCGCCGCGCATGCGCATTTCGCACCCATTCGCACCACAGCGGAAAACAGCTGCGTGCGAACGGGTCGGAATGACCCCCATGGTCTCAGCACAGGGTTGAGCAAACCCTCAGCATCAAAGGGCTAAGGATTTGTCAGTTTAGTCGATAGTATAATTAAATTATGTTTAATATTACACAATATTTCTCTGACGTCCTAGTGGATGCTGGGTACTCCGTAAGGACCATGGGGTATAGACGGGCTCCGCAGGAGACTGGGCACTCTTAAAAGAAAGATTAGGTACTATATCTGGTGTGCACTGGCTCCTCCCTCTATGCCCCTCCTCCAGACCTCAGTTAGTATCTGTGCCCGGCCAGAGCTGGATGCACCCTAGGGGCTCTCCTGAGCTTCCTAGAAAAGAAAGTATTTGTTAGGTTTTTTATTTTCAGTGAGATCTGCTGGCAACAGACTCACTGCTACGTGGGACTGAGGGGAGAGAAGAGAACCTACCTGCTTGCAGCTAGCTTGGGCTTCTAAGGCTACTGGACACCATTAGCTCCAGAGGGATCGAACACAGGCCCAGTCCTCGGTCGTCCGGTCCCGGAGGCGCGCCGCTGTCCCCCTTGCAGAGCCAGAAGAACGAAGAGAAGTTGAAAATCGGCGGCTGAAGACTCCGGTCTTCATTAAGGTAGCGCACAGCACTGCAGCTGTGCGCCATTGCTCCCTTAGCACACCACACACTCCGGTCACTGATGGGTGCAGGGCGCTGGGGGGGCGCCCTGGGCAGCAATTAGATTACCTTACTTGGCGAAAAGCACACAATACAGTCTGATAAACTGTATATGTGCATTAACCCCCACCATTAAAGTACATAAAAGGACAGAAGCCCGCCGCTGAGGGGGCCGGGCCTTCTTCCTCAGCACACCGGCGCCATTTTCTCTTCACAGCTCAGCTGGAAGGAAGCTCCCCAGGCTCTCCCCGGCAGTATCCTGGTACACAAAGGGTAAAAAAGAGAGGGGGGGCACATAAATTTAGGCGCAAAACTGTGTATATAAGCTGCTATAGGGGAAAAATCACTCAGTATAGTGTACATCCCTGTATTATATAGCGCTGTGGTGTGTGCTGGCATACTCTCTCTCTGTCTCTCCAAAGGGCCTGGTGGGGGAACTGTCTTCAAATAGAGCATCCCCTGTGTGTGTGGTGTGTCGGTACGCGTGTGTCGACATGTCTGAGGTAAAAGGCTCCTCTAAGGAGGTGATAGAGCGGATAAGTGTGTGGGAGGGTGTCTCCGTCAACAACGCCGACACCTGTTTGGATATGTGTAAGTGCTGAGGTAAAATTATTGCACAAAAGGTTAGGGAACAGAAAGGAAATCTACCCTGGTCTGTCCCTATGTCACAGAGTCCTTCAGAGTCTCTCTATGTTCACTATCCAAAATAACAAAGTATCGACACGGAGTTTAACTCCACTGTCGACTACGATAATGCAAAGTTACAGCCAAGAGGGCTAAAAGATATTCAATATATGATTATTGGAATAAAAGATGATTTGCATATCACTGATGACTCATCTGTCCCTGACACGAGAGTACACATGTTAAGGGGAAGAATGCTGAGGTAAATTTCCCTCCTCTCATGAGGAAAAAGAGTGGGAATCTCCAGACAAGAGACGGCAGCTTCCCACAAGAGAATTCTCAGGCTGTATCCTTTCCCCACTAGGGCCAGGATGTGTTGAGAATCTTCCCCTTGGGTGTCCTGTTTGCACTAGCTATTCTCAGGGATCTTGCAGATAGCGTGCACATTCTAGTATACTACCCAGACCGGCGATTGTGTCGGCATGGGTTTATAGCGCTGTGCATAGGTGTGCGCAGGGGGGGTTCCTGGTGCGCACAGGCACCCCCTAATGTCTGTCACCCCCTCACACACGCCTGCTGCTGCAGTGATCGGCGATCACCGAGTGTGCTCATTCCTGTCCTCCGCCCGTTGCGCCCGCCACCCCCTCTGCTTAGCCTGGCTGCCCGGACACCCGGGACGGTTAATGATTTATTTGTATGGGTGCAGCATCACTGACGTAATCCTACTCCCAGTTCCTCTAACCTGTGTGATGTGTTTTGATGATGTTATGCCACGCACATACCCGCTCATGCTCCCACCCACGCTCTCTCTCTCCTCATCATGTGCCACGCCAATGCCACAGAATACAGCATTCCTCTTGGAGGAGAAGTTCAAATTCTATATCAATATATATTTCGAGAGATTAGGGTATAATCTATTGTAATACAATATACAAATTTAACATATAGTAAACAGATTTATATATATATATATATATATATATATAAAATCTGTGCATCAATTCTTTATATTATTTAGTTTGCACTGAGTGCCAATATGCAGAGCCGTCCATAGGCATAGGCAAACTAGGCAATTGCCTAGGGCATTTGATATGCCTAGGGGCATCAGCAGCTTCTGCTGATTAAAATGATATGCAGCATGCCTATATTCTGTGTGTAACATTTCATATGCAGATACAGCCACAGTCTCACACAGTATATAGGCATGCTGCATATCATTTTAATCAGCAGAAGCTGCTTGTGCATCCTAGCCACATAGCAATGCAAATAAGATGCATTTTTATTTAAAAAAAAGGTGCCCAACATTAGCATTGAGGCAAGATTTATGAGGACACATCTGTGTCCAAGCAGAGGCAGAGGTCACAGTGTTAGTGGCAGTGTGAGTGCTGTGTGTATGTGAGTAGTGTTCGGAATATGTGTAAGGAGCATTATGTGTGTCATGTAAAAATGCATTAATAATGTGCAACATATGTATAAGTGGCACTATGAGTGTCATTATGTGTATAAGGGCATTAATAATGTGCGGCATATGTGTTACAGGGTACTACTGTATGTGTGTCATTATGCGTATAGGGGCACTAATAATATGCGGCATATGTGTAAGGGACATTATGTGTAAAAGGACATTAATAAAAGTTGTCATAATGCGTAAGGTGCGTTATGTTTATAAGGACATTAATAATGTGTCTCATATGTGTAAGGGGCATTACTCTGTTGCATTATGTGTATAAGGTGCTTTACTATGTGTCATTGCGTATAGAAAGGGCACTACTGTGTCATCTAATTTGAATAAAGAGCAATAGGGTGTGGTGTAATGTGAATAAGGAGCAATTCAGTGTGATGTAATGTGAATAAGGGGCTCTACTGTGAGGAGTAATGTTTATAAGGTAAAGTGATATTACTGTGGGATGTAATATGAATTATGGACACTATCGCATGATCAAATGTGAATAAAGTTGCAGTACTGTGTGACGTAATTGGAATTGGGGTTACTATTGTGTGGCCATGCCCCTTGCCAGCAAAAACACACCCCTTTTTGGGCTGTGTGCCAAATGAGCGAACTGTTCCTATTTAAAATATAGGGGGTACAAACACCAAAATAAGTACTGGTATGGGTGAGGGGTGATGGTGCTGGGAAAGACGTGCAAGGTCAGAGGCGGAAGCAGCGGTGGTGCTAGGGGGCACCAGCCAAAATCTTGCCTAGGGCATCATATTGGTTAGGGCCGGCTCTGCCAATATGCGGAGGTAGACACACCTGATAGGTGTTGTTAGCCATGCCCAATAGGCGGTGCTAAACACGCCCTTCTGATCGTGCACCCCCTAATAAAATGTCCTGTGCACGCCTATGGCGCTGTGGCAGCGTGGACAGGTACCTTATCAGCAGAGATTGAGACCCTAGTATGCATATAAATATTTTAAGATGCTGTCTTAAGTGAGAGATATATAATTATAAAGCATGCCCAAAGGGACATGAGTACACTGGGTCCTAGAGACAAAAGCTATGTCGATTTCTGCTTGACGTGTCCTGTAGAATATACATTGGACAGATGATGCCGACTTAAGAGGCATATGGAAGGCTGAGGATTGTGTGGAGAAAGGTTCTCGGGCCTGGTCTCCACAGTTATAGCTGGTAATTCTGATATTTTGCCTTATATTCCTGCACAGCCTAGGAAAGCACGACATTATTAAATGCAGCTTTTCGAATAAAGAAACAAGAAAGTCTGAGGTGCGTCCTTTCTTGTCAGAGCCGGGGGCAGAGGAAAGAAGCTGTACAACACAGCTAGTCCCCAGGAACAGAAGTCCTCCCCGGCCTCTACAAAAATCCACCGCATGTCGCTGGGGCTCCACAGGCGCAGCTAGGCCCGGTGGGGACACGCCTTCGTAAGTTCAGCCACAAGTGGGTTCACTCCCTGTTAGATCCCTGGGCAATAGAAATTGTATCACAGGGATACAGGCTGGACTGTGAAAAGATGCCCCCTCACCGAGGACCCGGCGGGCTTCCCCCCAAGAGAGGGAGCCAGTGTTAACTGCAATTCGTAAATTGTATCTTCAACAGGTGGTGGTCAAGGGTCCCCTCCTTCAACAAGAGGGTGTTATTATTCGACCATGTTATAATCCCGAAACCAGACGGTTCGGTTAGACCCATATTGAATTAAAATACCTGAACATATACCTGAAAAGGTTCAGGTTCAAGATGGAATCGCTAAGAGCGGTCATTGCATGCCTGAATTGAATCGGGACATAAGGGATGCATACCTTCGTGTCCCCATTTATCCACCTCATCAGGCGTACCTCAAAATTGCGATACGGGATGGTCATTACCAATTTCACCAAGGTAATGGCGGATATGATGGTGCTCCTGCGGAAGCAGTCACTATTATCACATACTTGGATGATCTCCTCATAAAAGCGAGATCAAGAGAGCAGTTGCTGGACAGCGTATCACCTTCTCTGGAAGTGAAACGGCAACACGACTGGATTCTATATATTCCAAAGTCGCAGTTGGTTCCTACAGCTCACCTGCCTCGCCTAGGCATGATCCTAGACACAGACCAGGAAAGGGTTTATCTCCCGATAGAGAGAGCTCAGGAGCTCATGACACTGATCAGGAATCCATTGAAAACCAAAACAGGTGTCAGTGCATCACTGCACTCGAGTCCTGGGAAGGATGATGGCATCATACGAGGCCATCCCCTTCGGCTGGTTCCATGCAAGGACAATGGAACTTACTGGACAAGTGGTCCGGATCACATCTTCAGATGCATCGGTTAATCACCCTATCCCCCAGGGCCAGGGTGTCTCTCCTGTGGTGGCTGCGGAGTGCTCACCTTCTTGAGGGCCGCAGATTCGGCATTCAGGACTGGGTCCTGGTGACCACGGATGCAAGCCTCCGAGGGTGGGGGGCAGTTACACAGGGAAGAAAATTCCAAGGTTTGTGGTCAAGCCAACAGACTTGCCTTCACATCAATATCCTGGAACTAAGGGTCATATACAACGCCCTAAGTCAAGCGGAGTTCCTGCTTCGCGACCAACCGGTTCTGATCCAGTCAGACCGCAGGGGCTCATGTAAACCGCCAGAGCGGCACAAGGAGCAGGGTGGCGAGGGTAGAAGCCACCAGAATTCTTCGCTGGGCCGAGAATCAAGTAAGCGCACTGTCAGCAGTGTTCATTCCGGGAGTGGACACGACCTCCACCCGGGAAAGTGGTGACTTCATCAGGAAGTCTTCACGCAGTTTTGCAAATTGATGGAAACTGCCTCAGGTGGACTACATGGCGTCCCACCTCAATAAAAAGATAAAAAAGGTTTTACGCTGGGTCAAGGGACTCTCAGGCGATAGCTGTGGTCGCACTAGTAACACCGTGGGTGTTCCAGTCGGTCTATATATTCCCTCCTCTTCCTCTCAGACCCAAGCGCTGAGAATTGTAATAAACGGAGGAGTGTGAACAATATTCTTTGCTCCGGATTGGCCAAGAAGGACTCGGTACCCGGAACTGCAAGAAATGCTCTCAGAGGACCCATGGCCTCTGCCTCTCAGTCAGGACATGTTGCAACAGGGACCCTGTCTGATCCAAGACTTACCGCGGCTGCGTTGGACGGCATGGCGGTTGAACGCCGGATCCTAGCGGAAAAGGGCATTCCGGATGCAGTTATTCCTACGCTGATAAAGGCTAGGAAAGACGTGACAGCAAGACTTTTTCACTGTATATGGCGAAAATAGGTTGCTTGGTGTGAGGCCGGGAAGGCCCTACAGAGGAATTCCAGCGGGGTCGATTCCTGCACTTCCTACAGTCAGGAGTGACTATGGGCCTAAAATTAGGATCCATAAAGGCCAAGATTTCGGCCCTATCCCTTTTTCTCTCAAAAAGAACTGGCTTCACTGCCTGAAGTTCGGACGTTGTTACAGGGGTGCTGCATATTCAGCCACTTTTGTGCCTCCAGTGGCACCTTGGGATCTTAACATGTGTTGGATTCCTAAAATCCCACTGGTTTGAGCCACTTAAGACCGTGGAGCTAAAATATTGCACGTGGAAAGTGGTCATGCTTTTGGCCTTAGCTTGGACTAGGCGTGTGTCAGAATTGGCGCCTTTGTCATGTAAAAGCCCATATCTGATCTTCCATATGGAAAGGGCAGAATGGAGGACTCGTCCCCAATTTCTCCCTAAGGTGGTATCATCGTTTCATTTGAACCAACCTATTGTGGTGCCTGCGGCTACTAGGGACTTGGAGGATTCCAAGTTGCTGGACGTAGTCTGGGCCCTGAAACTTTATGTTTCCAGGACGGCTAGAGTCTGAAAAACTGACTCGCTATTTATCCTGCATGCACCCAACAAGCTGGGTGCTCCTGCTTCAAAGCAGACAATTGCTCGCTGGATCTGTAACACCATTCAGCTTGCACATTCTGCGGCTGGACTGCCGCATCCTAAATCAGTAAAAGCCCATTCCACGAGGAAGGTGGGCTCTTCTTGGGCGGCTGCCCGAGGGGTCTCGGCTTTACAACTTTGCCGAGCTGCTACTTGGTCGGGTTCAAACACTTTTGCAAAATTCTACAAGTTTGATACCCTGGCTGAGGAGGACCTTGAGTTTGCTCATTCGGTGCTGCAGAGTCATGCGCACTCTCCCGCCCGTTTGGGAGCTTTGGTATAATCCCCATGGTCCTTACGGAGTCCCCAGCATCCACTAGGACGTCAGAGAAAATAAGAATTTACTCACCGGTAATTCTATTTCTCGTAGTCCGTAGTGGATGCTGGGAGCCCGTCCCAAGTGCGGACTCTCTGCAATACATGTATATAGTTATTGCTTAACTAAAGGGTTATTGTTTGAGCCATCTGTTGAGAGAGGCTCAGTTTTTGTTCATACTGTTAACTGGGTATAGTTATCACGAGTATTACAGTGTGATTGGTGTGGCTGGTATGAGTCTTACCCTGGATTCCAAATCCTTTCCTAGTAATGTCAGCTCTTCCGGGCACAGTTTCCCTAACTGAGGTCTGGAGGAGGGGCATAGAGGGAGGAGCCAGTGCACACCAGATATAGTACCTAATCTTTCTTTTAAGAGTGCCCAGTCTCCTGCGGAGCCCGTCTATACCCCATGGTCCTTACGGAGTACCCAGCATCCACTACGGACTACAAGAAATAGAATTACCGGTGAGTAAATTCTTATTATTAACCACTTAACTGACTAATATTTTTTCCAAAAAACGCTCAGAAATTATCTGGGGGTTATTTTCTGATTAAATAAATGTTATTAACCCAATTCAAAGTATATTAAATACAATTTTATAAAAAATAAAAAAAATGTAAAAGAAAGAAATATATATTTTTTTAACAAAATAAACATTGGTACAAACATCGATGGTCGGAACATCACAACCATCACAACTTCAGTTTCCCGGCACGTGATCCTCTCTGCAGCCTTCGGGGGCTCCTAAGGGTAGGTGAGGGCTGTTTGTTTTACATTTCCCCAGCGGCTGCTAATGTCTGCAGTCACTGGGTGGGGTGTGCTGCAGTGACGTGCGGTGGTGTGAAGCAGGTGAGGCAGAGCCTTTCCTGTCATACTAACATCATACTTGCCTACTCTCCCCGAAGCTGCGGGAGGCTCCCATTTTTTGGGGTAGCCCCCCGCACCCCCGGAAGAGTCGGCAGGGCTTCTCCCGGAGAGGAGAATTAGAAAGTAGGTAAGTATGACTAACATATAGGCCAGACCTTTGACTATATACAGTAAATGAAGAACACAAAGAATATACACTGTATTAGAAATATCTTCTTTGTATTATTTGAATCATTTTTATAGGCAAAATTCTGGAGTAAAAAGTCTATGGCAGGCGAGGCACTTACATTTTCCGCACATCTCTGATCAAAATTCACTACATTTCTAGGAGTTTATACTGCTGCACCTGTGTATAATGCGCACATGAACCCTTTGGCTCATATATTGTGGGTAAATCTGGCTCTGGTGCTAGCCAGTGTCTCCTGGGACATTTACCTCACCGCACATCCCTGGTGTGCTGCTGGGCTGACTGATCAGCACAGCCTGGTGTGGTCGCATTTGATGCAACCATGCCAGACAAGTGGTTAAAGCAACATATAGTACTATAGGACATGATTCATGTTTGTAAGTACAGCAATAAAAGCAAGTCATTTTGTGTCTGGAACAAACCAATGCAAGGGGAGCAAATACATTTATATATTTTTTTCTGTGCAGGGTAAATACTGTCTGCTTTTGCAATTGCATGTAGCCCACAAATGTTAGGCAGCTTTATTGTAACACTGCTATTTAGATTTCAATTTGGACACACCCCACCCAACCCTAAATCTCTCTGCACATGTTACGTTTGCCCTCCCTGCAGTGCAACATGGTTTTTCCCAGTTGCTTGACTTTGTGCTTTATTTACAAACATGAATCAAGCCCATTATCCTTCACGCAAGGGGCTGTGTGTTCGGTCACTAGTTAATTCCTATCATACATTAACAACATCATTAAGACAATGCAGATTTGCCCCTTCGACTAACACGTTTATGTTCTAGCTATTTGAACCTTTACTACATGTGGTGAACTGGAGAGTGCCACAGGTTTAGCACATCATAATAGCAAAGTTGCATCACATAGTGACTACAACTCCCAGAATCCTTTGTGCTATACAAGAATTACAGTGGGGTTTAAATAGACATCAGCCATGTGAGTCCTCATGTTACTTTCCAAAACGTTCTGTTCTCTATTGGTCAGCTCACCTGCCAGAAAGGCTCTGATAGGCAGATGACAGGGGCTGTCAAGCTTAGTAGGAGTAAAGAGTAAACAGCACAGGCATTCTTCCATAACTAAATATAACTCAGTCAGGACATGTGTGCTGACTGCAGCCTGCTCTCACTCATGCAAAAGCCCATTAGCCAGTTTACATTCAACAAAGGTTCACTGCCCATCCCTTTTGTCCAGCTGTTCTGCAAGAAAGCTGCGCTTACACCTCTTGGGGATCTGTGAAGATGCCAGCAGCCCAGCGAAGGAGTAGAGCCAGGGACAAGAACAATGTCCTGGCCAGACCGGAGTTCATGTCACTCAGCCAGCCAGCGGTTTCGCCCCAGGCAGAGGGCAGAAACTCTAACAGGAAACAGAGTGGTCAATTTGGAAACTCCAACGAGAGTGGCCGGGAGAGAAGGCAGAGCCAGCAGCTGCCAGAAGAGGACTGCATGCAGCTGAATCCATCTTTCAGAAAGATTGCCTGGAATTCACTTGTGGCCATTGATATATCATTGTCTAAAAGCCTTGGTGTGTGTGCCACCAACACGTCATCATGGGGCAGTGCTCGATCCATGGTCAAGCTGATTGGGGTAACAAGCCATGGCTTTCCTTGGATTATTGGCACGTTGGTGTGCATGAGGAATAGCAACACATTGGCTGGACAAGAAGTTCTCTTCAATCTACTACTGGGTAAGGCATGCTACAGTTTACTTTGATCTTGTGGATCGCTATGGGGTTTGCAAAGGTATTGCTGACAGGCTATGTATGGTCCCACAAGTTCTATCCAGCCTCTGGTGCACCTAGGAATCTATAGTCAATTGTATAATGCAATTTTTGGGTAATGAAGTCTTATAAAAACAGTGAATTGTATCATATTATGTTTGGGCGGTCAAAGAGAGCAGCATTTGCACACTAGCAGGTATCTCACAGTTAGCTCTGGGGGCCACTGGTGGGGCCCCTGGAAAATGCAGTGGCCAGTAGAGCCTGCCATATGAAAAGCAGCACAGCACACAAATCTGGGTAAAGCGGTGCTATAAATACTCCCATACAATGGCTGCCACTTCATCCAGGGGTGAGCTGCTGGTCTCTGGCCAATGGGCTCCTCAGATGTCACCAAATGAAACTAGAAGTGCTGGGAATTTGCTACCATGACCAACTAAGACAAGATAAGTTAAATACAGCCACAACCGGTGTTATGTATTCAAGGCAAACTCATTACCATGTTGGTCTTCAATGTTTGAGATAAGATAACTCTGCTCTCCTCTGCATTACAGTGTAAGACACTGTACAGTGTTAGACAAAAGGTGGCTACTGTATGTTAGAGCCAATCCTTCTGCACAGCCGAAGTATTGGGCGTCAAGACCACCGTTCAGTTTGGCTACACATGTGTACGGCCAAATCGGTCATGATGTGGCCAATCTCTTCGGTTTAGTGGCTGGATCATTTGTGGCTTCTTAGCACATCATAAAAGGACCTCACACGCAAGTCAACGGCAGTTGTCATTGCTACATTTCCTGCTGCCATGTCCAATAATTATCCTAACAGTTCTAATAGCAGCGCTATGTAGCATCACAGTTGTGTTATGAACACACATAATGCAATATTGGACCAATGGCACAGTACTGTCTGTGTTGTTGAAGGGTTAACTACATTGCAGAAGGTGTGAAAGTGGCACATTTGCATACACTAACAAATAGCATTCTTAACAATTGCGGCCTGTCCTTTTATTACCTTATGGAAGTGTCTTTATAAACCACTATCAGTCGCACCATCTAAACTTGCACTGCAGTTTATCTGTCCGTATATGGCCTCCTATGTGTGCCGTTGTGTGTCTGTATACACAGCCACTTTCACGCTAAGCAGTTCCATAACACATCCATTGGACACATCCATTTTTAAGTGCATTTCTAGACACCTCTCAGTAGCCGCCGAGGAATGCCCACTACATTTTCAATACATTTCTCCCACCTGCAGTAGCAAACAGATGGGCAGATGTAGTAACCTGGAGAAGGGATAAAGAAGTGATAAAGCAGTGATAAGCGCAAGGTGATAGCGCACAGGCCAATTATTACGAATTTGAAAAATTAGGAGCTGATTGGCTGGTGCATTATCATCTTGCACTTATCACTGCTGTATCACTTCTTTATCCCTTCTCCAGGCTTAATATACAGTTGTGCTCATAAGTTTACATACCATAGCAGAACTTGTGATTTTCTGGCCATTTGTCAGAGAATATGAATGATAACTCACATACTTTTCTGTCACTCATTGTCAAACAACTGTGTTTACTCTTTTTAAATCATAATGACAACAGAAACTACCCAAATGACCCTGATCAAAAGTTTGCATACCCTGGAGATTTTGGCCTGATAACATGCACACAAGTTGACACAAATGGGTTTGAATGGCTACTAAAGGTAACCATCCTCACCTGTGATCTGATTGCTTGTAATCAGTGTGTGTGTAAAAAAGGTCAGTGAGTTTCTGGACTCCTGAAAGACCCTTGCATCTTTCAACCAGTGCTGCACTGACGTGTCTGGATTCTGAGTCATGGGGAAAGCAAAAGAATTGTCAAATGATCTGCGGGAAAAGGTAATTGAACTGTATAAAACAGGAAAGGGATATAAAAAGATATCCACGCAATTGAGAATGCCAATCAGCAGTATTCAAACTCTAATTAAGAAGTGGAAAATGAGGGATTCTGTGGAAACCAAATCACAGTCAGATAGACCAACAAAAATTTCAGCCACAACTGCCAGGAAAATTGTTGGGGATGCAAAGAAAAATCCACAAATAACTTCAGCTGAAATACAGGACTCTCTGAAAAAAAGTGGTGTGGTTGTTTCAAGATGCACAATAAAGAGGCATTTGAAGAAAAATGGGCTGCATGGTCGAGTCGCCAGAAGAAAGCCATTACTACGCAAATGCCACAAAGCATCCCGCTTACAATACTCCAAACAGCACAGAGACAAACCTCAAAACTTCTGGAACAAAGTAATTTGGAGTGATGAGACCAAAATTGAACTTTTTGGCCACAACCATAAACGTTACATTTTGAGAGGAGTCAACAAGGCCTATGATGAAAGGTACACCATTCCTACTGTGAAACACGGAGGTGGATCGCTGATGTTTTGGGGATGTGTGAACTACAAAGGCACTGGAAACTTGGTCAACATTGATGGCAAGATGAATGCAGCATGTTATCAGAAAATACTGGAAGAAAATTTGCACTCATCAGCCCGGAAGCTGCGCATGGGACGTACTTGGACGTTCCAACATGACAATGATCCAAAACACAAGGCCAAGTCGACCTGTCATTGGCTACAGCAGAATAAAGTGAAGGTTCTGCAGTGGTCATCTCAGTCTCCTGACCTCAATATCATTGAGCCACTCTGGGGAGATCTCAAACGTGCAGTTCATGCAAGACAGCCCAAGAATTTACAGGAACTGGAGGCTTTTTGGGGGTAATTCTTAGTTGATCGCAGCAGAAACTTTGTTAGCAGTTGGGCAAAACCATGTGCACTGTAGGGGAGGAAGATATAACATGTGCAGAGAGAGTTAGATTTGGGTGGGGTGTGTTCAATCTGCAATCTAAATTGCAGTGTAAAAATAAAGCAGCCAGTATTTACCCTGCACAGAAACAAAATAACCTACCCAAATCTAACTCTCTCTGCACATGTTATATCTGCCTCCCCTGCAGTGCACATGTTTTTGCCTTACTGATAACAAAGTTCCTGCTGCGATCAACTCAGAATTACCCCCTTTGCCAAGAAGAATAGGCAGCTTTACCATCTGAGAAAATAAAGAGCTTCATCCACAACTACCACAAAAGACTTCAAGATGTCATTGATGTTAAAGGGGGCAATACACGGTATCAAGAATTGGGGTATGTAAACTTTTGATCAGGGCCATGTGGGTAGTTTCTGTTGTCATCAAAGGCGTAACTAGGGTTTTCGGAGCCCAGGGCAAGATGGAAAATGGCGCCCCCCCCCCCCTCAAAAATAAAACACACCAAAAGAAGCATGTGCACGTGCCGAAGGCGTGCACGACGGGAAAATGGGCGTGGCCACACACTAGAAGGGGTGTGGCCACTGAAAATGGCCCACAGTGCCAGTTACATTGCCCCACAGTGCCAGATACAATACCCCACAGTGCCGGATACAGGCCCCACAGTGCCAGATACATGCCCCACAGTGCCAGAGACATTGCCCCACAGTGCCAGATACATTGCCCCACAGTGCCAGATACAATGCCCCACAGTGCCAGATACAATGCCGCCCCACAGTGCCAGATACAATGCCCCACAGTGCCAGTTACAATGCCCCACAGTGCCAGTTACATTGCCCCACAGTGCCAGTTACATTGCCCCACAATGCCAGATACATGCCCCACAGTGCCAGATACATGCCCCACAGTGCCAGTTAAATTGCCCCACAGTGCCAGATACATGCCCCACAGTGCCAGTTACATGCCCCACTGTGCCAGATACATGCCCCACTGTGCCAGTTATAATGCCCCACAGTGCCAGATACAATGCCCCACAGTGCCAGATACATTGCCCCACAGTGCCAGATACATGCCCCACAGTGCCAGATACATGCCCCACTGTGCCAGATACATGCCCCACTGTGCCAGTTACATGCCCCACTGTGCCAGATACATGCCCCACTGTGCCAGATACATGTCCCACTGTGGCAGTTACAATGCCCCACAGTGCCAGATACAATGCCCCACAGTACCAGATACATTGCCCCCACAGTGCCAGATACATGCCCCACAGTGCCAGATACATGCCCCACAGTGCCAGTTACACTGCCCCACAGTGCCAGATACATGCCCCACAGTGCCAGATACAATGCCCCACAGTGCCAGATACATGCCCCACAGTGCCAGATACATGCCCCACAGTGCCAGTTACAATGCCCCACAGTGCCAGTTACAATGCCCCACTGTGCCAGATACATGCCCCAATGTGCCAGTTACATGCCCCACTGTGATCTCCCCCCCCCCCCCCCCCGGTCACTCATCGCTTGTGGCTCGCCTCTGATATGTGAGGGGAGGAGAGCGCAGCGCAGCGCCTCTCTTTCCCCTCACTGCTCCTGGTCTCCAGCGGCTGTGTGGCGCCTGTTCGCTAGCCAATCAGAGCTCGCGGACCGGCAGCCAATCAGGAGCCGGTCCGTAAGCTCTGATTGGCTAATGCCGCCGGAGACCGGACACACGCAGCGCTGCTGGCAGTGCTGCTAGTGCTGGCAGTGGCGGGGAGGGGAGGGAGAGACGCTGCGCTCTCCTCCACTCACATTTCGGCGTGACGGGGGCGAGTGGGGCATGATGCCCTGGCCGCCGGTGGCGCCCGCCTCTCCTGGGCCTGCCAAGGTGCCCCACTCGCCCTACCCTAGTTACGCCTCTGGTTGTCATTATGATTTAAAAAGAGTATATGATGAATAAATGGCTTCACCCAACCGCTAACCATGAGTGAAAGAAAAGTTTGTGAGTTATCATTCATATTCTCTGACAAATGGCCAGAAAATCACAAATTATGCTAGGGTATGTAAACTTATGAGCACAACTGTATATGTCCCAGTACCTCAACTGCTGTATGTTCATCTTCGGCAGTAGATCACGTTGAGCAACAGGGACCAATGTAAACAAAATCTCAATAATATAAACAATGATCAAAGTAGATCTCTAGTCCATACAAAAACTAGCTAAGTTGTGATCCATTTTTAAATGATAACAATGCGAGTAGGAAAAGTAAACTCTTGCATACACAACAGTGAGATACTGTAGGTCATAGAAGAAAAAAGACAAAAAAAAAAGAGAAGAGAAGAGAAGAAAGAAGAACTAGGAAGGAGAAATGAAAACCCCCTGGGATGGGTCCTTACAATGATTTTATTTTTTTCCTTTTTACTGACACCATTCTTAGCAACACGCTATTCTGCTACACTAAGGTGGTCATCCCGAGTTGATCGCAGCCAGCAACTTTTTGCTGCTGCTGCGATCAACTAGTCCACACCTACGGGGTAGTGTATTTTAGCTTAGCAGGGCTGCGATCGCTTGTGCAGCCCTGCTAAGCAAAAAAAATTTCAAGCGAAAGATGACTAGGCCTGGACATACTTACCCTGTGCGACGATCTCTGCCATGCTGGGGCCGGCTTTGACATCAGACATCCGCCCTCCGTTCTGCTGGACACGCCTGCGTTTTCTTCTCCACTCCCCAAAAACGGTCTCTAAAGGTCTGGATCCGCCCAGGTACGCCTTCTTTCTGACAATCTTCTTGCGGTCGGCTCTGCGACCACTTTCTTCGTAGGACGCTACATAACCCGGCAACCCCTGTTGCCGGGCAACGTCACGCATGCGCAGTGCGGCCGCCGCGCATGCGCATTCCGGACCCGTTCGCACCGCAGTGACAAACCGCTGCGTGCGAATGGGTCGAAATGACCCCTATTAAGTAGTAGTACACACAACAAAATATAGCATAAGCTCGGTACACACTAGACGATTTTTTGAATGGTGTGGACTATAATGACACATTGTTACGATAATCGCCAATTCTGTACGCACAATGGGGGTAATTCTGAGTTGATCGCAGCAGGATCTTTGTTAGCAGTTGGGCAAAACCATGTTCACTGCAGGGGAGGCAGATATAACATGTGCAGAGAGAGTTAGATTTGGGTGGGTTATTTTGTTTCTGTGCAGGGTAAATACTGGCTGCTTTATTTTTACACTGCAATTTAGATTGCAGATTGAACACACCACACCCAAATCTAACTCTCTCTGCACATGTTATATCTGCCTCCCCTGCACTTCACATGGTTTTGCCCAACTGCTAACAAAGGCCCTCATTCCAAGTTGATCGCTAGCTGCTTTCAGTCGCAGCGCGGCGATTAGGTGAAAAAGCTGCATTTCTGCGCATGCGTATGGGCCGCAGTATGCACGCGCGAAGTATTTTCACACAAAACTATGCAGTTTTACACAAGGCCGAGCGACGCTTTTCTGTCGCTGTGTTGATCGGTGAGTGATTGACAGGAAGTGAGTGTTTCTGGGTGGTAACTGACCGTTTCCCGGGAGTGTGCTAAAAAACGCAGGCGTGTCAGGGCAAAACGCAGGTGTGCCTGGGGAAACGGGGGAGTGGCTGGCTGAACGCAGGGCGTGTTTGTGACGTCAAAGCAGGAACTAAACTGATTGAGGTGATCGCAAGGTAGGAGTAAGTTTCGAGCTGCTCAGAAACTGCCTGAAAATTTTTACGCGCAGTTCTGCTAACCTTTCGTTCTCACTTCTGCTAAGCTAAGATACACTCCCAGAGGGCGGCGGCCTAGCGTGTGCACTGCTGCTAAAAGCAGCTAGCGAGCTATCAACTCGGAATGAGGGCCAAAATTCCTGCTGTGATCAACTCAGAATTACCCCCAATATCGTTAACAATGCGTGCTCCCACGGGTCATTAACGATATCACCTATAGGGGGTAACTCCAAGTTGATCGCAGCAGGATTTTTGTTAGCAATTGGGCAAAACCATGGGGGTCATTCCGAGTTGTTCGCTCGTTATTTTTTTCTCGCAACGGAGCGATTAGTCGCTAATGCGCATGCGCAATGTCCGCAGTGCGACTGCGCCAAGTAAATTTGCTATGCAGTTAGGTATTTTACTCACGGCTTACCGAGGTTTTTTCTTTGTTCTGGTGATCGTAATGTGATTGACAGGAAGTGGGTGTTTCTGGGCGGAAACTGGCCGTTTTATGGGTGTGTGCGAAAAAACGCTACCGTTTCTGGGGAAAACGCGGGAGTGGCTGGAGAAACGGAGGAGTGTCTGGGCGAACACTGGGTGTGTTTGTGACATCAAACCAGGAACGAAACTGACTGAACTGATCGCAGATGCCGAGTAAGTCTGGAGCTACTCAGAAACTACTAAGAAGTGTCTATTCGCAATTCTGCTAATCTTTCGATCGCAATTTTGATAAGCTAAGATTCACTCCCAGTAGGCGGCGGCTTAGCGTGTGCACTGCTGCTAAAAGCAGCTAGCGAGCGATCAAAAAAAAATAAAAAAAAATGGGTTTCTGGCATTCGGGGAAAGGGGGCCCATGTGCAAACATGGGTCCCCTTTCAGTGCGTGGCTCGGCTCTCCGTTTTTTTATTTTATTCAAGTACGTGGATTACAAATGGATGCTACGAGGAGCCTGGGACCCTGGATCTGGTGAGTAGAATTTATTCAACAGGTACCCCATGGATTCTACTGGAGAAGAGGACCGACCCTCGTGTGAACATAAGGTAAGTATGTATGTATGTTTGTGTGGATGTATGTAATAAATCTTTACTTTCAAGGTGTGTGTGTCTTGTCTTTTTTTGGGTATTTTTTTAGTAGTAGTACTACAGGTACCAGCGGGCCCATTTTTCCGTCGCATGCTGGTACTTGTGGTTCTCCAAGTACCAGCATGCGGGGGAGGCTTGCTGGGCCTTGTAGTACTGCTACTAAAAACAATATCTTTTCATTTTCACAAAAGGCTATCAGCCCCCCATCCGCAGCCAATTGGATGGGGGGGACAGCCTCGGGCTTCACCCCTGGCCCTTGGGTGGCTGGGGGGGGGGGACCCCTTAATTGAAGGGATCCCCACTCCCCCAGGGTACCCCGGCCAGGGGTGACTAGTTGGATTTTTGATGCCACGGCCGCAGGGCACTATATAAAAGTGACCCCCGGCTGTGGCATTATCTGTCCAGCTAGTGGAGCCCGGTGCTGGTTTTAAAAATACGGGGGACCCCTACTCTTTTTGTCCCCCGTATTTTTGGAACCAGAACCAGGCGCAGAGCCCGATGCTGGTTGCTTAAATATGGGGGAACCCCTGTCAATTTTTTCCCCATATTTCTGCAACCAGGATCGGCTCAAAGAGCCCGAGGCTGGTTATGCTTAGGAGGGGGGACCCTACGCAATTTTTTTAAAGAAAATAACCACTTTCCCACCCCTTCCCACTGATATACATGCACGGATCTCATGGATCCCTGCATGCCTATACAATCACGGATTAAAAAAAGCAGGTCTGTTTTTTTTTAGCACTTTTTTACGAGTTGTAATTTTTCACGGCAGTGTTTGTTTTTTTTTTGCTTTGCACTTCTTAGTAAATTACCGAGATTCATACTTAAACAGCCGCGTTTTGACCGATGGTGTATTCATTCGTAATTTTTTTCTTGGACTTCCAAAAAATTACGAATGCCCTCATCACTGCCGTGATTATTGCTTAGTAAATTACCGAGATGACACTTTGATGAAAAAACGGCATCTCGGTCAAAATCGGGACCTTAGTAAATATACCCCTATCTGTTACTTGGATCTGTTTTCTTTTTCATTCCTTGGTATATATATATATAAGTAACATATCTCTGGGGTAATTAGCACGGGCTATTTGGATAGTGATACACATTAATTTTTCCCTCCCTTGAAAGGCGCGCTATTTAGTGTATGGTATCACTTCTATGACATAGTCTCTCAAGAGAGCTCATCAGTAGCTAAATTAGCACTGATCAATTTTATTAATATCTCACAATGCTTATTTAATCACATCTTTCCTCTTTTTTTGCCTAAACAAGGAATTTATTGATAAATTGGCATTATTGTGATATTTTATATATATTAAATAAAATAAAATAAAAACTTCTTCTTGCAACTTTCAGGCCATCAGATAGGATAGAATGCCTGTTCGAGATGCTAATTTTTAAATATGGAAATAAAAGTTTGAAATATTTTAATATAAAGTAATCATTTCAAAAGAGTGCGCCACACACTAAGCCTCTTTTAGTGGTAGGTCCACTAGTGACCTTCACTAACAATCTCCCCTAAAAAATACTATTATCCAGCTTAGTGGCGCACCTCCAACCCTTATTAACCTTCACAAGGACCTTTTAGTGGCCCTTACTTCAATTTTTCCTCAAATGGTTGGTTTCTATTGACACCTCTCAATTCTTTAAATTACCAGTGCAGTGTCCTTTGGACCCTGTGTCCCCTCTTTAGAAATCTTCCTACGAGTTGAAGAACCTTCGGTATCAGAGGAAGTGGAGGGAACACATACACTGACTTGAACACCCACGGAGTTACCAGTGCGTCCACCGCCACCGCCTGTGGGTCCCTTGACCTGGAACAGTACCTCCATAGCATCTTGTTGAGGCGGGAGGCCATCATGTCTATGTGAGGAACCCCCCACCAACCGGTTACCTCCTCGAACACCTCCGGATGGAGGCCCCACTCTCCTGGATGGAGATCGTGTCTGCTGAGGAAGTCTGCTTCCCAGTTGTCTACGCCCGGAATGAAGATTGCCGACATCGCCACCGCGTGCCTTTCTGCCCAGATAAGGATTTTTGACACCTCTGACATGGCAGCCCTGCTCTTCATTCCGCCTTGTCGGTTTATGTAGGCCACTGTGGTCACATTGTCCGACTGCACCTGAACATGTCGATCCTGTAGAAGGTGTGCTGCTTGTAGAAGGGCGTTGTACACGGCCCTGAGTTCCAGGATGTTTATTGGGAGAAGTGACTCTTGATCCGACCATCGTCCCTGAAAAGTTTCCCCGAGAGCGACAGCTCCCCAACCTCTTAGACTTGCATCTGTGGTTAGAAGGATCCAGTCTTGAATTCCAAACCTTCACCCTTCCAGAAGGTGCGGTAGTTGTAGCCACCAGAGGAGTGAAATCCTGGCTTTCGGAGACACGCGTATCCTCTTGTACATGTGTAGGTGAGAGCCCGACCACTGTTCCAAGAGGTCCAGCTGAAAAGGTCGAGCATTAAACCTGCCGTACTGCAGAGCCTCGTATGTGGCAACCATCTTCCCCAAAAAACGTATGCATTGATGAACATATACCCGGGTGGGCCTTAGGACATCCCGGACCATAGTTTGAATCACCAATGCTTTCTCCACCGGGAGAAAAACCCTCTGCACTTCTGTGTCGAGGATCATCCCCAGTAAATACAGCCGCCTTGTCGGCTCCAGATGAGACTTTGGAAGGTTCAGGATCCAACCGTGCTTCCTGAGCAGCTGCATTGTGAGTGCGATGGACCGCAACAATCTTTCCCTGGACGACGCCTTCATCAGGAGATCGTCCAGATATGGAATTACGTTCACCCCCTGCTTGCGGAGGAGAACCATCATCTCCGCCATCACCTTGGTGAAGATCCTTGGTGCTGTGGAGAGGCCAAACGGCAGCGCCTGGAACTGATAGTGATCGTCCAGCAGTGCAAACCTGAGATCCTGTATGCCTGATGCAGCGACCAAATGGGAATGTGGAGGTATGCATCCTTGATGTCCAGAGACACCAGGAACTCCCCCTCCGCCAGTCCTGAGATATGAGCTCTCAGAGATTCCATCTTGAATTTGAGCTCCCTGAGAAAAGGGTTCAAAGACTTTAAGTTCAGGATAGGCCGTACTGAACTATCCGGTTTTGGTACCACAAAAAGGTTAGAATAATAACCTTTGTTCCGCTGTTGAGGCGGAACTGGAACAATGACCTCTGACACCACCAACTTTCTGATGGCCTCCAGAAGAACTGTTCTGTCCGCCAGCAGAGCTGGCAAGCGTGACTTGAAGACACGGTGAGGCGGGGGATCTTGAAACTCCAGTCTGTACCAGGACCTGTACTATATCCAGGACCCAGGGGTCCAGACCGGACAACACCCAGACGTGGCTGAACTGCCGGAGTCTTGCCCCCACCTGACCCTCCCCCAGGCCTAGCTGTCCACCGTCATGCGGAGGACTTAGGGGTATCAGAAGCGGGCTTCTGGGTTTGGGAACCTGCGGGAGCAGGTTTCTTTCCTTTGGCACGACCACCTCTGAAGAAGGTGTTCGAAGGCTTGTTCTTTCTAGACCTCGCGTGCTGAAAGGACTGTGACGTGGCTGATGAGAAAGGCTTCTTCGTAGCCGGAGCAGCTGAGGGGAGAAAAGGAGACTTACCCGCGGTAGCCGTGGCAATCCACGCATCCAGCGCCTCCCCAAAGAGAGCCTGACCCTTATATGGTAGGCCCTCCACACACTTCCAGTAAAGAAGGCCTCCTCCACCTGTTCCGGAGCTGTGTCCGAAATGTGTAAAACATCCCCTAACAGCCTCAATCAACTGCACCCCCTTGGCAAGTGATGCTGACCCCCTCAACACATACCCGTCACCGTCTGCAGCGTCAGAGTCGGTGTCCGTGTTATCCTGCATAATTGCAAGTGCTCGTTTGTGAGAATATACCGCAGGGGACCCCGAGGAGTGCATGCTAAGTCCTAGCAACTCTATCAGAAATCTGAGAAATAGTCCCCCTCAGAGAGACTAACCATTCTGGCTCTCTAACTGGGATCTGTGCTAAAACAGTGCAATCCTGATTACATGGTATTGAGTCTTCCTGGGAAGATAAATCCTCTGCAGTATATAAAACAGTGTCCCTAGACATGTTGTACACAAAGGCGTAACTAGGGTTTTCGGAGCCCAGGGCAAGATGGAAAATGGCGCCCCCAAAAAAAACACACCAAAAGAAGCATGTGCAAGTGCGGCAGAAAATGGGCGTGGCCACACACTAGAAGGGGTGTGGCCACTGAAAATGGCCCACAGTGCCAGTTACATTGCCCCACAGTGCCAGATACATGCCCCACAGTGCCGGATACATGCCCCACAGTGCCAGTTACATTGCCCCACAGTGCCAGATACATGTCCCACAGTGCCAGTTACAATGCCCCACAGTGCCAGATACATGCCCACAGTGCCAGTTACATTGCCCCACAGTGCCAGTTACATTGCCCCACAATGCCAGATACATGCCCCACAGTGCCAGTTAAATTGCCCCACAGTGCCAGTTAAATTGCCCCACAGTGCCAGATACATGCCCCACTGTGCCAGTTACAATGCCCCACAGTGCCAGTTACAATGCCCCACAGTGCCAGTTACAATGCCCCACAGTGCCAGTTACAATGCCCCACAGTGCCAGATACATTGCCCCACAGTGCCAGATACATTGCCCCACAGTGCCAGATACATGCCCCACAGTGCCAGTTACAATGCCCCACAGTGCCAGATACATGCCCCACAGTGCCAGATACATGCCCCACTGTGCCAGTTACATGCCCCACAGTGCCAGTTACAATGCCCCACAGTGCCAGATACAATGCCCCACAGTGCCAGATACATTGCCCCTCAGTGCCAGATACATTGCCCCACAGTGCCAGTTACAATGCCCCACAGTGCCAGTTACAATGCTCCACAGTGCCAGATACATGCCCCACTGTGCCAGATACATGCCCCACTGTGCCAGATACATGCCCCAATGTGCCAGTTACATGCCCCACTGTGCTCCCCCCCCCCCCCCGGTCACTCACCGCTTGTGGTTCGCCTATGATATGTGAGGGGAGGAGAGCGCAGCGCAGCGCCTCTCCTTCCCCTCACCGCTCCTGGTCTCCGGCGGCTGTGTGGCGCCGGTTCGCTAGCAAATCAGAGCTCGCGGACCGGCAGCCAATCAGGAGCCGGTCCGTAAGCTCTGATTGGCTAACGCCGCCGGAGACCGGACACACGCAGCGCTGCTGGCAGTGCTGCTAGTGCTGGCAGTGGCGGGGAGGGGAGGGAGAGACGCTGCGCTCTCCTCCCCTCACATTTCGGCGTGACGGGGGTGAGTGGGGCATGATGCCCTGGCCGCCGGTGGCGCCCCCCTCTCCTGGGCCTGCCAAGGCGCCCAGGGCACGTGCCCCACTCGCCCTACCCTAGTTACGCCTCTGGTTGTACATGCACACCAAACACCCCACAGACACACAGGGTTCTGGATAGACAGAGATTCCCCCCCAAGAATGGCAGAGAGACACAAAGATTGGAGCCAACCCACACACAGCGCTATTAGAGTATAGGGAGACCCTAAACCCGCGCTGACTGTGTCCCTTAATAGGTGACAGTCTTTACACAGCCTCCCCTCCCTTCTACAACCCCCTGGTACCGTACAGATAGTTGGAGTCGCTCTGGAGGGACCTGTGCATCCACTGGCAGTTAGCTGCAGGCATGAAAATGGCACTGAACGCTGCTGAGTCCGCTCTGAGGAGAAGCTCCACCCCCTCAATGGCGCTGTCTTCCTGCTCTATGAAGAGTATACTGGCCAGAGGATTTTGTGCTGGCCTGGATCCACAGACCCCGACAGGCTTGTTTTGGTCAGTGTAGGGTCCAGAGCTGGCCCATGGCGCCACTCACAGCGCCGCACCACAGTAGGGCTGAGCCTTCCAGGAGCTCGCCCTCTTCACACTGACCCCTCGCTTGCAAGGGGGGACAGTGATTTACTTGCCACACTTCAGCTCCCTGAGGGGGTGGCGGCTGGCTGCCGGGGCGAGCGTTCCTCTGTGGCGGGGCGTGATCTGACCCCTCTGGAGCTCAATGTCCAGTCAGCGGAGACAGTGGCTCAAGACTCTGCAGGGCGGACACTGCTCCCCCCTCAGTCCCTTGCTGCAGGGAGGCTGTCACCAGCAGCCTCCCTGTAAAATAACAAACTCTAAAAAAAAAAAAATTTTCTAAGAGAACTCTGTAGAGCTCCCCTAGCTGTGACCGGCTCCTCCGGGCACATTTTCTAAACTGAGTCTGGTAGGACGGGCATAGAGGGAGGAGCCAGCCCACACTATTAAACTCTTAAAGTGCCAATCGCTCCTGCTGGACCAGTCTATACCCCATGGTACTAATATGGACCCCAGCATCCTCTAGGACGTAAGAGAAAATGGCTTTACCTGGTTCAACATGTGAAAGGGGCTCTGCCTGGTGTAACATGTGTAGGGTCTGTGCCTGGTGTAACATGTGTAAGGGTCTCTGCCTGGTGTAACATCTGTAAGGGGCTCTACCTGGTGTAATATGTGTAAGGGGCTCTACCTGGTGTAATGTGTATAAGGGGCTCTGCTCTCAGTAGCGGATCTTGCCACGGGCAAGCAGGACTTTTGCCTGGGGCGCCGCCTTCCGGAGAGCGCCGGCGCCATCCGGAGGGCGTCGAACCATGGCAAGGTCCGCTGCTGCTGTGCCCCCCGCTGATCGCTCTGTCCCGCTGCCGATGCCCCCCGCTGTGAAGGGAACTAGACGCGTAGCGTCTAGTTTCCCTTCATGGAGAGGACCTTTACTGTGTGGTGCGTGATTACGTCATCGCACACCGCACAGCAAAGGTCCTCTCCACGAAGGGAAACTAGACGCGAGCGTCTAGTTTCCCTTCGTGGAGAGGACCTTTGCTGTGCGGTGCGCGATGACGTTATAGCGCACCGCACATCATTTCACTACTGTACAGGGGGCGTTAATGACCACGCCCCCTGAATGAAGCCACGCCCCTTTTTCCCGCCCGGGGCTCTGGAAGACGTAGAACCGGCCCTGTCTGCTCTACTGTGGTCTAATGCATGTAAGGGCCTCTAACATGGCATAATGTGTATAAGGGGTACTACTGTGTGGTGTGGTGTAATGTGAGTGACGGACATTACTGTGCGGTGTAATGTGACTGATGGACACTACTGTGTAATGTGAATTGGTACAATTCAGTGGATATGCCCCTATATTTTTGGCATGCGCATCCAGCACGCACTGTCCCTGTTTTCAATGGGAGGGGGGGCACCACAAGGTCTAAATCGATTTTATTACAGCTATTGTTAAATGACTGATTGTGGGAATAACAAGTCTGCTTTGGTTGTAAATGTGGCTCCTTAAATCTGGATGCACTTGCTGTATATATACATTATATATTGTATTATTGTATATATATATATATATATATATATATTTATAATTTAGCAAATTCTTACACCACTGTCTATTCAATATATTTCCATTTAAATGCAGACCCATTAAGCACAGCAGACTATGTAGAACATTCTGTCCTGACTAAGGGAGTCACATCCCTGTGTGTGACACTGACCAGATTGGGAACGTGTCAGCACACTTGTTTAGAATAAAACATCTACTGTAGCAGTGCAGCTGTATTGCTGTGCTTCAAACTCTAGTGAGCCTGGGCCTCTGTGAACGCACTACAAGAGCCAGACGACCAATCAATATGTTTCTCCCCATCAACCTTCCCTGTTCCTGGTAATATGGGTCATAGGACATCTAGAGAAGGATTAGGTGATCTCTGAGTGACTGCACCACTTGCGGCTATTCTGGGGGCTTGGATGTTTAAATTGCTGACACCCTGAAAAGTACCCATTGCTGAATCACAGGGGGCTGAGCTCAGGGATGTGAAGCTCGGAACAGCGTGTGTACACAGTGACAAGGTACAGGCTCCAAGTTGTCACATAAAAGGGGAGACTCATCACGTTATACGGGCCATAAATTATAGATCAAATGCAGGGAGAATTGGTAACGGAAGCACTAAGCGAGACATCAGAATATCATTAGCATGGAATAATGAGCCCTAAACCATCAGGATTAGTGAGAAAATAATATGCAGGCCTACTCATGTAGAATATTCTTTGCCATTTGCAAATCAGTGCATGAGAGAGCTATTTTGTAAGAGTGTAGGCCACAGACTGGGCCGCCCAAAATAAGTATGGCCCCCTGAAAAATGTTGATTCCAGGCCCATCTCTCTTTGGGGCCGATGTAAAAGAAGCCCGAAAAAGTATCAATTCTTAACAGAAAATCACAGCTATTAGAATAATATTTTCGGCAGAATATATCAAGCTGCCTTGCCGTATGTGTCTGTGTGAAATAATTTTTTTTAGGGGCAGGAGACCATCACTATGGGCGGGGTTATATTTAGCACTTCTGAAACACTGCTCCACCCCCACCCCCCTCCCTCCACCACCAAAAAAACAGCACAGTACATATGTATCATGGGGACCTACCCTCCACCTCCCTGGGAGTCAGAACAAACGATACGACTATTTTGGATGGTGAGACAGTCCCCTTAAACAGGGACTGGCCTGCTTTATTTGGGACTATTGGGAGGTATGGCAGTGCTTTCTTTTTTATGGCTCCTTCCGAAGTCTAAACTAGTCCGCTACTGGTGAGGGGCTTCTTTGTGTAATGAATTATAATACATTAGGGCGCATAAGCCGCATATACAGTCCGGACAGTCCGCATATGCCCAACAAAAATTTTACATTATTTCCATATTGGGCATATGTGATGCAAGAGGAGCCCATATGCCCACTAAGGTTGTACTGCTCCTGGTATTGCGCATGTACAATTATAATAATAGTAGTAATAATAATAATAATAATAATAATAATAATAATATTTATCTAACACAAAATACAAAACAAGCTCACAAGAGACCCAAGCAAGTAAAATAAATGGGTGAACAGTTGAGTCTATTTCTCTTACGTCCTAGAGGATGCTGGGGACTCCGTAAGGACCATGGGGATAGACGGGCTCCGCTTTAAGAAAGACTTTAGGTCTGGGTGTGCACTGGCTCCTCCCTCTATGCCCCTCCTCCAGACCTCAGTTTACTACTGTGCCCAGAGGAGACTGGGTGCATTACAGGGAGCTCTCCTGAGTTTCCTGTCAGAAAGTATTTTGTTAGTTTTTTTATTTTCTGGAAGCACTGCTGGCAACAGACTCCCTGCATCGAGGGACTGAGGAGAGAGAAGCAGACCTACTTCTGTGAGTTTCAAGGCTCTGCTTCTTAGGCTACTGGACACCATTAGCTCCAGAGGGAGTCGGAACACAGGTCTCACCCTGGAGTTCGTCCCAGAGCCGCGCCGCCGTTCTCCTCACAGAGCCGGAAGATAGAAGCCGGGTGAGTATGAGAAGAAAGAAGACTTCAGAGGCAGCAGAAGACTTCAGATCTTCACTGAGGTAATGCACAGCAGTAAAGCTGTGCGCCATTGCTCCCATACACCTCACACACGGCAGTCACTGTAAGGGTGCAGGGCGGGCGCCCTGGGCAGCATATGAACCTCTCTTTGGCAAAAGTATATATGTATACAGCTGGCCACTGTACATATTTTATATATATATATATATATATATATATATATATATATAAGAGCCCCCGCCAATTTTTAGTGTATTTGAGCGGGACTGAAGCCCGCCGCCGAGGGGGCGGGGCTTCTCCCTCAGCACTCACCAGCGCCATTTTCTCCACAGCACAGCTGAGAGGAAGCTCCCCGGACTCTCCCCTGCTTATACCACAGTGAAAGAGGGTTTTAAAGAAGAGGGGGCACATAATTAGGCGCATATATACATATATACACAGCGCTACTGGGTAAACATATATTTATTGTGTTTTTTCCTGGGTCATATAGCGCTGGGGTGTGTGCTAGCATACTCTCTCTCTGTCTCTCCAAAGGGCCTTGTGGGGGAACTGTCTTCAGATAAGAGGATTCCCTGAGTGTGTGGTGTGTCGGTACGCGTGTGTCAACATGTCTGAGGTAAAAGGCTCTCCTAGAGAAGACGGGGAGCAAATGAATGTGGTGTCTCCGTCGACAACGCCGACACCTGACTGGATGGATATGTGGAATGTTTTATGTGCTAATGTAAATTTATTGCACAAAAGATTAGAGCTGAAGCTAGGGTACAGCCAGGGAGTCAACCCATGTCTGTCCCTATGTCGCAGGGACCTTCGGGGTCTCAAAAGCGCCCACTATCCCAAATTGTAGACACAGATACCGACACGGATTCTGACTCCAGTGTCGACTACGATGATGCAAAATTACAGCCAAAATTAGCTAAATGTATATGATTATTGCAATAAAAGATGTTTTGCATATCACAGAGGAACCCCCTGTCCCTGACACGAGGGTACACATGTATAAGGGAAAGAAACCTGAGGTAACCTTTCTCCCCTCACAGGAGTTGAATGAATTATGTGAAAAAGCTTGGGAATCTCCAGACAAAAAAACTGCAAAAGGATTCTTATGGCGTATCCTTTCCCGCCAACGGACAGGATACGTTGAGAATCCTCCCCTAGGGTGGAAAAAGCATTGACACGCTTATCCAAAAAGGTAGCGCGGCCATCCCATCAGGGATCCTGCTGACCGCAAGCAAGAGATTACTGTGAAGTCCATTTGCACACATTCTGGTACCTTACTCAGACCGGCAATTGCGTCGGCCTGGGTTTGTAGCACTGTAGCAGCATGGACAGATACCTTATCAGCGGAAATGGAGACCCTAGATAAGGATACCATTTTATTGACCTTAGGGCATATAAAAGAAGCTGTCTTTTTTTTTAATAATTTCTTTCTTTAGTGAAGCATTTTCGTAAAGAAAATAGCAATAAGTATAGGAACATTGTGAATAATAACAGAGAAGAAAAACAAAAAATGATGTAATAGATACAAAACATAGTGCACGGTGTAAGTAAGAGCACCAACATGAATAATCTGTACAACATTATACAATAGCAAATAGCATCTGTAAATACACCAGGAATCTTCTGAGAGATGGGGACACTCCCCAACTATTGTCTATCATTAACAAGAGCGATGGGAGGGTCATTAAGGAAAATCCTAGTTTCATACCAGAGTGTGCTATGAAAACAAGAGCTAATGGCCTCTTTGGTGTGAGTAGGAAGGGTTTCAATAAAACTTTCCCATGTTGCAAAGAAGGATTCAGTGCGAGATTCTTTTTGAAGTGAGGCCTCCAGCCAATCCATATGACAAATATAAAATAACTTTTCCCTGAACATTTCTAGTGTCGGGACAGAACTTTGAACCCACATATGTAAAACAGCCTTTCTGGCTGCCGATGAGATTGCTAAAAGTAACTTTTTCACAGGTTTAGGAGCTCTAATACCAGGGGGTAGGATGCCAAATATGGCCCATTCCGGCGTAAAAGGGATGTAGTTCACTAAATGTTGGGAGGCAAAACGCCATATTGCTATCCAAAACCGTCTCAAGAGTGGGCAGGCCCAAAAACAATGGTAGAGATCTGCCAATTGATGGCCACATTTGGGACAGGAAGGGTCATTTAATATGCCTATCAAATAGCCTCTGTGGGGAGAAATATAAGATCTGTGAAAGATATTAAGATACATTTCTGTGTACTTTGCAGCAGGGAACGTAGCCATTGAAAAATTTAGCATTTGCAATAATCTATCAACATCTAAGTTAGGAAAATGCTCTACCCATTGGGCTATGCCAGTTTTGTATGCAGAATGGTCTAATATAGTACGAAGTTGCATGTAATAAAATGAAATGGCACCTTTGGATTGTTCTGGTCGCAATAGTATGCGGTCTAATTGGCTATCCCAGTCAGTCGCAGGCAGTGATCTGGAAACTTTGCTAGCATAATGTTGGGCTTGAAAAAAAGCAAAGTATTGAGGGCCGATATATGGGTATTTAGATAGGGCCTCTGCATATGTGAATGGTGTATGGGACCTGGGATTAATGAGCTGTCCTACATTACAAATACCTAATGCTTTCCAATCACGGAAAGGGTAGGTGGCCTCTCCATTTTGAAAACTCAGGTTATGTAGAAAAGGCAGATGGATAGATATGTGTTTGTGTAATTTATATTTGTGCCTCAAGGATAGCCAAACTTTCCTCGTAGTCATTAGGAGGGGGTTAGTAGTTAAGTCGGTAGAGATCTCGGCATCAGTCAGGTGAAGAAAAGCAATCCGAGATACGTGAGGAATGAAATTTTGTTCAAGAAGTGAATCAGTGTATGTTTGGGTACCGGACAACCAGTCTTTAATATAGCGAACATGGGAAGCGTAACTATACGTCTGAATGTCCAGAAAGTTGACCCCCCCATTATTTTTAGGCTGACTTAATTTAAATAGACCAATTCTCGCACGCTTATTGTTCCAAATAAATTTTCTAAAGGTCGATGTTATCAGTAAGAGGTCTTGTCTAGACAACAAAAGGGGGAGAACTTGTAGTGGGTATAGAAGTTTTGGGAAATATATCATTTTAATTATATTCGTCCTTCCTAGGAAGGAGAGTTGTAAATGGACCATCGCTTCAAGCTCCCTTGTGATTTTGGAAAGTGTTTTCCCAATGTTGAAGTCGTAAAGATCTGTGACATTTTTGGGAAGAAGGACACCCAAGTACGGGAGTTTCCCTCTGGCCCAATTCAAAGGTAGTCGTGTCACCCACGAGGGCCTGTAAAAGCCTTGTTTCAAATAAAGTGCACTAGATTTTTCAAAATTAATAAAAAAGCCAGAAAGGGATCCCACCCTATCAAGCAATTCGAGCAATGGTTCGAGGGAATGTTTAGGATTGGATATGTGGATCAAAACATCATCCGCAAAAGCAGTGAGTTTCACTTCCATCGAGCCCACCGATATGCCCTTCAAGGTTGGCCAAGAATCAATTATACGAAGTAAGGGGTCAAGGGACAAATTGAAAAGTAGAGGGGATAGGGGACAGCCTTGGCGGGTACCTCTGGACATAACAATAGGGTCGCTTCTCGTGCCATTTACTAAGAGGAAAGTCGTGGGGGAATTATAAAAGAACTTTATAAGATTAATAAAATGTGGGCCGAAGTTTCTAATCGATAGGATTTTAAATAAAAAGGGCCAGGACACTGTATCAAAGGCTTTCTGAGCATCAAGGCTCAGAAGCATGTTGGGAGCGGTAGGATTATTATTAGAAGCGATAATGGAGGCTATAGCTGTGCGTATACCTTTAACTAATTGTCTGCCTCGGGTGAAACCTAGTTGGTGAGATGAGCAAAGGGAGGACGAGAACGATTGTAATCGAGAGGACATAATTTTGGATAGAATTTTAAAATCCACATTTAGTAGAGTGATGGGGCGATATGAACCCACTAGTGTAGGGTCGCGGTCGGGCTTTGGGATAAGGGTAGTGAAGGCAGCATTAAAAGAGGGATAATATGGGCATTTTTTATGGATAGTGCGATATAGTTCTAGTAGAATCGGTATAATGTCAGTGGACAAGATTTTAAAATATTCTCCCGCGAATCCGTCTGGGCCCGGGGCTTTACCAATATGTAGGGAAGAGATAGCCGACCTTATTTCCTCCTCGGTGATTTCCGAGTCTAAAAGATCAATTTGATCTGGGTCTAGGCTAGGCAGATTTGCTTCTCTGATGATTTCGTCTAAGGACTCTGGGGTCGATGGTCTAGCGGAGTACAGATTACAGTAATAGTCATGAAAGGCCTTTGATATATCAGATGTTCGTGTCAGATAAGGGGAAGACCCAGTTCCCTTAATGGAAACGATATGGTTTCGTCGTTTGTAGCCTTTAGTCAATGAGGCCAACAAACGTCCCGTCCTGGCACCCCACCTGTAGTATTTATTTTTCCTAAAATCTAGACGTGATTGAGCTTGGGAGAGTAGGACATTTTCCAGTATAGATTTAGCTTGGTTATATATAGTGAATTTTTCCTCTGAGGGATCTGCCACATATCCAGCAAACGCATTTTGTAACGTATGGGAGAGGGAATGATATTGGTCTTTTTGGATTTTATTACGACCAGATACATATGAGATGATACTACCTCGCATCACAGACTTTGATGCCTCCCAGAAAAGGATTGGGTTATCCCAGTGGGCGATGTTATCAACATAATCTAGCCAGTTGTGCTTTAAGTATTCTCTAAATTTTTCTGATTGGAATAGATATACAGGAAACTTCCAAGTGCGATGTGTGGGGCCCATATGTGGTAATTTAAATGAAAACTCAAATCGGTGCAGGATCCGAAACCAATATTTCAGCAATATTTGCGGAGGTCACCTCAGATATCAGAGAGTCCGCTACTAAGAAGTAATCTATGCGGGAGACTGTGCGGTGAACCCCTGAATGAAAAGTAAAGGATTTATCTGATGGATTAAAGAGTCTCCAGACATCAGTCACTTGGAGCTCTAACATAAATTTCACAAGTGTGGACCAAATAGCAGAATGTCGGTTGGACGGAATCTGGGTCTTATCCAGGGTCGGATCGTGCACCCTATTGAAGTCACCCCCCAGCACCAGTGAAAAAACCTCCCGCTGTTGTATCAAAAAGGTCATTTCAGTCAAGAATTCCGACACCTGAGTGTTGGGAGCATATATATTTAAAAGGGTGTATGTGGCATCTCTGATCTTGACATCAATCAACAAGTAACGGCCATTAGGGTCTGGGACAGTATTCAAAATGGTGTACGGGAGATGACGTGCAAAAAGGATGGCCACCCCTCTAGTCTTATTGACATAAGAGGCCGAAAAGCAATCTCCTAACCAACCAGCGCGAAGAGAAGAGCCCTCGCCCTCCTTCCAGTGGGTCTCTTGTAGAAAAATGATGTCCGGGCTAAATTTCTTAAGGTGGGATAGGACCCTCTGACGCTTAATGGGGGAATTGAGCCCGCCCACATTCCATGAAAGACATTTAATTGAATCGTGGGGGGGTGAGTATGGTAAGGTGTGTGTGTTATTCGCCATCATCCAATCCCAATTCTCGCAGCGCAAAGTTCACAATACAATCCCATTAATATGTGTTGGGGCCCCCAGTCCCAGCAAGCAGGGGACAACCCACAAAATATGGATATGGCTAAGTGTCCCCATCTCTCCATCACCAATGCACCAAAATATAACATAGAAAATTGAAATTTTTGTAGACTAAACATGTCACATGTATCAAAAGACAGAGAATCATGCTTCAATAACCTTTTCTGAATTTTCTTAAACCAAAAATTCACTTGGAGGGTCACAGTAACGATACTGTAACCGACCATGAGAATCAACAAAAACCAAACAGGAAGTAAAATAAGGAGAACAAGTCTCCTAAACAATAACATTGTAATGGTGAAACATGAATGGGCGTATGAAATGTAGGGCCCTGCCCCCCGCTGCCAAATGGAAAATAGGACTAAAAACACTTATCTTGGCATACACATTCAGCGATTGGGGGATCTCAGGGACAATGTTGCTGGTGAACTTTGTGAGGAGGGAGAGGACAAAAAGTGTCTACGGGCCACATCTGGGTCATCAAAAAATATGGTACGGCCATTATCAGTGACCCTCAACTTGGCAGGGTAGAGCAGGGCAAAACGTTTTTGCGATTCTACTAGGAATTTGCAAACTGGCGAGAATGCCCTGCGTTTTTGGGTGACCGCCATTGAAAAATCCTGAAAAATTAAAATGCGGGTACCATCAATGACCAATTTGCCCATTTTCTTATATGATCGTAATATTATTTCCTTCGTCCTATAGTCAAAATAGCGGGCCACCACCGGTCTGGGAGGGGTTTAGGACCATCTCTCTCAATTCCCACCCTATGGACCCTTTCGACCTGAGGAAATTCCATCTTGTCAGAAATACAAAGAGCAGGGATCAATTGAGATGTTAGGTAGTCACCCAGTAGGGAGGGTTTGACATGTTTCGGGATACCAATAAAGCGAAGGTTATTTCTCCGATTTCTATTCTCTAGGTCATCTAGTTTGTCTTGGAGCTCCCGAATCATGCCAATGGACGAGTCAGCCGAGGATTCCACGGTATGGACCGTGTCCTCCATTTCACTAACTCTCTGCTCCACCTCTGATATTCTTGAAGTGTTTGAGGCCACTTCACGTAGGGTGGACTGAAACGAGTCTCTAAACTCATCTAATTTCCTATCAATATGGGGCATGAGAACCGATAGGATCTCTCTAGCCGTTTGGGACACTGGGGAGGACGTGTCAAGTTGAGGGATAGGGTCGGGGTTCCCGGCCATGTTCGTCACAGGTTGCGACTGAGTAGGGGAAGAACCACCTGACTTATGGGATTTCCTTCTAACCATGTTTTCTGAAACAGTCCTATTCAAAAACCTCTCCATCAATTATGAAATGCTTATCATAAGAGACCCAAAGGGGTCGGACAAAGTTCACCAGTAAATAGAGGTATCAGATGAGAAACATCTGAAATCGTAAAGTATAACGCCCCCAAGAGGTATATAGAATGTCACATAACAAAATATGAATCACATGCCCCCTAGTTACATTACTGCATATCAACAAACAATGGTCTCTAACACTGTAGTGGAGGAGGTGTTGACACCTAAGTGTTAAATATTACATACAGAGAAACAGTTGTATATAGGGTAACTGGGGCAACGGTAATTAAGAGTTCAAATAATTTTGTCTACAGCATGTGTAGAGGTATACAATAGCAGTGCTAACGTATAATAAAATATTGTATCTACAAACACTGTAAATGTTAGATATGAGCACTAATATCTATGACTTATTTGAAGTAAAAGCAGAACAGGTTTAGCAAAAGTTGTTAAGTAAATAAAAAGAAAATAATAATAATAATACAAAATGGCCACAAGGCGTCAGTATCCACCAAACCAAACTATGAGGCCATGTGCCGGGCCGTGAATGGAAATACCTGTAGCACTGCAGTGATGAGAGAACAGGCACAGCCAGAGTGGGTTCAGGGTGGGGGAGAAGAAAAGAAGGTGTGATAGCAGAAAAGTAGGAAAGGAAGCAAGAAAAGAACAAGGTTCGTAACAGAGAGGGGGGTAGCTCAGGGGAAAGGCAGTAAAGAGTAGAAAGCAGAAGAATGTAGAGGGAATGTTCAGTGAGCAGAAAGCAGGTAGGGTGGTATGGATAATAAATAGAGCCCTTATAGGGAACAGTGGGTCGGCACCACAGGGTCTCAGTGAATTACAGGGCCAGTGACAGCGTTAATAAGGAATCTCCACCACTATCTCCATGGAGCAGGACACACTGGTACAACAATCAATAGCCTCCCAAGGCACCAAGGAAACAGCACAGCAGTCGACTGTTAGTGTCCGGGACAACAATGCTACTCCATGGGCAGAGCGCTGGCGTCTCCCGGAGCAAGGTAGGGGATGGGACCAGCTAAAGTCTTCGTCCGCAGTAGCGGGTGTCGCCCAGAGTAAGAGTCCCGCACCCCCGAAGATATCCGGATGGGGAGTAACGACCAGTCCTCCAGAGAGATCAGGGCAGCGTTCGCGATAGGGAGAATCCCCTGGGAGCCCGGTATACCGAGCGGCGGGACCAACGGGGCGCCGCAGGTGGCCAGACCAACGGAAGTCAATCCTGCAGGTGAGTAGGGGCGGGTGAGAACAAGGCGGCAATCAGGGTGACGGAGCCCCGAACACCCCAGTCCGCAGGTCGTCAGCACAGCTCCAAGCAAACGGTATGGGTGCCAACCTCCACACTCACCGGCCCAGCAGCGGATCAGGCGTCCCAGATGCAGCTTCACAAGCACCCGTGTAGGATTCCCCGTCAGCCGGCGGGGAGATGGTGGTCCGAAGCAACGGCCTCTCCCGAGACCCGAGTAGGGGAACAGCAAGCCAGCCGGCCACAGCCACAAGGCAACTCGGAGGGGAGGGTGGGGAGCACGTGCGTCCAGAGCCCCGCACCCCCGATGGCAGCCGAACAGGGACCAGCGACCAGTCCTTCAGGGAGATCAGGGCAGCGTCCACAGTGAGGAGGATTCAGTGGAGGGGAGTCAGACACACCAAGCGGCAGGACCAGCGGATCGCCGCGGGAGGCCAGACAGACGACAACCAGCACGGCAGGTGAGTAGGGGCAAATAGGAGCAAAGCGACTGCCCGGGTGACGGAGCCCCGATCACCCCAGCCCGCAGGCCGCCAGCACAGTTCCAGGCAGTAGGTGAGGGTTCCCACCTCCACACTCACCGGTTCGTCGACGGATCAGGCGTCCCGGAAGCAGCTCCACGGGCACCCACGCTGGACTCCCGGCCAGCCGGCGGGGAGATGGTGGTCCCAGGGGATGGAACAGCAGTCTCCACTAAAGTCCAAGTAGGGGAGCGGTAAGCCAGCCGGTGATAATCCCAGGGCAACTCAGACGGGAGGGTGGGGAACGAGGACGCTCACCACGCGGCGGCCCAAGCACGGGTCCGACTCCGGGGAATAAGGCTCCCATCCAACAATTCCCTCCGGAAAAGTCACTAGCGGGTACCCCAAAGCCAGGGGAAGGCAATCCCGTTGATATATCCCGAGTTAGTGACTAGGAAAGCAGCAGATGGTGATGGATGGGGCTATTGTGAGCAGAGCTCAGTTAAGATGTGGCCATCTTGGATGCGCCACCCACCGGAACAAAAGAAGCTGTCTTATATATGAGAGATGCTCAAAGACGCTATGTCGACTTCTGCTAGACGAGTCCCATGGACCCGGCAATGCACAGGTGATGCCGACTCAAAGAGGCATATGGAGGTTTTACCTTACAGGGGTGAGGAATTGTTTGGGGAAGGTCTCTCGGACCTGGTCTCCACAGCTACAGCTGGTAAATCTAAATTTTTTGCCTTATATTCCCTCACAGCCTAAGAAAGCACCACATTTCCAAATGCAGTCCTTTCGATCACAAAGAAACATGAAAGTACGCGGTGCGTCCTTTCTTGCCAGAGGTAAGGGCAGAGGAAAAAAGCTGCAAAATCCACAGCATGACGCTGGGGCTCCGCTAAAGGAGTCCGCCCCAGTGGGGGCACGTCTTCGAATTTTCAGCCACATCTGGGTTCACTCGCAGGTGAATCCCTGGGCAATAGAAACTGTTTCTCAGGGTTACAAGCTGGAATTCGAAGAGGTGCCTCCTCGCCGGTTTTTCAAATCGGCCCTGCCAGCTTCTCCCCAGGAAGGGGAGATAGTGTTAAATGCAATTCACAAATTGTATCTTCAACAGGTGGTGGTCAAGGTTCCCCTGCTTTAACAAGGAAGGGGATATTACTCAACCCTGTTTGTAGTCCCAAAACGGACGGTTCGGTCAGACCCATATTAAATTTAAAAATCCCTGAACCTATAATTGAAAAGGTTCAAGTTCAAGATGGAATCGCTAAGAACGGTCATCGCCAGCCTGGAAGGGGGGGATTTTATGGTATCTCTGGACATAAAGGATGCATACCTTCATGTTCCCATTTATCCACCTCATCAGGCGTACCCGAGATTTGCGGTACAGGTTTGTCATTACCAATTTCAGACGTTGCCGTTTGGTCTCTCCACGGCACCGAGAATATTTACCAAGGTAATGGCGGAAATGATGGTACTCCTGCGGAAGCAAGGTGTCACAATTATCCCGTACTTGGACGATCTCCTCATAAAAACGAGATCAAGAGAGCAGTTGGTTCCGACGACTCGTCTGATTTTCTTGGGCATGATTCTGGATACAGACCAGAAAAGAGTTTATCTTCCGATAGAAAAAGCTCAGGAACCTATTGAAACCAAAACAGGTGTCAGTGCATCACTGCACTCGAGTCCTGGGAAAAGATGGTGGCATCATACGAGGCCATTCCCTTCGGCAGACTCCATGCGAGGACTTTCCAGTGGGACCTGCTGGACAAGTGGTCCGGGTCACATCTACAGACTCATCAGTTGATCTCCCTGTTCCCCAGGGCCAGGGTATCTCTCCTGTGGTGGCTGCAGGGTGCTCACCTTCTAGAAGGCTGCAGGTTTAACATTCAGGACTGGATCCTGGTGACCACGGACGCGAGCCTCAGAGGTTGGGGAGCAGTCACACAGGGAAGAAACTTCCAAGGTCTTTGGTCAAGTCAAGAGACTTGTCTTCACATCAACATCCTGGAACTGAGCGCCCTAAGTCAAGTGAAGACATTACTGCGCGACCAACCAATTCTGATCCAGTCAGACAACATCACCGCAGTGGCTCATGTAAACCGCCAAGGCGGCGCATGGAGCAGAGTGGCAATGGCGGAAGCCACCAGAATTCTTCGCTGGGCGGAAATTCATGTAAGTTCACTGTCAGCAGTGTTCATTTCGGGAGTGGACAACTGGGAAGCAGACTTCCTCAGCAGACACGACCTGCATCCAGGAGAGTGGGGACTTCATCCGGAAGTCTTCGCACAGATTGCAAGTCAGTGGGGATTACCCCAGATAGACATGAGGGTGTCCCGCCTCAACAAAAAGCTACAGAGGTATTGCGCCAGATCAAAAGATCCTCAGGCGGTAGCTGTAGACGCCCTAGTGACACCGTGGGTGTTCCAGTCGGTCTATGTATTTCCTCCTCTTCCTCTCATACCCAAGGTGTTGAAAATAATAAGAAAGAGAGGAGTGAGAACAATTCTCATTGTTCCAGATTGGCCACGAAGGACCTGGTATCCGGATCTGCAGGAAATGCTCACAGAAGATCCATGGCCTCTTCCTCTAAGACAGGACCTGTTGCAACAGGGGCCCTGTCTGTTCCAAGACTTGCCGCAGCTGCGTTTGACGGCATGGCGGTTAAAAACCGGATCCTAGCAGAAAAGGCATTTCGGATGAGGTCATTCCTACGCTGATAAAGGCTAGGAAGGACGTGACTTCTAAACATTATCACCGTATATGGCGAAAATATGTTTCTTGGGAGGCCTGGAATGCTCCTACGGAAGAATTCCATCTGGGCCGTTTCCTTCACTTCCTACAAACTGGAGTGAATTTGGTCCTAAAATTAGGCTCCATTAAGGTTCAGATTTCGGCCTTATCCATTTGTCTTTCAAAAAGAATTGGCTTCTCTCCAAGAAGTACAAGCTTTTGTGAAGGGAGTGCTGCATATTCAGCCTCTTTTTGTACCTCCGGTGGCGCCTTGGGACCTTAACGTGGTGTTGAGTTTCCTTAAGTCGCATTGGTTTGAACCACTTAAAACGGTGGAGTTAAAATATCTCACTTGAAAGGTGGTCATGTTATTAGCCTTGGCTTCGGCTAGGCGAGTGTCGGAATTGGTGGCTTTGTCTCATAAAAGCCCCTATCTGGTTTTTCCATATGGATAGAGCGGAATTGCGGACTCGTCCTCAATTCTTGCCTAAGGTGGGGTCATCTTTTCATATGAACCAACCTATTGTGGTGCCTGTGGCTACACGTGACTTGGAGGATTCCGAGTCCCTTGCTGTGGTCAGGGCTTTGAAAATTTACGTGGCCAGAACGGCTAGAGTCAGAAAAACAGAAGCACTGTTTGTCCTGTATGCAGCCAACAAGGTTGGTGCCCTGCTTCAGAGCAGACTATTGCTCGCTGGATCTGTAACACGATTCAGCAGGCACATTCTACGGCAGGATTGCCGTTACCAAAATCAAGGCCCATTCCACTAGGAAGGGGTCTCGGCACTACAGCTGTGCCGAGCTGCTACTTGGTCGGGTTCAAACATCTTTTCAAAGTTCTATAAGTTTGAGACCCTGGCTGAGGAGGACCTCCTGTTTGCTCAATCGGTGCTGCAGAGTCATCCGCACTCTCCCGCCCGTTTGGGAGCTTTGGTATAATCCTCATGGTCCTTACGGAGTCCCTAGCATCCTCTAGGACGTAAGAGAAAATAAGATTTTAAACCTACCGGTAAATCTTTTTCTCGTAGTCCGTAGAGGATGCTGGGCGCCCTTCCCAAGTGCGGACTAATTCTGCAAGACTTGTATATAGTTTTGCTTACATAAGGGTTATGTTATAGTTTTCATCGGTCTTGGACTGATGCTATGTTGTTTTCATACTGTTAACTGGTTAGTATATCACAAGTTATACGGTGTGATTGGTGTGGCTGGTACGAATCTTGCCCTTGGATTAACAAAAATCCTTTCCTCGTACTGTCCGTCTCCTCTGGGCACAGTTTCTCTAACTGAGGTCTGGAGGAGGGGCATAGAGGGAGGAGCCAGTGCACACCCAGACCTAAAGTCTTTCTTAAAGTGCCCATGTCTCCTGCGGAGCCCGTCTATCCCCATGGTCCTTATGGAGTCCCCAGCATCCTCTACGGACTACGAGAAAAAGATTTACCGGTAGGTTTAAAATCTTATTTTTTGAAGGATTCTAGAGTGGGGGCTTCTCGCACTCTGCAGGTAAGAGACTTCCATAGAGTCGGAATCACAAAGCTGAAAGCTCAACCCTCAGATGAATTCAGGAAGATTCTAGGTACTGTTCCTTCCAGTGGCGGAACAAGCAAGCGGTGGGCCCAGGTGCGTCAACATGCTTTGGGCCCCCCCCCCCCCTCCCATCCCATCCAAGTCCACCCCAAGGGCAGTGCGCGCCGCAGGCGCGCGCAAAAATACATAGTGGCGTGGCTTCGTGGGGAAGGGGTGTGTCCACAAAATAATACCAATTCATAAAACGGTGCACAGTAGTCTCCATTCGTCAAATTACGCCGCACAGTAGCACCACTACACCAGGTAGAGACCCTTTTACACCTTACAGCGAACAGATTCCCCTTTTTACACATAACGGCAGACAGCGTGCACTTTTTACACATAACGGCAGACAGCGTGCCCTCGTTACACATAGCGGCAGACAGCGTGCACTTTTTACACATTACGGCAGACAGCGTCCCCATTTTACACATTACGGCAGACAGCATACACTTTTTACACATAATGGCAGACAGCGTGCCCTCGTTACACATAGCGGCAGACAGCATCCCCTTTTTACACATTACGGCAGACAGCATACACTTTTTACACATAATGGCAGACAGCGTGCCCTCGTTACACATAGCGGCAGACAGCGTGCCCTCGTTACACATAGCGGCAGACAGCGTGCACTTTTTACACATTACGGCAGACAGCGTCCCCATTTTACACATTACGGCAGACAGCATACACTTTTTACACATAACGGCAGACAGCGTCCCCTTTTTACACATTACGGCAGGCAGATTCTACCTTTTTACACATAGCGGCAGGCAGATTCCCCATTTTTATACATAGCGGCAGGCAGATTCCCCATTTTTACACATTGCAGCAGGCTGATTCCCCCTTTTTACACATTGCGGCAGGCAGATTCCCCATTTTTACATTGCGGCAGGCAGATTCCCCCTTTTTACACATTGCGGCAGGCAGATTGCCCATTTTTATACATAGCGGCAGGCAGTCCCCCCTTTTTACACATTGCGGCAGGCTGATTCCCCCTTTTTACACATTGCGGCAGGCAGTCCCAACAAATAAAAAAAGAAAGAGACAGACAGAAAGAAAGAAAGAAAGAAAGAAAGAAAGAAAGAAAGAAAGAAAGAAAGAAAGAAAGAAAAATTATACTTACCCTCTCTGTTGGCTCAGGCTCCTTGTGCAGCTTCCCGGGCAGTAGAGAAGAAGGAGGAGGGAGGTGGAGAAGGGAGCCGCAGCAGCGCTGTGTTATTGGTGGAGGCGCTGCTGCTGCTGCCCCTCTGCTTCACTATAGGCTGTTCTCAGAGACAGCCTATAGTGAAGCAGAGGAGCAGCAGCAGCAGCGCCTCCACCAGTTACAAAGCGCTGCTGCGGCTCCCTCCTTCACCTCCGTCCTCCACCTTACCCCGTACCGCTGCAGTGCGCGCCGCTCCTCTCCTCTCTCTCCGGGCGGCTGTGCGCTGCGGGTAGCGGTTGCCCGCAGCGCACAGCGGCATGTAATGAGTCAGTTTGACTCATTACATGCTTGGGCCCCTGAACAGAGGCGGGCCCCAGTGCAACGCACTGCTTGCACTGCCGGTAGTTCCGCCTCTGGTTCCTTCATCAACAGAAGGCAGTAATTGAGGGGGAGAGTATGGGATCAGAAGCTGCTTCAGGCACCTTGGGCCCTGGTCATGTAGGGCTTTGAAAGTGAGTAAGCCAATCTTGAAAACGATTTGCCATCTTACAGGCAGCCAGTGCATGGAATAGAGGATAAGTGTTATGTGGCTGGAACAGGGTTGTGCATGGGCAGTATGTCACGAGTAGAGTTTGGACATCGACGGGACTAGTAAGTATGCATAATGCCATCCTGAGATGGCATTATTCTATATTCAGAAACTACAAACACAAAGGAATCCTCATAATAGGCAATCAAACAGATTGCATGGGAAATTAATAATTTCTCTGCTGTAACTCGTTTGATAAATAGCAGGAAGAAGAGAGAGAGACATTTTTTCTGCTTACAGAAGATGGATTATCACTGCTTAACTAATAGTCCCCTAATCATAATTTGTTATTCTAATAATGGGCAGAATTATTTCTATAGAGGGGCAGACTCCGCTTTATCTTTATCCCTCTGGCGCAGTTGACAAGTTTTGCTTACAGTATTGTAAGGATGCTGAAGTGGTATGAAGCCAGCGGCCGTGTAAGTGAATCACTGCTTACCTCCGTCTGCGCACACACTCCGCCCGCTCAGCGTTGATTTCAGAGGACGTGTCTTTGGGACCTCCGCCCGGAACTTGCCGGCTAAAGGGGACAAGAAAAGCTCTCACTGCGGGCCCACTTCCCTCTTTGCCTGGGGAATAAGGGGCACACCGGGGGTGGCTGCGACGTTCACCGATTAGGTGAATGTCATCATCGGCCCGTGGGCCTCAGCTACCCAATCGTCACCTATTTGGCACTTGCGCACCGAGGTGGGAGCGAGCCCGCTAGGCCTAGCGGGATCCCGCGACCGGTGCTCAACACGGACAAGGACACACACTCACAAATAATACTCACGCTGGTACTCTTGTCAACTTGCTTGATACGCCACTCCGCTCCTTGGGAAAAGAATGACAGCAGCCTCCCTACAACTAAACAACGGCTAACAACAAACTGAGCCTAACTACTATGAACTGCAACAATTTACTGGGACGGCTACTTCACCTAATCACTAACAACAGGTCAAGCAAGCACAAAAGTAATGTGAGTACAATATAAATGGAGAGTACCTTACCATCCGATCCGACGCAGGTTCTGCCACCTCGCCCTAGTGGTGACCAACTCTCCACGGCTCTTCCCCCACCCTGGGAGTGTACCCAAGGCGTGAGGGTCAGCCGACCCTCCGTGCCCAGCCTACAATGTACCCCGCCCGAGCGGCCGCACAGCTCGCTCGCAGAGGTACACAAAAGGACAGGGCCCCGCTTGGTTTGAGAACACCCCGATGGTCTTTCCCTCCTTAGTGGGTACCGTGGGATGACCCGAAAGTAATGCCCTGGGTCACCTTATGATCTCCTACCCCCGTGGTTTGCTAGGTGCTCCTATGGCCCGCAGGCCTACGGCCCGTTATGCCCCGGGCCTAATGCCCGCCTGACTGGGTGGCTGATAGGAGTGCGGGCCTAACGCCCAACACCCCACAGTTTAGAATGGCCGGGTCTGGCCTTACAGGCCGCGGGCCGGGTGGAGCCCCGACTGCACGCGGCCTCACAGGCCCAGACGCCCCGATCTAATTGCCCACGAGCCGGAAGGGCCCGGCTAATTGCCCACAGGCCGAGAGGGCCTGACTATGCCCACGGGCCTAACGCCCGATCACCCGGTGGTCTAGGAGGAAGCTGGAGACTCGGCACGAGGCCGCTTACCGGGCCGTAGGGAGAGGCCGCGGTGGGGAGCTTCGTTAGCTCTTTTGCCTCCCACACACCGCGGCACTCTCCTCCGGGACTTCCGGTGGGCTCCTCTTCCGCGGTCGTCCCGACGTCTTCTTCCCGGCCGTCGACAGGCTCTCCGCGCTGGGACGTCTTCTGTCTTCTGCCTCCTGGCCGCTCCGGTCGCCGCCGCCTCTTCTCCTGGACCACCGCCGCCTTCTTTCTTCTGTTCCTTCTTCTTCTTCTTCTGGAGCTCTTCTCTGCTCCGTCCCCGGCGCCGACTGGCCGCTCCCGCTCCGCCACGTCTGTTATAAGACGCTGGGAGGGGGCGGCGCTATGACGCGGCGAGCCCTGATTGGCTCGTCGCGGCATGCTCTGATTGGCTGACCGGGCGCGAGCCCTGATTGGCTCCCGCCCGGCGCCATCCTCGCCCGCGATTGGAGGAGCTTGAATCCCACCGGATGCAAGCCCCTCCGCACTGAGGACCCGCCGCAACGCCGCCGCTGACCGGGGGAAACGGGGGCCAGCGACTTCCCCCGTCCCCGCGTCCCGCTGCCCTCTCACATTCCCCCCCCCTGTTTCCTTTGTAGACCCTACAAAGATGCGAGCTGCGGCCCACTCGAAGTTTGGGTCCGCGAAACGGGGGGACGGCACCCCAAGGGTAGTTCGCGTTGAACGCCTGGGTAGGGTTGCTGAGGTGGGGACGGGAACCTCTGGCACAGAAGTCACCAGTTCACCACTCTCGGCTGACTCTCCCGATGGCGGAGGGTCCGAGGCCTCTTCAGGCGGCGGAATCCACCAATCATCCTCCTCCGTTCCCGGAGTATCCCCTGGGACTGTCTCCATGGGGAGCAGGTCCTCAAATAGGCAGGGACGCAGCATGTTCCTATGTAAAGTGCGGGCACGCCCACTCCCGTCTTCCGCCTTTACTTCGTAAACGGGGTTGTCAGGAGACACTCGCCGCTGCACGATGTATGGCATCACCTCCCATCGTTCGCTCAATTTGTTTCCAGGACGTTTCTCTCGGACTAACACTCTTTGTCCCTCCGCGAATGGTCCTCCTAACGACCTCCCGGGGCTAGGGTGCAGGTTGGACCCGATGTTCCCCGCTGCCACCTCCCGGGCGAACGTCAGTCGGCGTCTCTGCTCCTCAATCCACCCACTGTGCGTCCACTCTTCCTCCTCCGCCGGTAGGGACAGATCGAGGTCCTGTAGGTCTTTCTCTGGTCGGCCGAACAGCAGAAAATAAGGCGAGAACCCCGTGGTCCGGTGTACTCTGTTGTTGTATACCCACACCAACTCCGGAACAAAGTCGGGCCAGCGCCGCTTCTTGTCAGCCTCCAAGACCCTCAGCATTTGTAGCAACGTCCGGTTGAATCGCTCGCAGGCTCCATTCCCCTGGGGGTGGTACGGGGTGGTCCTTGATTTATTCATGCCATAGGTGCGACACAGCCGCTCCATCACCCGACCTTGGAAGCATGCACCTTGATCCGAATGGAGGCGCTCCGGGCAGCCGTACCTTCGGATAAAGTGCTCCACAATGGCCTTAGCCGCCGTGTCGGCAGTCTGGTCCATGGTAGGGACAACCACTGTAAATTTGGTGAAATGGTCGGTCATCACGATGGCATACTGGTACCCACGCACCGACTCCCCTACCAAGACATAGTCCACCATGAGGAGCTCCAGGGGTCTGGTGGTCCGAATGGTCTGCACTGGTGCCCGTTGTTCGCCACTTTTGGTAACAGCACACCTCCTACATGTCTGACACACGTTCTCCACCAGGGTCTGTAAACCCGGGAAGAAGTACTGCCGGCGGACCCATTGCAGGGTCTTCTCTGTACCAAAATGTGCGCCTTCTTCGTGGGCCTCTGTCACCAGACCACGGGCCAACTCTCTGGGGAGAACAACCTGCCACACCTTCCGGAGCTCATGCTCGAGATAAGCCTGGCGGCACAATACCCCTCCTCGTATGGCCAATCGTTCCCACTGACGTACCAGCCTCTTGCCCCACGGGCTAAGCTGCAGTCTCTCCGCGGCGGACGGCCAGTGGTCCCGCTCCTTCCACCCTCGCACACACCGCACCTCCTGGTCTTGCCCTTGTGCCGCAGCCCAATCCGGCAAGGCCTTCTGTAGTAGGATCCCGCGTGTTGCCCTGGGCCCGGTCGGGCTGGGGGTCATCCTGGTAAGGTCAGGGATCTCCTGACCCTCTCTCTCTTCGTCCGTGGGCCCCGTAGGTAGCCCTACCGGGTAGCGGGACAGGGCGTCTGCATTGGTATTCGCCTTACCCGGCCGGTACCGGATCTTAAAGGAGAACTTGGCCAAGCGTGCTACCCAACGCTGCTCCAGGGCGCCCAACTTAGCCGTATGCAGGTGCGACAGGGGATTGTTATCTGTGACCACTTCGAAGTCGGTGGCGGTCAGGTACTCTGCAAACTTCTCGGTGACCGCCCAGACGACTGCCAGCAACTCCAGCTTGAACGAGCTGTAGTTGTCAGGGTTCCGCTCCGACTCTCGGAGACTCCGACTCCCATATGCGATAACTCGCTCCTGGCCCTCCTGCAGCTGGGAGAGTACAGCCCCCAGGCCTTGGTGGCTCCCGTCGGTGTACAATATAAATGGCTTGTCAAAGTCAGCATAAGCCAGCACGGGGGCCTGGGTGAGGGCTTGTTTAAGCCCCGTGAAGGCAACCTCCTGTGCTTGGTCCCACGCCACTGGCCGATTCCGCACATCTGTGGCAACACCTCGCAACAGTCCATGCAGGGGGCCTGCAATCTTGGCAAAGTCTCGAATGAACCGCCGATAGTAGCCTACCAATCCCAGAAATGCCCTCAACTCCGTCACATTGCCCGGGGTCCTCCATTCCTGGACTGCGGCAATCTTATCGGGGGTGGGCCGCACCCCTTCCTCTGAGACTACATGGCCCAGGTATTCCAAGCTGGACTTCAAGAGGTGGCACTTCCGTGGTTTCAATTTGAGGCCGTATTGTTCCAATCGCTGGAGCACTTGTTCCAACCTAAGCAAGTGTTCCTCCAGGGTGGGGGCGAACACTATGATGTCGTCCAAATAGATGAGGATTGCCTCGAAGTTCAAGTCCCCGAGACAGCGCTCCATTAAGCGCTGGAACGTGGCCGGTGCATTGGAGAGCCCGAAGGGCATTCGACAGAAATCAAAAAGCCCCATGGGCGTAACGAATGCCGTCTTCGCCTGATCCTTCTCCGCGACGGGCACCTGCCAGTACCCACTGGCCAGATCCAACGTGGAGAAGAAGCGCGACTTCCCTAAAGCCGCCAGTGACTCTTCAATGCGGGGTAACGGATAAGCGTCCCGGACGGTGCAGCTGTTCAACCTCCGGTAGTCCACGCAGAATCGGATGGTCCCGTCTTTCTTCTTTACCAACACGATGGGGGCAGCCCATGGGCTCTTACTTTCCCTGATGACGCCGTTGGCTAACATTTGTTGGATCATGGTCTTGACCTCCTGGTACAGCTTCGGGGGAATCTGCCGATAGCGCTCCCGAGCGGGCAGACTGTCACCGGTGTTGATCTCGTGCTCTATCTCGGTCGTGTGACCAAAATCTTCCTCGCTGCGGGAGAACGACTTCTGTCGTGCCCACAACATTTGCTTCACCCGGTCCACCTCTGCTGTACCAAGGCCCTCCAGTGATACATCCATCTGGTTCAGGATCACGTCCCCGTTCCACTCCGCGGTGGGTTCCTGTTTTTCCTCAAGGGCGACGGCCAACGTCCAAGGCTCGCATGCGTCCGGCTTCAAGGTAACCCTAGGGCCGGGTTCAATGCCACCCTCGGGGATAGCCTCTAGATGGGCCAGCACCGACCTGCCCGGGATCTTGATTGGTGAGTTTCCCAGGTTGCACACCCGCAGGGGTACGGTACCATTCCGTACAACCGCTACGGTTCTGGCCAGCAGCAACCCGGCCTCCACTTGCCTGAACCAACAAGGTTCTATCACAACTTCCCTTCCTTCCAGCCGCTGCTGCGCACGGACGGGTACTTCCAGGACCACCTCCTGTCTCGCTGGGATCCTCACCCTTTGGTTATGTCGTGTCTTAATCAGGCCGAGGGGGCGCAAGGCTTCCACAGAGGCGGTCTCTTCGTTCCGCTGGACGACCCTCTGGAAAGCTTGCTGCACCGGCTTCTGCACACCCAGATACTTCCAGTACTGGGGGCCCTTATCGTGTACAAGTACTCGATCTAGACTCCGTAGGATGTTCATCCCCAGAATCACCGGCCCATGGTGAAACTCCTCGCCACTCACCACTACGAACCCCTTCTTTCCAAGGGACTGCCCATACACCTCCACCTCAATCCACACGACCCCTGTTACGGGAATGGGAAGGTTGTTTGCGGCCACTAGGGTTACCCAATTCCCGACACTGGTGGTCGTGAGATGGGCATAATCTTCCCTAAATCGCTTCTCGGACATGGTGGACACTTGCGATCCGGTATCCAAAAGGCAACGTTGATCCCTCCCTCCTAACCTCGCCACTACCGTGGGACACTCACCGAATAAGTCCGATGAGTTGACGACGTCTACTTGGGCGCCGCCTTCCCCCGCGGTTTGTCCCGTTACCGCGAGGGACCTTAGTTTAAAGGTCTCCTACGCCCCTCCCGTCCGGAGCGGCGCCCCGGGCAATCCCGAGCGAAATGTCCAGGCTCCTCACATTCCCAACACACCAACTCGCGGGGTCCCCTCGGTCGCACCTCCCCTCCCCGACGTCCAGCGGTCTCCGTCTCCTTTTTCCTCCGAGGGTTCTTTTCTTTGGCCCGATCCTCGTTGTCCCAACCCCTCCTTTCGGGATCGGCGTCACGGCTTTCGGCCCGTTCCACCCTCTGCTTTAACTGGGACACTTCGTCCTGGACGAGAAGGAGCGTGGTGGTCAGCTCCTTGATGCATCCCTCCAAGGGACTAACTTCTGGCGCCCGGACCCTATCTATCGGTTGAGTGGGTGGTGTGGACACGGCGCTGGAACTGAGCTCCGCGTTTTCTTCTTTCTTCAGCGCCATCTCCAACACTTCGAAGAAGGTGAGCTCGCCATCCCCATCGACCTTATCCTGGAGGTAGTTCCGCAGGGACCTGCTCCTCAGTCCACCAATCAAAATACCTCTCAAGGTGGAATCCGGGTCTCCTGTCATCAGCTCCTCATCTTCCCTCGTTTGGATCTCACCCATGTATTCCTGGATCGCGTTCGCGAACTGAGAAATCGTCTCATCTTCCCTTTGAACCCGCGCGAACACACGCTTCTTCAGCGTGGTGGTGGTGGCCTTCTCCCCATACACGCCCCTCAGGATGGTGAAGACGTCAGCCAGGCTTTAACGAAGCCGCTCGGGGCGTACTCTTACGGTCTTCCGGGCATCGCCAGTCAGGACTTTCAACGCCAAATTCACCTGTACCCGCCTCGGAATCTGGTAGAGGTCGATCGTGGTTTCCAACTGCTTGTTCCACTCCGTCAAGGGCATATTCTGCCCATCGAACTTGTCAAGGTGGTTGAGGGCCGCCCCGATGGGTATCCTGTCCCGAGGCGGATTGCTGGTCGCGTCCTTCACCTCCTCGGGGGACTCGTTACCGTCGTCCTCCGGCTTGTCCACTTCTCGATCCATCTTCTCTAAGGATCCTGCCGACTACGCCAAATGTAAGGATGCTGAAGTGGTATGAAGCCAGCGGCCGTGTAAGTGAATCACTGCTTACCTCCGTCTGCGCACACACTCCGCCCGCTCAGCGTTGATTTCAGAGGACGTGTCTTTGGGACCTCCGCCCGGAACTTGCCGGCTAAAGGGGACAAGAAAAGCTCTCACTGCGGGCCCACTTCCCTCTTTGCCTGGGGAATAAGGGGCACACCGGGGGTGGCTGCGACGTTCACCGATTAGGTGAATGTCATCATCGGCCCGTGGGCCTCAGCTACCCAATCGTCACCTATTTGGCACTTGCGCACCGAGGTGGGAGCGAGCCCGCTAGGCCTAGCGGGATCCCGCGACCGGTGCTCAACACGGACAAGGACACACACTCACAAATAATACTCACGCTGGTACTCTTGTCAACTTGCTTGATACGCCACTCCGCTCCTTGGGAAAAGAATGACAGCAGCCTCCCTACAACTAAACAACGGCTAACAACAAACTGAGCCTAACTACTATGAACTGCAACAATTTACTGGGACGGCTACTTCACCTAATCACTAACAACAGGTCAAGCAAGCACAAAAGTAATGTGAGTACAATATAAATGGAGAGTACCTTACCATCCGATCCGACGCAGGTTCTGCCACCTCGCCCTAGTGGTGACCAACTCTCCACGGCTCTTCCCCCACCCTGGGAGTGTACCCAAGGCGTGAGGGTCAGCCGACCCTCCGTGCCCAGCCTACAATGTACCCCGCCCGAGCGGCCGCACAGCTCGCTCGCAGAGGTACACAAAAGGACAGGGCCCCGCTTGGTTTGAGAACACCCCGATGGTCTTTCCCTCCTTAGTGGGTACCGTGGGATGACCCGAACGTAATGCCCTGGGTCACCTTATGATCTCCTACCCCCGTGGTTTGCTAGGTGCTCCTATGGCCCGCAGGCCTACGGCCCGTTATGCCCAGGGCCTAATGCCCGCCTGACTGGGTGGCTGATAGGAGTGCGGGCCTAACGCCCAACACCCCACAGTTTAGAATGGCCGGGTCTGGCCTTACAGGCCGCGGGCCGGGTGGAGCCCCGACTGCACGCGGCCTCACAGGCCCAGACGCCCCGATCTAATTGCCCACGAGCCGGAAGGGCCCGGCTAATTGCCCACAGGCCGAGAGGGCCTGACTATGCCCACGGGCCTAACGCCCGATCACCCGGTGGTCTAGGAGGAAGCTGGAGACTCGGCACGAGGCCGCTTACCGGGCCGTAGGGAGAGGCCGCGGTGGGGAGCTTCGTTAGCTCTTTTGCCTCCCACACACCGCGGCACTCTCCTCCGGGACTTCCGGTGGGCTCCTCTTCCGCGGTCGTCCCGACGTCTTCTTCCCGGCCGTCGACAGGCTCTCCGCGCTGGGACGTCTTCTGTCTTCTGCCTCCTGGCCGCTCCGGTCGCCGCCGCCTCTTCTCCTGGACCACCGCCGCCTTCTTTCTTCTGTTCCTTCTTCTTCTTCTTCTGGAGCTCTTCTCTGCTCCGTCCCCGGCGCCGACTGGCCGCTCCCGCTCCGCCGCGTCTGTTATAAGACGCTGGGAGGGGACGGCGCTATGACGCGGCGAGCCCTGATTGGCTCGTCGCGGCATGCTCTGATTGGCTGACCGGGCGCGAGCCCTGATTGGCTCCCGCCCGGCGCCATCCTCGCCCGCGATTGGAGGAGCTTGAATCCCACCGGATGCAAGCCCCTCCGCACTGAGGACCCGCCGCAACGCCGCCGCTGACCGGGGGAAACGGGGGCCAGCGACTTCCCCCGTCCCCGCGTCCCGCTGCCCTCTCACATTTCCCCCCCCTGTTTCCTTTGTAGACCCTACAAAGATGCGAGCTGCGGCCCACTCGAAGTTTGGGTCCGCGAAACGGGGGGACGGCACCCCAAGGGTAGTTCGCGTTGAACGCCTGGGTAGGGTTGCTGAGGTGGGGACGGGAACCTCTGGCACAGAAGTCACCAGTTCACCACTCTCGGCTGACTCTCCCGATGGCGGAGGGTCCGAGGCCTCTTCAGGCGGCGGAATCCACCAATCATCCTCCTCCGTTCCCGGAGTATCCCCTGGGACTGTCTCCATGGGGAGCAGGTCCTCAAATAGGCAGGGACGCAGCATGTTCCTATGTAAAGTGCGGGCACGCCCACTCCCGTCTTCCGCCTTTACTTCGTAAACGGGGTTGTCAGGAGACACTCGCCGCTGCACGATGTATGGCATCACCTCCCATCGTTCGCTCAATTTGTTTCCAGGACGTTTCTCTCGGACTAACACTCTTTGTCCCTCCGCGAATGGTCCTCCTAACGACCTCCCGGGGCTAGGGTGCAGGTTGGACCCGATGTTCCCCGCTGCCACCTCCCGGGCGAACGTCAGTCGGCGTCTCTGCTCCTCAATCCACCCACTGTGCGTCCACTCTTCCTCCTCCGCCGGTAGGGACAGATCGAGGTCCTGTAGGTCTTTCTCTGGTCGGCCGAACAGCAGAAAATAAGGCGAGAACCCCGTGGTCCGGTGTACTCTGTTGTTGTATACCCACACCAACTCCGGAACAAAGTCGGGCCAGCGCCGCTTCTTGTCAGCCTCCAAGACCCTCAGCATTTGTAGCAACGTCCGGTTGAATCGCTCGCAGGCTCCATTCCCCTGGGGGTGGTACGGGGTGGTCCTTGATTTATTCATGCCATAGGTGCGACACAGCCGCTCCATCACCCGACCTTGGAAGCATGCACCTTGATCCGAATGGAGGCGCTCCGGGCAGCCGTACCTTCGGATAAAGTGCTCCACAATGGCCTTAGCCGCCGTGTCGGCAGTCTGGTCCATGGTAGGGACAACCACTGTAAATTTGGTGAAATGGTCGGTCATCACGATGGCATACTGGTACCCACGCACCGACTCCCCTACCAAGACATAGTCCACCATGAGGAGCTCCAGGGGTCTGGTGGTCCGAATGGTCTGCACTGGTGCCCGTTGTTCGCCACTTTTGGTAACAGCACACCTCCTACATGTCTGACACACGTTCTCCACCAGGGTCTGTAAACCCGGGAAGAAGTACTGCCGGCGGACCCATTGCAGGGTCTTCTCTGTACCAAAATGTGCGCCTTCTTCGTGGGCCTCTGTCACCAGACCACGGGCCAACTCTCTGGGGAGAACAACCTGCCACACCTTCCGGAGCTCATGCTCGAGATAAGCCTGGCGGCACAATACCCCTCCTCGTATGGCCAATCGTTCCCACTGACGTACCAGCCTCTTGCCCCACGGGCTAAGCTGCAGTCTCTCCGCGGCGGACGGCCAGTGGTCCCGCTCCTTCCACCCTCGCACACACCGCACCTCCTGGTCTTGCCCTTGTGCCGCAGCCCAATCCGGCAAGGCCTTCTGTAGTAGGATCCCGCGTGTTGCCCTGGGCCCGGTCGGGCTGGGGGTCATCCTGGTAAGGTCAGGGATCTCCTGACCCTCTCTCTCTTCGTCCGTGGGCCCCGTAGGTAGCCCTACCGGGTAGCGGGACAGGGCGTCTGCATTGGTATTCGCCTTACCCGGCCGGTACCGGATCTTAAAGGAGAACTTGGCCAAGCGTGCTACCCAACGCTGCTCCAGGGCGCCCAACTTAGCCGTATGCAGGTGCGACAGGGGATTGTTATCTGTGACCACTTCGAAGTCGGTGGCGGTCAGGTACTCTGCAAACTTCTCGGTGACCGCCCAGACGACTGCCAGCAACTCCAGCTTGAACGAGCTGTAGTTGTCAGGGTTCCGCTCCGACTCTCGGAGACTCCGACTCCCATATGCGATAACTCGCTCCTGGCCCTCCTGCAGCTGGGAGAGTACAGCCCCCAGGCCTTGGTGGCTCCCGTCGGTGTACAATATAAATGGCTTGTCAAAGTCAGCATAAGCCAGCACGGGGGCCTGGGTGAGGGCTTGTTTAAGCCCCGTGAAGGCAACCTCCTGTGCTTGGTCCCACGCCACTGGCCGATTCCGCACATCTGTGGCAACACCTCGCAACAGTCCATGCAGGGGGCCTGCAATCTTGGCAAAGTCTCGAATGAACCGCCGATAGTAGCCTACCAATCCCAGAAATGCCCTCAACTCCGTCACATTGCCCGGGGTCCTCCATTCCTGGACTGCGGCAATCTTATCGGGGGTGGGCCGCACCCCTTCCTCTGAGACTACATGGCCCAGGTATTCCAAGCTGGACTTCAAGAGGTGGCACTTCCGTGGTTTCAATTTGAGGCCGTATTGTTCCAATCGCTGGAGCACTTGTTCCAACCTAAGCAAGTGTTCCTCCAGGGTGGGGGCGAACACTATGATGTCGTCCAAATAGATGAGGATTGCCTCGAAGTTCAAGTCCCCGAGACAGCGCTCCATTAAGCGCTGGAACGTGGCCGGTGCATTGGAGAGCCCGAAGGGCATTCGACAGAAATCAAAAAGCCCCATGGGCGTAACGAATGCCGTCTTCGCCTGATCCTTCTCCGCGACGGGCACCTGCCAGTACCCACTGGCCAGATCCAACGTGGAGAAGAAGCGCGACTTCCCTAAAGCCGCCAGTGACTCTTCAATGCGGGGTACCGGACGGTGCAGCTGTTCAACCTCCGGTAGTCCACGCAGAATCGGATGGTCCCGTCTTTCTTCTTTACCAACACGATGGGGGCAGCCCATGGGCTCTTACTTTCCCTGATGACGCCGTTGGCTAACATTTGTTGGATCATGGTCTTGACCTCCTGGTACAGCTTCGGGGGAATCTGCCGATAGCGCTCCCGAGCGGGCAGACTGTCACCGGTGTTGATCTCGTGCTCTATCTCGGTCGTGTGACCAAAATCTTCCTCGCTGCGGGAGAACGACTTCTGTCGTGCCCACAACATTTGCTTCACCCGGTCCACCTCTGCTGTACCAAGGCCCTCCAGTGATACATCCATCTGGTTCAGGATCACGTCCCCGTTCCACTCCGCGGTGGGTTCCTGTTTTTCCTCAAGGGCGATGGCCAACGTCCAAGGCTCGCATGCGTCCGGCTTCAAGGTAACCCTAGGGCCGGGTTCAATGCCACCCTCAGGGATAGCCTCTAGATGGGCCAGCACCGACCTGCCCGGGATCTTGATTGGTGAGTTTCCCAGGTTGCACACCCGCAGGGGTACGGTACCATTCCGTACAACCGCTACGGTTCTGGCCAGCAGCAACCCGGCCTCCACTTGCCTGAACCAACAAGGTTCTATCACAACTTCCCTTCCTTCCAGCCGCTGCTGCGCACGGACGGGTACTTCCAGGACCACCTCCTGTCTCGCTGGGATCCTCACCCTTTGGTTATGTCGTGTCTTAATCAGGCCGAGGGGGCGCAAGGCTTCCACAGAGGCGGTCTCTTCGTTCCGCTGGACGACCCTCTGGAAAGCTTGCTGCACCGGCTTCTGCACACCCAGATACTTCCAGTACTGGGGGCCCTTATCGTGTACAAGTACTCGATCTAGACTCCGTAGGATGTTCATCCCCAGAATCACCGGCCCATGGTGAAACTCCTCGCCACTCACCACTACGAACCCCTTCTTTCCAAGGGACTGCCCATACACCTCCACCTCAATCCACACGACCCCTGTTACGGGAATGGGAAGGTTGTTTGCGGCCACTAGGGTTACCCAATTCCCGACACTGGTGGTCGTGAGATGGGCATAATCTTCCCTAAATCGCTTCTCGGACATGGTGGACACTTGCGATCCGGTATCCAAAAGGCAACGTTGATCCCTCCCTCCTAACCTCGCCACTACCGTGGGACACTCACCGAATAAGTCCGATGAGTTGACGACGTCTACTTGGGTGCCGCCTTCCCCCGCGGTTTGTCCCGTTACCGCGAGGGACCTTAGTTTAAAGGTCTCCTACGCCCCTCCCGTCCGGAGCGGCGCCCCGGGCAATCCCGAGCGAAATGTCCAGGCTCCTCACATTCCCAACACACCAACTCGCGGGGTCCCCTCGGTCGCACCTCCCCTCCACGACGTCCAGCGGTCTCCGTCTCCTTTTTCCTCCGAGGGTTCTTTTCTTTGGCCCGATCCTCGTTGTCCCAACCCCTCCTTTCGGGATCGGCGTCACGGCTTTCGGCCCGTTCCACCCTCTGCCTTAACTGGGACACTTCGTCCTGGACGAGAAGGAGCGTGGTGGTCAGCTCCTTGATGCATCCCTCCAAGGGACTAACTTCTGGCGCCCGGACCCTATCTATCGGTTGAGTGGGTGGTGTGGACACGGCGCTGGAACTGAGCTCCGCGTTTTCTTCTTTCTTCAGCTCCATCTCCAACACTTCGAAGAAGGTGAGCTCGCCATCCCCATCGACCTTATCCTGGAGGTAGTTCCGCAGGGACCTGCTCCTCAGTCCACCAATCAAAATACCTCTCAATGTGGAATCCGGGTCTCCTGTCATCAGCTCCTCATCTTCCCTCGTTTGGATCTCACCCATGTATTCCTGGATCGCGTTCGCGAACTGAGAAATCGTCTCATCTTCCCTTTGAACCCGCGCGAACACACGCTTTTTCAGCGTGGTGGTGGTGGCCTTCTCCCCATACACGCCCCTCAGGATGGTGAAGACGTCAGCCAGGCTTTTACGAAGCCGCTCGGGGCGTACTCTTACGGTCTTCTGGGCATCGCCAGTCAGGACTTTCAACGCCAAATTCACCTGTACCCGCCTCGGAATCTGGTAGAGGTCGATCGTGGTTTCCAACTGCTCGATCCACTCCGTCAAGGGCATATTCTGCCCGTCGAACTTGTCAAGGTGGTTGAGGGCCGCCCCGATGGGTATCCTGTCCCGAGGCGGATTGCTGGTCGCGTCCTTCACCTCCTCGGGGGACTCGTTACCGTCGTCCTCCGGCTTGTCCACTTCTCGATCCATCTTCTCTAAGGATCCTGCCGACTACGCCAAATGTAAGGATGCTGAAGTGGTATGAAGCCAGCGGCCGTGTAAGTGAATCACTGCTTACCTCCGTCTGCGCACACACTCCGCCCGCTCAGCGTTGATTTCAGAGGACGTGTCTTCGGGACCTCCGCCCGGAACTTGCCGGCTAAAGGGGACAAGAAAAGCTCTCACTGCGGGCCCACTTCCCTCTTTGCCTGGGGAATAAGGGGCACACCGGGGGTGGCTGCGACGTTCACCGATTAGGTGAATGTCATCATCGGCCCATGGGCCTCAGCTACCCAATCGTCACCTATTTGGCACTTGCGCACCGAGGTGGGAGCGAGCCCGCTAGGCCTAGCGGGATCCCGCGACCGGTGCTCAACACGGACAAGGACACACACTCACAAATAATACTCACGCTGGTACTCTTGTCAACTTGCTTGATACGCCACTCCGCTCCTGGGGAAAAGAATGACAGCAGCCTCCCTACAACTAAACAACGGCTAACAACAAACTGAGCCTAACTACTATGAACTGCAACAATTTACTGGGACGATTACTTCACCTAATCACTAACAACAGGTCAAGCAAGCACAAAAGTAATGTGAGTACAATATAAATGGAGAGTACCTTACCATCCGATCCGACGCAGGTTCTGCCACCTCGCCCTAGTGGTGACCAACTCTCAACGGCTCTTCCCCCACCCTGGGAGTGTACCCAAGGCGTGAGGGTCAGCCGACCCTCCGTGCCCAGCCTACAATGTACCCCGCCCGAGCGGCCGCACAGCTCGCTCGCAGAGGTACACAAAAGGACAGGGCCCCGCTTGGTTTGAGAACACCCCGATGGTCTTTCCCTCCTTAGTGGGTACCGTGGGATGACCCGAACGTAATGCCCTGGGTCACCTTATGATCTCCTACCCCCGTGGTTTGCTAGGTGCTCCTATGGCCCGCAGGCCTACGGCCCGTTATGCCCCGGGCCTAATGCCCGCCTGACTGGGTGGCTGATAGGAGTGCGGGCCTAACGCCCAACACCCCACAGTTTAGAATGGCCGGGTCTGGCCTTACAGGCCGCGGGCCGGGTGGAGCCCCGACTGCACGCGGCCTCACAGGCCCAGACGCCCCGATCTAATTGCCCACGAGCCGGAAGGGCCCGGCTAATTGCCCACAGGCCGAGAGGGCCTGACTATGCCCACGGGCCTAACGCCCGATCACCCGGTGGTCTAGGAGGAAGCTGGAGACTCGGCACGAGGCCGCTTACCGGGCCGTAGGGAGAGGCCGCGGTGGGGAGCTTCGTTAGCTCTTTTGCCTCCCACACACCGCGGCACTCTCCTCCGGGACTCCCGGTGGGCTCCTCTTCCGCGGTCGTCCCGACGTCTTCTTCCCGGCCGTCGACAGGCTCTCCGCGCTGGGACGTCTTCTGTCTTCTGCCTCCTGGCCGCTCCGGTCGCCGCCGCCTCTTCTCCTGGACCACCGCCGCCTTCTTTCTTCTGTTCCTTCTTCTTCTTCTTCTGGAGCTCTTCTCTGCTCCGTCCCCGGCGCCGACTGGCCGCTCCCGCTCCGCCGCGTCTGTTATAAGACGCTGGGAGGGGGCGGCGCTATGACGCGGCGAGCCCTGATTGGCTCGTCGCGGCATGCTCTGATTGGCTGACCGGGCGCGAGCCCTGATTGGCTCCCGCCCGGCGCCATCCTCGCCCGCGATTGGAGGAGCTTGAATCCCACCGGATGCAAGCCCCTCCGCACTGAGGACCCGCCGCAACGCCGCCGCTGACCGGGGGAAACGGGGGCCAGCGAATTCCCCCGTCCCCGCGTCCCGCTGCCCTCTCACAGTATTTCCACGGACAGTCCCAGGTTTTAAAGATCTGCACTTAGAAATGTTTGTCCCTGGAATCCTATTTTTAGAACTGTCCAACTGCAAAGTACAATTCCTCTTTTACTGCACATTGGATGCAATTCTCAATATCTATTGGTATTCTCTGTGCTGGGAGAGTTAATTATTGAAAAGGAATAATAATAGAGGAATAATAGAACAGAACCAGCACTCTCCAAACTTGAAACTGTGAAATGAGACCCTCATTCAGCATCAGGTTTTCATGATCATACATAGGTATCTGCGAACACTGTAGCGATTGCATTTGGCAATGATAAAAAGGAGTGGTGGAGGCGTATCAATCGTACGCAATTTCTGCAGGGCGTGTAGCGGGTGTGTCGTGGGCGTCACAAATTGCAAATGCTTTAACAGTACAGGCTGATTAGCTAGAGAGCTACGCAGACTGTGGAAGTACTGATGGCAGCAGCAAAAGTTCCGATGGTCAAGCTAAGAAATGCAAAATCACAGGCAGCTGGTGGTGCTCATAGTGATGCAGAGAATGCTCCTCAGGGCCTAATTCAGACCTGCTGTTCTGCGAAATCGCAGAGCGGGCGATTATCGAATGACTGCACATACGTATGCACCACAATGCACAGGCGTGAGCCCAAACAGCGACAGAATAGTGCAAAAATTTTGATTGCTAGACATACGCGAGGTGATTAACAGGAAGTGGACATTTGTGGGTGGTTACTGGCTGTTTTCTGGGAGTGTCAGGAAAAACGCAGGAGTTCCCAAGCGTTTTCAGGGAGGGTGTGTGACGTCAGCTCCGGCCCGATCAGCCTGTTTGTATCGCACTGTAGGAGTAAGTCCTGGGCTACACACAGACTGCACAGACTGGAAAATCATTCGATGGTGAGTGAGTTGCGACCAGATTTGCAGCTGTCTGCTGACTGGTGAAGTTTTCGCACGACGTACGCATGTATTTGCACACTTGCACAGGGCGGGTTTTCACTCTCTGTGGGTGGTGTCTATCTGATCGTAGCCCCCTGCAAATTTGCAGAGGAGAGATCATGTCTGAATTAAGCCCTTAGTATGCTGCATGGCTAAGTAAATAAATTAGGTTTTTAAATCAACAAAATGATGCTTTTCTTTAGGTATGTATGTTGTCACGTGTATGCTCCTTTTAGCACAGTGTTGTGCATAGCTTATTACTATTGTAAACATGTTACTTTAACATTTTACATGTATGTATTGTGTTTACACCATGACCCTTAATGCCTGCCTAACATAGGGGGTCATTCCGAGTTGTTCGCTCGTTATTTTTTTCTCGCAACGGAGCGAATAGTCGCTAATGCGCATGCGCAATGTCCGCAGTGCGACTGCGCCAAGTAAATTTGCTATGCAGTTAGGAATTTTACTCACGTTTTTTTCTTCGTTCTGGTGATCGTAATGTGATTGACAGGAAGTGGGTGTTTCTGGGCGGAAACTGGCCGTTTTATGGGAGTGTGTGAAAAAACGCTACCGTTTCTGGGAAAAACGCAGGAGTGGCTGGAGAAACGGAGGAGTGTCTGGGCGAACGCTGGGTGTGTTTGTGACGTCAAACCAGGAACGACAAGCACTGAACTGATCGCAGTGGCAGAGTAAGTCTGGAGCTACTCAGAAACTGCTAAGAAGTGTCTATTCGCTATTTTGCTAATCTTTCGTTCGCAATTTTGATAAGCTAAGATTCACTCCCAGTAGGCGGCGGCTTAGCGTGTGCAAAGCTGCTAAATGCAGCTTGCGAGCGAACAACTCGGAATGACCCCCATTATTCTGTCAGAATAGAACAAGACACAAACCATCACAGCTTTGTGCTGACATCGATGTATTAGAGGTGGGGTTTTCTCGTAATTTTGAGTGAATGAGCACAATATTGTGTTTATGCTATGCGTGCAATGGGAGCGAGCTAGATTTGCGATGGGATTGTATACTCTCAGATGAGATTGTGGGTTTGGCTAGAGGTCTTTGCAGATTTGGGGTCGCAAGCAGTGTGTGTTCAGACACAATTGCTGACCGTGCTAAATTAAGCCCTGTATCCAGTCTTAATCCGACGTTTCAGTCTCCTCAGAAAAAAAATGGGTAAATGTCACAGTTTCAAGTTTAGAGAGTGCCGGTTCTGTGACTGGGTAAAACCCTTTTAGCAGGAATAATATGATGATATTTTAGGGATGTTAGATGCCATATAAGGCTTTATACAAAGTTACTCATTCAAGGGGAGCTGTATCAAACCTTTGAGAGAGATAAAGTGGTGAAGTTTCCCATATGAACCAATCAGTTTCTACATATAATTTATCTAGCACAGTCTATGATATGACAGTTACACCTAATTGGTTGCTAGGGTAACTTCTCATCTTTGTAGAATGTTTGATACATCTCCTCCTCAGTGTTCACACAAGCTGTCCGCAGATTTGTCTGCATTGCGAACTCGAACATAAATGCAGATTATCGCCTGTGTTCCGGGTTAGCGGCACTTATGCGGCCGTACCGCCACTATGTGACAGTAGCTGTCATCACTGTCAGTGCACATTTGCCCAGCCCAGTCCCTGGTTCCCGTGGTTCAGTGGTTCTACAGTAAATAGTCAATAGCTTGACCCCATATAGTTGACATGCAAAAGGTCAACAGGGTAAAAATGTTGACTGTGTCTAAGGTCAACAGGTACAATAGGTCGATAGGATTAAAAGTCGACATGCAAATAGTCGACACAACATAGTAACATACAGTAGTTTTTGAGGTTGAAAAAAAAGACAATTTGTCCATCGAGTTCAACCTATTTGTGGTCTCCTATGCTGTATTATTTTTAGGACTAATTTAGTCTGTTGCTAATGTCGGCCGTTGTGTTTATTCCTCTTATTTATTTATTTTTATTAACTATAGTGCGCGACTACGCACCATAACCCTGTATATCCTTATCCAATAGGAACTTGACCGAGTCCACCATTACTACTCTCTCAGGCAGGGAATTCCAAACACGTATTGTCCTTACTGTGACAAAACCTTTACATCTCTGTGTGCGAAATCTCCTCTCCTCTAACCTAAGCGGGTGTCCATGTATCCTCTGGGATGATCTTACAAAAAACAGATCCCCCGCAAGCTCTGTGTACTGTCCCCTTATATATTTGTAAATGTTGATCATGTCCCCTCTTAGTCTCCTCTTTTCCAGTGTAAACATGCCAAGCCTTGGAAGCCTTTCCTCGTAATCCAGTGTCTCCATCCCCTTAATTAGTCTGGTCGCCCGCCTCTGAGCCTTTTCTAGTTCCAGGATATCCTTTTTGTAGTATGGTGCCCAAAATTGTGAACAGTATTCAAGATGTGGCCTCACTAGTGATTTATATAATGGGAGTATAACACTCTCATCCCTTGCGTCAATTCCCCGCTTTATACATGCTAATACCTTGTTAGCCTTCTTTGCTGCAATCTTACTTTGGGTACTGCTGCTTAGCTTGCAATCTATGTGAACACCTAAGTCTTTTTCCAGTACAGAATCCCCTAATTTTACCCCATTTAGTATGTAGGTGTTATTTTTGTTCTTGCTACCACAAGTTGTTTTAGTTTTTGGGGTGTCATTTTGTTTCATCATTTGTACCCCAGTTAGTGTATTGTGTACACACAACACGCTTTGGGCAAGGTGGCTCGCTCTGCTACCGCTGCACTCACCACAGGTTACTGTTCCCAATCGTAGTCCACATGGATGGTAAATGAAGCAAAAGTTGAAAAAACAAAAACAAAACTTGTGTCGACCATATGTGTGTCAACCATTGTTGTGTCAACCTTTTGTACTTGTCTATCATAGACACAGTCTAATTTTTACCTGTCGACATTTTGAAAATGGCAACCTTTTGCTTAGGTCGGCCATATTGGGTCCATCTATTGACTGTCAAACTAGACACTGTCTATCCAGTATACCAAAAAACAGACAAGAAAGTAATAACTTGCGCCTCTTTAGCAGCTTTGTACTGAAACCCCTTGGAGACACCACTTCCAAAAATGCATATATATTATCAAAAAAATTGGAGTAGTACACAAGCGCTTCTAGTTCTATAGAATTTCTTTACACGATACACTCTTAGTATCCGGTATTCTCAGTTTTCTGTGTAGTTCGCACCTCCAAACTGACCTCCTTGCAGGTGCTTGTACACATATAAAGGTATCTTTTTCCCAAATCTTCCTTTCTTATGATCCCTCTTAGTAAGACGCTCACCTCATATAGGAACCCTATATGCTCTAAAAGGTTTCTTTACGGTCTTCATACATCACATCACAATCTGAAGGCACCCTCTCCCTTGTTATAGCGCTCACCTTAAGGTAGATCCCTATGTTCCTTGAAAGGTTTCTTTTGCCGTCAGCGTCCACTGGATGTGTAATGGAAAGGAGCCACTTTTTTCAATCCTAAGCACTCAAGTATGATACCGTACGTCCACAGTAGTAAAAAAATGTAGTTTTAATTATGATATTACTGTCCTGTACATATCTATGCATGATATTTTACATGTTTAAACATGAATTAGTACATGTAAATAAAGAAAAAAACAAACTTTTGCATTAATACCAATTAATGCAAAAGTTTGTTTTTTTCTTTATTTACATGTACTAATTCATGTTTAAACATGTAAAATATCATGCATAGATATGTACAGGACAGTAATATCATTTCTGAACATCAGAAACATGTTTATAACGGATGCCCAAAATGGATGCATCTGATTGGTTATGATATTGGGAGGTAATCTCAGTTAGGTTTAAAAGGCCGACTGGGTAGGTCCTCAAATATGCCCTGAGGAAGGATTTTTCCGAAACGCGTTGGCTTTTAATTCATTTTTACCCCGGTCTAAGGGTTGTTTTCTCCTCCATCAGTTAAATTCTCCAATTAGGAACCCAGGCAGTAAGTGCCATCAAAAAACCTTTTTTGGTGAAATTATCACCATCGGTTCCGAAGGGAGTAGAGAGGGACAAACCCAGACGGCCTTATGTGGGTATATGTATGTTTTTTAATTGCATGACATTTTTTCTTTTAATTAAAACTACATTTTTTTACTACTGTGGACGTACGGTATCATACTTGAGTGCTTAGGATTGAAAAAAGTGGCTCCTTTCCATTACACATCCAGTGGACGCTGACGGCAAAAGAAACCTTTCAAGGAACATAGGGATCTACCTTAAGGTGAGCGCTATAACAAGGGAGAGGGTGCCTTCAGATTGTGATGTGATGTATGAAGACCGTAAAGAAACCTTTTAGAGCATATAGGGTTCCTATATGAGGTGAGCGTCTTACTAAGAGGGATCATAAGAAAGGAAGATTTGGGAAAAAGATACCTTTATATGTGTACAAGCACCTGCAAGGAGGTCAGTTTGGAGGTGCGAACTACACAGAAAACTGAGAATACCGGATACTAAGAGTGTATCGTGTAAAGAAATTCTATAGAACTAGAAGCGCTTGTGTACTACTCCAATTTTTTTGATAATACTGTCTATCCAGTGTCTGGAACCCATGCAAACGATCCATCTGAAGTCAAGGAGTATGCGCAACTGTTGTGTATATAGCCCACAGTTTCGTCTGCACACTCTAAGAATGCATAACCACTCTGAGTTGCCCATAGTTGCATAAGCAGTGTTACGGAGCCTGCACAGTGCTAAAACCCGCCAGAACAATCCAGAAAATAGACATGGATAAGATTGTGAATCAGCCCCAAATTGCTTTTAAAAAAGTAACAAAATTGTTAAGTGACTTATAATATATGTACTTATGTAAATGAGTTGTATGTTTTTCTTTTATTGTAAAGAACTGTATATTGGAGGCAACAAATGCCAGTAACACCGATACACAGCACAGAGATACGTGTTTCTTATACCACTTTTACATCAAAAACCCAGGTTCAACCCAGGTTTCCAGACACAGTTCCAAACTGGGTCAGACCAGGGTCAGACCCTGCTTACACTGCACATTGGGCCTGGGTTATTCACAGACCCTCCCTTGAGGCGGACCTCTGCATACACAGCCAATCAATAGCTTTTAATCATAACCCGGGTCGAGCTGTTTACACTGCATCATTACCTGGGTCCAATCCTGGTAGTTTATACCAATTTCACACCACCCAAATAACCTGGTATATTGCCGAGTCAACACGGGTCGCTGTGCAATGTGAAAGGGGTCAGTGACGAATTCCTGGTTTGCCTGACCCGGTAATTCAACCCGGGAATAAAGAAGGGTTATTCCCGGGTTGAATACCAGGTCAGGTGCAGTGTGAACACCTCACAGCATAGGCAGAGGAGGCGCAGAGATGATCTCATCTCTTAGCGCCGCCCCCGATGCTGGCTGTGTCCATGCCCCCCGATGGCAACCGACCCGGGTTGGGAAGCCAATGTGAAAGGAACCAATGCAAGGTCCAATCCAGGAAGGACCCATTTCCAATCCCAGGTGGGACCCAGCATTGCGATCTGAAAGCGGTATAACAAGGTCTGATTCCCTGGTCACTCGACCTGGGTTATTTTTTAAGGACCATTTTACACCAAGTTGTGACCTGGGTATACCCAGCAATAACCCGGGTCAAAAGATCTAGGATTAACTTTATTCCTGTGTAATATTCAACTATTCCTAATGAACACTGAGGTGATGACATCAGAACTCATTAATTATAAGCAATGAGATCTAAACTGATTTACACCCCTTTCACGCCGCCAATTCCGGATCTCACCCGGGAATTGGAAACGGGTCCTTCCCAGGTGGAATCCGGCATTGGACCCTACAGCAGGCATCCCTGACTGGAAATATGCCGGGCGGGTTGCCATAGCGGCGGGGGGCGGAGGTGGCAGCGGGGGCGGAGGACTCATCTCTGTGCCACCTCTACCTATTGTAGTGATCGGGTCCCGGGTGGCATCGACCCAGGAGCCCATTTACACTGCCGCTGACCCGGTATTCAACCTGGGAATAACACTGCTTTATTACCGGGTTGAATTACAGGGTCAGGCGACCCGGGATTTCGACCATTGCCCTTTCACACCACACACCGACCCGTGTTGACCCAGCAATATGCTGGGTCGATACCGGGTTATTTGTGCGGTGTGAAAGGGGTATAATAAATACAGATATTATTCATAGGCGTTTCAGCATTTGTTTTCATAACATGTATGTTCTGTGTATCATAGAATATAATATTCTGTGATTATTTAAAGTGATGTTAGTGGAAATTGCATTAATTAAATCAATGTATCCTTAGGTCTTCTGCTTCTCCTAATTATTGGTTTTTGTCCCCCCGAAAGCTCTGCTGTTGGACATCCTGACAGTGGCTGGACTACAGAAGCTGGTCAGACGGCGTGGTCCATATGAGGTCACGCCTGGTATCTTGGACTACCTTCTCCTTGACATCTACGCCTTCCCAGCAGCACATGCCAGTCGGGCCACCATGGTTTCCAAGTTCTTCCTCAACCACTTGGTGCTTGCCATCCCCTTGCGCATTTTATTGGTCTTGTGGGCCTTCTGTGTTGGAATATCTCGTATTATGATTGGCCGGCACCACATCACTGATGTCATTGGAGGATTTGTGATTGGCTACCTGGAGTTTAACTTTGTAGAGATTGTTTGGCTCTCATCTAACACATGTCAGATGTTATCTTCTTTGTGGTGAGCGCCTCCATTGAGGAGAAACATAGAACTTATTCACAAATACGACTTAAGAGTAGATATGGGATGAACCTTAATACCCAATTCATTGGTCTATGGTCAATGGTAAATATAAAGCTGGACATTATTTTACTTCTTTTTTTTCTGTGCTATAAATGGAGACTATTTCAATTGACTTTTACATGTACTGTCTTAATTAGTCTGTGGGAATTGTCATTTAAAGTAAAATAATATTTGCTTGGGGAACCCAGTTCTAATTCTATATGAACCATGTTTTATAATAAAGGATCAGTTCAACTTTTATACGACTCCCTCGTTGTCAGAGAAGGTCCAGCCATGAAACCCAATGTTTCAAAATACCCTACGTACCCTTTTTGATCATTAAAAAATGGTGACCATGGTGACAAGAGATGGCGTCATTGGGAGGTAAGTCTATCTGCTCTGGAAATTTTCTGCTCCATGGAAACTGTCAGGTTTCTGGGAAGCTCCGTCCAGTTTCAGGCTGGGGCATGAAGGGCCCACCGGGGAAATGGAATAGTATGGACCCATGCTTAAGTATTGTGATCATCCACCAGAGTCGGTGTGGTCAACCATCACAGATGCTTGGCTAACAATTAGGCAAATCTTGGTGTCGTTTTAGTAGAAGTAAACCAAGAAACCATGTTTATCAGTGGTCTTGCTTCACTAGGTAACTGGCCCTCTAATAGTGTAACCATGTAAACTGGTGATTTTCCCTGTTCCATCTTTGCAAGGGGAATCGCCCTGGTCTGTATGCTTGGTTATCATTATAAGGGTGCACAAGTGCCAGCCTATACTCTATGCAAATTATACATCAGGAAAAAGGTTTATTTACTTTTCCATCAAACTCTGCATAGCCTGTAGTTTGCATCAACATGCCCGCACTGAACTTTTGGTATGTATATATATATATATATATATATATATATATATATCTCTGCTCCGAGGGGGCTGTTTACAGTCCTGGCCAGCCGCAGGGTCCGTGGATGAGGAGAGGGAAACAATAAGAACTGGGCATGGGAAAGCCCCTGTAAAACAATGTTAAAGTGACTCGGCTGCAGGAGCTGGGGAGATACATGTTTGGTCTCGGTGCCAGCCATGCCGCTTCCCACCCTTGCAGCATTATTATTATTATTATTATTATTATTATTATTATTATCTTTTATTGATTTGGCACCACAAAGTGACTATAGTGCTATAAATGGAAGTTTTGAATAAAACACACCAATAATGCATAATCTATCAACCCACCCAACATGACCCTCTCCAGGACGGACAAAATGCTCTTCTTCTGGACTTTTCTCTTAATTTATGATTGCCAGCACCTGTTTTGAACAGGTGAATGGATAAGAAAGGTGTTTCCGCACAGGTGATGGCAATCATAGTAGGAGGGAAGTCCAGAAGCAGAGAAATCTGTCCCTCCTGGAGAGGTATGAGTGAGGGGTAAATTTACTAAAGCTTCTAAAAATGAAAAGTGGCGATGTTGCCTATAGCAACCAATCAGATTCTGTCTATCATTTCTCTATTGCATCCTAGACCATGATAGAATCTGATTGGTTGGTATGGGCAACATCACCACTTTTCAATTTTAGAAGCTTTAGTAAATATACCCCTGAGTTTTCTATGTACATGGTGATTGACAGATAATAACAGTAGCACTAGTGCCCTGGGAGGGGCGAAAAAAGGAAGGATCAGTGACACTGACTGGGAATATGGGCGCACTGGAGACAAGGATTATGCAGGGTAAGAACCAAGATGGCAGAGGGCCCTGGCACCTCATATACAAAAATATTTTGTTTTATGGAAAGACGTATCAAAATTATATTAACAGAGGAGAGGATTTTGCCTTTATTGGGGCCTTTGCAGGAGGTGCACAAAATAGAGGGCGGTGGATAGAGGGTGGTCTAATGTCAAATTCTCACCACCATAGCTTGGTCTTACATCCTCTAGTGGTGGCAAACATATGATACTGGAAGGGGGTAGATGTAATAGCCTGCGAGAAGCAAGAAGTATGAGACTTTGCGTTCTCCCTTTTTTTTTTTCTACTTCTTTTTTTTAAAGCAGAAATCATTTACATGGCAAAACCAGGTTCGTGTGGTTGTGTAAATAATTGCCGCTTTAAAAAAAATGGAAGAAATCACACAAAGTCTTGCACTTCTTGCTTCTCGCAGGATATTACATTCCCCCCTGGCCTGGACTATCCTATAGAATAAAGTTGCCAGCCAGCACATTGTTACTATGGCCCTCATTCCGAGTTGATCGCACCAAGCAAATTTTTGCTGCTGGTGCAATCAACTAATCTCCGCCTATGGAGGAGTGTATTTTAGCATAGCAGGGCTGCAATCGCTTGTGCAGCCCTGCTATGCTAAAAAAGTTTCCTGCAAAACAAGAGTAGCCCTGGACCTACTTACCCTGTGCGACGGATCCAGCGATGATGGGCTCAGCTTTGACGTCAGACATCCGCCCTCCGTTCGCCTGGACATGCCTGCGTTTTTCTTACCACTCCCCGAAAACGGTCTCCAACGGTCAGTTGACGCCCCGGAACGCCTTCCTACAGTCAATCTTCTTGCGATCGCCGCTGCGACCGCTTTTTCCTCTTTCAGCATTGTTGCCGTTGACGGGCAACGACACGCGTGCGCATTACGGCCCCCATTCGTGCGCAGTAGTGACCCCGGTCGCAACTGTGCGAACGAAAGCATGCTGCGATCAGGTTGGAATGACCCACTATATCGGGTGGTTCTACATTAAGGAGTGAACAAAAAAAATTGAATTGGAGTTTGCTCTTACCTGCTGCAGCCAATCAGATGTTCAGCTTTCCTTTTCTAAATAATGCTTAAAAAATTACAGCCATAAACTGATGGGTTGCTATTGGGTACAACAAAGTTAAACCCACTGCACTGTAACCTTAAATGAACCCTATTTGTTTCTCTGAATGGGTCTAATTAGTCCTAGAGGTCACAACCTTTCCTTCATTAAAATAAAAACATAACTATGGGTAAGCAGATTACAGTTAAATAGAAAAGCAGGATTATAAATCTTGACATATGGAGCCCTCCTGGATATTTTCTACCCACAAGCTGTTTATTTTGGATAGGAGTGAATAATAAATGTAAAAATGATTACTGTGTTTCCCAAACATCACTCCTCTGTACAGTACACACGCTAAGCCAGTATATTAGGTGTATAAGCAGAGCCGGATTAAGGAAGGGAGTGGGGGGGCTGGCCCTTGGGGTAAGTAACCCGGGCCCCCCTTTCTAAAAGGTCCCCCCTGCACCCGCACACAGATCGGACCTCGGATCTGCGGCGCAGCGCTCCCAGCGTCTCTCCATAAATTGCTCTGGCAATCTTATGGTGTGTATACACGGTGAGATTTTTACTTACGATTTTGACTGTTTAGTCAAAATTGTAAGAAAAGTTAGTGCAGATCGCAAGATGAAAGTCACCATGCGATCCTGATTCGATGCCGATGCGTGGTCCTGCGCGGTCGGCATCGCAAGAATAGATAGACTATGCAGGCAAGTCAATTTTCACTATGTCTATAGAAGAGATAGTCAAAATTGACACTTAGCCAAAATCGCACATAGGGGGTCATTCCGACCCGATCGCTCGCTGCAGTTTGTCGCAGCGCAGTGATCGCGTCGGAACTGCGCGTGCATCGGCGCATGGCAGTTGCCGGTGCCCAGCGATCGCCTCTGAGACAGAGGCGGTCGCTGGGTGGGAGGGGGCGTGGCAGCTGCGCGACGTCTCACACAGCCGCGGCCAGCCGCAGGAGCTGCGCTGGCCGGGAGTTACTCCACAGATACAAAAGCATCGCCTCTGTGTCTGAGGCGATGTCTGAGTTTATGATTGTAGCGGTTCTAAATTTAGCACAGCTACGATCAACTCGGAATGACCCCCATAGTCAGTATCGCAAGCACAGTCATTGGGGGAGATTCAAATGTTTGAAGAGTCGGTTGGGTGTCTGTTTTTTCCTGTCTATTAGATAGGAAAATACAGACTCCATTGAAGTGCAGGACAGCTGAGCGACAGGTCAGCTGTCCAATGGAGTGTAAATGTGCAGCCTGAGGCTCAGACATTGGCTGAGCATGCAGGCTGCAGTGCAGGGAAGAAGTGTGGACTGTGGAGCCCGCGAAGGGTGCGTTAGTGGAGGGACGAGCTCTCACTCTCATGTGTCACTCGTAGCCTGCCAGCAGCAGAGACAAAAGTAAGCTGGCCGTATTGGGTTTTATTTCAGGTTGTTTTTTTTTAGAATGCTACCACTAAATTGGAATGTTTAGCCGTGTGTGGTGTTGGCTTAGTGTGTATGTGTAATGTGTGTGTATGTATATATATATATATATATAAATACACACTGGACGCAGCACCACCGTTAACTAGGAGTAAAGTCTCGGTGCCCTCCGGAGGTACTCACACTGATGAGCCCATATACAGTACAACACCCATGGACGGCGGCACTTCGGTAAAAAATACAAAAACTGCAGAATACTGCCACATTTTGAATGATGTTTAATTACATCCTCGTCAGGCACGTTGCAGTATTCTGCAGTTTGTGGATTTATTACGGAAGTGCTGCCATCCATACATAAATAATTCACCTGCTTCCTTGTTAGGGGCCTTGCTGTTTGAAGTATGCTGCCCCCCCCCCATAGCCTTAATACGGCTCCGTGTATAAGCCTCACTTAGCTGTGAATATCACCAACCACAATAGAAGACAAGAACATATTTCATCCCTTGGGTGAGTTGTATCAAAGCTTTGCAAGAGATAAGTAGAGAGAGATGAAGTACCAACCAATCAGCTTCTGTCAAAATAGCAGATAGTAGCTGATTGGTTAGTACTTTGAGGTCTATATACTAAGACTTGGGGGTCTATTCATGAAGCAGTGAAAAGTCAGGAGACATATATATATATATATATATATATATATATATGCGAAAGCCCTCACTCACGTGTAAGAGGGTGGCGGTGGCACGGTGCGTGTAGTGCCTGCTGCCGTTCAGGAGTAGGTTCACCACTTACCAGGCGCCGCACTCTCTCACCTTCAGATACCGGAACCTTCAACGGACCTGGAAGATCTTCGGTCAGACCCGGACACGATGACCTAGGAGGAAGGAGATTGTTGAGTGCCGTCCTCCTGACTGTGGACCGAGGAAAATAGCTCTCTCGGGCTAAGTGAGGGTCATCCCCGGCATACGCCTCAGAGCCCGAATTTCACCTATTGGCACTCTTGCACCAGGTGGAAATTCTACCTTTCACCGGCGTACAAGGCTCACCGTTCGCCCTGAAGGAAGGGAGACAGATAGTCCCTAACATCTGTCTGTGTGTTCCTTCCGTGTTTGTCCCAAACACGGAAGGAACATACAGACAGATGTTACTCACCGTCCTACGTCTTGTACTCCGATCTTCTCCACTTACAGGTCCCTGTAAGGAGGCAAAGAGAGAAACAGCCGTGCAGGGCCTAACTCTAACCTAATGTGCATCCGCTACACTAGCTACATAAACAAAGCCCTCAAACTGGCTCAAGTGTGGGTGGTGCAACACAAACTATGCACAAACTCTAAAACAACACTTTGCCCTGCACGGTAACAACACACATACCAGAGCACAATATCAAATGGTGCTGTTCCTTTAAATCCCTACCTACCGCTGAAAGGGGGGTGGGCGCCGCACAGCCTGCCCACCTCTTGTACACTTCCTTCTATGGGGCTCAGGTCAAGCGGACCTGCCTACCTAAACACCTCAGGGTGGCCTAGGCCTAGTGCCCAGTGCCACCTTTTTAACCTTGGGGGAACCACTTCTTTATTGGGCCTAGCGCCCCCTATTTGCGCACGGACCCGAGGCCCGACGTTACCCACGGGCCTAGCGCCCGCCTAACTTGCCAAAATGAACTAGGGCCTAATGCCCTCTAATGCCCCACAGGCCTATTGCCTGATGTGCCCCTCGGGCCTAATGCCCGCCTACGGCGCTGTTGAGGTGGCTTGGGCCTAATGCCCAAACCACCAAATGAAATGGTGGCCCCAACCTCCTACCTGCGCCCCAGGCCTAGTGCCTGAATTGTGCCCCAGGGCCTAATGCCCGTCCCTGATGGTCTAGGGAGGAAAGGAGAGGGGGGTGGAAGTAGCCTCACTGAGGCCTCACCTGATCCAAGGGTCTACGGCGCCCTGTTCTGCCGCTGACCCGTCCTGGCCAGCGGCATCGCCTCCGCTGCTCCGCGTCCAGCCGCCGCTGGACATCTTCTTTCAGGAGCCCGACGTCTTCTGGCCTCTTCAGCGGCCACCGGAGCTCTTCTTCAAACGGCCGTTGTCTTCTCCTCCGCGACGGTCTCTCTTCTGCGCTCCTGCGCGCCAACTTCCTTCTCTAGGTCCCGGCAGCTTCTCCTGCGCTCTTCCGTGCGCTTCTTCTTTTCTTCGGCTCCCGCCCGGCGTCTGACGTCAGATGCCGGAGGCGGGGCCTATGACGCAGCGAGCGCCGATTGGCTCGCCGTGCCCGCCTCTGATTGCCCAGCGCCCCGCAAGCCGCGATTGACTCGCGGACAGCGCCGGGTTTGAAAAGACGCTGGCGTCGCTTCTCATTCGCTTCTCATTGGCGGCCCAAGTGGCGCTAAGTTCAAAACCCCGCTGCGCTGCCCGACTCCGCTGACAGTCTGGTGCAGGGAAATATCTGATCCCTGCACCGGACACCCGCCGCTGCCGCACTCCCAGCACTGGGGACAGACAAGCTGCCCCAGCGCTGTCCACAGCAAGGAACTGCAGGGGACGCAGATCCCCTGCACACTGTTGTGGTGATGTGCCCTGGGACACAGGGCACATCTCTACACACGCACGCACTCACTCACTCATCACTAGTTCTCTTACTTCTCAATATTTTAGGAAGCTTAAAGTTAACATAGGTATTCTTCATGTGGGAAATATCAGTGAGGTCTATATACTAAGACCTGGGGGTCTATTCATGAAGCAGTGAAAAGTCAGGAGAATGAGCTGGTGGAGAAGTTACCCATGATGACCAATCAGCATTGAGGTAACATTTATAATTTGCATACTATAAATACAGAGCAGATGATTGGTTGCTATGGGCAACTTCTCCACTAGATCACTTCTCCACTCTTTTCACTGCTTTATGAATAGACCCCTTGGAGAGAGATAAACTAGATGGAGATCAAGTACCAACCAACCGACCAGCTCCTGTCATTTTTTCAATCATCGTCTATAACATGGCAGTTAGGAGCTGATAAACTGGTAATTTATCTCTGTCCACATTATCTTTCTCCAAGGAGTATATTTACTAATATTCGTGTTTTTGCCGTTTTTAAGGGTGTTTGAACTCGAATGGTATCGGGTGCATTTTACGGCAACTTTTTGAATCCTGATATGGTCACTCAGTGCCGTAACTAGGCATTTTAGCGCTCTGTGCAAGAAACGACATTAGCGCCCCCCCCCCAATGTAAGACAGGGGCAGTGCGCGCCGTAGGCGCGCAAAAAATATATAGAGGCATGGCTTCATGGGGAAGGGGCGTGGCCACAAAATAATAGCAATTCATACTACGGTGCACAGTAGTCTACATTATTCAAATTACGCTGCACAGTAGCGCCACTACACCAGGTAGAGCCCCTTTTATACATTACAGCAGACAGTCTCCCATTTAACACATTGCGGCAGCCAGTCCCCCTTTTTACACATTGCGGCAGACAGCGTCCCCTTTTTTACACATTACAGCAGACAGCGTCCCCTTTTTTAACATTACGGCAGACAGCGTCGCCTTTATACACATTGCGGCAGCCATCCCCTTTTTACACATTACGGCAGCCAGCCCCTCCACCTTTTTACACATTGCGGCAGCCAGTCCCCCTTTTTACACATTGCGGCAGCAGTCCCCATTTTTACACATTGCGGCAGCCAGGCCCCCTTTTTACACATTGCGGCAGCCAGGCCCCCTTTTTACACATTGTGGCAGCCAGGCCCCCTTTTTACACATTGCGGCAGCCAGGCCCCCTTTTTACACATTGCGGCAGCCAGTCCCCCTTTTTACACATTGCGGCAGCCAGTCCCCCTTTTTACACATTGCGGCAGCCAGTCCCCCTTTTTACACATTGCGGCAGCCAGGCCCCCTTTTTACACATTGCGGCAGCCAGGCCCCCTTTTTACACATTGCGGCTGCCAGGCCCCCTTTTTACACATTGCGGCAGCCAGTCCCCCTTTTTACACATTGCGGCAGCCAGTCCCCCTTTTTACACATTGCGGCAGCCAGTCCCCCTTTTTACACATTGCGGCAGCCAGGCCCCCTTTTTACACATTATGGCAGACGGTGTCCTCCTGAGAGAGAGAGAGAGAGAGAGAGAGAGAGAGAGAGAGAGAGAGAGACATACTTACCATCTCCCCGCTGACAGGCTCCTCGTGCAGCTCCCTCGGTGCAGGCAGGTGAGAAGGAGGAGGGGGGACGGGGACTGGAGCCGCAGCAGCGCTATTTCATTGGTAGTAAGCGCCGCTGCAGCAGCCCCCTCTCCTTCCGTATTGGCTGCCCGGCGCTACTGTGGATGCCGGGATGGAGGAACCGCATCCCAGCATCCACAGCAGCGCCGGGCAGCCAATACGGAAGGAGAGGGGGATGCTGCAGCTGCGCTTACTACCAAAGAAATAGCGCTGCTGCGGCTCCAGTCCCCGTCCCTCCTTCTCCGCTGCCCAGCGCTGCTCTCCTCCTCAGTGCGGCGGCGGCGCACGGTTCAGACTTCAGAGGCGGCATGTAATGAGTCAATTTGACTCATTACATGCCGCTGGCCCTGCACCCTCAGGGCAACTGCGCTGTGTGCCAAGCACACTTGGCACACACGTAGTTACGGCCCTGCGGTCATTTACTAATCTGCCGAGTTTGCAACATTCGTCTTTTCCGATGTCGATGTGATTCGTAATGTCAGGCAGTGTTTTACGGGAGTGATTAGTAAAACACTGCCTGACAAAACACAAGGAATCCCGGCCGGATCTGTGAGATCCGTGCAGGGCTTCATTGTGTACCTTAAAAAGGTGTTTTCATTGTTTTTAAATCTGAAAAAAATTGCGTGGGGTCCCCCCTCCTAAGCATAACCAGCCTCGGGCTCTTTGAGCCGGTCCTGGTTGAAAAAATCTGGGGAGGAAAATGACAGGGGTTCCCCCATATTTGATCAACCAGCATCGGGCTCTGCGCCTGGTCCTGGTGCCAAAAATATGGGGGACAAAAAGCGTAGGGGTCCCCCGTATTTTTTAAACCAGCACCGGGCTCCACTAGTCAGAGAGATAATGCCACAGCCGGGGGACACTTTTATATAGGTCCCTGCGGCCCTGGCATTAAATCACTAACTAGTCACCCCTGGCCGGGGTACCCTAGAGGAGTGGGGACCCCTTAAATCAAGGGGTCCCCCCCTCCAGCCACCCAAGGGCCAGGGGTGAAGCCCGAGGCTGTCCCCCCCATCCAAGGGCGGCGGATGGGGGGCTGATAGCCAAGTGTAAAAAATCAGAATATTGTTTTTAGTAGCAGTACTACAAGTCCCCGCAAGCCTCCCCCGCAAGCTGGTACTTGGAGAACCACAAGTACCAGCATGCGGTGGAAAACCGGGCCCGCTGGTACCTGTAGTACTACTACTAAAAAAATACCCAACAAAAAACAGGACACACACACCGTGACAGTAAAAGTTTATTACATACATGCACACCTCCATACATACATACTTACCTATGTTCACACGAGGCTTGGTCCTCTTCTCCATGTAGAATCCTCGGGGCACCTGTGAAAAAAATGATACTCACATAATCCAGTGTATCTTCTGTTCTTTGTCTAATCCACATACTTGGCAAAAAAACAAACCGGAAACCCAACCACGCACTGAAAGGGGACCCATGTTTACACATGGGACCCCTTTCCCCGACTGCCAGGACCCTCCCTGACTCCTGTCAAAGAGGGTCCCTTTAGCCAATCAGGGAGCGCCACGTCGTGGCACTCTCCTGATTGGCTGTGCGCTCCTTTAGTGTCAGTGAGGCTGCACACGGCAGAGATACAATGTTGTGCCTATGCGCTTCATTGTATCCAATGGTGGGAACTTTGCGGTCAGCGGTTGACCGAAAGTAACCTCACCGCTGACCGCAAAGTTCCCACCATTGGATACAAAGGGGCGCATAGGCGCAACATTGTATCTCTGCCGTGTGCAGCCTCACTGACACTAAAGGAGCGCACAGCCAATCAGGAGAGTGCCACGACGTGGCGCTCCCTGATTGGCTAAAGGGACCCTCTTTGACAGGAGTCAGGGAGGGTCCTGGCAGTCGGGGAAAGGGGTCCCATGTGTAAACATGGGTCCCCTTTCAGTGCGTGGTTGGGTTTCCGGTTTGACTGCGCCAAGTAAATTTGCTATGCAGTTAGGTATTTTACTCACGGCATTACGAGGTTTTTTCTTCGTTCTGGTGATCGTAGTGTGATTGACAGGAAGTGGGTGTTTCTGGGCGGAAACTGGCCGTTTTATGGGAGTGTGCGAAAAAACGCTACCGTTTCTGGGAAAAACGCGGGAGTGGCTGGAGAAACGGGGGAGTGTCTGGGCGAACGCTGGGTGTGTTTGTGACGTCAAACCAAGAACGACAAGCACTGAACTGATCGCAGATGCCGAGTAAGTCTGGAGCTACTCAGAAACTGCTAAGAAGTGTCTATTCGCAATTTTGCTAATCTTTCGTTCGCAATTTTGATAAGCTAAGATTCACTCCCAGTAGGCGGCGGCTTAGCGTGTGCAAAGCTGCTAAAAGCAGCTTGCGAGCGAACAACTCGGAATGACCACCAATATTCTGATTTTTTACACTTGGCTATCAGCTCCCCATCCGCCGCCCTTGGATGGGGGAAGGACAGCCTCGGGCTTCACCCCTGGCCCTTCGGTGGCTGGAGGGAGGGGACCCCTTAATTTAAGGGGTCTCCACTCCTCCAGGGTACCCCGGCCAGGGGTGACTAGTTAGTGATTTAATGCCAGGGCCGCAGGGACCTATACAAAAGTGTCCCCCGGCTGTGGCATTATCTCTCTGACTAGTGGAGCCCGGTGCTGGTTTCAAAAATACAGGGGACCCCTACGCTTTTTGTCCCCCGTATTTTTGGCACCAGGACCAGGTGCAGAGCCCGGTGCTGGTTGATCAAATATGGGGGAACCCCTGTAATTTCCCCCCCCATATTTTTTCAACCAGGACCGGCTCAAAGAGCCCGAGGCTGGTTATGCTTAGGAGGGGGGACCCCACGCAATTTTTTTCAGATTTAAAAACAATTAAAACACCTTTTTAAAGGTACACAATGAAGCCCTGCACGGATCTCACAGATCCGGCCGGGATTCTTTGTGTTTTGTCAGGCAGTGTTTTACTCATCACTCCCGTAAAACACTGCCTGACATTACGAATCACATCGACATCGGAAAAGACGAATGTTGCAAACTCGGCAGGTTAGTAAATGACCGTATCAGGATTCAAAAAGTTGCAGTAAAATGCACCCGATACCATTCGAGTTCAAACACCCTTAAAAACGGCAAAAACACGAATATTAGTAAATATACCCCTTTGTGTCTGGAACACACCATGTTGCCATGTAAGGGGAGCAAATACATTTTTATTTTATTCCGTGCAGGGCAAATACTGTCTGATTTTGCATGCAGCCCATAAATGTTAGACAGCTCTATTTTTACACTGCAGTTTAGTTTTCAGTTTGAACACACCCCACCCAAATCTAAATCTCTCTGCACATGTTACATCTGCCCCCCCCCCCCCCCCCCCCCTGCAGTGCAACATGATTTTGCCCAGTTGCTTGCTTTGTTGGTTTACTTACAAACATGAATTAGGCCCATAGACCCCTTTGTCTTTAGGTGCGTAAGAGATTTTAACTATGAGAGATTTTGACTGAGCATTTTCCCTTGAACTGGCAGTAGGAGATTTTGACTAACTTTTCCAGCGATTTTGACTAAGGTGGTCATTCCGAGTTGTTCGCTCGCTAGCAGTTTTTAGCAGCCGTGCAAACGCTATGCCGCCGCCCACTGGGAGTGTATTTTAGCTTAGCAGAAGTGCGAACGAAGGGATCGCAGAGCGGCTACAAAATATTTTTGTGCAGTTTCAGAGTAGCTTCAAACCTACTCAGCGCTTGCGATCACTTCAGACTATTCAGTTCCTGATTTGACGTCACAAACACGCCCTGCGTTCGTCCAGCCAAGCCTACGTTTTTCCTGGCACACTTGCGTTTTTCTGAACACTCCCTGAAAACGGTCAGTTGACACCCAGAAACGCCAACTTCATGTCAATCACTCTGCGGCTGCCTGTGCGACGGAAAAGCATCGCTAGACCCTGTGTAAAACTACATCGTTCATTGTTAAAGTACACCGCGCGTGCACATTGCGCAGCATACTCATGCACAGAAGTGCCTTTTTTTTCATCATCGCTGCACAGCGAACAACTCGGAATGACCACCTAAGTGTGCAAGCGATTTTGGCTAACTCATTTAAGCAAGGGGATGCATTTTCTTTTACAGCGACCTATCCAAAATTGACTTGCCTGCACAGTCTATTTTTAGCAGCAATAGCGACCTGGCAGGGACGCGCCTCGCTATCGCTGGCTGTGTACACACAGGGGGTCATTCTGAGTTGATCGTAGCTGTGCTAAATTTAGCACAGTTAAGATCAGGCACTCAGACATGCGGGGGGACTCCCAGCACAGGGTTAGTCCGCCCCGCATGTCAGTGCTGGCCCTCCCCCGCAGAAATGCAAAAGCATCGCACAGCGGTGACGCTTTTGCATCTCAGGAGTTACTCCCGGCCAGCACAGCTCCTGCGGTTGGCCGGGAGAACCTCTTCACTGCCCCGGGTCGCAGCGGCTGCGTGTGATGTCACGCCAGATGCCCCGGCCTGCCCCCCAAACGATCCGGCTACGCCTGCGTTGGCCGGACCGCGCCGCCATCCATCCCCCTCCCGGCCAGAGACCGCCTCTGCCTCAGAGGCAATCGCTAGGCAACGACGGCTGGCATGCGCCGGTGCATGTGCAGTTTTGACCCGATCGCTGTGCTGCGATAAACTGCAGCAAGCGATCGGGTCGGAATGACCCCCACAGAGCGATATGCACTATCTTTCTGAGAGATTTTGACTATATAGTCAAAAGCGCTCAGCTATATCACTCCATGTGTATGGACCTTTTCTCCACTTTATTGGTATATTTATTAATATTATTTTTTCTAAAATAATGCACATTATTTTAGTTTAACTGAAATGTATTAAATGGCATTTGGAGCAGTTTTCTTAACAAACTACTCTAAACCCTTTAATTTGCATTTGCCATTTAGCTGAATTTACAAAGAAAAAGAACCCTGAAGGGAGTCCTGTGATAATAACTCTATCTTGAGACAGCATTATCCACAGTCCCTTCTGATTTGCAGCTCTATTCTCCACTCCTATAGGCAGAGCAGAGCCAGCTCCTGTGATAAGCCATGTGTGTTTGAAACCCCTTTTCCACCTAAATCCCGGGTCTGTCCCTGGATTTTTTACCGGCATTTTGCTGGGTCGTACCGGACTTAGACACTGTTTCCATTGCACCATTGTCCTGGGGTTTTCCTTGGTCGCCTCCATTGAACCTGGGGAAGGACAGTAAAACCTGTGGATGTCATTAAAAGTGGCCATTATTCAGGCCCACAAAGATGAGGTCACAGAAAAGGGAACAAAAGGAAGGGGTGGGAACTGTGTCTAGCGCCCAGCTCTCCTTCCAAGCCCGCCCTGTACTTTGTCTGTGCATGCCCAGCTTTCCTTTCAGGCCCGCTCTCTGCCCAATCTGTGTGTGCCCAGCTCTCCTTCCAGGCCTGCATGGTCCTCCGGCCTACTCGAATATCCATCCATCTTTGCATAAGATTGTTGGGGAAGATGGTTGCCTCGTACGAGGCGATCAAATCGAAGGTTCCATGTCAGAACATTTCAATTGGATCTCCATAGCAAGTGGTCCGGATCACATCTTCAGATGCACCAGCTAATACGGCTGTCACCTCAGGCCAGGATTTCTCTCCTGAGGTGGCTGCAGTCCTCCAACCTACTGGAAGGCCAAAGTTTCAGGATTCAGGATTGGATCCTCCTCATGACGGATGCGAATCTGAGAGAATGGGGAGCTGTCACCCAGGGGGCTCAGTTCCAGGGCAGGTGGTCAGCCCATGAAGCCCTCCTTCTGATAAACATTCTGGAACTTCAGGTGATCTACAATGCTCTGATTCAGGCCTCTCCTCTGCTCAGGGATCACGCGATCCAAGTACAGTCGGACAACGCTACGTCAGTAGCGTGCAGCAATCGACAAGAAGGAACAAAAAGCAGAGCCTGCATGCGAGGGGTGTCAAAGATACTCCTCTGGGCAGAAAGAAGTGCAAGAGCAATGCCGGTCATTCCGTCCCGATTGCAAGCTGCACTTCGTCAAAGCCGTGCGATCGGGTCGGAACTGCGCATGCGCTGTGGCCGCATTACGCAGGCGCATTGTTGCCCGAGGTGTCCAGACGTTAGGAGGGCGGATGTCTGACGTCAATTCCGGGACCATCAACGCTGAATTAATCGCACAGGGTAAGTAACTCATACCCTGTTCTTGTTCTGCACAAAAATGTTTTGCATAGCAGGGCTACACAAATTATCGCAGCCTTGCTATGCAAAAAAACACTCCCCCATAGGCGGCGTCTAGTTGATCGCATGGGCTGTAAAAAATAGCAGCGTGCGATCAACTAGGAATGATCCCCTATGACAGCTTCATTCCGCGAGTAGACAACTGGGAAGCGGAGTTCCTGAGTCGTCACGATCTCCACCCGGGAGAGTGGGTGCTTCACCATCAGGTGTTTCAGCATATCATCGACCGGTGGGGCTGCCCACAAATAGACATGATGGCTTCTCGACTCAACAAGAAGCTTTGTTGGTATTGCTCATGAACCAGGGACCCTCAGGCGAGGGCAGCGGATGCACTGACTTCGCCTTGGCCTTACCAGCTAGTCTATCTATTTCCTCCGATTCCATTGCTCCCAGGGGAGCTCAAGCGAATCAGGAATCAATTCTGATTGCCGGATTTGCTTCGGAGGCATGGTACGCGGATCTTCTGGACATGTCCGTTGAAGACCCTTGGCCTCTGCCACTGAGAAGAGATCTTCTTCAACAAGGTCCGTTCGTCTACCCAGACTTACGGCAGCTTCATTTGATGGCATGCAGGTTGAGTGGAACATCCTAGCTCACAAGGGCCTTTCCAAAAAGGTTATTACTACTATGGCTCAGGCCAGGAAACCTGTGACGTCAAAACACTATCATAATATCTGGAGAAGATATGTCTCTTGGTGCGAGGAACGCACGTATCTGCCTGTGGAGTTCCACGTAGGACGTTTCCTATGTTTCCTGCAGGCTGGTGTAGATAAGGGCTTACTTCTGGGTTCCATTAAGGTCCAGATTTCAGCTCTCGTTTTCTTCCAGAAGAAATTGGCAGTATTGCCAGAAGTTCAGACCTTTTCGCAAGGGGTGTTTCACATTCAACCTCCTTTTGTGCCGCCCACGGCACCCTGGGATTTGAATATAGTGTTGGAATTTCTACAGTCCTTCTGGTTTGAGCCTCTGATGATGGTAGAAGAGAAGTACCTCACGTGGAATACAGTGATGTTATTGGCCCTGGCTTCTGCCAGGCATGTCTCAAAATTGGGGCCTTATAGTGTCAAAGCCCTTCCTTGTTTTTTGATGAGGACAGAGCGGAGCTCAGGACTAGGCAGCAGTTCCTGTCGAAGGTCGTCTCTGCATTCCCCTTGAATCAACCTATTGTGGGTCCGTCAAGTTCTGCCACTTCTGTTCCTCTGGAGGCATTGGATGCAGTGCAAGCCTTGAAGATCTATGTCAGGAGAACGGCTCGGATCAGAAAGACGGATTCCTTGTTCGTGCTGTATGATGTACAGCAAAAGGATTGCCTTACTCCAAAGCAGTCCATTGCTCATTGGCTTAGGCTTACTATCCAACTGCCTATGTGTCGGCAGCCTTACCTGTTCCACAGTCTCTGAAGGACCACTGTACAAGATCGGTGGGGTCTTCCTAGGCGGCTGCCTGTGGAGTCTCGGCCTTGCAACTATACAGAGCTGCTACCTGGTCGGGGAAAAACACCTTTGTAAAGTTCTACAGGTTTGACACCCTGGCCAAAGAGGATACCCAGTTTGGACAGGCGGAGCTGCAGACATCTCCGCACATTCCCGCCTGTTCTGGAAGCTTTGGGATGTCTCCATCATACTAGATTACCCCAATATCCATTATGGATGCTAGAGAAAATAGGATTTTAATTACCTATCGGTAAATCCTTTTTTCGTAGTCCATAAGGGATATTGGGCGCCCGCCTCAGTGCGTTGACTTTTTGCAGGTTCTCTCATCTATGGTTACCTGTTCAGCTGTTGCTGTCTTGGTTGTTTTATGTTAGTGGTGTGCTGGTGTGTAAATTTCACCACTAATTACACAACTATGTTCATTCTCTCAAGTATGTCCTTTCTCCTTCAGGCACTATTTTACCTATAACTGCCTGTGGGAGGAGGCATAGAGGGGAGGAGACAGCACACCTAGTTGAAGAAATTTAAAGTGCACCGGCTCCTTTTGACCCCATCTATACCCCATCGTACTAGATTCCCCCAATATCCCTTATGGACTATGAAAAAGGATTTACCGGTAGGTAATTAAAATCCTATTTTTTCTTGAAGCCATTTCCACTGAGCTGCGTCTCGGGTAGACACAGCAATTACCCGGGATTTTTAGGCAGTGGAAAAGGGGGATAATAAAACCACAGACGGATCACCCTAAAAAAAAGACCCCTTGGTGCGGTGATCATTTTCCCAATGAGCTCCTCCGTGCCTACTGTCATCTGATCGCCAGCTTCCTGCACTGTGGCTCCCATCCGCATCTGATGGGCACAATGATCAGATTGTCCATCAGCTTGTCCACAATGATCAGCAGACCATTGGACACACATAGCTGATCACAGTGCTGGGCCCCTGCACAGTTTTATCTGACTGCGGGCAGAGATAGCTGTGCAGGAGGCAGCATATCGCAGTGAACCTTCAGATAATGCTGTCTCAGGACAGCGTTATTATCACAGGACTCACTGCATATTTAACGGAAAAATTTTTTTTTTGTAAATTTGGTCCGATCGCATTCACATTCTAAGGGGTATATTCAATTAGGGTCGGATCCATTCTGACATGCATTTGTCGGAATGGATCCGACAACCCCTATTCAATCTCATCTCAATTCGACTTTTTAAAAGTCGAATTGAGATGAGGGACCCAGAGGAGGAGAGGAAGGGGGGGAGCCGCGGGGAGACCAGCGGAGACTGCAGCCGGCAGACGGAGGAGATCAGCGCTACAGTAGCGCTGCAGGAGGATGTCACACAGCCACCCGACCTCACGGCAGTGTCCACCCGGCTCCAGCAAGCGTGACCTCACTTGCTGGAGCCAGGTAGACGCTGCCGTGAGCGGCGCGGCTGTGTGACATCCTGCTGCAGCGCTGTGCTGTAGCGCTGATCTCCCCTGTATGCCCGCGGCTGTCCCCCACTTCTCCCTGCGCCCCCTCTCCTCCTCTGGGTCCCACATCTCAGTCCGACATTTTTTTATGTCGGACTAAGATGGTCGGAAATCCTGTCGAATTTGGCCCCATTTCACTCAAAAGTATGTGAATCGGCAGCTATACCGCCGATTCACGTACTATTCTACAAGTCGAACTCCACGATTTGTCGAATAAAAACTGCTGGGACTGAACAGGTCGAATCACGATTCGACCTTAAAAAGTCGAAAACTGCTGTCTTTTCGACAGACGGCAGTTTTCGGGACCAATTGAATATACCCCTAAGTATTTTCGTGGTTCTTAATGCCAAAATTAACGCAATTTCGGATTTATCCGGATTTTTCTTATTGGCTATACAAAACACGTGATATCTGAAAGGCAATAAGATTTTGTTTTGAGATCCGGGTAAATCCAAACCCGGACATCTCTAGTTTGGAGCAGTTTTTCACAAAAACTGTTCCAAAAGCCATTTAATACATTAAGGTGATAATAAAATAATGTAAAAAGGGTGTGAGTTGAGAGCACCCTTTTTCATATTTGGGTGGGGTGTGTTCAAACTGAAATCTAAATTGTAAAAATAAAGCAGCCACTATTTACCCTGCTGCACACAAACAATATAACCCCCAATTCTAAATCTCTCTGCTAATGTTATATCTGCCCCCCCTGCAGTGCACATGGTTTTGCCCATTAGCAAATTTGCTGCTGCGATCAGATATGAATTAGGGAGGTCATTCCGAGTTGATAGTAGCTGTGCTAAATTTAGCACAGCTACGATCTAGAGATGAGCGGGTTCGGTTCCTCGGAATCCGAACCCGCCCGAACTTCATTTTTTTTTACACGGGGCCGAGCGACTCGGATCTTCCCGCCTTGCTCGGTTAACCCGAGCGCGCCCGAACGTCATCATCCCGCTGTCGGATTCTCGCGAGACTCGGATTCTATATAAGGAGCCGCGCGTCGCCGCCATTTTCACACGTGCATTGAGATTCATAGGGAGAGGACGTGGCTGGCGTCCTCTCCGTTTATAGAGAAGAGAGTGAGACTAGAGTAGAGAGAGACACAGTAGTAATTTTGGGGAGCATTAGGAGGAGTACTACTACTTGCTGAAGTGATAGATAGATAGTGTGACTGTATAATGTATATCTGACTTGTGGGGGAGACACTGACAGTGGGGAGCAGTTAGAGTCTGAGAGCAGGACTCAGGAGTACATATAACGTACAGTGCACACTTTTGCTGCCAGAGTGCCACACTGCCATTGTGACCACACTGACCACCAGTATAATATATATTGTGATTGTCTGCTTAGGAGTACTACTTGCAAGTTGCTGATAGTGTGACCAGTGACCTGACCACCAGTTTAATAATCACCACCAGTTTAATATATATATATATATATATATATATATATTTGTATATAATATATATATAATATTGTATACCACCTACCCGTTTTTTTTCTTTTCTTTCTTCTTCTTTATACATACTACTATAGTAGCTTACTGTAGCAGTCTGCGGTGCTGCTGAGCTGACAGTGTCCAGCAGGTCCGTCATCAGTCATTACATAATAAATATATATACCTGTCCGGCTGCAGTACTAGTGATATTATATATATATATATTGATTTCATCTCATTATCATCCAGTCTATATTAGCAGCAGACACAGTACGGTAGTCCACGGCTGTAGCTACCTCTGTGTCGGCAGTCGCTCGTCCATCCATAATTGTATACCACCTACCCGTGGTTTTTTTTCTTTCTTCTTTATACATACTACTATAGTAGCTTACTGTAGCAGTCTGCGGTGCTGCTGAGCTGACAGTGTCCAGCAGGTCCGTCATCAGTCATTACATAATAAATATATCTACCTGTCCGGCTGCAGTACTAGTGTGATATTATATATATATATATTGATTTCATCTCATTATCATCCAGTCTATATTAGCAGCAGACACAGTACGGTAGTCCACGGCTGTAGCTACCTCTGTGTCGGCAGTCGCTCGTCCATCCATAATTGTATACCACCTACCCGTGGTTTTTTTTTTTTCTTTCTTCTTTATACATACTACTATAGTAGCTTACTGTAGCAGTCTGCGGTGCTGCTGAGCTGACAGTGTCCAGCAGGTCCGTCATCAGTCATTACATAATAAATATATCTACCTGTCCGGCTGCAGTACTAGTGTGATATTATATATATATATATTGATTTCATCTCATTATCATCCAGTCTATATTAGCAGCATACACAGTACGGTAGTCCACGGCTGTAGCTACCTCTGTGTCGGCAGTCGCTCGTCCATCCATAATTGTATACCACCTACCCGTGTTTTTTTTTTTTCTTTCTTCTTTATACATACTACTATAGTAGCTTACTGTAGCAGTCTGCGGTGCTGCTGAGCTGACAGTGTCCAGCAGGTCCGTCATCAGTCATTACATAATAAATATATCTACCTGTCCGGCTGCAGTACTAGTGTGATATTATATATATATATTGATTTCATCTCATCATCCAGTCTATATTAGCAGCAGACACAGTATGGTAGTCCACGGCTGTAGCTACCTCTGTGTCGGCAGTCGCTCGTCCATCCATAATTGTATACCACCTACCCGTGGTTTTTTTTTTCTTTCTTCTTTATACATACTACTATAGTAGCTTACTGTAGCAGTCTGCGTGCTGCTGAGCTGACAGTGTCCAGCAGGTCCGTCATCAGTCATTACATAATAAATATATATACCTGTCCGGCTGCAGTACTAGTGATATTATATATATATATATATATATTGATTTCATCTCATTATCATCCAGTCTATATTAGCAGCAGACACAGTACGGTAGTCCACGGCTGTAGCTACCTCTGTGTCGGCAGTCGCTCGTCCATCCATAAGTATACTAGTATCCATCCATCTCCATTGTTTACCTGAGGTGCCTTTTAGTTGTGCCTATTAAAATATGGAGAACAAAAATGTTGAGGTTCCAAAATTAGGGAAAGATCAAGATCCACTTCCACCTCGTGCTGAAGCTGCTGCCACTAGTCATGGCCGAGACGATGAAATGCCAGCAACGTCGTCTGCCAAGGCCGATGCCCAATGTCATAGTACAGAGCATGTAAAATCCAAAACACCAAATATCAGTAAAAAAAGGACTCCAAAATCTAAAATAAAATTGTCGGAGGAGAAGCGTAAACTTGCCAATATGCCATTTACCACACGGAGTGGCAAGGAACGGCTGAGGCCCTGGCCTATGTTCATGGCTAGTGGTTCAGCTTCACATGAGGATGGAAGCACTCAGCCTCTCGCTAGAAAAATGAAAAGACTCAAGCTGGCAAAACTGTGCGTTCTTCGAAATCCCAAATCCACAAGGAGAGTCCAATTGTGTCGGTTGCGATGCCTGACCTTCCCAACACTGGACGTGAAGAGCATGCGCCTTCCACCATTTGCACGCCCCCTGCAAGTGCTGGAAGGAGCACCCGCAGTCCAGTTCCTGATAGTCAGATTGAAGATGTCAGTGTTGAAGTACACCAGGATGAGGAGGATATGGGTGTTGCTGGCGCTGGGGAGGAAATTGACAAGGAGGATTCTGATGGTAAGGTGGTTTGTGTAAGTCAGGCACCCGGGGAGACACCTGTTGTCCGTGGGAGGAATATGGCCGTTGACATGCCTGGTGAAAATACAAAAAAAAATCAGCTCTTCGGTGTGGAAGTATTTCAACAGAAATGCGGACAACATTTGTCAAGCCGTGTGTTGCCTTTGTCAAGCTGTAATAAGTAGGGGTAAGGACGTTAACCACCTCGGAACATCCTCCCTTATACGTCACCTGCAGCGCATTCATAATAAGTCAGTGACAAGTTCAAAAACTTTGGGCGACAGCGGAAGCAGTCCACTGACCAGTAAATCCCTTCCTCTTGTAACCAAGCTCACGCAAACCACCCCACCAACTCCCTCAGTGTCAATTTCCTCCTTCCCCAGGAATGCCAATAGTCCTGCAGGCCATGTCACTGGCAATTCTGACGATTCCTCTCCTGCCTGGGATTCCTCCGATGCATCCTTGCGTGTAACGCCTACTGCTGCTGGCGCTGCTGTTGTTGCTGCTGGGAGTCGATGGTCATCCCAGAGGGGAAATCGTAAGACCACTTTTACTACTTCCACCAAGCAATTGACTGTCCAACAGTCCTTTGCGAGGAAGATGAAATATCACAGCAGTCATCCTGCTGCAAAGCGGATAACTGAGGCCTTGGCATCCTGGGTGGTGAGAAACGTGGTTCCGGTATCCATCATTACTGCAGAGCCAACTAGAGACTTGTTGGAGGTACTGTGTCCCCGGTACCAAATACCATCTAGGTTCCATTTCTCTAGGCAGGCGATACAAAAAATGTACACAGACCTCAGAAAAAGAGTCACCAGTGTCCTACAAAATGCAGCTGTACCCAATGTCCACTTAACCACGGACATGTGGACAAGTGGAGCAGGGCAGGGTCAGGACTATATGACTGTGACAGCCCACTGGGTAGATGTATGGACTCCCGCCGCAAGAACAGCAGCGGCGGCACCAGTAGCAGCATCTCGCAAACGCCAACTCTTTCCTAGGCAGGCTACGCTTTGTATCACCGGTTTCCAGAATACGCACACAGCTGAAAACCTCTTACGGCAACTGAGGAAGATCATCGCGGAATGGCTTACCCCAATTGGACTCTCCTGTGGATTTGTGGCATCGGACAACGCCAGCAATATTGTGTGTGCATTAAATCTGGGCAAATTCCAGCACGTCCCATGTTTTGCACATACCTTGAATTTGGTGGTGCAGAATTTTTAAAAAAACGACAGGGGCGTGCAAGAGATGCTGTCGGTGGCCAGAAGAATTGCGGGACACTTTCGGCGTACAGGCACCACGTACAGAAGACTGGAGCAACACCAGAAACGCCTGAACCTGCCCTGCCATCATCTGAAGCAAGAAGTGGTAACGAGGTGGAATTCAACCCTATATATGCTTCAGAGGTTGGAGGAGCAGCAAAAGGCCATTCAAGCCTATACAATTCAGCACGATATAGGAGGTGGAATGCACCTGTCTCAAGCGCAGTGGAGAATGATTTCAACGTTGTGCAAGGTTCTGCTGCCCTTTGAACTTGCCACACGTGAAGTCAGTTCAGACACTGCCAGCCTGAGTCAGGTCATTCCCCTCATCAGGCTTTTGCAGAAGAAGCTGGAGACATTGAAGGAGGAGCTAACACGGAGCGATTCCGCTAGGCATGTGGGACCTGTGGATGGAGCCCTTAATTCGCTTAACAAGGATTCACGGGTGGTCAATCTGTTGAAATCAGAGCACTACATTTTGGCCACCGTGCTCGATCCTAGATTTAAAACCTACCTTGGATCTCTCTTTCCGGCAGACACAAGTCTGCTGGGGTTCAAAGACCTGCTGGTGAGAAAATTGTCAAGTCAAGCGGAACGCGACCTGTCAACATCTCCTCCTTCACATTCTCCCGCAACTGGGGGTGCGAGGAAAAGGCTCAGAATTCCGAGCCCACCCGCTGGCGGTGATGCAGGGCAGTCTGGAGCGACTGCTGATGCTGACATCTGGTCCGGACTGAAGGACCTGTCAACGATTACGGACATGTCGTCTACTGTCACTGCATATGATTCTCTCCCCATTGAAAGAATGGTGGAGGATTATATGAGTGACCGCATCCAAGTAGGCACGTCACACAGTCCGTACTTATACTGGCAGGAAAAAGAGGCAATTTGGAGGCCCTTGCACAAACTGGCTTTATTCTACCTAAGTTGCCCTCCCACAAGTGTGTACTCCGAAAGAGTGTTTAGTGCCGCCGCTCACCTTGTCAGCAATCGGCGTACGAGGTTACTTCCAGAAAATGTGGAGAAGATGATGTTCATTAAAATGAATTATAATCAATTCCTCCGTGGAGACATTGACCAGCAGCAATTGCCTCCACAAAGTACACAGGGAGCTGAGATGGTGGATTCCAGTGGGGACGAATTGATAATCTGTGAGGAGGGGGATGTACACGGTGATATATCGGAGGATGATGATGAGGTGGACATCTTGCCTCTGTAGAGCCAGTTTGTGCAAGGAGAGATTAATTGCTTCTTTTTTGGTGGGGGTCCAAACCAACCCGTCATTTCAGTCACAGTCGTGTGGCAGACCCTGTCACTGAAATGATGGGTTGGTTAAAGTGTGCATGTCCTGTTTATACAACATAAGGGTGGGTGGGAGGGCCCAAGGACAATTCCATCTTGCACCTCTTTTTTCTTTAATTTTTCTTTGCGTCATGTGCTGTTTGGGGAGTGTTTTTTGGAAGGGCCATCCTGCGTGACACTGCAGTGCCACTCCTAGATGGGCCAGGTGTTTGTGTCGGCCACTAGGGTCGCTTATCTTACTCACACAGCTACCTCATTGCGCCTCTTTTTTTCTTTGCGTCATGTGCTGTTTGGGGAGTGTTTTTTGGAAGGGCCATCCTGCGTGACACTGCAGTGCCACTCCTAGATGGGCCCGGTGTTTGTGTCGGCCACTAGGGTCGCTTATCTTACTCACACAGCTACCTCATTGCGCCTCTTTTTTTCTTTGCGTCATGTGCTGTTTGGGGAGTGTTTTTTGGAAGGGCCATCCTGCGTGACACTGCAGTGCCACTCCTAGATGGGCCCGGTGTTTGTGTCGGCCACTAGGGTCGCTGATCTTACTCACACAGCTACCTCATTGCGCCTCTTTTTTTCTTTGCGTCATGTGCTGTTTGGGGAGTGTTTTTTGGAAGGGCCATCCTGCGTGACACTGCAGTGCCACTCCTAGATGGGCCAGGTGTTTGTGTCGGCCACTAGGGTCGCTTAGCTTACTCACACAGCTACCTCATTGCGCCTCTTTTTTTCTTTGCGTCATGTGCTGTTTGGGGAGTGTTTTTTGGAAGGGCCATCCTGCGTGACACTGCAGTGCCACTCCTAGATGGGCCCGGTGTTTGTGTCGGCCACTAGGGTCGCTTATCTTACTCACACAGCTACCTCATTGCGCCTCTTTTTTTCTTTGCGTCATGTGCTGTTTGGGGAGTGTTTTTTGGAAGGGCCATCCTGCGTGACACTGCAGTGCCACTCCTAGATGGGCCCGGTGTTTGTGTCGGCCACTAGGGTCGCTTAGCTTAGTCATCCAGCGACCTCGGTGCAAATTTTAGGACTAAAAATAATATTGTGAGGTATTCAGAATAGACTGAAAATGAGTGGAAATTATGGTTTTTGAGGTTAATAATACTTTGGGATCAAAATGACCCCCAAATTCTATGATTTAAGCTGTTTTTTAGTGTTTTTTGAAAAAAACACCCGAATCCAAAACACACCCGAATCCGACAAAAAAAATTCGGTGAGGTTTTGCCAAAACGCGGTCGAACCCAAAACACGTCCGCGGAACCGAACCCAAAACCAAAACCCGAAAAATTTCAAGTGCACATCTCTACTACGATCATTTACACTGACATGCGGGGGGACGCCCAGCAGAGGGCTAGTCCGCCCCGCATGTCAGTGCCGGCCCCCCCCGCAGAAGTGCAAAGGCATCGCACAGCGGTGATGCCTTTGCACTTCAAGAGTAGCTCCCGGACTGCACAGCTTTAGCGTGCTGGCCGGGAGCTACTCGTCTCTCCCCGTCCCGCAGCAGCTGGGTGTGACGTCACGCAGCCTCTGCGGCCCACCCCCCATTCAGTCCGGCCATGCCTGCGTTGACCGGACCACACCCATGAAACGGCGGCCAAATGCCGCCGCTCCGCCCCCTCCCGCTCAGCGATTGCCTCTGCCTGTCAATCAGGCAGAGGCGATCGCAGCCCTGCTACGCCCTTCGGCCGTCTGCCATGCGCCGGCACACTACGGCACAGGCGCATGCGCAGTAGGGACCCGTTCGACAAAAAGCAGCGAGCGAACAGGTCAGAATGACCCCCTAGGCCCTATGTTATGAGTGATAGTTTTGAATGCCGATGTGTATGGTCTCTTATAGGAGACCATACACATGAGATGACCTTGGAACAAAGTGGGATGTTCCATTATAGCTGATGAGCTTTTCAGGAGAGATTCAAAAAACGTCTGAGAATAAAAGTGTGAGCCTTTCAATCCAAAACATTATCACCAAAATACCCTTCACCCTACACTTAATATTTATTTTGGTGACATCGATGTCATCTCATCTAAGGGAATCCCTGGTATCAGGTTCACATTGCTGCAGAATTAAAATAAAATAGGTGAATACTCATTACAACATGTCTGGTGCTTACTGAATTCTTACATGAAATGATATTTCTCCTCATATTACAAACTCATCCAGTCTAGAGGACAAAGAGTTCGAAAAAAATGATCCACCAGTTCTGAGCTGCTAATTATGGAAGCAAGTGTCAGCTTTTTTCGGGGCGAGGAATTATGCAATTGTCCCCTGAAGGTCCAAATTTTGGATAAGCATGATTTAGTACTGGCCTAGTACAAGGGGGGGGGGGGGTCAGATCTTGAAGAAGAGGTACGTGGATAACAGGGACATGCAGTCAGGGCAGGCAGTGGAGGAAACTCCTGAGATTTTATATAAAAATTATACAATAATACAAAGAAGATCCTTTTCTTAGCTCAAGAAGAAAAAAAGAAAGGTAGGCGCCCATAACCTTAGACCTTGGGGAGCTTCCTAGAGCTGCACAAATTGGAAAGAGGGGAAATTGCCAACCACTCAAATGGAATACAATAACAAAAACCGACAAATACCAATAAATGCGCAGAAGGAAGAGTCAATTGTATAAATTAACAATTATAAAAAAATATATATGGTTTATTACTTTAATATATATGAATAAAACAAATTAAAACACAAACCTCAGCGTGACCACATTTGTATATGTTATATTTTGCTGTCACTATTTTAGTGCATTTAAATTTGAAAATCTAAATAAAAAACTATCTACCATTGTCCATGCACTGGCGTGCGCAGCACATTTTATTAGGGGGTGCACCATGGGAGGGGTGTGTCTAGCACCGCCTTTTGGGCGTGTCTAGCACCATCTATTGATGGTCAACGCATATAAAATGTCCACCTTTGTACCAGTCCTAATAAAGCAGATACATTGTCAGATGTTGTGGTGTGCACCAAACAAGCACCCCTGATGGCACTCATGCAATTACACTGCTCCTCCTCAGTCTGGTCTGGCTCCCCCTCTCTTTCCCCTGCAAGCGGAAGCAGCTTACTTACAAGTCAGTCACTCACTGACACTGACAGTCACAGACTAGTTACTGCTGCTGCTGCTGGAAAAACAAGTGACCTGTCAATGCTGCTGCCGGCCGTCTGTGAAGGGTTACCTCTTCTGTCTTTGTACATATTACTTTTTATATGATCAATTTCCTTATAATAGTTACAGTGTAAAAGTGAATATTTCTATTTCCCTAGTGAAGGGTTAAAACATGCTTTATGAACTCTTATGTGTTTGCAATGGATGCGTGCTGCCCTGTGTTAGATGCCTTTGTCTCTCATACAGATACCAGGCTTGTGTGGGTCTGGCATCCAAGGTCAGCTCTATACTAGATGAAACCTGCTTTTTCTACTTCTGTGTGTTACTAAAAGATCCTTTGTTAAGTTCCGTCTGATGCAACGTATATAACATCTGCCTAGCAACTGCTATATCCAATTATGTTATGTCAAGTATTAACCACCCCTACATACCCCACCCAGGCACCTACCCCTAAGCCAATGAGCCCTTTTACACTTATCAGTTACACCCTTATGTGTTCTCTTGTTATACCAATGTTAAACATTCAATAAAACAGTGTGAATTCTTACTGCTTGTGTTGTGCATGTACCTTGTGGCTAAGAGTTTACACTCCAGACGTCTAAGAGGCCATCACATCGAGGGTTAAGGTATAAGGGCAAATCCTTTCAGCTGGGGGCTACGTCCGCGATTCAGTGATCGTCCCTGAATGGTAAAAATAGAGAATTTATTGTCTGTCTTTGCCATACAGGATTGCGGTCATACACTGAAGCTGAATCCGTGTCAGTGTTCCGGGAACACGTGACAAGGTAATATTTAAGTCCGGGACTTAATATTACGAAGTTTTATGTAAAAGCATAAAACAGGTATCAGGGATACCATAGAATCTTTAATGTCTGGGACTTAAAGAATACGTCTGAGAAAGGACCCGGGGTCCAAGCGCAATTCTCCAAAGACGTCAGTATCTGGGATACTTAAAAAAACATAGACCTGGGGTCTATACGTAACGTAGAGAATACCCCGATTTGATCGCCTATATATTCTTGTATGTTTGTAGTGAGATAAGTTCTTATATTTGGTCCAGACGGCTGGTAAGTTTTCGTCTGCCAGATATCTTTACTCAAACACTTTTCTTGCTTCCTGTTTAAAACGCTGTATTTTTCTGACATCTTGTACGAAGGTAAGCGTACCCGTCAAAAGATTTCATGTTCTCACTATACAGATAATATTGTGATATTGTCAATGACTAATTAACTGGTTAAGCTGATGCATGTATAGTAAGTAGAGTGTTGTATATTTTAGATAATTTTCTTTTAAAAGTTGTATTGTTGATTTATATTACTGTCTGACAATGGGCTCTAGTCAGAGTAAAAAACTGCATATCCCCCGCCCCTCCCTGGTGAGACATGCAGGATGTATGTTGCCCGTAACTCTACCTCAGAGTATTATTTAGTTAACCCATGGGTGGATAATTTAGCGGGATGGACAGAGAAAGCAGGACAGGACCCATTCCTACGGGAAGGCAGTAATTACCTTTTCTATATGGAGATTTAAGAAAAAATGTCAGTTCCCAACAGCACAGAAGCGAGGCTGCAGAGAGATCCCTCTCGCCTCCCCCCTTTGCATTCCAATGTATCCTGCGCTCAGAGACACAAATCTCTTGGCAGCAGTAACCCTTTCACACTAGATGGGATTGCCTCCAGCTCCACTGCTGGAGGGTGCGTCCACTAGCTCTATCCCTAGCACCAATAACCCAGAGTTTAGATAATAGTAAAACACTGTCCCAAGCCCACTATTACCCTCGATGGCTGTATATCTTATTTGCGCAAAGCTTGCAAAGGACGCAGCTATACACATATGAAGGAAGTCTTTAAAGCCTGTGCTTTTTGCCTGTCGCTGTAGCTTGTAAACAGAAACCTTCATAGTCTGTTACTGCGTTTTGGAAAAGGTTTAAGGACTGCTGGACAGATGACGCTGGCTTACCTTTGCTTAACTCAGAAAGCTTACTCACTTCCCCACTCACTCATAACTATCAGAACTCCAGACGCTTTGACAGACAGAACCAACCCCGCAGTCAGGGAAGATTCCAGGGACCCCGCGCACTGACGGGGCCCGGAGGAGGGTATCCCAGCCTTTATTCAACTCTCCCGTCATAGTAAAGATTCACCTCTGCTGCCACTTATTATAAATGGAAGTAAAATTCCCTTTTTAGTGGACAGCGGTGCAACAACCAGTGTTTTGTGTTCTGACTTATGCAGTATCCCCTCTCACCAGAAAAGATAGAAGGTCTCCGCCCCGTGATACAGCAATTCTTACAACAGGGTATTCTCAGACATATTGTATCACCATACTGTACTCCTGTGAACCCTGTTGCCAAAGCTGATGGTAGTATAAGATTTGTACAGAATCTCAGAGCGATCAATCAGCCAATTGTCCCGATTGCACCAATTGTTCCAGATGTAAACTCACTCATTTCTGCAATCCCTGCAGATGCTGCGTTCTCTGTAATTGATTTGAAGAATGCTTTTTTTTTCAGCATACCTGTAGATTCACAGACACAATTACTTTTGCCTTTTCTTTTGAGGGTAAACAACTTACCTGGTGCAGATTATTGACGCACCTGTTGTCTCCAGGCCACATTGGGGCCCTGGCAACCTCACCATGGTTCAGTCCTGCTACAGTATGCAGATGATCTGCTGCTCTGTAGTAAAACTGAGGAGGCCTGCCGAGAGGATGGTGTTTCATTACTAAACTGGCTTTGTGAATGTGGACACAAGGTGTCCAAAATAAAAATGCAATGGTGTAAAAAGCATGTTAATTACTTAGGTTTTGTGCTCACTCAGGGAGAGAGGAAAGTCAGTCCACAACGCATACAGTCTGTATTGGGCCTGGTCACCCCAACTACCCAGAGGGAACTACTGTCCTTCCTGGGTATGGTAAATTACTGCAGACAGTGGATATCTGATTGCTCTTATTGTGATAACATTTTGAGACAAGCCACACTGAAGGACAAACCTAAAACTGTACAATGGTCACAAGAAATGTTAACTGCATATGAAAGTTTAAAATGTATGTTGATAAAAAGTCCGGCACTTGGCCTCCCCAGTTATGTGCTACCTTTCCATCTATATGCAAGGGACAATTGTAAAACCATGGCGGGGGTGCTCACACAGTTTCATGGAGGGAAGTTGCGCCCCGTGGCATTTTTTTTCAAAGTCATGCCAGTGTCTGTGCAAGGTATGCCTGCCTGCCTCAGGGCTTTGGCAGCCTGTGCAATGGTTGCAGAAATGGCCACTACCCTCACTTTAGGCCACATCACAGTACTCCACACCACACATGATGTCCTGGCAATACTTAAAGGCTTACACACAGCACATGTCAGCACAACGCCTTAGTGGATATGAAGTACTCCTTTTGAGTAACCCCACCCTTACCATTAAATACACTGCTAGTTCTTCTGGCCCTGCACCCATTCTCAATGCCCTTTTAGGCTTGAAAGGTCCCGAGGATGAACCACCCGACCTACATGACTGTGCTGCTTCTATTGAAGCTGAAACTTCTCCCAGACTTGACATGTCTCCCGTTCCCATACCAGGCGCAGACGTAGTTTTTGTTGACGGCTCATGTAGTAGGCCCAATGACAATACATACCAGGCTGGCTATGCCATTGTCACCCTCCCTGATACTGTGTTGGAAACCCTACCAATACCTTATCAGTCCGCGCAAGCTGCAGAACTCATTGCACTCACTAGAGCATGTCCCTCCCTTTACAACGTCCATCTGCTCACTCAACTTCAAGCTGCTGCGACTAATACTGATCTCTCCGACTGGACTTACCCAATTCTGCAGAAAAAATCCTAAATCAGGATTAATCTGCAAAGAGGGGAAACCCTGTATGCCCCAGTCCAGTGCCCCTTTGCTCGTTGCCCAGTGCCGTGGTGTTGGTCACCGTGGTGAAGCCACAACACTCCTCCTACTAACCAATGATTTTTATGTTACTAATGCCAAATCACTTGTGGACCAGTATGTTAGCAGATGCATCACTTGCCTCAGGAACAACCCTAATAAAGCTAAACACCAGCATCTTGAATACCCCACAGAAAACTCTAGGTTACTCCCCATTTGAAATACTAATGGGCAGGCCTTTTCCTACACCCTGGGCTAAGAAACCACTAGTAATACAGGAAGGAGATCTAGAACTCATCAGAGAAGAGTATGTCAGGTCCCTGATAACAAAACTGAATGAAATTGAACATGAGGTTGTTTGTAAAAACCCTTTGAATCCACAGGAACCTACACACCCCTTTAAAGTCAGAGACAGAGTCGTGGTGAAGGTGCTCCCCAGGAACAAGAGCCCAGGAGACTTCACCTATGGTCCAGAGACAGAGGTCGTAGCAGTTACCCGGACAGCAGTCCTGACAGAGGAAAGTCCTACCTGGATCCATGCATCCCGAGTAAAAAAAGGTTCCTAGACCAGACCTAGAGAGGGAAGCAAGTGATTCCAGTGAGGTACGAACCGGGGCAGACAGCCCTGACCTCCCACCTAGCGAAGAAAGAAGAACAGAAGAAGATGAGGAACCTGTCCCCTATCTTTATCCTGGGGACTATCTCGATAGCCCTACTGGCCCTCATTCACCTCACAATATGTGAAGTCGACATCACACAAACAGATGGGGTCCCCACCTTGTGGTACAATTCCTCCAATACACACGTAGCCACATACATCCTTGATTATTTCATGTTCCCTAAACTTGCTGACAACAAACATTTCATACAGCAGAAAAGGAAATCAGGAATGTCTGAGACAGTATATATTTGTGTTACTGACGAATGGTACTATGACATTAGATATTATGGATCTAATTGTAATTCCTGGGAAGCTGTGGGGTGGAATACAGGAACAGATTGGGGATATCGCCCATCAGCTGCCAGAAACAGATATGGTCAACATCTGAACTTACTTCAAAGATTGTCCATTAATTTTTGGTTAGAATGGATGAAGTATAGTGCTAACAAACACAATAAAAGCAACTGTTATGTCTGTGGCAAATCTAGGCCCCACCTAGGTACAGTGCCCCTTAATATACCCCTAGAACAAGAAAATTGTTTTTTTTTCAGCCTTTTTAATGATCACCGATGACCCCACTCCTCCCTCTAATACTCCTGTTAATCGAAAGAAAAGAGCACTCCCAGGAGGTAGCTTTGACCCCCACGTATACATTGATGCTATAGGGGTCCCAAGAGGTGTTCCAAATGAGTTCAAAGCTAGAGATGAAGTGGCTGCGGGTTTTGAATCATTGTTTCCTATAGTAACTGTAAATAAAAACGTAGCCTGGATTAATTATATATATTATAATCAACAAAGATTTGTTAATGATACCAAAGATGCTCTTAAAGGTATAGCTGAACAGCTAGAAGCCACTTCCCAAATGACATTCCAAAATAGAATGGCCCTTGACATGATCCTAGCAGAAAAAGGCGGTACATGTGTTTACATTAGTAAGGTGGAAGGCTGTTGTACATATATTCCTGACAACACTGGTCCCAATGGTAAGGTTACTTTAGCCATAAACAAGTTAGAAACCTTATCCATAGAACTTAAGAAAAATTCAGGTATTGATAACCCATGGAGCCAATATTTTGGGTGATTTGAAAATTGGAAACAGGCTCTTGTGCAAATAAGCATATTTATACTCATAACTTTAATTCTTTTAGGCATTATAGTTTATTGTATAATTCCCTGTGGAAAGAAACTTACCTCCAAAGGCATTGATAAGGCCCTGATGTATTATGATATAACCACCAGTCCTGTCACCTCCTCTGATAGTGAGGGACCCGACGATTATGTCCAATATCTCAAGAACTGGAGAAACAAGAAAGGAGCCTCACTCAAGAATCATGTCATATAATAATCATGATTCTAAGAGGGGATTGAAGGGTTACCTCTTCTGTCTTTGTACATATTACTTTTTATATGATCAATTTCCTTATAATAGTTACAGTGTAAAAGTGAATATTTCTATTTCCCTAGTGAAGGGTTAAAACATGCTTTATGAACTCTTATGTGTTTGCAATGGATGCGTGCTGCCCTGTGTTAGATGCCTTTGTCTCTCATACAGATACCAGGCTTGTGTGGGTCTGGCATCCAAGGTCAGCTCTATACTAGATGAAACCTGCTTTTTCTACTTCTGTGTGTTACTAAAAGATCCTTTGTTAAGTTCCGTCTGATGCAACGTATATAACATCTGCCTAGCAACTGCTATATCCAATTATGTTATGTCAAGTATTAACCACCCCTACATACCCCACCCAGGCACCTACCCCTAAGCCAATGAGCCCTTTTACACTTATCAGTTACACCCTTATGTGTTCTCTTGTTATACCAATGTTAAACATTCAATAAAACAGTGTGAATTCTTACTGCTTGTGTTGTGCATGTACCTTGTGGCTAAGAGTTTACACTCCAGACGTCTAAGAGGCCATCACATCGAGGGTTAAGGTATAAGGGCAAATCCTTTCAGCCTGCCAGTATTGAATTTGTCTTCCTAAGAGGAACGCTGGCTGCATGCTGCTCCTCATCAGTGGCTGGCGTTGGCATAGCATAGAAGGAGAGAGGTGGGCGTGTGACGGATGGGCGTGCGAGCAGCATGACGTAATCACATCAAATCACACCACACCGTTTTTGTACATGGAGGTGGAGCTGGGAATTTGAAAGCCGGTGGCAGTGGCACCCTTGAGTAACCCAGGCGTCCGGTCAGTAATGCAGTCCTGCAGGGTGTAGCGCAGAGGGGACAGTAATCAGCCTGCTCGGCAATCGCTGCATCAGGCATGTGAGATCGGGGTGCCAGACATTAGGGGGTGCCTGTGCGCACCAGGCACCCCCCCGCGCACACCTATGTGTCCATGTAAATGACCTCGTATTCAAGAAGATCTGTTAAGTGAGTGGAAAAATGTAACAGTCTCTTTAAAGTTACAACTACTCAGGATATAGTAACTCTGTATCAATTGTAAAGTGACTTTCACTTCATAGTTCTATATGATGGATTTGGTGTAAGTTACACTTTTGTGGCTGGCCAGCCTAAGTATAACCTTTTCAACTGGACTCACTTAGCATTAAATAAGTAGTTTGACCAAAAGCCAAATAAGAACAATAGATGGTAGTGATGTCATTAAAGGTACCTGTAGGTTACAAAGGTTCCGTACAGCTGTACAGTTGATGTAATGAGGACCGCCGCGAAGCTGGATTTCTGTGTCTCACCCAGGGACGTGCAGTCAGGGGAGGCAGGGGAGGCAGTGCCTCCCCTGTCATAATCATTAAAATAATATAAAGAAAATACTTATGACACATATACTGTGTCATAAGTATATGATTTAGGCTTTATATTATTTTAATGATTCTTTTAGTTTAAAATAATAATTTTAAATCAGTTTAGGAGGCACCGCTGTCGGTGCCTCCCGCTGTCATAGCAACGGCAGGAAGCGGGTAGGCGGTGCTAAGAATTGGGCAGTAAAAGCCCATGAAAAAATACACGTGAAGCGGCACTTTGTGGAAGTGCCGCTTTGACAGAGGAGTGTCAGGGGCGTGCTTTCAACCCATAGCACGCCCCTGTAGCAGTGAGCAGCAGCGGTGGAGCGGGCGGCTGGCGGCTGGCCCTGTCAGGCCGGAGTCAGCAGCGCGGGAGGAGATCTGTCCGGGAGCCTAACCCTCTGTACCGCCGGTGGAAGGAGTGTGAGACGCGCCTTCCCCCTTGTCCCGCCACTGCCGTCGTCCCCGAGTCCCGCTGCGCCTACTCAGCGCCTGAGACCATCATAGCGCAGCCAAGGAGAGTGTCCGGACCGTGGCCCCCCAAGGCGAGTAACACACACACACACACACACACACACACACACACACACACACACACACACACACACACACACACACACACACACACACACAAAAAAGCTGCCGTTATGTGTAAAAAAAGGGGACTGTCTGCCGTTATGTGTAAAATAGGGGGACTGTCTGCCGTTATGTGTAAAAAGGGGGACTGTCTGCCGTTATGTGTAACAAAAGGGGACTGTCTGCCGTTATGTGTAAAATAGGGGGACTGTCTGCCGTTATGTGTAAAAAAAGGGGACTGTCTGCCGTTATGTGTAAAAAAAGGGGACTGTCTGCCGTTATGTGTAAAATAGGGGGACTGTCTGCCGTTATGTGTAAAATAGGGGGACTGTGCCGTTATGTGTAAAATAGGGGGACTGTCTGCCGTTATGTGTAAAAAAAGTGTACTGTCTGCCGTTATGTGTAAAAAAAGGGTACTGTCTGCCGTTATGTGTAAAAAAAAAGGGGACTGTCTGCCGTTATGTGTAAAAAAAAGGGTACTGTCTGCCGTTATGTGTAAAAAAAGGGGACTGTCTGCCGTTATGTGTAAAAAAAGGATACTGTCTGCCGTTATGTGTAAAAAAAGGGTACTGTCTGCCGTTATGTGTAAAAAAAAAAGGGGACTGTCTGCCGTTATGTGTAAAAAAAAGGGTACTGTCTGCCGTTATGTGTAAAAAAAGGGTACTGTCTGCCGTTATGTGTAAAAAAAGGATACTGTCTGCCGTTATGTGTAAAAAAGGGGTACTGTCTGCCGTTATGTGTAAAAAAAGGGTACTGTCTGCCGTTATGTGTAAAAAAAAGGGTACTGTCTGCCGTTATGTGTAAAAAAAGGGTACTGTCTGCCGTTATGTGTAAAAAAAGGGGACTGTCTGCCGTTATGTGTAAAAAAAAAGGGGACTGTCTGCCGTTATGTGTAAAAAAAAAAAGGGGGACTGTCTGCCGTTATGTGTAAAAAAAAAAGGGGGACTGTCTGCCGTCATGTGTAAAAAAAGGGGACTGTCTGCCGTTATGTGTAAAAAAAGGGGACTGTCTGCCGTTATGTGTAAAATAGGGGGACTGTCTTCCGTTATGTGTAAAAAAAGGGGACTGTCTGCCGTTATGTGTAAAATAGGGGGACTGTCTGCCGTAATGTGTAAAAAGGGGGACTGTCTGCCGTTATGTGTAAAAAAAGGGGACTGTCTGCCGTAATGTGTAAAATAGGGGGACTGTCTGCCGTTATGTGTAAAAAGGGGGACTGTCTGCTGTAATGTGTAAAAAGGGGGATGCTGTCTGCCGTAATGTGCAAAAAAGGGAACTCTGTCTGCCGTTATGTGTAAAAAAGGGGGACTGTCTGCCGTAATGTGTAAAAAAGGGGGACTGTCTGCCGGCACGAGTAAAAGAGGGGGACGCTGTTTGCCGTAATGTGTAAAAAAGGGGGACTGTCTGACGTCATGAGTAAAAGAGGGGGACGCTGTCTGCCGTAATGTCTAAAAAAAAAGGGGGACTGTCTGCCGTAATGTGTAAAAAGGGGACGCTGTCTGCCGTCATGTGTAAATAGGAGACGCTGTCTGCCGTAATGTGTAAAAAGGGGTACCTAACTCTGATCCCAAATCCCCCAACTATTTCAAATCAAGGGCTACCTAAAACACATATCTTCAAAAAATATATAAATGTTTAAATAGAAAAATAGAAGTAGACAGGCACTGTCAGCCTTCTTCCATGACATCACAAGTGGCGATGCCGGACTTTTCGGATCATTATGGCTGCAGTGCCTCACCAGCCAATGACCTCACCGCACGCCACTGGTCTCACCATGACCAAACTTGTAGTGTGGCCGTCCGTTAGCTGTATAACTAAAGAGTCCCGTAGGACCGGGCGGCTTCAATCCTCGTACAGCCGCTAATTGAAATAACTGTGCAGCCGGGACATCCGTGAGACCATGCCGCTTGGATTCCACGTGTGACCGGGCGGCTTCAATCCTCGTAAAGCCGCTACTTGAAATAGCTGTACAGCCGGGACGTCAGTAAGACTATGCCGCTTGGATTCACGAGCCGCCGTGTACTGCGCTGTCTGGGTGCTTCCCAGACGGTGCAGCTGGATAATCCTTATAGGCTAGGATCATGCACACACTAGCTGCTTCCGCTGGTTTAACTGATGGCTGTATACTTTCGTTAGAGATGAATATGGACAATTCGGTAGATAGTCTGGAATGAGGGGTCACTCAGGTAGCCGTCAAATAACGCGTTTCTCGACCTTAGCACTGGTCGTTTCATGAGAGGAAAGAGAATGAAAGGAAGCCCTTGTCCAGCTATATTTAAAGTTCTGGGATAATTGCTTAATACAAACAGCTGAGATATTCCGCTCAGATCAGCCTTATAGACCAGATTGAGACAATGTGAAACCCACATTCTAAATATAAAAAGATATATATGTGTATAACTAAAGCAGGTAAATTGGTGGATCTGATGATTTAAATCATCCCTAAACAAAATATAAAATAAATAAACAAACAAGTGTATAGATATATAGACATAGATCTGTGTGTATCTCTCTCCACACACATGGCAATAGTTAGCAGAGGCGTAACTAGGGTTTTTGGAGCCCAGGGCAAGATTTACGAATAGCGCCCCCTCCCCCCCTCCCCCGAAGAAGAAAAAAAGCTAAAAAGTAAATGTATGCGCGCGCCTAAGGCGCGCGCTGAAAAAATGGGCATGACAGAGGTAGCAGGGAGTAGGGACAGAGGCAGCATGGAGTAGGGACAGAGGCAGCATGGAGTAGGGACAGAGGCAGCAGGGAGTAGGGACAGAGGCAGCAGGGAGTAAGGACAGAGGCAGTATGGAGTAGGGACAGAGGCAGTATGGAGTAGGGACAGAGGCAGCATGGAGTAGGGACAGAGGCAGCATGGAGTAGGGACAGAGGCAGCATGCAGTAGGTACAGGGGCAGCAGGGAGTAGGGACAGAGGCAGCAGGGAGTAGGGACAGAGGCAGCAGGGAGTAGGGACGGAGGCAGTATGGAGTAGGGACGGAGGCAGCATGGAGTAGGGACGGAGGCAGCATGGAGTAGGGACAGAGGCAGCATGGAGTAGGGACAGAGGCAGCATGCAGTAGGTACAGGGGCAGCAGGGAGTAGGGACAGAGGCAGCAGGGAGTAGGGACAGAGGCAGCAGGGAGTAGGGACGGAGGCAGTATGGAGTAGGGACGGAGGCAGCATGGAGTAGGGACGGAGGCAGCATGGAGTAGGGACGGAGGCAGCATGGAGTAGGGACAGAGGCAGCATGGAGTAGGGACAGAGGCAGCAGGGAGTAGGGACAGAGGCAGCATGGAGTAGGGACAGAGGCTACCTGCTTCCACCACCACCGTGATAGTAAATGCCATTATCCGCTGCTTAGCGCTCGGCTCTTTAGCTGCCGGGTACACCTTCCGCTACTATTATACATTACATCGGGTAGCTGGCAGTGGCTGTCCTGCGCTGTGTCTCCCACAGTGCCTGCTGGGAGAGATGGAGGACTTTAAGAAACGCCCCATATTGGCCACCAACCCTTATCTTCGGCAAACGTGGACCCTATTACATATATCCCCCAGGGACATGCAGTCAGGGGAGGCAGTGTCTCCCCTGTCATTAATGATTAAAACAATACAAAGAAGTATATGCTTAAGACTTTGTGTTATTTTAATATTTTTTACCATGTAAAAACTGTTTTAAATGGGTGTTGGAGGCACCACTCTCGGTGCCTCCTGCTGTCAATGTGGAAGGGCAGGAAGCGGGGGGCGGGGCCAGGCATCGGGCAGTATAAGCCTATTAAAAAAAGCCCTGCAAGTGGCCTCTTTGACAGGGGTGTGCTTTCAGCCCATTTGAAAGCATACCCCTGTTCACCTTCTCCCTGTCATCCACTGCTGTCACTCTCTCCGTCACCTACTGCTGTCACTCTCTCCCTGGCGTCATCCTCTCCCTGGTGTCATTCTCTTCCTGTCACCCTGAGATGCAAATTAGCGGCAAGGGGTGCCAGGGTGCTGACGGTGGTGATTTTGAAGGCCATTGGCGGGGGCGGGGGTCATTAGCAGTGGTGGTAGCAAGCATTGGCTTGAGGGCAGTAGCAGGCATCGGCGGGACTCAGTGGACATTATGGCTGCAGTGGTTCACCAGCCACTGACCTCACCGCACGCCACTGATAACCCCTGATTTGTATTTGCAGATTTTACAATATACACATTATAGTCATTTTCCTGTATAGTTTCTCCTGTGAAAGAGTTAAGGAGAACAGAACCTGCCATTATGATTTCTGTGAGTTTTAAAAAGTCTGATTATCTTTGCTCCTGCCTGAACAGATAACTGGAATCCTGGCTACATTTCATAAATATTACACATTATACCCTACTGGAAAAGATTGTTTAATTAGGGCATCATACAGTAGATAGCTCCTAAACTTCAATTATAAGTAAAGTCAAACATCTGAAACCCCAAAACAAACACACACACACATCTCAGCAGAAACGTAACATATCCCAAAAAGAAACAAAAACACATTTTTGCATCCTAACCTGCAGATCCAACTAAAGCCCTGTACACACTGGGCGACACACTAGACCAGAGGTTCTCAAACTCGGTCCTCGGGAGCCCACACAGTGCATGTTTTGCAGGTAACCCAGCAGGTGCACAGGTGTATTAATTACTCACTGACACATTTTAAAAGATCCACAGGTGGAGCTAATTATTTCACTTGCGATTCTGTGAGGAGACCTGCAAAACATGCACCGTGTGGGGTCCTGAGGACCGAGTTTGAGAACCTCTGCACTAGACGATATGAACGATAACAATCTTTTTTTAAAAGATCTATTGTTCATATCTCTAGTGTGTATGCCTGAATGATGACCGATGCGCGCACCCGCTTGTCATTCCCGTTCAGGCATTATCTACCGAACATGAAGCTCAACTTTAACTATATCGTTGAGCTGCATGTTCAGGGAGTGCAGGGGAAGACGTCACTGAACGATATCCTTCAGTGTATATACACTGGTGATCTTCCCTACTTAGCAATCAGCGATAAAGCGCTAATTACTAACTAGGGGAGGTCGCAGTCGAAGTCGAAATTATTATGGTCACACGCATCAGATACAAACTCCACACAAGTGGCCTCCATGCGAGTGCTTGTTCCGCCGTGCGTGCTCATACTCGCACATTGCGTATACTGGCTCATGAGGTCCTACGTATCAGCGCGTGGTATGAGTAATTACGGTAGCATATGCATTTGCATGGAAAAGCCACAAAGACATATTTCATATTTAACCCACATAGCACGTAATTTACACATAGTCTACATGCACCACACCAGCGAGTTACATTTACTTCCAAGGTATAACAACAGAGGGATTCGACTTTACAGGATATGAGGTGACAGAATTAGGTTAGGAGGTGGTGTTTGGTATCCAGCTGTACAGTATTTTAAGAGCAATATTCCGGTAGCAGTTTGCAGAAGATAGCACACTCCTGCGCATAGATATGCGCAGGAACAGAATACTAGTATTACACTGTATTTACTGTACTCTTGATATTTGGCGGGATCCCAGTGCCAGTGCACCTGGACCAGGCATCGCCCACCTATTCAAACCAACCTATGACCCCCTCCTGTACTGTAAATGACCAGCCCTTTGACCTATGGGTGAAGAGAATACAGTTTCTATCGTTTCATGATTTGGACTAATGTATAAAAGCAAGCCTCCTGGCCGGTCATACACATTATCTGAAGGTCATCTATCCAGATTGACTGAGGACCAGAACCGGGTGGCGCTGGCGAACAAACGTATGTATCCATTGATTGTAGCCTATTCTCTTATGTGATTGTATTACTGTTGTAACCCCCTTTTGAGTAAATATTTGTTGCTGGCTTGGACCTCAACATTGCATATACAATTGGTGTCGCATTCCTTTCCTGTTAGGGGTTTTAAAGTGTATTCCGCCGCACGTGTAGCTACTTGCCGCATGCCGGCGTGGTTACACAACGTGTACGTATTTGATAGGGGTTTTACACACACACACGCTTAGCAGTTGCAGCGGCCTGAACAGTTGTACATTTAAAGTATTGCTTTTCTTCCTAAAAGTTAATCAGACTTAACATCGCCCAGTGTGAACCCAGCTAGAATGGACAGCAAAATGCATCTCTCTCTCTCCCTGCAAATGTTGAGAGAGGTATCGTAGATGATGGGTGGCTCTGTGACAGACCTTTCCCCTGAAATGTTCTTCCCCATACCTTGTTTTGTAGTACCTTGCTAAGAGAGGTAGGAGAGATTGAATCAAAACAGGAGTGAGTTAACAATTCAAACAGGATGTCTACAATGTGAAGAGTAATAAAAAACACACTTTATCAATAACAGTTGCTAAATTTCTAGCTTTCCCTAACCAATAATAATCTTCACTAGCAAATAACGTTGGAGCTCTTTTAGGATTCTGTGGTGCCACAGCGTTGCATTGGGGTAAGTGGTACACAAATACACAAGTAATCCTGTGTTGTAATAATGTCACTATCTCAATCTTATTCCAAAGAAGATGTAGTTAGCGAAGGGACTGTAGTGCCTGGACAAATGTAGCTTACTTGGTAATAAGGATTTCTTGGGCAAATGAACTCAGTCTTTGTCTCCAGATAAAGTAACTCACTTTCACTTGCATAAGTCTCTTATTTCCCAACAGTAGTTAAGCATGAAGTGGTTATCTTAGTTATTTTCCAACAAGGACTGACTTTTAAGATGTCGCGCTATGCTGTCTGTGCCCTTTCTACTGCACAGCGTATGACAAATTGGATATTGGGGCTTCGTGCTTGGTTTGTCCATGGTTCATGTTAATATCAGTCTCAGTGTACCCACTCAGGACTCTGTGGTAGAGGTGTTCACTATCAGTGGTGTCGAGAGAGGGGGGGAGAGGGTACAAATTACCCGGGCCCCGGTCTGATGGAGGGGCCCAGTGAGGCCTTACCTGACAGCAGCAGCTGCAGTCCCCCTTACCTGGCAGCAGCAGCTGCAGCTCTTCTCCTCAGCCCAGCACTGGGCTGCAAAGTGGCCATGGAGGTGCTTTAAATATAACTTTTGTCAGTATTTTTTTATAAAAGTACATGACCACACCTCCTGTGATTAGGCCATGCCCCTTGAAAAGTACCTGGGCCCAGCCCGGCTCTCGACTGCCCTGTTCACTACCTGGACTGGACCTGTTTCAGCGGATCCCCCTGTACAAGATTATCTGCACCTTTTACTAGGCCTGGCAGTGTCCTGTCTCCGGCTGCAACATCTCACAGTTGCTCACCCCAGCTCTCTGCTTCCCGGTATGGTAGCACCCCGCTGCTTCTGCTCTACAGCACTGCTCTCACCACCCATGCGGTTTGCATCTGTTTCTCAGCTCCCGCTCCGATCCTCACTCAGCGTGTCCAGCACCTCCAACTACTTCCAATCGACTTTGCCTTCTTCTTCCCATAAGGCTCCTCTGCTCCCATACTGTCTTGTTAAATCTGCAGTCAGTATCTGGACCATGTGATCAGACCTGGGTCTGTGCTTAACCCCTGCTGTGCCAGTACTTCACCCTTACTTCTGCGGACACTGTAAGCAAACTTTGGCACACACACACACAGCATTTTCCAGGGTGCCATAGAAATAACATGGGGAGATGTGCCAGGAATATAAAGGAGGTGTGGCTTCACTGTGAGCGCCAGTGGTGTATCTATAAGGGGTTCAGTGTGCACCCATTTCTTCTATACTTACCTTTCTGGTGTCCATCGGTCTCTGTGTGTGGGCCCCCTCCTCTCCAGTAGCTGGCAGCGATGTTAGTACTCTGAGCAGTAGAGATTCTGGCACAGTGCTAGAGTTTACAGTGCTTGCGCAAGTCTCTGGAAAAATAGCCGCCGCACCATTTTCCCAGACACCTGCACAAGCACTGTTGTCTCTCACACTGTGCCAGAGTCTCTACTGCTCAGAGCACTAACAGCGCTGCCGGAAATGGGAGAGGAGGGGACCCACACACGGAGACTGCACACGGTCCCCTACATTTTTTACTTTTTCAAAGTCCACACTAATAAACATATAAGCAGTCTCATCCTTCTCCTCCTTCCCAAACCGAGTATGAAACATGCTTTATTTTTTATAAAATAGGATTTTAATTACATATCGGTAAATCCTTTTCTCGTAGTCCATAAGGGATATTGGAGAATCTAGTATGATGGGGTATAGACGGGGTACAAAGAAGCCGGAGCACTTTAAATTTCTTCACTGTGTGTGCTGGCTCCTCCCCTCTATGCCCCCTCCTACAGGCAGTTATAGGTAAAAACGTGCCCGAAGGGGAAAGGACATATATGAGAGAAGGAACATAACAACAAAGAGTCGTGAGATTTATACACCAGCACACCACTAACATATAACAACCAGCAACGGCTGGCAACAACAACAGCTAAACAGGTAACCACATAACAAGAACCTGCAGAAAAGTCACCGCACTGAGGCAGGCGCCCAATATCCCTTATGGACTACGAGAAAAGGATTTACTGGTAGTTAATTAAAATCCTATTTTCTCTAGCATCCATAAGGGATATTAGGGAATCTAGTATGATGGGCACGTCACAAAGCTTCCCAAACGGGCGGGAATGTGCGGAGACTGCTGCAGGACCGCCTGCCCAAACTGGGTATCCTCTTTGGCCAGGGTATCAAGCTTGTAGAACTTAACAAAAGTGTTCTTCCCCAACCAGGTAGCCGCTCGGCAGAGTTGCAAGGCTGAGACTCCACGGGCAGCCGCCCATGAAGAGCCCAGTGATCTTGCAGAGTGGGCCGTTAGAGACTTAGGAACAGGTAAGGCTGCCGACACATAGGCCTGTTGGATAGTAAGTCTAATCCAACGAGCAATGGACTGCTTTGAAGCAGGACAACCCTTTTTCTGCGCATCATAGAGCACGAACAAAGAATACATTTTTCTTATCCGAGCCGATTGCTTGATATAGATCTTCAAGGCTCACACAGCATCCAATGCCTCCGGAGGAGCAGAAGAGCCAGAACTTGACGGAACCACAATAGGTTGATTCAGGTGAAACGCGGAGACAACCTTCGGCAGGAACTGCTGTCTGGTACGGAGCTCCGCTCTGTCCTCGTAAAAGACGGACTTTTACGCGATAAGGCCCCCAATTCTGAGACACGTTGAGCAGAAGCCAGGGCCAGTAACACCGTCTTCCACGTGAGGTACTTGTCTTTAATCATTATCATGAGGCGACCATCTTCCCCAACAATCTTATGCAAAGATGGAAGGACACTCGGAGTACCATGCAGACCATCTCCTGAAGCATTCTTGCCTTGGCCTCTGGTAGGAACACCTTCTGGGCCACAGTATCCAGCAACATCCCCAGGAACAGGAGCCACTGAGTCGGCTCCAGGTGGGACGTCTGCAAATTGAGAATCCACCCATGGTGTGACAGAAGTTGGATAGTGCGGTCGATATGGAGCAACAAAAGCTCCCTGGATCTTGCTTTGATCAGAAGGTCATCTAGGTAAGGGACAATATTGACTCACTGGACCCGGAGCTGGAACATCATCTCCTTCGTGAACACCCTCTGAACTGTGGATAGGCCAAAGGGTAGTGCCTGGAATTGGTAATGATTGACCAGCAGGGCAAACCGCAGGTACGCCTGATGAGGCGGCCAAATCAGAATATGGAGGTAGGCATCCTTGATATCCAAGGAGCCCTTGAATTCCTGTTCTTCCAGGCCCGCAATCACTGCTCACTGTCACTAACCTGGGTTGGGGGTGTTGTGAACTCGGGGGTTCTTCCAATGGTCGGGAAGAGGAACCACAGTTGGGTCGGAGCAGAGATGGCCGGATATAGGTTTTCCTCATACAGGACTCTGACAGTTAGAATTGGTGTAAAAATGCTAAAGAACTTTATTATGGGACGGGAGCAATACAGCGACACATAAAAGGGAGAGAAGTTGTGGGTGATGTCCAAGGTTACTGAAGAATTTGTGAGCGATGTCTACAGACACAGATGAATGAAGAACTTGTGAGCGATGGTGAAAGACACTGATGAATGAAGAACTTGTGAGCGATGGTGAAAGACACTTGATGAATGAAGAACTTGTGAGCGATGGTGAAATACACTGACAAATGAAGAACTTGAGAGCGATGGTGAAAGACACTTGATGAATGAAGAACTTGTGAGCGATGGTGAAAGACACTGACAAATGAAGAACTTGAGAGCGATGGTGAAAGACACTTGATGAATGAAGAACTTGTGAGCGATGGTGAAAGACACTTGATGAATGAAGAACTTGTGAGCGATGTTTAAAGACACGGTTGAATGAAGAACTTGTGAGCGATGGTGAAAGACACTTGATGAATGAAGAACTTGTGAGCGATGTTTAAAGACAGTGTTAAATGAAGAACTTGTGAGCGATGGTGAAAGACACTGAAGGATTTGTGAGCGATGTTTAAAGACACTGCTGAAGGAAGAACTTGTGAGCGATGGTGAAAGACACTGATGCACTGCAAAGAAACACGCTGGTTCCTGGGAACTCTGGAAACTTGGCTGCCAAAAGACACCCTGAAACGCTGGAAGCACTGGAGTACAGCTGCAGGGAGACACACAGTGAACAGGAGCACTGGCATCCACTTTAGGGGAAAAGACGATACTCAGGCGCCGGGGCTCTGCCCGGCGTCTGGTTTTGAATTCCCCGCCTTTTCGCGATTGGTGGAGCGGGTAGGTGACGTCAGCCGCTCTCCGCCCCTGTGACGCCGGACGTCATGGCGGCGCCCACGCTCCGGGGAACCGCCAGGAGCCGCGCCAGCCAGACGCCGGAACCCGAGGACCGCCGGAGGTGAGAGCCGCCGGACTGACCAGCAGACATGCAGGGGTAAGCACGGCCGCCGCTGCCCCTGGCGTGTGACACTCACAATGATTCCATTTTTAACTTGAACACCTTCAAGTAAGGATTCAAGGACTTTAGATACAGAATGGGTCTTACTGAACCACCCGGTTTCTGTACCACAAACAGGTTGGAATAAGAACCCTTGCCATGTTGCAGTATTGGTACTGGAACAATGACGTGGGACTGGACCAACTTTAGAATGGCCTGTTGCAACGTAACCTGCATATCCTCCAACGCTGGTAAGCTTGATTTGAAAAATCATTTTGGAGGAGTACTGTCGAACTGCAGCTTGTAGCCTTGAGAAACGAGATCCCTGACACAGGTATCCTGGCAGGAAGCCTCCCAGACTCAGCTGAAGTGATGCAGTCGAGCTCCCACCTCGAGATCCCCTCGGGGTGGGTGGACACCGTGATGCTGAGATCTTAGCAGAAGCAGAACTGGTGGTCTGTTCCTGAGAGCTGGCGCTTGCAGGTTTTCTGGACTTACCTCTGGTGCCTCTAGTAGCATTGGAGGCACCTATGGTCTTGGATCGAAATCTGTGAGACCGAAAGGACTGTACAGACAGCCCCAGGTAGGAGCGTTTTGCCGGCAGGGTCCCAGAGGGGAGAAACGTGGATTTCCCAGCTGTAACTTTGGAAATCCAGGTATCCAATTCAACCCCAAAGAGACATTCCCCTGAAAAGGGGAGGGATTCCACACTATGTTTGGATTCCACGTCCGCTATCCACTGACGCAACCACAAGGCCTTGCGCGCCGACACTACCATGGCAGAAGTCCTAGCATTAATGTTCCCCATCTCCTTGAGCGAATCATAGAGGACACATGTGGTGTCCTGAATGTGCTTTAGGAGAGTCACCATAGTGAACAGGGGATTAGCCCCAAAAAGTCCTTCCTGAATTTGAGTGGCCCATGAATGAATGGCATGGGTCATCCAGCAACCCGCAATGACCGGCCTTTGCAATACACCTGCTGCCATATAAATAGATTTTAGTGTAGTCTCTATTTTCCTATCCCCAGGATCCTTTATTGTAAAGGAGCCCATGGCAGGCAGCACCGCCTTTTTGGACAGTCGAGAGACTGATACATCAACCCATGGGGGTTCCTCCCAAAATTTCCTACCATCAGAAGCAAATGGGAAAGTGCGCAAAAACTTTTTGGACACTTGGAATTTTTTGTCTGGATTTTTCCAGGCCAGCTTGAATAGGTCATCTAACTCTGCAGAATCAGGGAAAGTGACATTAGGCTTGTTTTGTGTAAAGGCTTGTTCTGTGATGCAGTGTCCTCTAGAGGGAGCTTTAACATGTCCCATATAGCCAAAATTAGGGGTTCAATACCCTGAGCAGAAACGGGATCCCCACTAACGGGGTCCAGGTCCTCCCCAACCTCATGTACATCCTCATCTGTGTCAGATAGTAGAGCAGGCAAACCATGCTTTTGTAGTCCTGCATGAGTGGAGGGGGCTGAGCAACATCTGTCCTAGCAGCTAAATGTGACTGCAATAGCCTGTTGTAGTAGCTGAGTTTTCTGAACATTAGCAGTGAGCTGGGATGACATATCAGACATCATAGTTTTAAGAGACCCTAGCCAGTGGGGCTCTGGACCCTCTCCCCCAGCCCATTCACTGATTTGTGAAGATTGGATGCATTGTTCACATGAAACAGAATCAGACGATAATGGAATAATGAAGAGAATCTGGTGTGGCAAACACTGCACAGCTTGTGTTTACCCATGTTGCACAGTAAGCACAATCACATACAAATACACACAGACAGTAATATATTGCAAGCCTGCCCTACTGTATGTGAGAGGAGACACACAGAGAGAAGGACACCAGCACACCCCTAGCTGTACAGCCCCAGTGAGGCTGTCAGCTAACTTTATCACAGTAAACACTAATAATTTCTGCCCTGTAGAGGACCCAGCTAGCGTACAATAGCGGCTCTCCCCCTATTCTACACCCTGTACCAGATATCCAGTGTGTCTGAGGAGTCAGGAAGCCTGTGTGTGCTGTCCATGGTTGCAGTAAGTAGAGGTAGGCGCCAAAATGCTTCTGGTCCCGCTCTGAGTTAGCTCCGCCCCCTCCAATGGTGCCAGAGCTATAGTTATTATTTATACTAGCAATGTCTCCTTTTAGCTTAAAAACATCACAACAAGTGCTAGTCTAAGCGATTGTGAGCCAGTCCACACAGGTTATCTTAGTGGGACCCCCCCAGGTGGGTCCCGTGCGCCGCGCCCGCGTTCAGCCGCACAGTGAACCGGGGGACCCCCCTAGCGGGGCCCCCCGGTTTGTACTCATGACAGATGTCACCTTCAGGCAGTGTTAGGGGTGTGCGGCATGCTGCGGCTGTGACAGACAAGGCGCCATGCACCGCTGACCAACAGCTCCTCAGGACGGTGGTCCTGCAGCGGGGAAGCGGCTCTGCACCTCGTAAGGCCGGTGACCGCCCCTTCCCCCTAACTCCCACGGTGCAGGTATGCTGTTGCCCAAACAGCATACCGAAAATAACAAACGTTAAAAAGAAAACTCTCTGGAGCTCAGAGATGTGTATCCTCTCCTGAGGTCACTTTTTTTAAGCTGGACGTCCCCATCATACTAGATTCCCCCAATATCCCTTGTCAAAGTCGAAAAATATTGTTATACATATCCCTTGTACTAACCCCTCATGCACATGCCCGCTGCTCGTGCACCCGGTCCCCCGTGCGTACACATATCCGCAAGTTGAGTAAGAGACGCTCCGGCGACTCGTGCGCATGATATGTGTATTTACGGCGGAGTTTGTGAGCGTGTAGCGTGCGACTCGAACATAGCATATTTAACCCAAATAGTGCATTTTGTAGATATAGTTCCCTTAGATCATGTCAGCGAGTAATGTTAGTTTAAACAGTTCCTGGACAGAGAGATTCGTCTTTGCATGATAGGAAGGGTCAGACAAAGGTTGGAAGATGATGTCTAGTATCCAGCTGTAGGGTATTTTAAGGGTAACATTCCGGTGTTAGTTAGGAAAGGATCGCTTGCCCCTGCGTATAGTTATGTACAAAAGTAGATTATGAACATTAACTGTATTTGCTGTAAATTACACATGCGGCGGGAATCCAGAGGATACCTCCCACCAGAGCAGTTGGGGAAGGACATCGCCTACCTGTTCAAATCCACCTATGACCTTTGCTGTAATGTAGGGACACATCCCTGTGTCCAATGAACAATGGCCCTCATTCCGAGTTGTTCGCTCGCAAGCGGATTTTAGCAGATTTGCTCATGCTAAGCCGCCGCCTACTGGGAGTGAATCTTAGCATCTTAAAATTGCGAACGATGTATTCGCAATATTGCGATTACACACCTCGTAGCAGTTTCTGAGTAGCTTCAGACTTACTCGGCATCTGCGATCAGTTCAGTGCTTGTCGTTCCTGGTTTGACGTCACAAACACACCCAGCGTTCGCCCAGACACTCCCCCATTTCTCCGGCCACTCCTGCGTTTTTTCCGGACACGGTAGCGTTTTTCCCCACACGCCCATAAAACGGCCTGTTTCCGCCCAGTAACACCTATTTCCTGTCAATCACATTACGATCGCCAGAACGATGAAAAAGCCGTGAGTAAAAATCCTAACTGCATAGCAAATTTACTTGGCGCAGTCGCAGTGCGGACATTGCGCATGCGCATTAAGCGGAAAATCGCTGCGATGCGAAGATTTTTACAGAGCGAACAACTCGGAATGAGGGCCAATGAGATTACAGTGACCATTGTATTGTGAATGTATGTTGTGTATAAAAAGACCACTGTTGCCTGGCCAGGACACAAGACTCTGAAGGCTTTCTCCCTGATAGCTGAGGACTGGTCCAGGATGCACTTGCGAACGATTCCCCACGTATGTATATTCTCTGTAGCCATTATTCTCTATTATTCTGTTTAGATTTCCTTGTTAGCCTGTAGTGTATAACTTGTATCTGTTTACCCCTTTTCTCTGAATAATCCACTGCGGTGTTAGAGCCCAGTGGTTTACCACAAACCGGTGTTGTGTTTTCACTTTCCTGCAAAGGGCTTTCATAGCGTATTAATCGTTATAAGGTGTAAGCACTGCGGGTACTTCATACCGCCAGCGCTACTTAAGGTTTTAAGGTATTACATTGTTGCAGTACTAGGCTGCTAAGGTTTAAAGTATAAGCATATCCTTACACTGTTTCATTACTTAAGGTTTACTGTATATCACTCTGTGTGCGTCCGCGCCGCGTGTACGTTGTACCCACGGCACGGCGTCTGATACGCTAATAGCGTATCAATACGTTACTCAGTACGCCAATAGCGTACTTAGTACGTAGTGTGTGTAATAAGTCTAGCGGCCATAGCGGCCCCACGGTAATAGAGTATAGCTTTGTGTTTTAAGATAATATTTGACATTATCAATTGGGGGCATCGTCCGGTCCTCCTCATATCCACAGCCTAGCAGGACAAGGCAGACTTTATCTATCAGCAAAGGGCGGCAAGGTATAAAGGTATCCCCGGTTAGCCTTCTATTGGTCAGGTGGATACACTGGTGCTAATTAGATAAGCGTCTGCTCCGCATGGTTTGTAGGGATGCTGGTGGGATCCGAAAGGTAAGAACGTAAAGCTATTGTTTTTTTAAATCTGTGAAATTTCTGTTTGGTGCCAACTGCGCACGCAACACACGTAACACACGCACACACCTGTATTTTATTTGTGTATTCTGCATATCTATTCGCTTGTTGCCATTAGCATTTGATTATTAGATACATTTTGACCCGTGCTGAAAAATTTGTTGCTATTTAGTTAAAAATATAGAGTAATATTTAAGGGAGTACATGTAAATCACACATGCAGCCTGGCCTAGTTATAAAGGTTTATACAGGAGATACTGTGTGGTGTTTGGTAAGCGATTATAGTTAAATATCGTTTACATTTATAGAAGTGTGGTATTTGTATTACTGCGGACGTATACGGCCATTGTACACGTGTTTCGGAAAAACGTTCGAGACTGAGTACGCAACGTAAAGGCCTACACACGTGGCGTATTTTACGCAACGTGCGTACAGGTACGCCCACTTAATACAAATCACACAATAGCATTGTTTCAGTTTAGGCGAGACGACAGCCACGCGATAATAGCACAAATTGATCAGTGTCCAATATTTAGTTTAAAAAAAAAACTTTTTTTCTGTATTACCTCTGGGGAAAGCTATCAGTTAACAGGAAAGGATTTTTCTGATCAGAAAACTATAGAATGTTAGTGTGGGCTGAAATAGGGTGTGAATATATTGAACCCCGCTTGGTGGTCTTGGTGATCTTGGTGATCTTGGTGAAGCTTGGTGAAACTTGGTGAAGCTTGGTGAAGCACGGCCTAGATGAAAACGTGGTGAACACGGTCCAGGTGTAAAACGTGCGATGAAGTGTGATAAAGTTTTCATGGTATTACGCTCCGGCTGTTTTGGAGCACAGTAGGGAGACTCCAGTGATCCTACCACTTATAGATAGCAAGTGTCAATAAGTGGTACGATTGGACCGCACGGTTGTATGGGCAACACGTGACGCAACGTGATACGAGGTTTTGCATATTTGTGCATAAATCTCGTCATCATACGCGTTATAGGAAGCACATGCAAGCGTAATTTGTGTAAAGTAAAGGTTTAGGGAATTTTCGCTGGTCTCTCAGGAAAATCTCTAGAGGTAGGGCCTGCAACGGCTACACGTGTCTACTAAAGAAGGCGGATCCGTGGTACTCGGAGCAGAAGAAGTTCAGTGGAAGAGCTTTAAGGATTTCCACCATAGATTTCCACCATTTGGTGCATTTTAGGAAGTTTTCCCGTGTTAAAAAGGTCCACAATGGAAGCCAAGTGCACAACACAGGGACGTTCAGCAGCCAGGGTTCAGACTGCAGATTTCAGACCCAGGGGGTCAGCTCGGTTAGTAATGTGGGGGAAGTATGGTCCCCACACTGAGACCTTTTGTGATGAATGGACACGAATGACTGTGGGGGATAAAGCACCATTTCCTGGGATAGGTAGTTTTGACTCAGAGGTATAGCATAATCTAAGGCTTAGGATCTGTCTGATAAAATCCCAAAAACAGAGGATCAGACACACTGTTTACATTTATGACAACAAGAGAGTGATATACAGAGGGAACTAGCTTACACAACTGGTTCTAACCCTAGCAGAAAACTGATAGCAATCGCACCACCACCGTACATTACAGGAGAGAAAATGGCTACAGAGAATGGCATACTGATATATGATAAGAGTGCACTTAATAAATGTATTAATGACGATAAGAGTAAAACTGATAAATGTATAAATTCTAACCCGTGCAAGTTGCACCCCATTTTAAACTTCCCTCAGGATTACAAGCAAGAAAGTGAGCCCAGCACGATGTCGGCACTTTCTCTAGCAGCCACCATACAGGACACCCAGGTGTCCCAATCGGTAAGAGCAGTAGTAAAGCCCCCTAGCGGAGGGTCAGGTGAGGTCGTGTCCACAGGTAAGTACGGTATTATGCACAGACAATTGCACCTCACATTGTAGAGTCAACACAAAATGGTGTAATTGAACTAAATCCTGTCAGGGTGATCGCGGTCCCCAATGGGAGGACTGACGCTCAGGGAGTCACTCCCGGCAAGGACATTGCTATGCATTGCCCCTGGTCCCGGGCAGAATTGAGGACAATTATGTCTGAATTTCCCGATCCCAGAAAAGATCTAGCCGCATGTCAGAGGTTTATTAGAGAACTAGGTAATGCCACCGAACCCACAAACAAAGATTGGCGAACAGTGCTACGAGTATGTCTACCTTCCAATATTGACCCTGCAAAATTTATTACTGATTGTAAATTAGACGCAGAAGTACCTCTCACTGAGGAATACACTCAGGAGAATTTACGACAAATCAATCTGCATTAGGAGTATATTTCCCAACTGTTGTCAAGTGGAATAAAATCTTCTCCATTAGACAAAGAGAAGGTGAAACGGCAGCTGAATATTTCCACCGAGCACTGCAGGAAATGGCTAGATATACTGGGATCGAAGACATAAAGGAAAATGTATATCATAGAGAGGTAGCTGTGTCCGTATTAATGGAAGGTTTAAAAGAAACTTTGAGAACCAGGGTACAGACCACTCAACCTAACTGGAGAGGTATCTCGGTGGCTGCATTAAGAGAGTCCGCTATCGAGCATGACCGTAATATCCAAAGAACCAGGGAAGCACAGGGAGAGCGGTTGATGGTGATGAGCATCCAAGCACTGGAAGAGGCATCAACTCGACAAAAACCCCAGGCCCCTGGCACATGGAGGAAGCCAAGAGTTTGTTATCTGTGTAAAAGGGAAGGGCATTATGCCAGCAACTGTAACAGCACACATAAAGTCAGACCCCCTAGACAAGAACACAAGCAAAGTTATGACACACGTAATTGGGATCAGGGATCATATAGGAAAAATTTTGGGCCGCACCTGTAGTCTGCAGCCAGTGAAGTTAATTGCTAGCCTTGGAAGTGAACCTGAGGTCACAGTGAATGTAGTTGGTAGATCATAGCTTGTAGATACAGGGGCGGCCAGGTAAACTCTGTGATTTATCTTTAAATGTTTCCTCTTCATCTCTGACGTTCACCGACAGAACTACAGCTCAAACGTCACATGTCTACTCAGTCTTTTCAGAGGTCTGCCCAACCCCAGTATATCTCACCAGCATCATTGTGCCTGGCCATGCACAGAGGGTGGAGAGTGGAAATACTGGTGGAGGAAGACTATGCAGAGATACTGATAGACATGTTGGTGTGACAGCCTGATAGTGAACGGAAATCTGACAATTTTCTTTTTATTATTCTCTCTCTTTTTGTTTTTTCATGTTCTACGGATGGTATTTCACACACCAGTTAAACACATGGTAATGCAAGATTTATGCTCCCTACAGAAAAGTCGCTGACTCTGAAAGAATATCGTATCACTGGAGTGTCCGTTTCAGGAAGACTGAAAGGTAGCACTGTTGAGACGGCATCTGAGCAAGGAGAACAAAAAGACTAGAGGCGGTTATCGTACCAGTTTTCTTTCCCTTCTATTATTTTCTTTACCTCCCATTACCACTCTTTCTTTCTCCTCCTGCAAGATGGACTTACCCCAAGAGACTGCGTTCCGGGTTTTCCTGTTGACCCTGTTGTTGACCAGAGCAGTCTATTTCGGTGAGAGTACCAGAGAGGTCGAGAAAGGATCTGGAATGGGTTCTGATGACAAGGACGGATTAGTAGAATTCCAAGAGCAACACATTCACCGAGCAAAGGCGAGTATCAGAAAACGATCTGGTAGTCATGACACTAGGAGACATTGGCCCTCATTCCGAGTTGTTCGCTCGCTGCTAATTTTAGCAGAATTGCTAATAGGCTAAAATCCAGCAGTTCTGCGCATGCGTATGCATCTCAGTGCGCACGCGCTAAGCAAATTTACACAAAACTATGCTATTTTAACTCACAGGCGAACAAAGCTTTTCAATCGCTCTGCTGATTGACAGAAAGTGGGAGTTTCTGGGCGGAAACTAGCCATTTTCAGGGAGTGCTAAAAAACGCAAGCGTGCTAGGTAAAAACGCAGGAGTGTCTGGAGAAACAGAGGAGTGGCTGTTCGGACGCTGGGCGTGTTTGTGACGTCAAACCAGGAGCTAAACGGACTGAGGTGATCGCAATCTAGGAGTAGGTCTGGAGCTACTCAGAAACTTCAGGGAAATTGCTTTCGTTAGCAATTCTGCTAATATTAGCAGAATTGCTAATCTTTCGTTAGCAATTGCTAATCTTTCGTTAGCAATTCTGCTATGCTAAAATACACTCCCAGAGGGCGGCGGCTTTGTGTTTGCATTTCTGCTAAAAGTAGCTAGCGAGTGAACAACTTGGAATGAGGGCCATTGTGAAGGGTTATTAGCTGAGGAGAATTGTATCTGTAGAAATTGTGAAAACATAGTTGAGGACGGGTGCATCCAGAGATGTCAGTCCAGCCTTAATATCAACATGGACCGTCATCCATTGAGTGACTATCACTCATTAGTGGGTAAGGTTTTAAACCAAACGGAATGCTGGGTGTGCTCACAAGTACCTTAAGGTCAGAGCAAGTCAGGATTAGTACCGTACCCTTTAACACTAGATGAGGTACTTGAATTAAGGGGTGGGAGACCGGTGGACAAGAAATTTAATATTTCTAGGCCACCTAGTTTGAAGCTCCACCAATACCATGTGGATAGGTCCTTAATATGTTTCAACATTTCCAATCCCCGAAAGCCAGGAAATTGGGAAGTGACATGGAATAACCAAACCATGGCATTTTCACACAGAGCCAATAGAATGCCCATAGACCCAGAACTTATACGCCAAATAGCCGACGGTGGGAGATATTCTCGGTACAGGTATACTCTAGGAAGTAGGACCATGCGGGTTGGAGTAGTATCTCCAGGGTACTGTGCGCATATCATACAGCCTGATACGTGTACTGAACAAATGAGAGAGTTAGGGATAGGATTTTTCACCTGGAAGGTTTGCAATATGGTGATGTCATATTCTGTCCCATATGTTCTCCCCGATGATGCATATTTCATATGCGGGAGGAAGGCGTATAAGTGGCTTGCCCCAAACTCAGAGGGATTGTGTTACATTGGAAGAGTGTTGCCAGAAGTAATGACCATTACCCATAATAAGATGAAAGACGTTCACCGCAATGCTCAAGCTCCTTACACTCACACTCACTACGAACACATCGTCAAAAGACACCTTATAGATAGGACAGAGCACGCAGCCTCTGATTTGATCCACGAATCCACCGGGATTCAATTCCTACTCGCGTTAGATATCACCCGTACCGCCAGAGGAATTATAAATTTTAGGTATATTCATGCGCTAGCAAACCTGATAGATAATATCACCGAGATGTATGATGACACATTCAGGTATACTGGGAGGGAATTGCAAGCTTACAAAACGGAACTGATCCAGCACAGGATGGTTCTCAATTACATCACAGCGGTGACAGGCGGGTATTGTGTCACCCTAGCAACTCAGTATGGTGTGAAGTGTTGCACATACATTACAAACAGCACTGATGACCCCACCGAGATCATAGATCAAAAGATGGACGATATCTTGCAAGTGAAGTGGGAGTTACGAAGTAGACACAACCTTACCCTGACTGCTGTGAGTAATGAACTGACCGGCTGGGTTTCATGGTTGAACCCACGCAATTGGTTCTCAGGTTTAGAAGAATGGGCTCAAAATGTTATCGTGAATGTAGGAAAATTTCTCCTTTGTATCCTGGGAGTTGTCATAATGATTGGTTTGATATTTAGATGTGTTCGGATTTTAATGTGGTGCAAGCGCAGTACCAGAGTGATGAGTTTGAGGAGCGAGGGCATTGTTACAACAACTGGTTTAATTTATGACCCATCAATTGAGACAATGTTGTGATAAGACGTGATTCCACGGTCCGTTTCTTTCACCCGTTTCTCCTTTGTTTTTCTCCAAGGCAAAAAGACATCCATTCGGAAGAAGACTACAGACTTTGATGGACATTTCTACAGACGTTGATGGACATTTCTAAAAGACTTTGATAGATACTTTAAAGACTTTAAAGACTTTTTATGGACACTTGAAAGACTTTAATTACCACCCACAGCAAGGATACAGCCATCCGGACAAGACTTCAACCAACACCCAAAGATGATTGCACACATTATTATGTGAATGTATTTGTGACACATGTCTTATCTTCATCTCTACAACCTTCAGGTAGTGACACACATAGTCGACAGGTGATATAGGTACATATATTAGAATTCACATGTTTTTCCCCCTGCATGTATCATCAACTAAATGTGCACCCCATTTGTTGGAACAAGAAGCCGAAAAGAGCTCGGTAGTGTTTGTTGGCCCACTTACAGACCCTTAATACGGGATAAGAAGGATTTAATATATACTTCGCAATACCTCGAAGCTTATCTAGAACATGTACGGCACGATGATACATGCCCCTCAGACATGAAGTTCATACATACATGCTCTTACTATCCCACTAGGTCATACATTTCCCACCTACTCCTCTCCTCCCACTACCCAATCATTTTTGGGTATTGTATTGTTTTCCTTTTAATCTAACCATCTGGAAAGATTGTAGTGTATATTTTTCTGTTTGGATAGTGGCAGTTATTGTTGACTGCCAAAGGGTGGACTGTCAAAGTCAAAAAAATAATGTTATACATATCCCTTGTACTAACCCCTCATGCACATGCACGCTGCTCGTGCACCCGGTCCCCCGTGCGTACACATATCCGCAAGTTGCGTAAGAGACGCTCCGGCGACTCGTGCGCATGATATGTGTATTTACGGCGGAGTTTGTGAGCGTGTAGCATGCGACTCGAACATAGCATATTTAACCCAAATAGTGCATTATGTAGATATAGTTCCCTTAGATCATGTCAGCGAGTAATGTTAGTTTAAACAGTTCCTGGACAGAGAGATTCGTCTTTGCCTGATAGGAAGGGTCATACAAAGGTTGGAAGGTGATGTCTAGTATCCAGCTGTAGGGTATTTTAAGGGTAACATTCCGGTGTTAGTTAGGAAAGGATCGCTTGCTCCTGTGTATAGTTATGTACAAAAGTAGATTATGAACATTAACTGTATTTGCTGTAAATTACACATGCGACGGGAATCCAGAGGATACCTCCCACCAGAGCAGTTGGGGAAGGACATCGCCTACCTGTTCAAATCCACCTATGACCTTTGCTGTAATGTAGGGACACATCCCTGTGTCCAATGAACAATGAGATTACAGTGACCATTGTATTGTGAATGTATGTTGTGTATAAAAAGACCACTGTTGCCTGGCCAGGACACAAGACTCTGAAGGCTTTCTCCCTGATAGCTGAGGATTGGTCCAGGACGCGCTTGCGAACGATTCTCATGTATGTATATTCTCTGTAGCCATTATTCTCTATTATTCTGTTTAGATTTCCTTGTTAGCCTGTAGTGTATAACTTGTATCTGTTTACCCCTTTTCTCTGAATAATCCACTGCGGTGTTAGAGCCCAGTGGTTTACCACAAACCGGTGTTGTGTTTTCACTTTCCTACAAAGGGCTTTCATAGCGTATGTCAAAGTCAGAAAAATATCACGCTGCACGTTGCCATATATGCACTTCATGCGTGTGCACGCTGCATATTTAATCAAAATAATGTATTTTATAAGTTAATATTCCCCTGAGTTCAACAGGTATCAGTGGGTCTCAAGATGGCTCTTAGACCTTAGAGATTCCCCTTTGCATGTTAAAAGGGCTTCACATGTTCTTATGCATAGTTAAGCACAGGAATAGTAATTGAAGATTAATTGTATTCCGAATAAATTACACCTAAGAATAGTCAGTTTCTGTCCCGCAGACGGAATACAATAGCCTTTCTCTATCGTCCTAAGTGGATGCTGGGGTTCCTGAAAGGACCATGGGGAATAGCGGCTCCGCAGGAGACAGGGCACAAAAGTAAAGCTTTTACAGGTCAGGTGGTGTGTACTGGCTCCTCCCCCCATGACCCTCCTCCAGACTCCAGTTAGATTTTTGTGCCCGGCCGAGAAGGGTGCAATTCTAGGTGGCTCTCATAAAGAGCTGCTTAGAGAGTTTAGCTTAGGTTTTTTATTTTACAGTGATTCCTGCTGGCAACAGGATCACTGCAACGAGGGACAGAGGGGAGAAGAAGTGAACTCACCTGCGTGCAGGATGGATTGGCTTCTTGGCTACTGGACATGAAGCTCCAGAGGGACGATCACAGGTACAGCCTGGATGGTCACCGGAGCCACGCCGCCGGCCCCCTCACAGATGCTGAAGCAAGAAGAGGTCCAGAATCGGCGGCTGAAGACTCCTGCAGTCTTCTTAAGGTAGCGCACAGCACTGCAGCTGTGCGCCATTTTCCTCTCAGCACACTTCACACGGCAGTCACTGAGGGTGCAGGGCGCTGGGGGGGGGCGCCCTGGGAGGCAAATGAAAACCTTTAAAAAGGCTAAAAATACCTCACATATAGCCCCAGAGGCTATATGGAGATATTTACCCCTGCCTAAATGTACTAAATAGCGGGAGACGAGCCCGCCGAAAAAGGGGCGGGGCCTATCTCCTCAGCACACGGCGCCATTTTCTGTCACAGCTCCGCTGGTCAGGAAGGCTCCCAGGTCTCTCCCCTGCACTGCACTACAGAAACAGGGTATAACAGAGAGGGGGGGCAAAATAAATGGCAATATATTAATATAAAAGCAGCTATAAGGGAGCACTTAATCATAAGGCTATCCCTGTCATATATAGCGCTTTTTGGTGTGTGCTGGCAGACTCTCCCTCTGTCTCCCCAAAGGGCTAGTGGGTCCTGTCTTCGTATAGAGCATTCCCTGTGTGTCTGCTGTGTGTCGGTACGTGTGTGTCGACATGTATGAGGACGTTATTGGTGTGGAGGCGGAGCAATTGCCAAATATGAGGATGTCACCTCCTAGGGGGTCGACACCAGAATGGATGCCTTTATTTGTGGAATTACGGGATAGCGTCAACTCGCTTAAGCAGTCGTTTGCCGACATGAGGCGGCCGGACACTCAATTAGTGCCTGTCCAGGCGCCTCAAATACCGTCAGGGGCTGTAAAACGCCCCTTGCCTCAGTCGGTCGACACAGACCCAGACACAGGCACTGATTCCGGTGGTGAAGGTGACGAATTAACCGTATTTTCCAGTAGGGCCACACGTTATATGATTTTGGCAATAAAGGAGATGTTACATTTAGCTGATACTACAGGTACCACTAAACAGGGTATTATGTGGGGTGTGAAAAAAACTACCAGTAGTTTTTACCGAATCAGAAGAATTAAATGACGTGTGTGATGAAGCGTGGGGTGCCCCGATAAAAAAACTGCTAATTTCAAAGAAGTTATTGGCTTTATACCCTTTCCCGCCAGAGGTTAGGGAGCGCTGGGAAACACCTCCTAGGGTGGACAAAGCGCTAACACGCTTATCAAAACAAGTGGCGTTACCCTCTCCTGAGACGGCCGCACTTAAAGATCCATCAGATAGGAGGATGGAAAATATCCAAAAAGGTATATACACACATGCAGGTGTTATACTACGACCAGATATTGCGACTGCCTGGATGTGCAGTGCTGGGGTAGTTTGGTCAGAGTCCCTGATCGAAAATATTGATACCCTGGACAGGGACAATATTTTACTGTCGTTATAACAAATAAAGGATGCATTTCTTTATATGCGTGATGCACAGAGAGATATCTGCACACTGGCATCACGGGTAAGTGCTATGTCCATTTCGGCCAGAAGAGCTTTATGGACACGACAGTGGACAGGCGATGCGTAGAGGAGTTATTTGGGGTCGGTCTATCGGATTTGGTGGCCACGGCTACGGCCGGGAAATCCACCTTTCTACCTCAAGTCACTCCCCAACAGAAAAAGGCACCGACCTTTCAACCGCAGCCCTTTCGTTCCTTTAAAAATAAGAGAGCAAAGGGCTATTCATATCTGCCACGAGGCAGAGGACGAGGGAAGAGACAGCAACAGGCAGCTCCTTCCCAGGAACAGAAGCCCTCCCCGGCTTCTACAAAAGCCTCAGCATGACGCTGGGGCTTCGCAAGCGGACTCGGGGGCGGTAGGCGGTCGTCTCAAGAATTACAGCGCGCAGTGGGCTCACTCGCAGGTAAATCCCTGGATCCTGCAGATAATATCTCAGGGGTACAGGTTGAAATTAGAGACAGAGCCACCTCGCCGTTTCCTGAAGTCTGCTTTACCAACGTCCCCCTCAGAAAGGGAGACGGTTTTGGAAGCCATTCACAAGCTGTATTCTCAGCAGGTGATAGTCAAGGTACCTCTTCTACAACAAGGGAAGGGGTATTATTCCACTCTTTTTGTGGTACCGAAGCCGGATGGCTCGGTAAGGCCTATTCTAAATCTGAAGTCCTTGAACCTGTACATAAAGAAGTTCAAGTTCAAGATGGAGTCACTCAGAGCAGTGATAGCGAACCTGGAAGAAGGGGACTTTATGGTATCCTTGGACATCAAGGATGCGTATCTCCACGTTCCAATTACCCCTCACACCAGGGGTACCTCAGGTTCGTTGTACAAAACTGTCACTATCAGTTTCAGACGCTGCCGTTTGGTTTGTCCACGGCATCTCGGGTCTTTACAAAGGTAATGGCCGAGATAATATTTCTTCTTCGAAGAAAAGGCGTATTAATTATCCCATACTTGGACGATCTCCTAATAAGGGCAAGGTCCAGAGAACAGCTAGAGATGGGTTTAGCAATATCTCAAGAGGTGCTAAAGCAGCACGGATGGATTCTGAATATTCCAAAATCCCAATTAATGCCGACAACTCGTCTGCTGTTCCTGGGGATGATTCTGGACACAGTTCAGAAAAAGGTTTTTCTTCCCGAAGAAAAAGCCAAGGAGTTATCTGACCTGGTCAGGAACCTCCTAAAACCAGGAAAGGTGTCTGTACATCAATGCACAAGAGTCCTGGGAAAAAATGGTAGCTTCTTACGAAGCAATCCCTTTCGGCAGATTCCATGCAAAGGGATCTGTTGGACAAATGGTCAGGGTCGCATCTTCAGATGCACCTGCGGATAACCCTGTCGCCGAGGACAAGGGTATCCCTTCTGTGGTGGTTGCAGGAGGCTCATCTATTGGAGGGCCGCAGATTCGGCATGCAGGATTGGATCCTGGTGACCACGGATGCCAGCCTGAGAGGCTGGGGAGCAGTCACACAGGGAAGAAATTTCCAGGGAGTGTGGTCGAGCCTGAAAAAGTCTCTTCACATAAGCATTCTGGAACTAAGAGCAATCTACAATGCTCTAAGCCAGGCGAAACCTCTGCTTCAAGGAAGACCGGTGTTGATCCAGTCGGACAACATCACGGCAGTCGCCCATGTAAACAGACAGGGCGGCACAAGAAGCAGGAGGGCAATGGCAGAAGCTGCCAGGATCTTTCGCTGGGCGGAGAATCACGTGATAGCACTGTCAGCAGTATTCATCCCGGGCGTGGACAACTGGGAAGCAGACTTCCTCAGCAGACACGACCTTCACCCGGGAGAGTGGGGACTTCATCCAGAAGTTTTCCACATGCTATTAAACCGTTGGGTAAAACCAATGGTGGACATGATGGCGTCTCGCCTCAACAAGACACTGGACAGGTATTGCGCCAGGTCAAGAGATCCGCAGGCAATAGCTGTGGACGCGCTGGTAACACATTGGGTGTACCAGTCGGTATAGGTGTTTCCTCCTCTGCCTCTCATACCAAAGGTTTTGAGGATTATACGGCAAAGAGGAGTAAGACTAGTGGCTCCGGATTGGCCAAGAAGGACTTGGTACCCGGAACTTCAAGAGATGGTCACGGACGATCCGTGGCCTCTACTTCTGAGAAGGGACCTGCTTCAGCAGGGTCCTTGTCTTTTTCAAGACTTACCGCGGCTGCGTTTGACGGCATGGCGTTTGAATGCCAGATCCTAAAAGGAAAAGGCATTCCAGAAGAAGTCATTCCTACCTTGATAAAGGCAAGGAAGGAAGTCACCGCGAAGCATTATCGCCGTATTTGGCGAAAATATGTTGCGTGGTGCGAGCAGCGGAGTGCTCCGATGGAGGAATTTCAACTGGGTCGTTTTCCTACATTTCCTGCAATCAGGATTGTCTATGGGTCTCAAATTGGGATCTATTAAGGTTCAAATTTCGGCCCTATCAATATTCTTCCAAAAAGAATTGGCCTCAGTCCCTGAGGTCCAGATTTTTATCAAAGGAGTACTGCATATACAGCCTCCTGTGGTGCCTAAGGTGGCACCGTAGGATCTAAATGTAGTTTTAGATTTCCTCAAATCCAATTGGTTTGAACCACTAAAGAATGTGGATTTGAAATATCTCACATGGAAAGTGACTATGTTACTGGCCCTGGCTTCGGCCGGGAGAGTATCTGAACTGGCGGCTTTGTCTTATAAAAGCCCTTATTTAATTTTCCATTCGACATAGGGCAGAGCTGCGGACGCGTCCGCATTTTCTCCCTAAGGTGGTATCAGCGTTTCACCTGAACCAGCCTATTGTAGTGCCTGCGGCTACAGACGACTTGAAGGACTCCAAGTTGTTGGACGTTGTCAGAGCCTTAAAAATATACATTTAAAGGACGGCTGGAGTCAGAAAATCTGACTCGCTGTTTATACTGTATGCACCCAACAAGTTGGGTGCACCTGCTTCTAAGCAGTCGATTGCTCGTTGGATTTGTAACAAAATTCAACTTGTACATTCTGTGGCAGGCCTGCCACAGCCTAAATCTGTTAAGGCCCATTCCGCAAGGAAGGTGGGCTCATCTTGGGCGGCTGCCCGAGGGGTCTCGGCATTACAACTCTGCCGAGCAGCTACGTGGTCAGGGGAGAACACGTTTGTAAATTTTTACAAATTTGATACCCTGGCAAAGGAGGACCTGGAGTTCTCTCATTCGGTGCTGCAGAGTCATCCGCACTCTCCCGCCCGTTTGGGAGCTTTGGTATAATCCCCATGGTCCTTTCAGGAACCCCAGCATCCACTTAGGACGATAGAGAAAATAAGAATTTACTTACCGATAATTCTATTTCTCGGAGTCCGTAGTGGATGCTGGGCGCCCATCCCAAGTGCGGATTATCTGCAATACTTGTACATAGTTATTGTTAACTAATTCGGGTTATTGTTTAGGAAGCCATCTTTCAGAGGCTCCTCTGTTATCATACTGTTAACTGGGTTTAGATCACAAGTTGTACGGTGTGATTGGTGTGGCTGGTACGAGTCTTACCCGGGATTCAAAATCCTCCCTTATTGTGTACGCTCGTCCGGGCACAGTACCTAACTGGAGTCTGGAGGAGGGTCATGGGGGGAGGAGCCAGTACACACCACCTGACCTGTAAAAGCTTTACTTTTGTGCCCTGTCTCCTGCGGAGCCGCTATTCCCCATGGTCCTTTCAGGAACCCCAGCATCCACTACGGACTCCGAGAAATAGAATTATCGGTAAGTAAATTCTTATTTTAATTACACTAAGCTTTGAGATTCAATGAGGAGGGCCAACACCTGTGTTTACGAATGGGGCTGGATTTGTCTCCAGAAGAATGATTGCTGGGATGTCATTGTCTCAACTGAAAGTGGACAGTGAGACAGTATTCGCCAAACAATAGCTTCCCACAAGACAGGAATTTGAAACAAGTGCATAACCAAGATCACATGGTCAGCTCTGCTCACTGATACAGCTAGCCCACATGCTGTGAAAGACACACACTTCCTGTGGTTGACACCCCCCCACAGCTGGAATGCAGGTATGAGATTATCCACTGGAAATCACGGGGCTCACTGACTCACTCAGAACCAAGCAAGCATCCAGAAGCATGGCTTGCTTATCACCAGGCTCCAAGCGAAAGGCTAAGTATTGTATACTCATGGCTTAATGGCATAGAATAGTTTAAATATGTGTTTGTGGTAAAGTAGTTGTGAAATAATGGCATAGAATAGTTAGTTTGGAGATACAAATGGCTTAAGGTTAATGATGCTTGTGCAGTTGTGTGATTGTTGGGTGTTTGGGATGATACTCTATGAAATCTGTAATGAATTGGAACAGTAGACAATCTGTAGCATAGCATCTCTGGTATACATTTATGGATGGTGATTTATAACAGATTATAGTAGTTTTACATGATACATCTTGCTGAAGGTAAGAAGTCAAAACATACTTCCTTTTGTTACTGTAGTCATGTGCTTGTAGCAATAGCAGGCTGATACTTGTGGGTACCTGGTGATCTGGTCTTGTGATGGCTCATATGGACAGCATGAGATATGTGGTGCTGATTCTGGAAGGATAGCATAGTCAGCATACCATATGCTCTGGTTATTGAGATACTGTGTTGGCTTGAAATTGTGAAAGGTGATTTAGATGGTTTGGAATTGTAAAATCAGAACATATGCATTGTGTTGAGGCTTGGACATTTTGGAATATAGTGGAGTCTTGTGTCTTCTGCTATGTGATTGTGGTGTAGCAGAGAGTGCCATGTGTTTGGACTTGCAAATCTAAAATGGCTGCTAGCATTCCCTTTTAAATCATATGTTACAGACTTTGGAATCATGGGAGTTTTTCCCAAAATGGAGTCTAGCTTCTGTCCCATGCGGTATTGTAGGGACCATTGTGTTGTTGCTGGGTGTTGTGTATATTGGGACAGCCAGCCTGGGTGAGCTCAATTTTTCTCTCCACATAGGGTCTCAGCATTGACTAACTGCGCAGCGATTGTTTCTCACATGTGTAAATTCTCTGCAACCATATTGTCTCTTATTTAATGTTATAAGCCATTCTCTCTCTCTCCTTCCCCCCTTTAAATGTAATTGTATCTGTATTGTATTTTATGTGTAGTTATCCGGTTAGGTATTTTATGTTATCTTGGTAGTGTATAACTTGTATTGTATTATTCTTTTGCAATTGAACGTTCATTCATTTCCTTAAAAGGCGTTAGACCCTTAGACCGGTATTTGAGTGTTTATTATATTGCTAAGGGGTTCTCTGAGCGTCACATACGCTCATACAGCTTTTAGACTAACAAGGTTACACTGTGTTGCATTTACACATTATCACTGCACAAGGGTTTACAGTATAAGTACATTGTTTATGGTATATTTATTAAAGTTTAATTCTGTAAGTGTCTGCGACGCCTGTGCTCACACCCTGTGCACAGCGTCTGCTACACTAAGGGCGTACCCTTGCGGTACCTTTTGCGCCAATTGCGTACTGTGTCTCCTAACCTTTTAGAGTGTTTTAAAAAGGATAAATATATAGGCATTGTCAATTGAGGGCTCCTCCGGTCTTCACATATCTGCACTAGGTAACTTTAGCAGACATTATCGATCAGCAAAAGGCGTGAAGGTGCTATCCCTCGCAGTGCTGACCAGATAAGCGTCTGCTTCACTTGGTAAGGAGTGCTGAGGGAATTCGGGAACTGGAAGGTAGGAACAGTACGTTATTGTCTTTGTAAATCTGGTTTTTATTTCTATTTGGTGCCAACTACACACGCAGATTGGATGGTTTGTCTGTTTAAATAGGTTTAAAAATTATTTTTAATCGCTCTGCATAGCGTGATAACTAAAAGGAGCTGGCATGATGATTTTCTTTGTGACAAATGGTCTGTCCACCATTTTGTGTGGCCCTCATGGATGTGGAAGGGGGAGGAGCAGCGGCCATTTTGGGAAGGTCAATTTTTTTTTTCCCTAAGCGACTGATTTTCAGTTGACTCAGGAAATAATCAGCCATCCATTGTCAAAAAGAAATCATCATTTAATGAGTTTTTTTTTAATGCATTCGTTTAGTCCATATCATAGTCAATCATAAGTGGTTCAGATAGAGTTTAAAAAAAAAAATAATAATAAATTAAATATTTGATTTAAGAAATACACAAATAAAACAAAGTAGTTTTTTTTTTGGTCACTGTCTCTCTTCAAGAACCTGTTTTAACTCTGCTACTTGTAGGATGGCCATTGAAATGCAAATGAACCTGTGTAACTGGATTGTTGTTGTTTTTTTTCTCTCTCTCCCAGCAGTGAAAGAAATTGCACATTCATATGCAAATTAGAAGCACTAAATAAGGTCTCACATAAGTAATACTGATTAGTACATATATGTAATATCTATATGCGTGTGCTTACATCAATGCATGTTATTAGATTAAATTTAGAATTGCATGTTCATTTGTGTATTTTCACATCTCATTCTCCTGATTGCCACATACCATTGGTAAAGCGCTGAGACATTTGTTGTTATTAATAGTTAAAAGATAAAAAGTAATATTTAAGGGTATAATTGTAAAAGGCACGCACACAGTCTCGCCTAAGAATACAAGGGAGATTTGGGTGGTGTATAGTGAATGATTACTGTTAAAGATCATTCACATTGATAAACGTGTAGTGTGTTACTGTGGACGTACTTGGGTTGTGTACACGTGTCCTTACAAGGGCAGGGCGTACGCAACGCAAGGGTCGACGCACGGAGCGTATATTACGCAACGGAGCGTACGGATACGCCCACATGATACAAACCGCACGATAGTATTGTTTTAGTAGGCGATAAGGAAGTAACGCGAAAAATAACACAAATTTATCTCAAATCCAAAAGTTTAAAGTTAAAAGAAAAAACCTTCTCTATTGCAATTCTTCTGGGTTAGGCTAATACTGAATGAAAGGATTTCTGCGCAGAAATAAAATTAAAGTGTACATGTGGTGAGTGTTTGTATATATAAGTTTTTACAATTTTGGGTTGAACCACAAGAAGTCGAGTTCTCGTGAGGTACATACATGTAAGTGACATGCATGGTGGCTTGGGAGGCATCCCTTGTTAAACATAAATTTGAGCATTAGAGTATAGCAGACCAGGAGGTCTACTGTAGCACAGACCAGGAGGTCTGGAACAGACCAGGAGGTCTAGGTACAGCAGACTAAGAAGTCCGCTATAGAGAAAAGTAGCACAACACCAGGAAGGGTTGGTGCGGAACCCATATAGGCCATTAAAGCTCTGGCTGAAGGAATTCGCAGCCAAAATTTTCGATTCCACTGGTCGCTCCGCACATAAGATTAGTTGCTTATGTGCAGAACGATTGTACCGCACGTAATTGTGTGCATTAGTTAGTAACCTGACCAGTACCATTTGCGTACGAAAGGGGTCATAAACGCTATTTGTACACTCTAACGTGATTTGTGTAATTTTTTTATTTTAAGGGAGGTTCGCTGGTCACTCGGGAACTATCCAACAACCGATACTTGCTGGGGACTGGTAGGTCCAACACGCCCCAGTAAGTAAAGGTTCATAGGGGCCCTAGGTTGGGTACAGCAGCTCTGAATCAGTGATTGCAGTACTGGCCAACGTGGGCGGAGTTAAGTGGGCGGACCTCGAGGCAAAACCCCCACCGCAGTCTTACCCCGGACATTTTGGTTTTCTGTGAGGGTTGCCGGAGACCCTGATTGGAAGTCAGAGGTAGTGAAAGCAACGCCTACAGAGATGGGGGCCGCTTGTTCAGGTAAGGGGCGATCAACCCTGGTTCAGGTTGATTTGAAACCGATCAATCAGGTCGGCAAGGTCATGTGTGAGAAATCAGACCAAGATGGTCATCACACAGAAATATTATGCAATGAATGGGAAAGGATGACTGTGCATGACGGGGAGAAGTTTCCCCGGGTAGGTACTTTTAACCCAGAAGTATTACAGAATTTAAGGAGAAGAGTGTGCCGGATTAAATCTCCAAAAAGGCGTAGTAGACATTATGATGATTTAAAATTGTGCCAACAGGAAAGTGAAATGCAAAGAAATTTAACTTACATATCTGACTCTCATCTTGGGAAGAGAGACATGGCAATGGAGAGGATTATGGCTGCAGAGAATGGCGCGATGGTGTACGATAAAAATGCACTTAGTAACTGTATTAAGAATGAAAGTAACAAATGTAATAATGTTTATAAAAATGAAAGTGTCAAAATTACAAATGTTAACCTGTGCAAGTCGCACCCCATGTTAAACTCCCCTCAGGATTACCAGCGAGAAGGTGAAACCAACACGATGTCAACACTCTACCCAGCAGTCATCATACGAGACACCCAGAGGGACACGGCCAAGTTGGTAAAGGCAATAGCAGAACCCCCTAACGGAGGGTCAGGTGAGGTCGTGTCAACAGGTAAGTACGGTATTGTATGTTACTCACAGACAAATGCATCTTACACCAAAGAGTTAACACAAAATAGCATAATGGAACAAAATCCTGTCAGGGTGAACAATATATATTAAAACAAATGTACACTACAGGAAAGTAGCAGTTTATGTATTAATAAATGGTTTAAAGGAAGTATTAAGAACGAGTATACAAGCCTCTCTACCTAACTGGAGAAATAACTCAGTAACTGCATTAAGGAACTCCGCTGTTGGGCATGAGCAAAACATCATCAAGCACAGGGAAACAAAGAAGCCCCAGATCCCTGTGGGTAAGTCAAAGGTGAAAAGGTGTTATAATTGCCAGAAGGAAGGTCATTTTGCAAGAGATTGTAGATCAAGAAGTAGACCAAATTCATATAAACCCCCTAGACAAAGATATGAGCAAAGTTATGACACACCAAATTGTAATCAGGGATCACATAGGAAGGAGTTTGGGCCGCACCTGTAACATGCAATCAGGAAAGGTGATCATTAGGACTGATAGTAAGCCTGAGGTTACAGTTAATGAAATGGGAGGTCAGTTCCTTGCAGGCACAAGGACGGCCGGGTAGACGTTGTAATTTATTTGTAAATGTTCTTTTCCCCATCTCTGACCTTCATCGGCAGGACCCAAATATCACATAGCTATTTGGTCCTTGCAGAAGTCTACCAAACCCCAGTATGATCTACCAGCATCGATGTATCCTGGCCAGATACAGAGTGTAGGTATGGAAATGCTGGTGGGAGGGACTGCGCAAAGATACCATTGGACATGTAGGTGTGACAGCCTGATGATGTACGGAAGAACTGACAATGTTTTTTTTCTCTCCTGAAAAATGTTTGAAAAAAATGTTTTTTTCTGTTGTCGTTTATTGTTGATTTATGTGATGCATATATATATGAACGGTTCTCTCTCTCTCGTTGTTTTTTTTTCTCTCTCTTCTTTCTCATGTTCTCATAACGTTACAGATGGTATGTCACACATTAGTTGGACAAATGGTAATGCAAGATTTATTCTCCTTACAGAAAGAGCGCTGAGCTAGAAGAAATATTGTATCACCAGAATGTTTAGAAGACTGAGAGACAGCACCTTTGAGATGACAGCAGAACAAGAAGAACAACAAGACTAGAGAACTATTTATCGTAACAAGTTTCTCTCCCCCTCAAACTGTTTTTCTGTACCCCCATTACAAATCTCTCCTTTTCTCCTCCTGTAAGATGGACTTGCCCCAAGAGACTGTGATATGGATTTTCCTTTTGACCATGATGTTGACCAGAGCAGTCTGTTTCGGTGAGAGTACCAGTGAGGTCGAGAAAGGATCCAGAAGGGTTTCTGATGACTAAGACGGAGGTGTAAATTTCCAATAGCAACACAATCACGGAGCAAAGGCGAGTACCAGAAACGATCCAGCAGCCATGTTATTTATAGACATTGTGAAGGATTGTTAGCTAAAGAGAAATGTATCTGTAGACTCTGTGACAGTGTAGTTAAGGATGGGTTCATCAAGAAATGTCAGTCCAGTTTTAACATTAACATGGACCGGCATCCATTGGGTGACTATCACTCATTAGTGGGTAAGGTGTTAAACCAAACAGACTGTTGGGTATGCTCTCATGTGGATAGGTCCTTAGTGTGTTTTAACATTTCCAATCCCCGAAAGCCGGGAAATTGGGAAGTGTCCTGGAATAACAAAACCATGACCTTTTCATATAGAGCCGATAGAATGCCTACAGATACAGAGCTCATACGCCGCTTAGCCGGTAGTGGAAGATATTTCCGATATAGGTATACCCTAGGAAGTAGAACCATGAGAGTTGGAGAGGTATCACCAGGATACTGTGCACATATCGTACAAACCGATAGGTGTACTAAACAGATGGGAGAATTAGGGTTAGGAGATTTCATATGGAAAATGTGTAACATGGTAATGACATACTCCGTCCCATATGTTCTCCCCGATGATGCATATTTCATATGCGGGAGAAAGGCGTATGAGCGGCTTGCCCCAAACTCAGAAGGATTATGTTATATTGAAAAAGTACCGCCTGAAGTAATGACTGTATCGCATAACAAAATTGATTTGATTTACGACCCAACCATTGAAACCACGCTGTGATAAAAGGTGATTCCACGACCTGTTTCTTTCACCCGTTTCTCCTTTGTTTTCCTCCAAGGTACAAGGACTCGCCTGGAAGAAGAATTTGACAACCTTTTACACAGACAACAGATGGACTATGCCATAGACCCCCTTATCCCTAGTAACGTTAATTTTACGCTAGCCCAACACTTTTTGTAAGTCTATGGACATTGAGAGAAGTTTTGCTCGCACATTTGGCAAAAGCCCAAGGAGACTACAGTCAACATGTACATCGAGACAAGACAAGACAAGACCTCAATCGGCAAATGTATATTGAACTCACATAGTTTATCACTGCATTTACCATAATTGTTCTTAATCTTCATCTCTACAACCTTCAGGTAATAACACACATAGTCGATAGGGAATATAGGCACAGATATCAGCACTCACATATTCCCCCATTCATGTATCATCAACTAAAATGTGCTCCCCCATTTTGTTGCAACCAAAAGCCGAAGAGAGCTCGGTAAAGTTTGACAGCCCATCCACAGACCCTTAATACGGGATAAGAAGGAATTCAAATGTATACTTCGCAATACCTCGAAGCTTGATTTAAAACACGTACGGCACGATGATACATGACCCCCCAAACATGGATTCATACACACATGCTTCTGCTATCTCACTAGGTCATACCCTTTTCCCACCTTCTTCTCTCCTCCCTTACCCAATCATAGAAATGTATTTACATATGACATATATTTTTCTCTTTTTGAAATGTTTTAGGAAGTGGCAGTTATTGGTGACTGCCAAAGGGTGGACTGTCAAAGTCAGAAAAATATCACGCTGCACGTTGCCATATATGCACTTCATGCGTGTGCACGCTGCATATTTAATCAAAATAATGTATTTTATAAGTTAATATTCCCCTTAGTTCAACAGGTATCAGTGGGTCTCAAGATGGCTCTTAGACCTTAGAGATTCCCCTTTGCATGTTAAAAGGGCTTCACATGTTCTTATGCATAGTTAAGCACAGGAATAGTAATTGAAGATTAATTGTATTCCGAATAAATTACACCTAAGAATAGTCAGTTTCTGTCCCGCAGACGGAATACAATAGCCTTTAATTACACTAAGCTTTGAGATTCAATGAGGAGGGCCAACACCTGTGTTTACGAATGGGGCTGGATTTGTCTCCAGAAGAATGATTGCTGGGATGTCATTGTCTCAACTGAAAGTGGACAGTGAGACAGTATTCGCCAAACAATAGCTTCCCACAAGACAGGAATTTGAAACAAGTGCATAACCAAGATCACATGGCTCACTGATACAGCTAGCCCACATGCTGTGAAAGACACACACTTCCTGTGGTTGACACACCCCCACAGCTGGAATGCAGGTATGAGATTATCCACTGGAAATCACGGGGCTCACTGACTCACTCAGAACCAAGCAAGCATCCAGAAGCATGGCTTGCTTATCACCAGGCTCCAAGCGAAAGGCTAAGTATTGTATACTCATGGCTTAATGGCATAGAATAGTTTAAATATGTGTTTGTGGTAAAGTAGTTGTGAAATAATGGCATAGAATAGTTAGTTTGGAGATACAAATGGCTTAAGGTTAATGATGCTTGTGCAGTTGTGTGATTGTTGGGTGTTTGGGATGATACTCTATGAAATCTGTAATGAATTGGAACAGTAGACAATCTGTAGCATAGCATCTCTGGTATACATTTATGGATGGTGATTTATAACAGATTATAGTAGTTTTACATGATACATCTTGCTGAAGGTTAGAAGTCAAAACATACTTCCTTTTGTTACTGTAGTCATGTGCTTGTAGCAATAGCAGGCTGATACTTGTGGGTACCTTGTGATCTGGTCTTGTGATGGCTCATATGGACAGCATGAGATATGTGGTGCTGATTCTGGAAGGATAGCATAGTCAGCATACCATATGCTCTGGTTATTGAGATACTGTGTTGGCTTGAAATTGTGAAAGGTGATTTAGATGGTTTGGAATTGTAAAATCAGAACATATGCATTGTGTTGAGGCTTGGACATTTTGGAATATAGTGGAGTCTTGTGTCTTCTGCTATGTGATTGTGGTGTAGCAGAGAGTGCCATGTGTTTGGACTTGCAAATCTAAAATGGCTGCTAGCATTCCCTTTTAAATCATATGTTACAGACTTTGGAATCATGGGAGTTTTTCCCAAAATGGAGTCTAGCTTCTGTCCCATGCGGTATTGTAGGGACCATTGTGTTGTTGCTGGGTGTTGTGTATATAGGGACAGCCAGCCTGGGTGAGCTCAATTTTTCTCTCCACAAAGGGTCTCAGCATTGACTAACTGCGCAGCGATTGTTTCTCACATGTGTAAATTCTCTGCAACCATATTGTCTCTTATTTAATGTTATAAGCCATTCTCTCTCTCTCCTTCCCCCCTTTAAATGTAATTGTATCTGTATTGTATTTTATGTGTAGTTATCCGGTTAGGTATTTTATGTTATCTTGGTAGTGTATAACTTGTATTGTATTATTCTTTTGCAATTGAACGTTCATTCATTTCCTTAAAAGGCGTTAGACCCTTAGACCGGTATTTGAGTGTTTATTATATTGCTAAGGGGTTCTCTGAGCGTCACATACGCTCATACAGCTTTTAGACTAACAAGGTTACACTGTGTTGCATTTACACATTATCACTGCACAAGGGTTTACAGTATAAGTACATTGTTTATGGTATATTTATTAAAGTTTAATTCTGTAAGTGTCTGCGACGCCTGTGCTCACACCCTGTGCACAGCGTCTGCTACACTAAGGGCGTACCCTTGCGGTACCTTTTGCGCCAATTGCGTACTGTGTCTCCTAACCTTTTAGAGTGTTTTAAATAGGATAAATATATAGGCATTGTCACGTATTAATCGTTATAAGGTGTAAGCACTGCGGGTACTTCATACCGCCAGCGCTACTTAAGGTTTTAAGGTATTACATTATTGCAGTACTAGGCTGCTAAGGTTTAAAGTATAAGCATATCCTTACACTTTTTCATTACTTAAGGTTTACTGTATATCACTCTGTGTGCGTCCGCGCCGCGTGTACGTTGTACCCACGGCACGGCGTCTGATACGCTAATAGCGTATCAATACGTTACTCAGTACGCCAATAGCGTACTTAGTACGTAGTGTGTGTAATAAGTCTAGCGGCCATAGCGGCCCCACGGTAATAGAGTATAGCTTTGTGTTTTAAAATAATATTTGACATTATCACCCTTATGGATGCTAGAGAAAATAGGATTTTAATTACCTACCGGTAAATCCTTTTTCATAGTCCATAAGGGATACTGGGCGCCCACCTCAGTGTGTTGACTTTCTGCAGGTTATCTCTTCTATGGTTACCTGTTCAGCTGTTGCTGTCTTGTTACCAGCCGTTGCTGGTTGTTTTATGTTAGTGGTGTGCTGGTGTGTAAATCTCACGACTCATTGTTGTTATGTTCCTTCTCTCAAGTATGTCCTTTCTCCTTCGGCAACTATTTTACCTATAACTGCCTGTGGGAGGGGGCACAGAGGGGAGGAGCCAGCACACCCAGTGAAGAAATTTAAAGTGCACCGGCTCCTTTGGACCCCGTCTATATCCCATCGTACTAGATTACCCAATATCCTTTATGGATGCTAGAGAAATCAGTTTAGTGCAATTTAGTGTGTCTGTTACAGCAATGCTGCCTGAGTTTTACTGCATTTGCATAATTGGTTATGTATTAGATGCATATGGCGAATGAGAGGCAAATCAGCCCACAAATTGTATCATGAGTCAAGTAACCAAAAGTCAGTTGGCTCCAAACAGGCATATTTGCTTTTGTTTGATGGCCGTCTTGGAACGCAATATACGGTACCCTTACTATACTTTGGCTTCATCTGCACCACCCCTTTAACCCCTGCCAGCAGGGCTGCCATCAGGGTGGGACTGGATGCCCGGGCCATTATAGAGAGGTGCCCCACCCCTGGCTCCTACCGCCAATACCTGGAGAGCTGCACAGGTAGCGCAACAACGGGCTGATGTACAGGGAGGACTGTAGAGGTGTAGCGGAGGAGCATTGCAGACCTGCAGGAAGAGATTCACAGAGCATCAACTTTGTGAATCAGCATCAGCTTTGTGAATCGTTCCTGCAGGTCCGCAGTGCTTCACCTCTATGTAACGTCATGATGTATGACATCACATAGGGGTGGAGTGGTGTGGCAGAATCTTATTTTTATTGCTGAGGGGGGGGGTCTTTTTTGTCAGTCCTGGGCCCCACAATTTCTAATGGCAGCCCTGCCTGCAAGGCCTAATTGGTGCAGGGAGTCGTAAGTGGTTAATGTTAAGAGGAGTGCACTACTTCACAAACTCCATATTGTTCCTCTAGAGAGGCTTCATTCTGTGTACCAAGATGGTCACCAACCTAAGTACTGCGCATGTGTTAGAGTGCCATATTGGGAGACAGTAGTCTCCCACTTACTGTAGCTCTGATCAGACCTGCAATATCTGCTGTTGCAAACGTTTCCAGTGTTGCTGCACCACTACCCACGAGATGCATACACTCACCAGCTGGGTGGCTGTGTGACACCCCACTTTGCTTCATCAAACCAGTGTGTATAACAGTGAGTACAGCTGTACCCAGTATTCCTTCAATAAACCACTCCATTGGTTAACCACTGGGCTGTTTATTACCTTAGGGCAGTGGACTCCCAGAAGGTTGAGGTGGGGGGGGGGGGGGGGAATATATTGCCGCTCAATAGACTTCCCTTGAATTGGGAATGGCGTCACATGCTTGGCTGCCAAAATGGGTAGAGTGGGTACTAAACACCCAAGCCTAGCCTTCTGGAGGGGCCTGAGTCCATCGCCCCACCCCTCTGACTTGACAGTAGCAGCAGACACTCTGGGCCGGATTAAGTCTTGGGGGTGCCTGGGGCACTTTAGACAGGGGGGCCCCATTGGAAGGTGGGGGATGTATATTAAACTGTGAATACCTCCCAACATGTCCCATTCCAGGAGGGACAAAATGCTCTCTACCTGGACTTTCCACTTAATATATGATTGGTGTCACCTGTGTTGAACTATTTAATTGATAAGAAAGGTATTTCAACACAGGAGATTACAATCATAAACTAAGAAGGAAGTCCATGTAGAGAGAATGTTGTCCCTTCTGGAATGGGTCATGTTGGGAGGTATGGATTGTGTATATTAAATTTAAACCAATGGTGTATATTAGTTTTAACTAATAGTTTAATAATGCCTGTGTACTGTTTATAGCTTCACCTAATTGAAAGACAACTATTTTATAAACTTTTCTTGTAGTGGAACAAAGACAACTTCACCTTAAAATACACATAGAAAAATAAAATCATTTATCTTGTCACATGCACGAATAGCAGCAGCCTCTGTACAACTTACACACTGGGACAGGACTCAGGAGGACTCTGTGTGTGTGTATCTTTAGACCCAAATTATTTAGTTGCATAACAGTTTATACAGGACTCAGACATCCAGGCGGGGAGTATCCCTGTGTCACTTACAGGCTCAGCTCTCCTATCTCTCCTCTGGTCAGAAATCTCTGTCGGTAGCTCATGAAACATGATATTCATGTGTTTCTGCCTGCACTGCATACTGTCCTGCTCACATTCTGGTGGTTGGTTCTGCTGCTGGTTAAGAGGTAAAGCTAGTGATGTCAGTGTGCTCTGGCCAGGTGGCCCCCTGACATTGGCGTTTCTGCAATGGGTGCGGTGCACACGGGCCCCTGGGTCCAGGGGGAGCCCAATACCGCACCCATTGCACCCATTTTAATACTTACCTTTCCAGAGTCCAGCACCGGGAGCTGTTATCGTGCCGGAAATCACAGCCAAAATGGCCACCGTGCATGCGCAGTAGCCAAATTGGTCTCTGGATCACTGCGGGCGCCATGTTTCCGGAGACCTGCGCATGCGCAGTAGACTCCGGCACAGTGCCGGAGTCTACAGCGCCGTGCAGATGAAGGGGCCCACCCGGAGGTGCACAAGGGCCCCCTCCTCTGTAGAAACGCCCCTGCCCCCTGACAAAGGTGGGCACGGGGTATAGTATGCCCTGCATCAACCCCTTAATCTGGCTATGAGCCCAGCTGCTGTGTGCCAGGCTGCAGCTAGGCCAGAGAGGCTGCTGCTGTGAGCGTGCTGTGAGGCTGCTGCTGTGAGCGTGGCGCCCACCTGTCCCGGCAGAGCTCTCTGCATCACTGTTCACATGCATCCGATGTGGCTTGCCCATTAAGGCTTCTTCATGGCCCCTGCTGGTATGTCACAGGTATCACTGACCTGGTTTGGGAGTGTTGTGGACTCGGGGTTTCTTCCGGTGACCGGGAAGAGGAACCGCAACTGGGCCGCAGCAGAGATGGCCGATTGTAAGTTTTCCTCATGCAGGATTAGGTCGGCAGACAAAAGACACGTGTGGACGGCCGCTGGAGGTCTCCTGAAAGACAGAACTTGAAAAGGCGCTGATGAATCAGTGAAGAGTACCGGATGCTGGAGGCACAAACTGCACTAAAGTGCACTGGGTGCTTGGAGGCACTGAGGTGCTTGTAGGCGCTGAAGTGCTTGGAGGCGCTGAGGCGCTTGGAGGCACTGAGGTGCTTGGAGGCGCTGAAGTGCTTGGAGGCGCTGAGGTGCGGAGGCACTGAGGCGCTTGGAGGCACTGAGGTGCTTGGAGGCGCTGAGGTGCTTGGAGGCGCTGAAGTGCTTGGAGGCGCTGAGGTGCGTGGAGGCGCTGAAGTGCTCGGAGGCACTGAGGCGCTTGGAGGCACTGAGGTGCTTGGAGGCGCTGAAGGGCTTGGAGGCACTGAGGTGCTTGGAGGCGCTGAGGTGCGTGGAGGTGCTGAAGTGCTTGGAGGCGCTGAGGCGCTTGGAGGCACTGAGGTGCTTGGAGGCGCTGAAGTGCTTGGAGGCACTGAGGTGTTTGGAGGCGCTAAAGTCCATCTGGGAAGGCTGGAAACCACAGGAATACGGGAGCTCTGGAGATCACAACTTCTGTAGCAGAATAGATGATACTCAGGCGCCGGAGCTCTGCCCGGCATCTGAATTTGAACTTCCCGCCAGCGTCTGATTGGGGAGCGCTTGATGACGTCACCCGCACCCGCGACGTCCACACTATGAGCGCTGGACGGAGCACCGGGAGCCGGAGACCGCCAGCGAGTACAGCCGCCCGGAGATCCAGCGCCCCCGGAGAGGTAAGTACGGCGGCGGCTGCATGACATTACCCCCTCCTCTAGGAGTGGCCTCTGGACACTTTCCTGGTTTCGTAGGATGTCTAGAATGGAAAATCCGGATTAGTCGAGAAACTGAGACCTCAGAAGCTTTTATCCAACTTCTCTCCTCAGGACCATAACCTTTCCATTCCACCAGATATTGCAGGTTCTTGTGATGGTAACGAGAGTCCAGAATAGTTTTGATCTCGAAGTCTGTTCCGGTTTCAGTTTCTACTGAGGTGGGGCTAGTAGACTTTGAATGAAAACGATTAAGGACGAGAGGACGAAGAAGAGAAACATGGAAGGCATTTGGTATACGTAGGTGAGAAGGTAAACCCAACTTACAGACCACAGGATTCAGGACTTGTAGCACAGGATAAGGACCGATGAATCTTGGAGCAAACTTCATAGTGGGCACCTTTAACCGGAGATTGCGTGTGGAAAGCCATACCCTATCACCAACCTTGTATTGAGGAGCGGCTCGCCGTTTCTTATCCACGAAGAACTTGTATCGGACAGAAACCTTTTTAAGACTAGCATGAATCTTACTCCAAATTTGTCTGAAGTGTAGTAGAGTGGAAGTCACAGCTGGTACCTCTTCTGTCGGAAGAATTGGTAATTCCGGAACTCGTGGGTGGAACCCATAGTTGATGAAGAACGGAGACTCGCCAGTGGAAGAATGAAATGAATGGTTATGGGCAAATTCCGCCCAAGGCAACAACTCCACCCAGTTGTCCTGTGACGGGGAGAGATTAAAAAAGGCGGAGGAAAGTCTCTAGATCTTGGTTGACTCGTTCCGTTTGTCCATTCGTTTGGGGATGATAGGCAGACGAAAATTTAAGTGTAATTTGTAAGGCTGAGCAGAGGGCTCTCCAAAACCTTGCGGTGAACTGTACCCCTCGATCAGAGACTATTTCTTGAGGTAAACCATGCACCGAAAGTGTTCCCGGATGAACAATAAAGCCAATTTGAGAGCTGTCGGCAGACCTGTTAATGGAACGAAGTGCGCCATCTTTGAAAAGCGGTCAACAATCACCCAGATGGTATTGTAACCCTTGGAACAGGGCAATTCGGTAATGAAGTCCATGGAAATATGAGTCCAGGGTTTCATAGGAATGGACAGAGGGCGAAGCAACCCGGCAGGAGGTAGACGAGGAGATTTATGCTGCGTACACTGTGGACAAGAATTAACGTAATCCTGTACATCCTTCCTCATGGTGTCCCACCAGTAAGATCTTTGCAGAAACTTGAGCATCTTCTGGACGCCGGGATGACCAGAGAACTTGGAGATATGGGCCCACTGCAGTATTTTCGGCCGGAATTTAGTTGGTACAGTCATTCTCCCAGGGGGAGGGCCCGGAGTAGTGGAAGCAGCGGAAACAGAAATTGGATTCAGAATTAAATTCCGTTCAGAAGAATCCTCTTCATCTGTGGGAGTTTGTGAACGAGAGAGTGCATCAGCTTTAGTAGTGAAAGTCCCGGCCCGGTACTTGATAACAAAAGAAAATCGAGTGAAGAAAAGCGCCCATCTAGCTTGACGAGGATTCAAACACTGTGCGGTTTTAATATACAACAAATTTTTGTGATCGGTGTAGATAGTAATCACATGTTTGGCCCCTTCTAAAAGATACCTCCACTCCTCCAAAGCGGATTTTATTGCTAAGAGCTCTTGATTACCAATAGTATAATTCCATTCGGCCGGGGAGAACTTTCGAGAGTGGAAGCCACACGGATGCAATTTCTTATCCGAGGAGCAGAGGCGTAACTTGGGTAGGGCGAGCAGGGCACGTGCCCTGGGCGCCGTGACGGGCACAGCTAAGGGGGGCGCCCGCACCGCCGTCCAGGGCATTGCTCCCGCCCACGCACCCACAGCCGCCACCGCCTGACCGCCCGCAGCCGTTGCCCGCAGCTGCCGCCACTGCCAGCGCACCTGTACGCCGCCGAGCAAGAACCGCTGTGGTGCTCGGCGGCGTTACTGCTGCTGCCGGGAGCGTGACCGCGATGCCAGCGTCACGCTCCCTTAACTTCCACCTGCCGCTGAGGAGGGACAGCCTGCTGTTGCGGGGACGGGGCGACGGGCCTGCTGTTGCCGGCGGCACCCACAGTCACAGACGATGGCGGAGGAAAGGCCACTGCCGGGTGTGAGGAGGACAGCGATGAGTATGGAGGAGGCAGAAGACGCTGCAGAGGTCCCGGAGCGGCCGGTGATGGAGGCCCCTGGGGAGTCGGAGGAGGATGAAGGGGAAGAGGCCGAACTTCTGCCTGCCGCTGAGAGGTGAGGAGGGAGAAGGGGGGGTAACACTAGACAGCGACACACAAAGAGACTACCCCCCCTCTCCCCCATGCTATGCCTCTCTTTGTTTATAGTATACCCCCCCTTTCCCCTATGCCTAAGAGAGGCATAGGATAGGGGTAGCGGGGTATACTATAATACTATAAACAAAGAGAGGCATGGAATAGGGGGAGAGGGGGGATTTACTATACACAAAGAGGCATAGAATAGGGGGGGTATACTATACACGAAGAGAGGCATAGAATGGGGGGAGGTACACAGAAAGAGACACATAGAATAGGGGGGTGGGGGGGTATACACAGAGCAGAGGCAAGTCGCCCCCGCTACTATTATTGTAGTAAAACTGTATTTATATCCGAGTGCCGCCACAATTGTGAGTGTATATATATATATATATATGTGTGAATTTTGGCTCATTCAGTGTGCTTTAATGTGAATTTCGGGTCATCCCGTGTGCTATAATGTGAATTTCGGCTCATCCTGTGTGCTACAATATGAATTTTGGCTCATCCTGTGTGCTATAATGTGAATTTCGGCTCATCCTGTGTGCTATAATGTGAATTTCGGCTCATCTTGTGTAGTTTAATGTGAATTTCAGCTCATCCTGTGTGCTATAATGTGAATTTCGACTCATCCTGTGTGCTATCATGTGAATTTCGGCTCATTCAGTGTGCTTTAATGTGAATTTCGGGTCATCCTGTGTGCTATAATGTGAATTTCGGGTCATCCTGTGTGCTATAATATGAATTTCGGCTCATTCAGTGTGCTTTAATGTGATTTTCGGGTCATCCTGTGTGCTATCATGTTAATTTCGGCTCATTCAGTGTGCTTTAATGTGAATTTTCGGGTCATCCTGTGTGCTATAATGTGAATTTAGACTCATCCTGTGTGCTATCATGTGAATTTCGACTCATTCAGTGTGCTTTAATGTGAATTTCGGGTCATCCTGTGTGCTATAATGTGAATTTCGGGTCATCCTGTGTGCTATAATGTGAATTTCGGGTCATCCTGCGTGCTTTAATGTGAATTTTGGGTCATTCAGTGTGCTATAATGTGAATTTCGGGTCATCCTGTGTGCTATAATATGAATTTCGGCTCATCCTGTGTGCTATAATATGAATTTCGGCTCATCCTGTGTGCTATCATGTTAATTTCGGCTCATTCAGGGGGGTAAATTTACTAAGAATCATATTTTCCCGTTTGAGGTCAAAGTTCAATCACGAATGACATCGAAAGTGTAAATATGCAACTTTTTGAATTGATTACGACTAATTTACTAAGCTGCCGTATTCTGCATTTTCGGTTTTTCCGATGTCGATGTCATTCGTTTTTTTAGGCAGTGTTTTACGTGAGTGACTTGTAAAACACTGCCGACTTTAATACAATGAATCTCGGCCGGATCTGAGAGATCCGTGCTGGGCTTCATTGTGCACCTTGTAAAAAAAATAAAAAATCTTTACACTTAAAAAAAAAATTGCGTGGGGTCCTCCCTCCTAAGCCAAACCAGCCTCGGGCTCTTTGAGCCGGCCCTGGTTGCAAAAATATGTGAAAAAAATTGACAGGGGTTCCCCCATATTTAAGCAACCAGCACCGGGCTCTGCACCTGGTCCTGGTTCGGGTGACCGAAAGTAACCTCACCGCTGACCACAAAGTTCCCACCATTGGTTACAATGGAGCGCATAGGCGCTACATTGTAACACTGCCGTGTGCCGCCTGTCAGACAGTACAGGAGCACACAGCCGATCAGGAGGGTGCCACAACGTGGCGCTCCCTGATTGGCTGAAGAAACCCACTTAGACATAAGTCAGAGGGGGTTTCTGGCATTCGGGGAAAGGAGTCCCATGTGAAAACATGGGGCCCCTTTCAGTTCGTGGTCGGGTGTCCGTTTTTTTATTTTTACAAGTACGTGGATTACAAATGGATTACCCGAGGAGCCCTCTACACTGGATTTGGTGAGTAGAATTTTTTCAACAGGTACACCATGGATTCTACATGGAGAAGAGGACCGACCCTCGTGTGAACATAAGGTAAGTATGTGTATATGGTGGTGTGTATGTATGCATTAAAGTTATACTTTCAAGGTGTGTGTGTTATGTCTTTATTGGGGTATTTTTTTAGTAGTAGTATTACAGGTACCAGCAGGCCCGGTTTTCCGCCGCATGCTGGTACTTGTGGTTCTCCAAGTACCAGCTTGCGGGGGAGGCTTGCTGGGACTTGTAGTACTGCTACTAAAAACAATATTCATAACTTACAACAAAGGCTATCAGCCTCCCATCCGCAGCCCATTGGATGGGGGGGACAGCCTCGGGCTTCACCCCTGGCCCTTGGGTGGCTGGAGGGGGGGACCCCTTGATTGAAGGGGTTCCCACTCCTCCAGGGTACCCCGGCCAGGGGTGACTAGTTGGGTATTTAATGCCACGGCCGCAGGGCGCTGTATAAAAGTGACCCCCGGCTGTGGCAATATCTGTCCAGCTAGTGGAGCCCGGTGCTGGTTTCAAAAATACGGGGGACCCCTACGCTTTTTGTCCCCCGTATTTTTGGAACCAGGACCAGGCGCAGAGCCCGGTGCTGGTTGTTTAAATATGGGGGAACCCCTGTCAATTTTCCCCCCAATATTTTTGCAACCAGGACCGGCTCAAAGAGCCCGAGGCTGGTTTGGCTTAGGAGGGGGGACCCCACGCAATTTTTTTAAAAAAAATTAACACTTTCCCATCCCCTTCCCACTGATACCCCTTTTCCACTTACGAGCACGGGTCGCAGCCGGGAGCCTGACATGGGAGCTGCCCCCTGCTGCGACCCGTGCTCGGCCCCTTTCCCATCAGCAGTCACAACCCGGCATATGCCGGGTTGTGACGCTTCTAGTGACGCGGCAGGGGCGGCGCAGGGAGATCACATGATCTCCCAGCGCCGCCCTTCCATACAGTGTAAACGGGAGCCGTGTCGCATCGACACGGCTCCCGTTTACACTACAACCCTACCCGGATCATTCCCGTGTCCTACCCAGGTAAATAGCCGGGTAGGATTCACGGGTCACTTGATCCGGGTTTACCCTTTTCCACTTGCAAAAAACACGGGTAAATGCGCGCCCCCGTGCATTTACCCGTGTTTTTTGAGCTAGTGGAAAAGGGGTATGATAAACATGCACGGATCTCATGGATCCCTGCATGCCTATCCAAACACGGGATAAAAAAAGCAGGTCTGTTTTTTTTTAGCACTTTTTTACGATTTGTATTTCTGCACGGCAGTGTTTGGCTATTGTCGGCAGTGTTTGTGATTTGCACTTTTTAGTAAATTCCCGATTTCTACCAAATTGCAGGCGTATTTGACCGATGGTGTATTGATTCGTGATTTTTTTCCTAGGACTTCCAAAATATTACGAATGCCCTCATCACTGCCGTGATTTTTGCTTAGTAAATTACCGAGATGACACTTTGAAGAAAAAACGGCATCTCGGTCAAAATCGTGACCTTAGTAAATATACCCCAGTGTGCTTTAATGTGAATTTTCGGGTCATCCTGTGTGCTATGATGGTGTAAAGGCTTTCTTAGCTTAGCGAATATATTGATTCAAGCTTTTTCACATTAACTAAGATATTTACTGCTCCTCACTTCTTTAGGTTCGTGTTTCCTTAGAAGCTTCACAGATATATTATAAGCAACATTGTATTTCAAAGCATGAATTACTCATTGTTATAACGCCAGATGTGTACCAAGGCCAGTCAAGCATATCGCCAAAAGTTCTGAACATTGGGGAGGATTTTGACCTGTCCTGACCTCCAGAAAGGATGTTCCGGGAAAGCTGATAATCGCAAAGCAACAAATATATTTTAATTGCAATTTATAATATATTTTGACAAATGACGTGTTTCAATTTTCAAGACATACATGGTGTATTTTGATTGGCTAAATGTATTGGCACACATGAATCCTTTGTTCTTTTGCTATAAAATAAAGCTATGATGGCCCCTAAGACAGATCAACTATGAACTGCTTAGGTTACACAATGATCCGGTGTCACCTATTCATTCACTGATCTCCAACCGGTTGCTAAGGGGAACAGCATTCTGACTGATGACTGAAGAGAGTTCATAATCAGACCTGAATAGGTTAAAATACCCTAACATTTGGGAGCATCGTCCGGGGTATTCCAGCATCTCCTCCACTGGCAATAAATCCTCTGATCTTTCAGGAACCGCTGATAACAAAAAAAACCGGTAAGTGAGATTTATTGTGTAGATTTCTACCTGCTCACTTGAACTCAGCGCTTCCTGTGTAAATCAAGGGGAGAGTCCAGTCGGGAAGGTCAGAGGATATCTTAAAGAGCCCAGCGTCAGTCAGAAGAAATTTTTTTTAAGGTACCATACATGTATGTTATATTGTTGAATTATGTTATATTGTTGAATTGTGGGTAAATAATTTCAGATAATTTGTCACAAGTGCACAGGGGGAATTAATCAAGTATGCAGAAAACTTTTAAATTGTGTAAGTACTAATGAATTGTTAAATTAAGAAAATAGAGCCGTTTTATAAAGGTGGCGCATGGCCAAGATATGTTCTAATGCTGATAACCAGTTTGAATTGATAAATAACCAAAGAGGTGTATGCAAATCTTGTACCTGTGTTGTTGTGTTAAGAAAATACAAAGGGTCTGTAGCACCAAGATTGCTGGCAATTACAAGCACTGAAGTCTCATTTGGTTATGTGGAAAATGATGATGAATTTTATTGTACAAAAGGTTGTCATTTTAAAAAGAGAATTGTTGGAACATTACATTAAGAATGATTGATTTAACATCATAACCTATTGGCCTAGGAACCACATAATTCCAGGTCTAAGACCCATGTGCCGTGCAGTCTCAAACAGCTGCCGTGCACGCAGATAACAGATATAGGATTTACTGTCATCTTTGTTTTTGTATCCTTGCACTGTTATATGTACTCTGTCAATATGCTTTTGAAAAGGTGGGGGGGAGTCGGGTTGTCTGCTGAATAATGAAACTAGATTCTCCTACACACACTGATAGGTATTTCTCACATCCAAGCATTCCCGGTGTTAGCTGTTACTTTCTGAAGAGAAACAAGCATTAAACTACAACAGGGATACTGATACAAGCAGGAGTCCATATAGGCAGGGGGATAGACCCTTGGAGCAACTTAACAATAATATTAGGGACGCATCTCAGTGATCCAGAAGAAATAATCTATTATGCAGGTCTCACTTGGGGAGCAGTACTAACAAATTCTCCACCAACACAGGGAGGAAGGGGCAACACTACAACCCCAGTCATTTGTCCACAGACGGATTGAAGAAGCTCTTTTAGAGATTCCTTAACAGGAGATTTTAATTCCCTCAAAAGGAGTTATTAAAATACCACATCAGGATGGGTTCAAACCCGTGGATATTGTTGATAACAGGGAGGGTAATGAATCTCTGAAAGGAATTTCAGAGGAGCAGGCTTCCCGTCAGAGGGGACACTTGACCTAGATAGAGATTCTTTAAAAGGAGATTTTTAAGTCCCTCAAAAGGAGTTATTAAAATACCACATCAGGAGGGGTTCCGCGCACGTTCACCCAGGCATGGGAGCGCGGTCTGTAAAGATGTCAGGGCCCGACAAACCCGTGGATATTGTTGATAACAGGGAGGGTAATAAATCTCTGAAAGGAATCAAAAGAACAGGCTTCTCGTCAGAAGGGACACTTGACCTAGAGAAATGGGAAAAATTTGCCTCCTGTAACAAGAGTTGGATAATTAAACATAATAGTAGAGATCAAGCATCCATCTGGATCACTGTAGCAAAGGAATTAGAGGCAGAAAGAAGAAGGAGAAATGAGGAACATGATTTTCCCTATATACCAGAGTACCCAATAGCACCACAATCGGCATTAAACTCACTGCCTGTAATTGCAGCAACAGCACCTGCACACTATACCCCACCCCTATACCCAGACATGCATGCACACCAAGGTACCCCTAGTATGAACAGAATGCAATTACCTACAAGCTCACTAACAGTGAAATTAAAAAGATACGAGAAAGGAAAAGAGTGACGAATAATCAGCCCTATCTTAGAAGGATCTGTGGTTGAAAATCCGAATGATTTACCTGAGCTATGTGTACAGAGTATGCCCCAGTGTCCTGATACTTTATCACAAGAAACCCCAACAAGACCAACCAAAGAAACTAGCCACCTAATGCTTCCCTCATGTTTAAACGAGTGGTAGACACCTGCAATCAAGCTGAGTCCAGTAAACAATTGTCCACAATCAGGAACTATAGGCGAAAGGGTGCAAATCAGGTGAAGAGGAGAAGCAAGGGGTCAAGACACAGCCTCTACAGCTTTTCATGCCCAGGTGCATAATGTACAGAATAAACTGACATATTTTCCAGAAAGATTGTGTCCGGTATGTCAGTTTTGCGTTCCAGAAGGATATGAACATTGCCCAAATTGTGGAAACTGGATTTCACACCATGAACCACCATGCCAAGATATCTATGCGACTAGAAATACTGAAAGACGGTCATCATTGCCTGTTTCTCTGTATCCAGCACAAGTACAGGGAATACGCAACCCAGATAATGCAGCCAGGACGAACGAACCATACATCGTACAGAGCCAACACCACAAACCATGGTATGGCAATGACCTCGCAAATATAGTTGCAGAGTCCCCAGATCCTAGAAAAAAAAAAAAAAACCCAACAGCAGTTTATGACTATATGGAAAGAATTCAAACCATATGGACACCGGCATGGGTCGACTACCACCAGTTGTGTGAGGCTATACTAGGACCAGCAACTGCCCAAACAGTAAGCACCATGTTAAAAGCAGATGCAGTAGATGATTGCCCAGCCATAACGGACGTTCCGACAGAGAAAAATAGAACAACGACAGAGAAAAAAAGAACAACGTTTGAAAGTGGAAAGATGTACATGACAAGACTTAAGAGATGGTGTCATGCACAGACACTCAGGGCACCAGCAGCCCCAGACTTGAAACAGGAAAAGACTGAGTCCATCAGAACTTACTATGATAAAGTCACTATACGACACACAAGATGATAGAATATGAAGGTGTGCAACTCCTGTGTCGACAACAGTGTACTCAGTCACCACTGGCAGTTCGATAAAAGTGACTTTACCCACAGGAGACCCAAGGGTTTCAAGAGCTGTTTTTATGCACAACCAGATTCCTCTACGTTTACTTACAGATCAAGCCATTGCAACGACTGGATTGAGAGGTTAAGCCCTACCCTTGCAAGAAAGCAAAGATGTAACCTGAAATACAAGCTGCTATACAAGACTATCTCTCACAGGAAAAGTAAGACAAAGAGGAACAACAACTCCCAGCATAAACATCATTATGTTAAACACCAGCCTGGGTGGACTTGGACTAAGAAAATGACATGCCAGCAGCAGTGAGAAAAAATATGCAAGTGAAGAAAGGACAAAGTATGAAGAATAATGAATGAATCATAAAGAGAGGTGATTGGAAAAAGAAAAGTTCCAGAAAACAAATGAATGATGCTTCTTCTGCCAATATGAAGTACAAGCTTCTTTAGGTACTCCCCAGTGAACATAATGTCTCCAGAGGAAACAGCAGAAGGTATGATTACAGTCACCTTGCTCACTGGAGAAATACGTCTGTGCCTAATGAATACTGGAGCCGGCACACGCAGAAGACAGCAGAGGGAGATACCACAAGAACTGGTGATATCAGAAATTCTTAAAGGGACAGGAGATGAGAGAAATGCAGTCACCAATACCAGCCCAATTCTTGACCTTGGAGTACATGTCCAGTGACTTTGCTGAAGCACAATGTACTAAAGCTTATCCAAGGAGAATACAGTACACACCAGCAGAAGTTTAACTTTCCAGCAACTTATCAAAGGAAAGAACAAAAAGCCATTTAGAAGCAAGTTAAAACAGAAGTTCAGTATTGGCTCATTCCCGCAGTACCAGTTGTAGAAGAAAGGAAGCAATACTACTGGAAAAGGATAGCTTTGTGGAGGGGCTATATCACCAAGTGATTTATCCACAAAACACACAGCTAAATACAGGATGTGAATGAACTGCTGATTGCCACCACTACTAAAAGAAGCACCAAGAAGGGGCAGTGTCCTTAGTGAAGTTTCTGGAAGACCAAGACTGCAGAGCCTCAGAAGGAGAAATTGCAGCTAGTCAAGCAAGAGTTAATCTTCCTAGGACACTCAAGGTACCAGACATCTAACAAAAGTGAAAAGGAAAAGATTCAGACTGCAAGCTAAGATGCCAACTAGTGTCAAGCAAGTCAGATGATCATTCCTGGGCCTAGTAGGATACTACAGAACACGGATACCTCTAGCACCAGTCTACATGCAAGCATTGTATGACAACACTGAAAGGGAGGAGGGTCCGCATCCTACATACAGCAACAGATGAATTAGGCTATTGAACAGTTGGAAACAGCAGTTGCCTCATCTCAAGCCCTAGAACTACCTGACTATTAAAGAAGGAGGCCATATATAGAAGTCCTTATGCAAAATCATGGACTGAGGTGAAGACCAGTGGCCTACAACTTAAGCAAACTTGACAGCGGTAATCAAAGAGCACCTACCGGCATCAGAGCAGTGATAGCAGCAACAGCCCTAGAAGAGTATAAGAGCACAGACACCGTGATGAATCAGAAGTCCTAGAAGAGGACAAGAGCACAGGCATAGTGCTGAATCATGAACTTATCATCCAGGGTCCACATGCAGGTACAGAGAAGCTTCAACAAGCAAGAACCAAACACCTGTCAGTGGCAAGGCTGACCATGTATGAAGTAGCACTGCCAAAATGCGACAAGTAACCATCAGAAGATGTATTACCCTCAACGCAGCAACCCTTTTCCAACATTAATCAATAAAGGTGTTGAATCTCAAGATTCAAAAGGAGGGACGATTACCCCAAGGGGGAGCCACCAGTCCATCAGATTTCTCAGAGGCAATGGCATTAATCCTACAGAAATGGAGACCACACTTTACAGACACCCAGTTAGTTCAATATGTCGATGATCTGCTTATTGCTGCACAGACAGAAGAGAAGTGCAAAAAAGGAAACAGTATCACTACTCATCTTTTTGGCAGAAGAAGATTGCAGAGTGTCAAAAGACAAGCTTCAGCTAGTACAGAAAAAAGTTGTCTTCTTAGGACACTGCATATCTCAAGGAACAAGGCATCTTACTGATGAAAGAACAAAGGCAATAACTCAAGCAAAAACCCCAAGAACATTAAATGAAATCAGAGCTTTTCTGGGCCTTATTGGTTATTGCAGAGAATGGATTCCCTCGGCCTCATTACTGATGCAACCCCTATATGAATTAATAAAAAAGGAGGCGTCAGCAGAAAACAGGGACACCATTGAAGAAGCAGTAAGACAACTAAAGCAAGCCATAATCACAGCCCCAGCATTGGGATTGCCTGATTACAAAAAGCCTTTTAACCTATTCTGCCATGAAAACAGAGGGCATTCTTTAGGGGTGCTCACCCAGAAATACGGACCAAAACAAAGACCAGTGGCATACTATTCAGCCCAGCTGGATCCGATTATCAGAGGAGCACCATCCTGTGTCCGAGCAGTGGCAGCAGCAGCAATAATGAAGGAAAAGGTGACAGACATCATTGTGTTTGATCATCCACTGTGTATACAAGTACCGCACGCTGTAACAGAAATATTAAGTCAAGAAAATAGCAAGCATCTTTCTGCAGCCAGACTTACCAAATATGAAGTGATTGCCTAGCCCTCATGGAATTAGAGACTTTACCTCTCCCTAATGTCCAAGATACACCATTGGACAATCCAGACATGAACCTGTTCGTCGATGGATCAAGATATTATGATAATGGATCCCCAAAGACAGGATATGCAGTAACAACTGAAACTGAAGTCATAGACTCTGGAGCATTGCTACCAAGCATGTCAGCACAAGAAGCAGAACTCATAGCAATGACCAAAGCCTGCATACATGCTGAAAACATGACAGCTAACATCTAGTCCCAAGATTACGCTGTTATATGGAAAAGTAGGGACTTCAAAAGTGCAAACGGAAAACCCATCAAACATGCCAGTTTGATTATGGAACTCTTCAGAGCATTGGAACTACCTAAAAGAATTGGAATAATCAAGGTACAAGCACATACTAAGAGCCAAACCATGGAAGCTAAAGGAAATGCATTTGCAGATGCAGAAGCCAAGAGAATTGCCTTACAATCAAAAGAACTTGAGCAAGTCTTAGTAGCTCAAGACGTGAAGCAAATGCCTAGTGAACAGGAGCTGATCAAAATTCAACAACAAGCATCACAAGGAGAAAAGGAGAAATGGAGACGATTGGGGGCAGAAGAAGATGAACATGGACTTTGGAAGTCAAGAGAATTGAAGTACTGTCTACCAGCAGCTCTATTTCCACCTATGTTACAAGTAGCTCATGGACAAGTACACCATTCAAAGGAAGCCACGGTGAATAGAGTACAAGAGCATTGGATAGCTCCAGGCTTCAATAAAGCTGCAACAAACTTTGTAGCAGGATGCTGGATCTGTGGAATCAGCAATCCAGGAAAAAGAACCCAGACACCTCTAGGAACTATACCCAAAGCCTCTTACCCATTTGAAAGACTACAAATTGACTATATACAGTGGCGACGAAGCAGTCCATATGAATATGTACTAGTAGCAACGGACATGTTTAGTCACTGGGCCGAAGCCTGGCCAGTAAGCAAAGCCACAGCAAAAACCACTGCAAAGAAACTGATAGCAGAAGTAGTATGTAGATTTGGGATACCTGAGGTTATAGAATCGGATAGAGGTACACATTTCACAGGAGAAGTCATGCAGCATATAATGAAAGATTTGGGGGTACAGCAGGCCTTCCATGTGCCTTACCAGCCCCAGGCGAGTTGGAGGGGGAATGAAAACTGTCCTACACCCACTACTAGCAATGGTCATAATATTAATAGGGCTGGATGCTTGGAATTGTTATCTTTCCTGCAAATTCCGGAAACATGTGAAAAAAATGGACGCGATCAGGAATGCCCATGAGATTCTTTTCTAACATAGGGAGAAAAAGTAGAATCAAAAAGAGGGGAAATGATGGTGTAAAGGCTTACTTAGCTTAGCGAATATATTGATTCAAGCTTTTTCACATTAACTAAGATATTTACTGCTCCTCACTTCTTTAGGTTCGTGTTTCCTTAGAAGCTTCACAGATATATTATAAGCAACATTGTATTTCAAAGCATGAATTACTCATTGTTATAACGCCAGATGTGTACCAAGGCCAGTCAAGCATATCGCCAAAAGTTCTGAACATTGGGGAGGATTTTGACCTGTCCTGACCTCCAGAAAGGATGTTCCGGGAAAGCTGATAATCGCAAAGCAACAAATATATTTTAATTGCAATTTATAATATATTTTGACAAATGACGTGTTTCAATTTTCAAGACATACATGGTGTATTTTGATTGGCTAAATGTATTGGCACACATGAATCCTTTGTTCTTTTGCTATAAAATAAAGCTATGATGGCCCCTAAGACAGATCAACTATGAACTGCTTAGGTTACACAATGATCCGGTGTCACCTATTCATTCACTGATCTCCAACCGGTTGCTAAGGGGAACAGCATTCTGACTGATGACTGAAGAGAGTTCATAATCAGACCTGAATAGGTTAACATACCCTAACAGCTATAATGTGAATTTCGACTCATCCTGTGTGCTATCATGTGAATTTCGGCTCATTCAGTGTGCTTTAATGTGAATTTCGGGTCATCCTGTGTGCTATAATGTGAATTTCGGGTCATCCTGTGTGCTATAATGTGAATTTCGGGTCATCCTGCGTGCTTTAATGTGAATTTTGGGTCATTCAGTGTGCTATAATGTGAATTTCGGCTCATCCTGTGTGCTATAATATGAATTTTGGCTCATCCTGTGTGCTATAATATGAATTTCGGCTCATTCAGTGTGCTTTAATGTTAATTTTCGGGTCATCCTGTGTGCTATCATGTGAATTTCGGCTCATCCTGTGTGCTATCATGTTAATTTCGGCTCATTCAGTGTGCTTTAATGTGAATTCCGGGTCATCCTGTGTGCTATAATGTGAAAGGTCTAGTATTAAATAGTATAAGAATAGTATAAGGTCTAGTACTAGTATAACCAGTAGTAGATAGTATAAGGGGTCCTACTACACTGAAGGACACCCCCCCTTTTGAGTGGCCACACCCCCTTTTCCGGAGCGCGCGCGCATAATTACACCCTTCACTTTTCCATACCCTTACTTCAAAACTTCCACTTCAACCACTACACCTACATCTATACATACACATCCAGACATCTTTATACACAGTGACACTTATTTGTGTAGGAGATGATGATGGTAAGGTTCATGTGGAATTATAAAGAATGTTCCCAGTATGACATGAAACAGCTGGCGTGTCATGTTGGCACATCCTAGTTTCAATGTTCACGCCCCCCTCATGGCCATTTTTTTCAGAGTGTGCCAGTGGCGTGCGCACATATTTTCCTTTTGTATTTTTTTTTTTTTTTGGGAGGGGGGGGGGGGCGCCATTATTGATCTTGCCCTGGGCTCCAAAAACCCTAGTTACGCCTCTGCCGAGGAGTACTGGGAGAGAACGGCTCCGACTCCGACCGAGGATGCATCAACTTCCAGGAAAAAAGGTTCTTCGAAATTTGGTTGTTGAAGTACCGGGGCTGACATAAAAGCTGATTTCAAGTAGGTGAAAGCTTCCATGGCTTCAGGAGACCACAAACCCGGGTTGGAGCCCTTTCTGGTCAAGGCGGTAATGGGTGCAACTATAGTAGAGAAACCCCTAATGAATTTCCTGTAATAATTCGCAAAGCCCAGGAATCTTTGTATTGCTTTCAAAGAGAGAGGCTGAGTCCAGTCACGAATGGCAAAGAGTTTCTCCGGGTCCATGCGAAGCTCCGTCCCCGAGATGATATAACCGAGGAACGGAATTGATGTTACTTCGAAGGTACATTTGGAGATCTTAGCATAGAGATGATTCTTTCGTAAACGGTGGAGCACCTCTTTGACCTGTGTCCTGTGTTCAGCAAGATCTTTGGAAAAAATCAGTATGTCGTCTAAATATACCAGAACACTTCGATATAACATGTCTCGGAGGATTTTGTTGACGAACCCCTGGAAGACGGCAGGGGCATTACTAAGGCCAAATGGCATCACCAGATATTCATAATGCCCATCCCTGGTATTGAAGGCGGTCTTCCATTCATCCCCTTCTCGGATGCGTATAAGATTATAGGCCCCCCTCAAATCGAGCTTGGAGAAAACACGGGCGCCACGAACCCTATCAAATAACTCTGTGATTAGTGGCAAGGGGTATTTATTCTTGATGGTGATATCGTTTAAGCCGCGGTAGTCGATACATGGTCTCAACCCCCCGTCCTTCTTCTTCACGAAAAAGAAGCCCGCTCCAGCCGGGGAGATAGAGGGGCGAATGAATCCCTTGAGCAGATTGGACTTAATATAGTCCGACATAGCTTGAGTCTCAGGAAGTGACAGAGGATAAGTGCGGCCACGGGGCGGCATCTTCCCTGGGATAAGGTCAATGGGGCAGTCCCAAGGCCTATGGGGTGGTAACTGGACAGCCGCCTGTTCCGAAAACACATCCTTGAACCCTTGATACGCCTCCGGAATATGCTCTTCATCCGACTTAGAAGAGACACGGAGCGGACAGACGGGAGTGAGACAGTTAGCGTGACAAAAAGAACTCCAAGACAGAATTTGAGAAGACTTCCAATCAATGTGGGGATTATGAATTTTGAGCCAAGGCATTCCGAGGACCAGATCATGATGCATTTCCGGAATCGCCAAGAATTCCAGACATTCTTGATGTAGAGCTCCGACCTGCAGCTTAACTGGCTCCGTGCGCCACGTTATGAGACCCTTGGATATTCTAGTACCATTGATAGCCGTCAACGAAATAGGCCGCTCGATAGGCCGTACCTTTAAATCCATGCTTTGGACACAGGAAGAAGAAACGAAGTTCCCCGCAGCTCCGGAATCCAAAAGGGCCTCACAAGACTTGGAGACTGACTTGGTGATTAAAGACACAGGAAGCAAACAATCCAAAGTCGGAGAAGATTTAGTCGTGACCCCCAACTTGACTCCTCCGGAGCAAGCTAGGCCTGCCCGTTTCCCGGACGGGATTTGCAGAATTTGATAAAGTGATCTGCGGCCCCGCAGTACAGACAGAGCTTGCCCTCACGACGACGCTGTCTTTCTTCCGGAGACAATCGGGACCGGTTAATCTGCATGGGTTCATCCGGACTTGGTACCACTGCTTGCCTAGAGGGAGGAAGCTGGAATCTGGAACGCTCCGATCGACTACGTTCACCTCCACGTTCCTGCATCTGGAGATCCACCTTGACGCAGAGAGAAGTCAGTTCCTCTAACAAATCCGGGAGTTCCCTAGTGACCACCTCGTCCTTCAGGCGATCAGAGAGACCGTTCCAGAAAGCAGCTCTCAGGGCGTCATTATTCCAGTGAAGTTCAGAAGCAATGGTCTGAAAATGAACCACGTACTGGCCCACGGATTGGGAGCCCTGACGGATGCGTAGCAAGTCAGAAGAGGCCGTAGTCATCCTGCCGGGCTAGTCGAAAATTCTTCGGAAAGACGTGATGAATTCAGTGTAATTGGAAACCAATGAATCAGATCGTTCCCATAGTGGAGACACCCAATCCAATGCAGATCCCTCAAGCAAAGAAATAATATATGCCACTTTGGACCGGTCTGTGGCAAAATTATGTGCGAGTAGCTCAAAATGAACTTCATATTGGTTTAAGAAACCTCGACAATTTTTTGGATTCCCATTATAACGGGAAGGAGTAGGGAGTTAAAGACGCGGACTGATACCAGCTGATGGTTGAACATTGCTGGGAGCGGCAACTGGTGCGGCTACGGGAACTGGGGCCGGAATTACAGAAGCTAAGGATGCTTGAATCTGATCCAAACGACCGGACAACTCCTGGAGGTACTGCATCACTTGGCCCTGTGCTGCTTCCTGACTTTGCACGCGGGAAGCTAAATTCTGGATGGCACTTGAGTCCGTGTTCCGATCCCCCGGGTCCATGTGGCCTGAGTATACTATCACTGACCTGGTTTGGGAGTGTTGTGGACTCGGGGTTTCTTCCGGTGACCGGGAAGAGGAACCGGAACTGGGCCGCAGCAGAGATGGTCGAATGTAAGTTTTCCTCATGCAGGATTAGGTCGGCAGACAGGAGACACGTGTGGACGCTGGAGGTCTCCTGAAAGACAGAACTTGAAAAGGCGCTGATGAATCAGTGAAGAGTACCGGATGCTGGAGGCACAAACTGCGCTAAAGTGCACTGAGTGCTTGGAGGCACTGAGGTGCTTGGAGGCGCTGAAGTGCTTGGAGGCACTGAGGTGCTTGGAGGCGCTGAAGTGCTTGGAGGCACTGAGGCGCTTGGAGGCACTGAGGTGCTTGGAGGTGCTGAGGCGCTTGGAGGCACTGAGGTGCTTGGAGGCGCTGAAGTGCTTGGAGGCGCTGAGGTGCTTGGAGGCGCTGAGGTGCTTGGAGGCGCTGAGGTGCTTGGAGGCGCTGAGGTGCTTGGAGGCGCTGAGAGGCACTGAGGTGCTTGGAGGCGCTGAGGTGCTTGGAGGCGCTGAGGCGCTTGGAGGCACTGAGGTGCTTGGAGGCGCTGAAGTGCTTGGAGGCACCGAGGTACTTGGAGGCGCTGAGGTGCGTGGAGGCGCTGAAGTGCTTGGAGGCGCTTGGAGGCACTGAGGTGCTTGGAGGCGCTGAAGTGCTTGGAGGCACTGAGGTGCTTGGAGGCGCTGAGGTGCGTGGAGGCGCTGAAGTGCTTGGAGGCGCTGAGGCGCTTGGAGGCACTGAGGTGCTTGGAGGCGCTGAAGTGCTTGGAGGCACTGAGGTGTTTGGAGGCGCTGAAGTCTGTCTGGGAAGGCTGGAAACCACAGGAATACGGGAGCTCTGGAGATCATAACTTCTGTAGCAGAATAGATGATACTAAGGCGCCGGAGCTCTGCCCTGAGTCTGAATTTGAACTTCCCGCCAGCGTCTGATTGGGCAGCGCTTGATGACGTCACCCGCACCCGCGACGTCCACACTATGAGCGCTGGACGGAGCGCCGGGAGCCGGAGACCGCCAGCGAGGACAGCCGCCCGGAGATCCAGCGCCCCCAGAGAGGTAAGTACGGCGGCCGCGGCGGCTGCATGACAACAGGTTGAATACAAATGTCTATCTATCTATCTATCTATCTATCTATCTATCTATCTATCTATCTCTATCACTGCAAGCAACTGTACTACTATTGTTCATGATAATTTGGCAATTAGGTGGCGCTGATCTCATTATCTAGCCCATTAGCTAGTCTTGTAGTTGGTACAGACCCTTTACACCAAGGGCAAATAAAATGGACAAATAGTACAAATGTGCCTACACTGCATTTGTTCCCCTGAATTGTTACAGAAAAATAACATTCATTATACACTAGCACTGTCATTTATCTGACCATGGAGCTTACTTATTAAATCGGCACTTCTCATCATATTCATTTCCAGCAGCTGGAAGTTACTGCGGAGGACTCGGCTAGAAGCACAGCTATTTATATTGCTTTTCTGAAGGGCAGACGCAGCGCTCTCAGCCACCCTTCTGGAGGTTGTCTTACACTTAGAAATGTAGTGCCTGTTAGCATAATCCCACTGGCTCTCACATATTTTTAAATTGCTATCTTTATTCATTTATTTTCCACTTTAGAAGATAGTGCCACCACAGGGCTGTCTCGGTCAGATACTCTAATCTTAAATAAAATGTATATTATGCTGCCTGTCACGCCAACCTGACTCATCTTCATTTAATGGTTGAACCAGCATCATGACAACATAACTACCATAGGGAAAAAGTACATACCTGTAGGTCCCTCTGGTGGGGAGATTTGGAATGGTACTTTTCAGTCTCATTCAGCGTTAAGAGCAATTTGCACGTTTGTAAAACCATTGCGCACTGCAGGTGAGGCAAATATAAAATGTGCAGAGCGATTTATACTTGGGAAGGGGCGTGTTTTAGCTAGAGATGAGCGGGTTCGGTTCCTCGGAATCCGAACCCGCCCGAACTTCAGCTTTTTTTACACGGATCCGAGCGACTCGGATCTTCCCGCCTTGCTCGGTTAACCCGAGCGCGCCCGAACGTCATCATGACGCTGTCGGATTCTCGCGAGGCTCGGATTCTATCGCGAGACTCGGATTCTATATAAGGAGCCGCGCGTCGCCGCCATTTTACACGTGCATTGAGATTGATAGTGAGAGGACGTGGCTGGCGTCCTCTCCGTTTAGAGAAGAAATAGATAGGAGAGTGAGAGTGAGACAGTGACACTTCATTTACTGGAGCTTAGGAGGAGTACTCAGACAGAGAGTGCAGAATTTTGCTGATAGTATTAGTTAGTTATACTAGTGACAGAGTGAGACAGTGACACTTCATTTACTGGAGCTTAGGAGGAGTACTCAGACAGAGAGTGCAGAATTTTGCTGATAGTATTAGTTAGTTATACTAGTGACTGACCAGTGACCACCAGTGCAGTTTTATATTATTTAATATAATCCGTTCTCTGCCTGAAAAAACGATACACAGTGACTCAGTCACATACCATATCTGTGCTCAGCCCAGTGTGCTGCTGCATCATCTATGTATAATATCTGACTGTGCTCACACAGCTTAATTGTGGGGGAGACTGGGGAGCAGTTAGGTTATAGCAGGAGCCAGGAGTACATATTAAAAAATTAAACAGTGCACACTTTTTTTCTGCAGGAGTGCCACTGCCAGTGTGACTGACCAGTGACCTGACCACCAGTATATAGTATACTATATTGTATTGTGAATGTCTGCCTGTAAAAGTTAAACACACGTCGTGTGACTTGTGTGGTGTTTTTTTATTCTATAAAATAAAAAACTCATTCTGCTGACAGACAGTGTCCAGCAGGTCCGTCATTATATAATATATACCTGTCCGGCTGCAGTAGTGATATATATATATTTTTTATATCATTATTTATCATCCAGTCGCAGCAGACACAGTACGGTAGTTCACGGCTGTAGCTACCTCTGTGTCGGCACTCGGCAGTCCATCCATAATTGTATACCACCTACCCGTGGTTTTTTTTTTCTTTCTTCTTTATACATACTACATCTCATTATCATCCAGTCTATATTAGCAGCAGACACAGTACAGTACGGTAGTCCACGGCTGTAGCTACCTCTGTGTCGGCACTCGGCAGTCCGTCCATAATTGTATACCACCTACCCGTGGTTTTTTTTTTCTTTCTTCTTTATACATACTACATCTCATTATCATCCAGTCTATATTAGCAGCAGACACAGTACGGTAGTCCACGGCTGTAGCTACCTCTGTGTCGGCACTCGGCAGTCCGTCCATAATTGTATACCACCTACCCGTGGTTTTTTTTCTCTTTCTTCTTTATACATACTACATCTCATTATCATCCAGTCTATATTAGCAGCAGACACAGTACAGTACGGTAGTCCACGGCTGTAGCTACCTCTGTGTCGGCACTCGGCAGTCCGTCCATAATTGTATACCACCTACCCGTGGTTTTTTTTTTCTTTCTTCTTTATACATACTACATCTCATTATCAACCAGTCTATATTAGCAGCAGACACAGTACGGTAGTCCACGGCTGTAGCTACCTCTGTGTCGGCACTCGGCAGTCCATCCATAATTGTATACCACCTACCCGTGGTTTTTTTTTTCTTTCTTCTTTATACATACTACATCTCATTATCATCCAGTCTATATTAGCAGCAGACACAGTACAGTACGGTAGTCCACGGCTGTAGCTACCTCTGTGTCGGCACTCGGCAGTCCATCCATAATTGTATACCACCTACCCGTGGTTTTTTTTTTCTTTCTTCTTTATACATACTACATCTCATTATCATCCAGTCTATATTAGCAGCAGACACAGTACAGTACAATAGTCCACGGCTGTAGCTACCTCTGTGTCGGCACTCGGCAGTCCGTCCATAATTGTATACCACCTACCCGTGGTTTTTTTTCTTTCTTCTTTATACATACTACATCTCATTATCAACCAGTCTATATTAGCAGCAGACACAGTACAGTAGTCCACGGCTGTAGCTACCTCTGTGTCGGCACTCGGCAGTCTGTCCATAATTGTATACCACCTACCCGTGGTTTTTTTTTTCTTTCTTCTTTATACATACTACATCTCATTATCATCCAGTTTATATTAGCAGCAGACACAGTACAGTACGGTAGTCCACGGCTGTAGCTACCTCTGTGTCGGCACTCGGCAGTCCGTCCATAATTGTATACCACCTACCCGTGGTTTTTTTTTTCTTTCTTCTTTATACATACTACATCTCATTATCAACCAGTCTATATTAGCAGCAGACACAGTACGGTAGTCCACGGCTGTAGCTACCTCTGTGTCGGCACTCGGCAGTCCATCCATAATTGTATACCACCTACCCGTGGTTTTTTTTTTCTTTCTTCTTTATACATACTACATCTCATTATCATCCAGTCTATATTAGCAGCAGACACAGTACAGTACGGTAGTCCACGGCTGTAGCTACCTCTGTGTCGGCACTCGGCAGTCCGTCCATAATTGTATACCACCTACCCGTGGTTTTTTTTTCTTTCTTCTTTATACATACTACATCTCATTATCATCCAGTCTATATTAGCAGCAGACACAGTACAGTACGGTAGTCCACGGCTGTAGCTACCTCTGTGTCGGCACTCGGCAGTCCATCCATAATTGTATACCACCTACCCGTGGTTTTTTTTTTCTTTCTTCTTTATACATACTACATCTCATTATCATCCAGTCTATATTAGCAGCAGACACAGTACAGTACGGTAGTCCACGGCTGTAGCTACCTCTGTGTCGGCACTCGGCAGTCCATCCATAATTGTATACCACCTACCCGTGGTTTTTTTTTCTTTCTTCTTTATACATACTACATCTCATTATCATCCAGTCTATATTAGCAGCAGACACAGTACAGTACAATAGTCCACGGCTGTAGCTACCTCTGTGTCGGCACTCGGCAGTCCATCCATAATTGTATACTAGTATCCATCCATCTCCATTGTTTACCTGAGGTGCCTTTTAGTTGTGCCTATTAAAATATGGAGAACAAAAATGTTGAGGTTCCAAAATTAGGGAAAGATCAAGATCCACTTCCACCTCGTGCTGAAGCTGCTGCCACTAGTCATGGCCGAGACGATGAAATGCCAGCAACGTCGTCTGCCAAGGCCGATGCCCAATGTCATAGTACAGAGCATGTCAAATCCAAAACACCAAATATCAGTAAAAAAAGGACTCCAAAACCTAAAATAAAATTGTCGGAGGAGAAGCGTAAACTTGCCAATATGCCATTTACCACACGGAGTGGCAAGGAACGGCTGAGGCCCTGGCCTATGTTCATGGCTAGTGGTTCAGCTTCACATGAGGATGGAAGCACTCAGCCTCTCGCTAGAAAACTGAAAAGACTCAAGCTGGCAAAAGCACCGCAAAGAACTGTGCGTTCTTCGAAATCCCAAATCCACAAGGAGAGTCCAATTGTGTCGGTTGCGATGCCTGACCTTCCCAACACTGGACGTGAAGAGCATGCGCCTTCCACCATTTGCACGCCCCCTGCAAGTGCTGGAAGGAGCACCCGCAGTCCAGTTCCTGATAGTCAGATTGAAGATGAAGATGTTGAAGTACACCAGGATGAGGAGGATATGGGTGTTGCTGGCGCTGGGGAGGAAATTGACCAGGAGGATTCTGATGGTGAGGTGGTTTGTTTAAGTCAGGCACCCGGGGAGACACCTGTTGTCCGTGGGAGGAATATGGCCGTTGACATGCCTGGTGAAAATACCAAAAAAATCAGCTCTTCAGTGTGGAGGTATTTCAACAGAAAAGCGGACAACAGGTGTCAAGCCGTGTGTTGCCTTTGTCAAGCTGTAATAAGTAGGGGTAAGGACGTTAACCACCTCGGAACATCCTCCCTTATACGTCACCTGCAGCGCATTCATAATAAGTCAGTGACAAGTTCAAAAACTTTGGGCGACAGCGGAAGCAGTCCACTGACCAGTAAATCCCTTCCTCTTGTAACCAAGCTCACGCAAACCACCCCACCAACTCCCTCAGTGTCAATTTCCTCCTTCCCCAGGAATGCCAATAGTCCTGCAGGCCATGTCATTGGCAATTCTGACGAGGCCTCTCCTGCCTGGGATTCCTCCGATGCATCCTTGCGTGTAACGCCTACTGCTGCTGGCGCTGCTGTTGTTGCTGCTGGGAGTCGATGGTCATCCCAGAGGGGAAGTCGTAAGCCCACTTGTACTACTTCCAGTAAGCAATTGACTGTCCAACAGTCCTTTGCGAGGAAGATGAAATATCACAGCAGTCATCCTGCTGCAAAGCGGATAACTGAGGCCTTGACAACTATGTTGGCGTTAGACGTGCGTCCGGTATCCGCCGTTAGTTCACAGGGAACTAGACAATTTATTGAGGCAGTGTGCCCCCGTTACCAAATACCATCTAGGTTCCACTTCTCTAGGCAGGCGATACCGAGAATGTACACGGACGTCAGAAAAAGACTCACCAGTGTCCTAAAAAATGCAGTTGTACCCAATGTCCACTTAACCACGGACATGTGGACAAGTGGAGCAGGGCAGGGTCAGGACTATATGACTGTGACAGCCCACTGGGTAGATGTATGGACTCCCGCCGCAAGAACAGCAGCGGCGGCACCAGTAGCAGCATCTCGCAAACGCCAACTCTTTCCTAGGCAGGCTACGCTTTGTATCACCGCTTTCCAGAATACGCACACAGCTGAAAACCTCTTACGGCAACTGAGGAAGATCATCGCGGAATGGCTTACCCCAATTGGACTCTCCTGTGGATTTGTGGCATCGGACAACGCCAGCAATATTGTGTGTGCATTAAATATGGGCAAATTCCAGCACGTCCCATGTTTTGCACATACCTTGAATTTGGTGGTGCAGAATTTTTTAAAAAACGACAGGGGCGTGCAAGAGATGCTGTCGGTGGCCAGAAGAATTGCGGGACACTTTCGGCGTACAGAAGACTGGAGCACCACCAAAAACTACTGAACCTGCCCTGCCATCATCTGAAGCAAGAAGTGGTAACGAGGTGGAATTCAACCCTCTATATGCTTCAGAGGTTGGAGGAGCAGCAAAAGGCCATTCAAGCCTATACAATTGAGCACGATATAGGAGGTGGAATGCACCTGTCTCAAGCTCAGTGGAGAATGATTTCAACGTTGTGCAAGGTTCTGATGCCCTTTGAACTTGCCACACGTGAAGTCAGTTCAGACACTGCCAGCCTGAGTCAGGTCATTCCCCTCATCAGGCTTTTGCAGAAGAAGCTGGAGACATTGAAGGAGGAGCTAACACGGAGCGATTCCGCTAGGCATGTGGGACTTATGGATGGAGCCCTTAATTCGCTTAACAAGGATTCACGGGTGGTCAATCTGTTGAAATCAGAGCACTACATTTTGGCCACCGTGCTCGATCCTAGATTTAAAGCCTACCTTGGATCTCTCTTTCCGGCAGACACAAGTCTGCTGGGGTTGAAAGACCTGCTGGTGAGAAAATTGTCAAGTCAAGCGGAACGCGACCTGTCAACATCTCCTCCTTCACATTCTCCCGCAACTGGGGGTGCGAGGAAAAGGCTCAGAATTCCGAGCCCACCCGCTGACGGTGATGCAGGGCAGTCTGGAGCGACTGCTGATGCTGACATCTGGTCCGGACTGAAGGACCTGACAACGATTACGGACATGTCGTCTACTGTCACTGCATATGATTCTCTCACCATTGAAAGAATGGTGGAGGATTATATGAGTGACCGCATCCAAGTAGGCACGTCACACAGTCCGTACTTATACTGGCAGGAAAAAGAGGCAATTTGGAGGCCCTTGCACAAACTGGCTTTATTCTACCTAAGTTGCCCTCCCACAAGTGTGTACTCCGAAAGAGTGTTTAGTGCCGCCGCTCACCTTGTCAGCAATCGGCGTACGAGGTTACATCCAGAAAATGTGGAGAAGATGATGTTCATTAAAATGAATTATAATCAATTCCTCCGTGGAGACATTGACCAGCAGCAATTGCCTCCACAAAGTACACAGGGAGCTGAGATGGAGGATTCCAGTGGGGACGAATTGGTAATCTGTGAGGAGGGGGATGTACACGGTGATATATCGGAGGATGATGATGAGGTGGACATCTTGCCTCTGTAGAGCCAGTTTGTGCAAGGAGAGATTAATTGCTTCTTTTTTGGTGGGGGTCCAAACCAACCCGTCATTTCAGTCACAGTCGTGTGGCAGACCCTGTCACTGAAATGATGGGTTGGTTAAAGTGTGCATGTCCTGTTTATACAACATAAGGGTGGGTGGGAGGGCCCAAGGACAATTCCATCTTGCACCTCTTTTTTCTTTAATTTTTCTTTGCGTCATGTGCTGTTTGGGGAGGGTTTTTTGGAAGGGCCATCCTGCGTGACACTGCAGTGCCACTCCTAGATGGGCCCGGTGTTTGTGTCGGCCACTAGGGTCGCTTATCTTACTCACACAGTCAGCTACCTCATTGCGCCTCTTTTTTTCTTTGCGTCATGTGCTGTTTGGGGAGGGTTTTTTGGAAGGGCCATCCTGCGTGACACTGCAGTGCCACTCCTAGATGGGCCCGGTGTTTGTGTCGGCCACTAGGGTCGCTTATCTTACTCACACAGTCAGCTACCTCATTGCGCCTCTTTTTTTCTTTGCGTCATGTGCTGTTTGGGGAGGGTTCTTTGGAAGGGCCATCCTGCGTGACACTGCAGTGCCACTCCTAGATGGGCCCGGTGTTTGTGTCGGCCACTAGGGTCGCTTATCTTACTCACACAGTCAGCTACCTCATTGCGCCTCTTTTTTTCTTTGCGTCATGTGCTGTTTGGGGAGGGTTTTTTGGAAGGGCCATCCTGCGTGACACTGCAGTGCCACTCCTAGATGGGCCCGGTGTTTGTGTCGGCCACTAGGGTCGCTTATCTTACTCACACAGTCAGCTACCTCATTGCGCCTCTTTTTTTCTTTGCGTCATTTGCTGTTTGGGGAGGGTTTTTTGGAAGGGCCATCTTGCGTGACACTTCAGTGCCACTCCTCGATGGGCCCGGTGTTTGTGTCGGCCACTAGGGTCGCTTATCTTACTCACACAGTCAGCTACCTCATTGCGCCTCTTTTTTTCTTTGCGTCATGTGCTGTTTGGGGAGGGTTTTTTGGAAGGGCCATCCTGCGTGACACTGCAGTGCCACTCCTAGATGGGCCCGGTGTTTGTGTCGGCCACTAGGGTCGCTTATCTTACTCACACAGTCAGCTACCTCATTGCGCCTCTTTTTTTCTTTGCGTCATGTGCTGTTTGGGGAGGGTTTTTTGGAAGGGCCATCCTGCGTGACACTGCAGTGCCACTCCTAGATGGGCCCGGTGTTTGTGTCGGCCACTAGGGTCGCTTATCTTACTCACACAGTCAGCTACCTCATTGCGCCTCTTTTTTTCTTTGCGTCATGTGCTGTTTGGGGAGGGTTTTTTGGAAGGGCCATCCTGCGTGACACTGCAGTGCCACTCCTAGATGGGCCCGGTGTTTGTGTCGGCCTCTAGGGTCGCTTATCTTACTCACACAGTCAGCTACCTCATTGCGCCTCTTTTTTTCTTTGCGTCAAGTGCTGTTTGGGGAGGGTTTTTTGGAAGGGCCATCCTGCGTGACACTGCAGTGCCACTCCTAGATGGGCCCGGTGTTTGTGTCGGCCACTAGGGTCGCTTATCTTACTCACACAGCGACCTCGGTGCAAATTTTAGGACTAAAAATAATATTGTGAGGTGTGAGGTATTCAGAATAGACTGAAAATGAGTGTAAATTATGGTTTTTGAGGTTAATAATACTTTGGGATCAAAATGACCCCCAAATTCTATGATTTAAGCTGTTTTTTAGGGTTTTTTGAAAAAAACACCCGAATCCAAAACACACCCGAATCCGACAAAAAAAATTCGGTGAGGTTTTGCCAAAACGCGGTCGAACCCAAAACACGGCCGCGGAACCGAACCCAAAACCAAAACACAAAACCCGAAAAATTTCCGGCGCTCATCTCTAGTTTTAGCTTAATTCTATATCTCAGAGTAAAAACAGAGCTGCCCAGTCTTTGTTCTGTGCTAACTGCAAAAGCAGACAGTATTTTTCCTGCATGCTTAAATATTATATGGCTTGTTCCAGAAGCAAATCCCTCCTTTTTCTGCTCTTACCCCCAAATCTGAATAAGGCCTTATATTAGTAATGCAACTCTAGGAAGCATTATTACAACTTATGTATATTTTACTGCGACGGCAGGATGAACATAACAGATTGAGATGGAGCTATAACCATACCTTCCAAATGAACCATTTTCCTGGAACTGTCCTACTGTTCTGGGGGAGGCAGGGGTAAACACAATTTTTCCAGGGATGTTTCCAAATTTTATATATATATATATATATATATATAGGGGTTAAAGTGAGCCGGAATGGGGCGGAACTGCGTTCTGTCAGTTCCACTTGGAGAAGGAACGCAGGTCCGCCTCCTCCGGCTCACCTCACCCGATGTGTGTCGGCGCCGCACAGGGAGATGCTGGGCGCCCACTGACATTGTGTTACCAGCGGCGCCCGGCTCTCCCTGCACAGCGGAAGCCGGCGGCAGGAGCTCACTACTGGTACTGAGCGTCCATAGCAGACACATAGAAGGTCTCCTTTCTAAAGTGACCCTTCAGTACCTGGGTTTCCGAATTTTTGTACAAGTTACCTCACCATAAGGCTACACTGATTGTTCATCAGAAAGCCTCGTGTTATATAGGAGTTTCCATCATGCGTGTATGAACAAGTTTTGTCGCATTATACTTTTTGTATAAACAACTATACTTCTCAGTCACTTGAGAGAAAGCCCTGATGAAGTCTTTTGTATAAGACGAAACGCGTTGGATTGTCTGTGTTGTGAAGCTATCTCCGAACCAACTGTAAGGAGAAGGAGGAGATTGTTGTGAACCTTCAACATTTTGTATTCAGCGCTAAGAGTCATACATCCTAAAGTGTGGAATAATAATACATCTCCTCTGTATTGATTTGAATATGTTTTTAATAAATGTTTTATGATGGAACATGTTATTATTTTATGTTTAAAAGCGACAACCAATTTAGGGTTGGAATAGTGGGAGTTGATGTGACTCCTTGGCGCCAATTCTTCTATTGTTGCATATATATATATATATATATATATATATATATAGAAGAACAAACAGATGTCCGTCACTCACGCTTATGAAATGTATACTGGTCCGGTGCACAACCTCTCCATGGAGCATGTAGACGAACGATATGGGTGGCACTCAGAATGAAATAACAGACGACATCCAAACTGGTTCCAGTCGACATGTCGGGGACTGCTCCCCTTTATCAAGACACAACCAGTACCAATGAAACCAACATGTATAAATACAAAACAGTAACTCACCAAACACCAATCACGACATTGCCCACGCCCCCCCGATGCCCGGTAATGACATCACCCACACGATCCCGTCTGAGGAATCACCGTCAGCTGTGAAAGGCGCGCGGTCCTGCGGTGCATTGTATACCGGGTGCCTAGCAACGATCCCAAGGAGTCCTGGCTGACGCTCACTTCCGCTCCTACAGCCCGGCGTCATGACATCAGACGCTCCGTAGCCGAGGGCGGGGAGAGGCCCCGATTCACCCACTGGAATAAGTTGCTAGGCAACCGCACAACACCGAGCAAATGGCGTAATCTAGTGTAAACACAAGTGAAAAAACAAAACATAAACACAATACAAGTGATAAACTGAGTACATGGATATGTCTGTGAACCTAAAGTCCACATACTAAGAAAAATAACAAAAATAAGACATCCGTAGCACAAAGCTCCAAGCCCGTCCCATTCTATAATTGCAAATAGACCTAAAAACACAAGTGAATCAGGCTAGCAATGTCTAGATATTTAAATCAGAAAAGGACAATATCCTGACTAGAACACATAGTACATGCGTTACCCAGGCCAGATCGAAAAATCTACTCAATCCGACCAAGTAGTGCAGATAGTAGTAGTGTAACAATACCAAAATAAACTGAATGATGATTTAAACCAAAACAGAGAATTTTTTTTATAAAAAGCAGTTGAAACTTAAGGCTTCATTCAAGCCATATGGTTGAACTGTTTGACGTTTGTGGATCCACCATGCCTCTTTCTGGAGGAGAGTCCTTCCTCTATCACCTCCCCTCCTATTAGGTGGAACATGGTCAATCATACGGTAACGTATGGTGGCCAATGAATGACCAAAGTTTTTAAAGTGTCTGGCTACTGGTAAATCGCTCCCCTTATCTTGTAAGGCTGCACGAATACTAGATCTGTGCAAAGCAATTCGTTCCTTAAACTGTCGTATACTCTTGCCTACGTATAACTGGCCGCAAGGACACTTGATGTAATATACAATAAACTTGCTGGTGCATGTCAATGCATGCCTAATTTTGAAGGACTTTCCAGATCTGGGATGTTGGAATTCGTCTCCTATCTCCAGGCAACTGCAGGTGGTGCACCCTGTGCACCTGTAGTTGCCAGGTTTCCGTGTAAGGAAATGGGCTGGTCTATCTGGGCCCATCTCTGAAATGTCATTGTGAAATGTCAATGTCCTTGATGTTCCGGCCCCTCCTGTATGAGGCCATCAACGAACTGTCCTTCAATACTCGCAAGTCTTTGTCCCTGGTGATAACCGGCCAGATGTTTTTAGCCTTGGTAACAAGATGTTTACTTGCCGTGGTGAAGTCCTGCGTCCAAATCATCTTATCTTTGATAGACTTCTCTCCCTTCTTCGTTAGTGCTGTCTGTCGTGGAGTAGACAGTGCTTTGGATCTAGCTTTCTGTAAAGATTCCGCTGAATATCCACGCGCTTCAAATTTCCGAGACATGTTCTGGATCTGTAGTTTGGCATCCACTTCATTGTTACAAATCCGTATAATCCTGAGGAACTGCGAGTATGGTAGACTACACTTTAGTGATTCAGGATGATGGCTATTCGCTCTTAGAACCGTGTTCCGATCAGTCGGTTTGTAGTAGATGCTAGTATTGATATTGTGAGCCATGTCCAAGGAGATGGCCACATCTAAATAATGGATGCTTTCAAAACTATATTCGTAGGTAAACTTAATGGCCGAATCCTTTGAGTTGACCTCGTCCATCATGGATTTAAATTCCTGCTCAGCGCCGGCCCAGATCATCAAAATATAGTCGATATAACGACGAAACAGTTTGATGTTACTTGCTGCATCCCTGGTGTCAAAAAATAAACTTTGTTCTACCTCACTCATGAACACGTTAGCGAAACTGGGTGCCACGCAAGATCCCATGGCTGGATATTCAGCGGAATCTTTACAGAAAGCTAGATCCAAAGCACTGTCTACTCCACGACAGACAGCACTAACGAAGAAGGGAGAGAAGTCTATCAAAGATAGGATGATTTGGACGCAGGACTTCACCACGGCAAGTAAACATCTTGTTACCAAGGCTAAAAACATCTGGCCGGTTATCACCAGGGACAAAGACTTGCGAGTATTGAAGGACAGTTCGTTGATGCCCTCATACAGGAGGGGCCGGAACATCAAGGACATTGTAGTCCACAATGACATTTCAGAGATGGGCCCAGATAGACCAGCCCATTTCCTTACACGGAAACCCGGCAACTACAGGTGCACAGGGTGCACCACCTGCAGTTGCCTGGAGATAGGAGATGAATTCCAACATCCCAGATCTGGAAAGTCCTTCAAAATTAGGCATGCATTGACATGCACCAGCAAGTTTATTGTATATTACATCAAGTGTCCTTGCGGCCAATTATACGTAGGCAAGAGTATACGACAGTTTAAGGAACGAATTGCTTTGCACAGATCTAGTATTCGTGCAGCCTTAGAAGATAAGGGGAGCGATTTACCAGTAGCCAGACACTTTAAAAACTTCGGTCATTCATTGGCCACCATACGTTACCGTATGATTGACCATGTTCCCCCTAATAGGAGGGGAGGTGATAGAGGAAGGACTCTCCTCCAGAAAGAGGCATGGTGGATCCACAAACTTCAAACAGTTCAACCATATGGCTTGAATGAAGCCTTAAGTTTCAATTGCTTTTTATAAAAAAAAATTCTCTGTTTTGGTTTAAATCATCATGCAGTTTATTTTGGTATTGTTACATTACTAGTATCTGCACTACTTGGTCGGATTGAGTAGATTTTTCGATCTGGCCTGGGTAATGCATGTACTATGTGTTCTAGTCAGGATATTGTCCTTTTCTGATTTAAATATCTAGACATTGCTAGCCTGATTCACTTGTGTTTAGGTCTATTTGCAATTATAGAATGGGACGGGCTTGGAGCTTTGTGCTACGGATGTGTTATTTTTGTTATTTTTCTTAGTATGTGGACTTTAGGTTCACAGACATATCCATGTACTCAGTTTATCACTTGTATTGTTGTATTGTGTTTATGTTTTGTTTTTTCACTTGTGTTTACACTAGATTACGCCATTTGCTCTGTGTTGTGCGGTTGCCTAGCAACTTATTCCAGTGGGTGAATCGGGGCCTCTCCCCGCCCTCGGCTACGGAGCGTCTGATGTCATGACGCCGGGCCGTAGGAGCGGAAGTGAGCGTCAGCCAGGCCTCCTTGGGATCGTTGCTAGGCACCCGGTGTACACTGCACCGCAGGACCGCGCGCCATACACAGCTGATGGTGATTCCTCACACGGGATCGTGTGGGTGATGTCATTACCGGGCGTCAGGGGGGCGCGGGCAATGTCGTGATTGGTGTTTGGTGAGTTACTGTTTTGTATTTATACATGTTGGTTTCATTGGTACTGGTTGTGTCTTGATAAAGGGGAGCAGTCCCCGAAACGTCGACTGGAACCAGTTTGGATGTCGTCTGTTATTTCATTCTGAGTGCCACCCATATCGTTCGTCTATATATATATATATATATATATATATATATATACAGGGGTTAAAGTGAGCCGGAATGGGGCGGAACTGCGTTCTGTCAGTTCCACTTGGAGAAGGAACGCAGGTCTGCCTCCTCCGGCTCACCTCACCCGATGTGTGCCGGTGCCGCACAGGGAGATGCTGGGCGCCCACTGAGATTGTGTTACCAGCGGCGCCCGGCTCTCCCTGCACAGCGGAAGCCGGGGGCAGGAGCTCACTACTGATCTCCGGCTTCCAGCTCCCGGCTCTGTCAGTGCGCGCTATGAGAGAGACGTCATGACGTCTCTCACATAGTGTTGGTGAGCCGGACGCCAGGAGGATCACAGCGGTCGGACGCGGGAGCGGGGCTTGGTAAGTATGGTGGCTTTAAAAAAAAAACAAAAACGTGTGACTGTATTAGCAGCATGGCTACAGGGGGCTAACCACTGGGGGCAATCTACAGGGGGCAAGCTACAGGGGGATAACCACAGGTGGCAAGCTATAGGGGGATAACCACTGGGGCCATCTACTGGGGGCAAGCTACAGGGGGGCTAACTACTGGTGGCAATCTACTGGGGGCAAACTACTGGGAGCAAGCTACAGGGGGCTAACCACTGGGGGCTTTACTACAAGGGGGCATTACTACTTGGGGCAAACTACTGGGGGCAAACTACATGGGGCTAAACTACAGGGGCTAACTACTGGGGGCATAACTACAGGGGTGCATTACTACTGGGGGCATAACTACAGGGGGGCATTACTACTGGGGGAATTACTACTTGGGGCTAAACTACAGGGGGGCTAAACTACAAGGGGGCAAACTACAGGGGGCATTATTACTGGGAGCATAACTACAGGGGCTAAACTACTGGGGGCATTAATCCTTGGGGCAAACTACATGGGTTAAATGACTGGGGGCATTACTACAGGCAACATTACTACTGGGGGCAATACTACACAGGGGCATTACTAATGGGGGCACTACTAATGAGGGCATTGTAAATGGGGCACTTCATAAGAGGCATCACTCCTGGGGACATAAGGGGCACTACTACTGGGGTATTGCATAAGGGGCACCACTACTACGGGCTCTATGTAAGGGGCACTACCACTGTGGGCACTACCATTACAGTGGACATTGCATAAGGAGCACTACTACTGTGGGATTGTAAAAGGGGCGCTACTGCTGTGGGCATTGTGTATTACGGGGTGCTACTACTGTCGACATTATGTGTATTAGGGGTGCTACTACTGTGGGCATTATTACTATTGTGTGATCTCGCCCCATTCTTTTTGAGACCATGCCTATGGCGCGCGCAATACCTTTATTGCATGGGCGCCGGGGGGGAGGGGGGTGAGTTGCACCTCCTCTCTAGGGCCACTTTAAGCACTGTATATATTAGAGATGAGCGGGTTTGGTTTCTCGGAAACCGAACCCCCCCGAACTTCACCCTTTTTACACGGGTCCGAGGCAGGTTCGAACCTTCCAGCCTTGCTCGGCTAACCCGAGCGCGCCCGAACGTCATCATCCCGCTGTCGGATTTTCGCGAGATTCGGATTCTATATAAGCAGCCGCGCGTCGCCGCCATTTTCACTCGTGCATTGGAGATGATAGGGAGAGGACGTGGCTGGCGTCCTCTCCGTTTATTGTTGAAGTTGATTGGTTTATTGCTTAATTGTGGGGAGGACTGGGGAGCAGCTGTTAGGAGGAGTACAGTGCAGAGTTTTGCTGATAAGTGACCACCAGTTTTTATCCGTTCTCTGCCTGAAAAAAACGCTCCATACCATATCTGTGCTCAGTGTGCTGCATAATATATCTGTGCTGAGTGCTCACACTGCTTAATTGTGGGGACTGGGGAGCAGCTGTATTATATAGCAGGAGTACAGTGCAGAGTTTTGCTGACAGTGACCACCAGTATACGTTGTCTGCCTGAAAAACACTCCATATCTGTGCTCAGTGTGCTGCTTTATTGTGGGGACTGGGGACCACCAGTATAATTAATATTATATAGGAGGAGTACAGTGCAGAGTGCACTGCTGTACCTACCTCTGTGTCGTCATCCATTAAGTATACTATCCATCTACATTCTATACCTGTGATGCATTTTAGTTTTGCAGTTTGCTGACACAGTGACCACCAGTATACTATATATAGCAGTACGGTAGGCCACTGCTGTACCTACCTCTGTGTCGTCATCCATTAAGTATACTATCCATCTACATTCTATACCTGTGGTGCATTTTAGTTTTGCAGTTTGCTGACACAGTGTCCACCAGTATACTATATATAGCAGTACAGTAGGCCACTGCTGTACCTACCTCTGTGTCGTCATCCATTAAGTATACTATCCATCTACATTCTATACCTGTGGTGCATTTTAGTTTTGCAGTTTGCTGACACAGTGACCACCAGTATACTATATATAGCAGTACGGTAGGCCACTGCTGTACCTACCTCTGTGTCGTCATCCATTAAGTATACTATCCATCTACATTCTATACCTGTGGTGCATTTTAGTTTTGCAGTTTGCTGACACAGTGACCACCAGTATACTATATATAGCAGTACGGTAGGCCACTGCTGTACCTACCTCTGTGTCGTCATCCATTAAGTATACTATCCATCTACATTCTATACCTGTGGTGCATTTTAGTTTTGCAGTTTTCTGACACAGTGACCACCAGTATACTATATATAGCAGTACGGTAGGCCACTGCTGTACCTACCTCTGTGTCGTCATCCATTAAGTATACTATCCATCTACATTCTATACCTGTGGTGCACTTTAGTTTTGCAGTTTGCTGACACAGTGACCACCAGTATACTATATATAGCAGTACGGTAGGCCACTGCTGTACCTACCTCTGTGTCGTCATCCATTAAGTATACTATCCATCTACATTCTATACCTGTGGTGCATTTTAGTTTTGCAGTTTGCTGACACAGTGTCCACCAGTATACTATATATAGCAGTACGGTAGGCCACTGCTGTACCTACCTCTGTGTCGTCATCCATTAATTATACTATCCATCTACATTCTATACCTGTGGTGCATTTTAGTTTTGCAGTTTGCTGACACAGTGTCCACCAGTATACTCTATATAGCAGTACGGTAGGCCACTGCTGTACCTACCTCTGTGTCATCATCCATTAAGTATACTATCCATCTACATTCTATACCTGTGGTGCATTTTAGTTTTGCAGTTTGCTGACACAGTGACCACTAGTATACTATATATAGCAGTACGGTAGGCCACTGCTGTACCTACCTCTGTGTCGTCATCCATTAAGTATACTATCCATCTACATTCTATTCCTGTGGTGCATTATAGTTTTGTAGTTTGCTGACACAGTGACCACCAGTATCCTATATATAGCAGTACGGTAGGCCACTGCTGTACCTACCTCTGTGTCGTCATCCATTAAGTATACTATCCATCTACATTCTATACCTGTGGTGCATTTTAGCTTTGCAGTTTGCTGACACAGTGACCACCAGTATACTATATATAGCAGTACGGTAGGCCACTGCTGTACCTACCTCTGTGTCGTCAACCATTAAGTATACTATCCATCTACATTCTATACCTGTGGTGCATTTTAGTTTTGCAGTTTGCTGACACAGTGACCACCAGTATACTATATATAGCAGTACGGTAGGCCACTGCTGTACCTACCTCTGTGTCGTCAAGTATACTATCCATCCATACCTGTGGTGCATTTCAGTTGTGCGCAGTAAATATAGTAGTAGGCCATTGCTATTGATACTGGCATATAATTCCACACATTAAAAATGGAGAAAAAAATGTGGAGGTTAAAATAGGGAAAGATCAAGATCCACTTCCACCTCGTGCTGAAGCTGCTGCCACTAGTCATGGCCGAGACGATGAAATGCCATCAACGTCGTCTGCCAAGGCCGATGCCCAATGTCATAGTACAGAGCATGTAAAATCCAAAACACAAAAGTTCAGTAAAATGACCCAAAAATCAAAATTAAAAGCGTCTGAGGAGAAGCGTAAACTTGCCAATATGCCATTTACGACACGGAGTGGCAAGGAACGGCTGAGGCCCTGGCCTATGTTCATGGCTAGTGGTTCAGCTTCACATGAGGATGGAAGCACTCATCCTCTCGCTAGAAAAAAGAAAAGACTTAAGCTGGCAAAAGCACAGCAAAGAACTGTGCGTTCTTCTAAATCACAAATCCCCAAGGAGAGTCCAATTGTGTCGGTTGCGATGCCTAACCTTCCCAACACTGGACGGGAAGAGCTTGCGCCTTCCACCATTTGCACGCCCTCTGCAAGTGCTGGAAGGAGCACCCGCAGTCCAGTTCCTGATAGTCAAATTGAAGATGTCACTGTTGAAGTACACCAGGATGAGGATATGGGTGTTGCTGGCGCTGGGGAGGAAATTGACAAGGAGGATTCTGATGGTGAGGTGGTTTGTATAAGTCAGGCACCCGGGGAGACACCTGTTGTCCGTGGGAGGAATATGGCCATTGACATGCCTGGTCAAAATACAAAAAAAAATCAGCTCTTCGGTGTGGAATTATTTCAACACAAATGTGGACAACAGGTGTCAAGCCGTGTGTTGCCTTTGTCAAGCTGTAATAAGTAGGGGTAAGGACGTTAACCACCTCGAAACATCCTCCCTTATACGTCACCTGCAGTGCATTCATCATAAGTCAGTGACAAGTTCAAAAACTTTGGGTGACAGCGGAAGCAGTCCACTGACCACTAAATCCCTTCCTCTTGTAACCAAGCTCCTGCAAACCACACCACCAACTCCCTCAGTGTCAATTTCCTCCTTACCCAGGAAAGCCAATAGTCCTGCAGGCCATGTTACTGTCAAGTCTGACGAGTCCTCTCCTGCCTGGGATTCCTCCGATGCATCCTTGAGTGTAACGCCTACTGCTGCTGGCGCTGCTGTTGTTGCTGCTGGGAGTCGATCGTCATCCAAGAGGGGAAGTCGGAAGACCACTTGTACTACTTCCAGTAAGCAATTGACTGTCCAACAGTCCTTTGCGAGGAAGATGAAATATCACAGCAGTCATCCTGCTGCAAAGCAGATAACTCAGGCCTTGGCAGCCTGGGCGGTGAGAAACGTGGTTCCGGTATCCATCGTTAATTCAGAGGCAACTATAGACTTGATTGAGGTACTGTGTCCCCGGTACCAAATACCATCTAGGTTCCATTTCTCTAGGCAGGCGATACCGAAAATGTACACAGACCTCAGAAAAAGACTCACCAGTGTCCTAAAAAGTGCAGTTGTACCCAATGTCCACTTAACCACGGACATGTGGACAAGTGGAGCAGGGCAGACTCAGGACTATATGACTGTGACAGCCCACTGGGTAGATGTATTGCCTCCCGCAGCAAGAACAGCAGCGGCGACACCAGTAGCAGCATCTCGCAAACACCAAGTCGTTCCTAGGCAGGCTACGCTTTGTATCACCGCTTTCCATAAGAGGCACACAACTGACAACCTCTTACGGGAATTGAGGAAGATCATCGCAGAATGGCTTACCCCAATTGGACTCTCCTGGGGATTTGTGACATCGGACAACGCCAGCAATATTGTGCGTGCATTACATCTGGGCAAATTCCAGCACGTCCCATGTTTTGCACATACATTGAATTTGGTGGTGCAGAATTATTTAAAAAACGACAGGGGCGTGCAAGAGATGCTGTCGGTGGCCCGAAGAATTGCGGGCCACTTTCGGCATTCAGGCACCGCGTACAGAAGACTGGAGCACCACCAAACATTCCTGAACCTGCCCTGCCATCATCTGAAGCAAGAGGTGGTAAGTGGTAACGAGGTGGAATTCAACCCTCTATATGCTTCAGAGGATGGAGGAGCAGCAAAAGGCCATTCAAGCCTATACATCTGCCCACGATATAGGCAAAGGAGGGGGAATGCACCTGACTCAAGCGCAGTGGAGAATGATTTCAACGTTGTGCAAGGTTCTGCAACCCTTTGAACTTGCCACACGTGAAGTCAGTTCAGACACTGCCAGCCTGAGTCAGGTCATTCCCCTCATCAGGCTTTTGCAGAAGAAGCTGGAGACATTGAAGGAGGAGCTAAAACAGAGCGATTCCGCTAGGCATGTGGGACTTGTGGATGGAGCCCTTAATTCGCTTAACCAGGATTCACGGGTGGTCAATCTGTTGAAATCAGAGCACTACATTTTGGCCACCGTGCTCGATCCTAGATTTAAAACCTACGTTGTATCTGTCTTTCCGGCAGACACAAGTCTGCAGAGGTTCAAAGACCTGCTGGTGAGAAAATTGTCAAGTCAAGCGGAACGTGACCCGTCAACATCTCCTCCTTCACTTTCTCCCGCAACTGGGGGTGCGAGGAAAAGGCTAAGAATTCCTAGCCCACCCGGTGGCGGTGATGCAGGGCAGTCTGGAGCGAGTGCTGACATCTGGTCCAGACTGAAGGACCTGCCAATGATTACTGACATGTCGTCTACTGTCACTGCATATGATTCTCTCACCATGGAAAGAATGGTGGAGGATTATATGAGTGACCGCATCCAAGTAGGCACGTCAGACAGTCCGTACGTATACTGGCAGGAAAAAGAGGCAATTTGGAGGCCCTTGCACAAACTGGCTTTATTCTACCTAAGTTGCCCTCCCTCCAGTGTGTACTCCGAAAGAGTGTTTAGTGCAGCCGCTCACCTTGTCAGCAATCGGCGTACGAGGTTACTTCCAGAAAATGTGGAGAAGATGATGTTCATCAAAATGAATTATAATCAATTCCTCCGTGGAGACATTCACCAGCAGCAATTGCCTCCAGAAAGTACACGGGGACCTGAGATGGTGGATTCCAGTGGGGACGAATTAATAATCTGTGAGGAGGGGGATGTACACAGTGAAAGGGGTGAGGAATCGGAGGATGATGATGAGGTGGACATCTTGCCTCTGTAGAGCCAGTTTGTGCAAGGAGAGATTGATTGCTTCTTTTTTGATGGGGGCCCAAACCAACCAGTCATTTCAGTCACAGTCGTGTGGCAGACCCTGTCGCTGAAATGATGGGTTCGTTAAAGTGTGCATGTCCTGTTTATACAACATAAGGGTGGGTGGGAGGGCCCAAGGACAATTCCATCTTGCACCTCTTTTTCTTTCATTTTTCTTTGCATCATGTGCTGTTTGGGGACAATTTTTTGGAAGTGCCATCCTGTCTTGATTGACACTGCAGTGCCACTCCTAGATGGGCCAGGTGTTTGTGTCGGCCACTTGTGTCGCTTAGCTTAGTCACACAGCCACCTTGGTGCGCCTCTTTTTTTCTTTGCATCATGTGCTGTTTGGGTACAATTTTTTTGAAGTGCCTTCCTGCCTGACACTGCAGTGCCACTCCTAGATGGGCCAGGTGTTTGTGTCGGCCACTTGTGTCGCTTAGCTTAGTCACACAGCCACCTTGGTGCGCCTCTTTTTTTCTTTGCATCATGTGCTGTTTGGGGACAATTTTTTTGAAGTGCCATCCTGCCTGACACTGCAGTGCCACTCCTAGATGGGCAAGGTGTTTGCGTCGGCCACTTGTGTCGCTTAGCTTAGTCACACAGCCACCTTGGTGCGCCTCTTTTTTCTTTGCATCATGTGCTGTTTGGGGACAATTTTTTGTAAGTGCCATCCTGTCTTGATTGACACTGCAGTGCCACTCCTAGATGGGCCAGGTGTTTGTGTCGGCCACTTGTGTCGCTTAGCTTAGTCACACAGCGACCTTGGTGCGCCTCTTTTTTTCTTTGCATCATGTGCTGTTTGGGGACAATTTTTTGGAAGTGCCATCCTGCCTGACACTGCAGTGCCACTCCTAGATGGGCCAGGTGTTTGTGTCGGCCACTTGTGTCGCTTAGCTTAGTCACACAGCCACCTTGGTGCGCCTCTTTTTTTCTTTGCATCATGTGCTGTTTGGGGACAATTTTTTGGAAGTGCCATCCTGTCTTGATTGACACTGCAGTGCCACTCCTAGATGGGCCAGGTGTTTGTGTCGGCCACTTGTGTCGCTTAGCGTAGTCAAACAGCCACCTTGGTGCTCCTCTTTTTTTCTTTGCATCATGTGCTGTTTGGGGACAATTTTTTGGAAGTGCCATCCTGTCTTGATTGACACTGCAGCGCCACTCCTAGATGGGCCAGGTGTTTGTGTCGGCCACTTGTGTCGCTTAGCTTAGCCGTCCAGCGACCTCTGTGCAAATTGTAGGACTAAAAATAATATTGTGAGGTGTGAGGTGTTCAGAATAGACTGGAAATGAGTGGAAATTATGGTAATTGAGGTTAGTAATACTATGGGATCAAAATGACCCCCAAATTCTATGATTTAAGCTGTTTTTTAGGGTTTTTTGAAAAAAACACCCGAATCCAAAACACACCCGAATCCGACAAAAAAATTTCGGTGAGGTTTTGACAAAACGCGTCCGAATCCAAAACACGGCCGCGGAACCGAATCCAAAACCAAAACACGAAACCCGAAAAATGTCCGGTGCACATCACCAGTATATATATATTCTTGCTTGGACCAAGCACGTGCAGAAGGAAATTTGACCAACAAACTTTGTGAGGCTTTGAATCAGGAACACCCACTGGTCCCTATCTTTTTCACCGTCCCCAAAATTCATAAGTACCCGACCACGCCACCTGGGAGGCCCATCATTGCAGCTAGGGAATCCATCTTTCAGCCGGTTTCTATCTTTTTGGATTAAATTCTTCAACCCTTAATAGTGAAACATGAACATTTTATTAAAGACACTACCAGTTTTTTTGAACGTCTCATCCCACTAGTTGACTTACCTGCTAACACATTAATTTGTGTAATAGATGTCAATAGCCTTTACACGAGTATTCCGCATGAGGCCGGTTTACAAGCAATGAGAAGTTTCCTGATAAAAGAGAAGATGGACACGGTGGATATAGATGTGTTTATGAATTTACTTTCTATGACACTGAAGAAAAATGTCTTCCTATTCAATGGCAGCTTCTTTCTTCAGAGGACAGGATGTGCGATGGGGAGCAATGTCTCCCCATCGTTTGTTTCAGGAAGAGGAGTCAGTGTTCTTCAGTGATGCATTTGTTGCACAACATATCATATGGGCCCTCATTCCGAGTTGTTCGCTCGGTATTTTTCATCGCATCGCAGTGAAAATCCGCTTAGTACGCATGCGCAATGTTCGCACTGCGACTGCGCCAAGTAACTTTACTATGAAGAAAGTAATTTTACTCACGGCTTTTTCTTCGCTCCGGCGATCGTAATGTGATTGACAGGAAATGGGTGTTACTGGGCGGAAACACGGCGTTTCAGGGGCGTGTGGCTGAAAACGCTACCGTTTCCGGAAAAAACGCAGGAGTGGCCGGGGAAACGGTGGGAGTGGTTGGGCGAACGCTGGGTGTGTTTGTGACGTCAACCAGGAACGACAAGCACTGAACTGATCGCACAGGCAGAGTAAGTCTGGAGCTACTCTGAAACTGCTAAGTAGTTAGTAATCGCAATATTGCGAATACATCGGTCGCAATTTTAAGAAGCTAAGATTCACTCCCAGTAGGCGGCGGCTTAGCGTGTGTAACTCTGCTAAATTCGCCTTGCGACCGATCAACTCGGAATGAGGGCCATTATTCACCAGGTACATCGACGATTTATTCCTGTTATGGACAGGGGGGAAGGAGGCATTTGTACAGTTGATGCAGAAAACGAATGCTAGATCCTCGCCCATTAAATATACCTATCAAATTAGTGAAACATCTTTGAATTATCTAGACGTTCAGGTCACATTGGTGGATAGTAAACTTAACACGAGTCTGTATTCCAAACCTGCGGATAAAAATGTGCTCCTTCGAGCCAATAGCCATCACCCTAAACCCCTGAAAGAAGGACTTCCACGATCGCAGATGATCAGAGCATCCAGAATCATAAGCGACCGTTCCACTCTGGATCAGGAGCTGGATAAAATGATTGCTAAATTTACTGTTAGAGGATACGATCAGCGGAAATTAAAACTACAAAAGGCAGAAATCATGATGATCCCAAGAGAGACTCTGTTGAAACCGTCTATTAAGGAAGATAAACGAATTATTCCATTTGTTAACAGATTTCACATCGCTAGCCCAGTCATTCAAAGGGCTTAAAGGGCACTGTGGGCCATTGTGTCAACAGATAATTCCCTGCTGGGGGTTTAGGGACAAACGTCCTATGATGTGCTTCTCCAGAGGTCAGAACATTAAAGATATTATAGTTCATTCTGATATTATAGGGTTTCAGACAAGGGGGTATATTTACTAAGCTCCCGATTTTGACCGAGATGCCGTTTTTTCTTCAAAGTGTCATCTCGGTTAATCTCGGTCATTTACTAAACACTAATCACGGCAGTGATGAGGGCATTCGTAATTTTTTGCAAGTTCAGGTAAAAAATTACGAATGAATACACCATCGGTCAAAACGCGTCTGTTTAAGTATGAATCTCGGTCATTTACTAAGAAGTGCAAAGCCAAAAAAGAACAAACACTGCCGTGAAAAATTTCAACTCGTAAAAAAGTGCTAAAAAAAAACAGAACTTTTTTTTTAATTCGTGATTGGATAGGCATGCACGGATCCATGAGATCCGTGCATGTATATCAGTGGGAAGGGGTGGGAAAGTGCTTATTTTTTTAAAAAAAATTGCGTGGGGTCCCCCCTCCTAAGCATAACCAGCCTCGGGCTCTTTGAGCCGATCCTGGTTGCAGAAATATGGTGAAAAAAATGACAGGGGTTCCCCCATATTTAAGCAACCAGCATCGGGCTCTGCGCCTGGTCCTGGTCCCAAAAATACGGGGGACAAAAAGAGTAGGGGTCCCCCGTATTTTTAAAACCAGCACCGGGCTCCACTAGCTGGACAGATAATGCCACAGCCGGGGGTCACTTTTATACAGCGCCCTGCGGCCGTGGCATCAAAAATCCAACTAGTCACCCCTGGCCGGGGTACCCTGGGGGAGTGGGAACCCCTTCAATCAAGGGGTCCCCCCCCCCCAGCCACCCAAGGGCCAGGGGTGAAGCCCGAGGCTGTCCCCCCCCCATCCAATGGGCTGCGGATGGGAGGGCTGATAGCCTTTGTTGTAAAATAAAAGATATTGTTTTTAGTAGCAGTACTACAAGTCCCAGCAAGCCTCCCCCGCATGCTGGTACTTGGAGAACCACAAGTACCAGCATGCGGCGGAAAAACGGGCCCGCTGGTACCTGTAGTACTACCACTAAAAAAATACCCAAAAAAACACAAGACACACACACCGTGAAAGTATAATTTTATTACATACATACACACATACATACATACTTACCTTATGTTCCCACGCAGGTCGGTCCTCTTCTCCAGTAGAATCCAAGGGGTACCTGTTGAATAAATTCTACTCACGAGATCCAGGGGTCCAGGCTCCTCGGCAAATCCAGGGATAATCCACGTACTTGAATAAAACAAAAAAACGGTTGCCCGACCACGAACTGAAAGGTGACCCATGTTTGCACATGGGTCACCTTCCCACGAATGCCAGAAACCCACTTTGCCTTCTGGCTAAGTGGGTTTCTTCAGCCAATCAGGGAGTGCCACGTTGTAGCACTCTCCTGATCAGCTGTGTGCTCCTGTCCTCACTGACAGGCAGCACGCGGCAGTGTTACAATGTAGCGCCTATGCGCTACATTGTAACCAATGATGGGAACTTTCTGCTCAGCGGTGACGTCACTTTAGGTCAACCGCAGGGCAGAAAGTTCCCATCATTGGTTACAATGTAGCGCATAGGCGCTACATTGTAACACTGCCGTGTGCCGCCTGTCAGTGAGGACAGCAGCACACAGCTGATCAGGAGAGTGCTACAACGTGGCACTCCCTGATTGGCTGAAGAAACCCACTTAGCCAGAAGGCAAAGTGGGTTTCTGGCATTCGTGGGAAGGTGACCCATGTGCAAACATGGGTCACCTTTCAGTTCGTGGTCGGGCAACCGTTTTTTTGTTTTATTCAAGTACGTGGATTATCCCTGGATTTGCCGAGGAGCCTGGACCCCTGGATCTCGTGAGTAGAATTTATTCAACAGGTACCCCTTGGATTCTACTGGAGAAGAGGACCGACCTGCGTGGGAACATAAGGTAAGTATGTATGTATGTGTGTATGTATGTAATAAAATTATACTTTCACGGTGTGTGTGTCTTGTGTTTTTTGGGGTATTTTTTTAGTGGTAGTACTACAGGTACCAGCGGGCCCGTTTTTCCGCCGCATGCTGGTACTTGTGGTTCTCCAAGTACCAGCATGCGGGGGAGGCTTGCTGGGACTTGTAGTACTGCTACTAAAAACAATATCTTTTATTTTACAACAAAGGCTATCAGCCCTCCCATCCGCAGCCCATTGGATGGGGGGGGACAGCCTCGGGCTTCACCCCTGGCCCTTGGGTGGCTGGGGGGGGGGACCCCTTGATTGAAGGGGTTCCCACTCCCCCAGGGTACCCCGGCCAGGGGTGACTAGTTGGATTTTTGATGCCACGGCCGCAGGGCGCTGTATAAAAGTGACCCCCGGCTGTGGCATTATCTGTCCAGCTAGTGGAGCCCGGTGCTGGTTTTAAAAATACGGGGGACCCCTACTCTTTTTGTCCCCCGTATTTTTGGGACCAGGACCAGGCGCAGAGCCCGATGCTGGTTGCTTAAATATGGGGGAACCCCTGTCATTTTTTTCCCCATATTTCTGCAACCAGGATCGGCTCAAAGAGCCCGAGGCTGGTTATGCTTAGGAGGGGGGACCCCACGCATTTTTTTTGGGGATTTTACATTGTTTAATTAAAAATAAAAAATAAAAAGAACCCCAGCACGGATCACACAGATCCGGCCGAGATTGATTGTAAAAAAAAACGGCAGTGTTTTGCTAATCACTGCCGTAAAATTAGGTAAAAAAAACCGAATGACATCGACATCGGAAGAAAAGAAAAACACGAATACGACAGCTTAGTAAATCCATCGTAATAAATTCAAAAAGTTGCAGTTTTACACTGTCGATGTCATTCGTGATTGAACTTTGACCTATTTTCGGAAATTACGAATGTTAGTAAATGTACCCCAATGATGGATAGAATGCCATCTACTTTTTTGAGAAAACAGCTGGGTTGCTACAGGTGTCTTAAGTGCACTACATGCACCAATTTGATTATTGGTTCATCTTTTAGAAACCCACATAAAGATAAAGTTTACCAGATACGTCATGTACTGACATGCACTTTGACGCATATTGTATATCTCATTTCATGTCCATGTGGGCTCCATTATGTGGGCAAATCCATCCGAACGATGAGGAAGAGAATGGCCCTACATAGGTCTGCAATTAAACAGGCCTTGTTGGGGAAGCAGTCGGAACAACCGGTAGCCAGGCACTTTGCCCTGGCAGGACATACGTTGAATGACCTCAAACACCAAATCATAGATCATGTGCCTAAGACCATTAGAGGAGGAGATAGAGATCGTAAACTCCTACAGTTGGAAACGAGGTGGATCTATGAGCTCAATACCACCAACCCCTTGGGATTGAATGAGAAATTCTCATGGAATGTTTTTCTGTAGATACGCACCAGACTGCAAATGAATAGGAATTAGGACTGCTAATATTTATAGTGTGGAGCTTTTAGTGGATAGTGTCATGCAACAGTTGTTCCTAGTGGACCTGTGATGGTGGCAATGGCTGTGGCGGTTGAAGTGGACGCAGGGCCTGGGATATTTGTATATGTCAATAAGAGTGGTTCCCCCTGTTTATTAACGGAAGGGGTCCTTTTGAAAGAGAATAAATATAGATGTACAGTATTAGGTACCACACATTGGATTTATTGGATACAGATTGAATCATATTCCACTTCTTCCCCTGATTTTTAAGCAATGTAGTCCCAGGAGGGAGATAGAATCGTGAACTTACACATCCGGCACCTGTTGCCAACATCGGTGCTTTTGGGGAGTTTTTTTAATCTTTTTTATACATTGTACATAGTATAGGTTTAATTTAGTAAGCATATTTTTTACACGTTTATTTTTTACACATTTTTTTCATTAATTATACTTTTTTCACATTTAATAATATTCCTTAATGAAATATAATACCCTTTGAATATATAGTATTCATCTTATCACTTTATTTTAAATATTCCTTAGACACAGTTTTAGGATGTTTTATTACATATTGATTAGGGATATATTATATGTGTAGTGTTCATTATTAGTATATATTTTATTGTAGTTCATGTCATTTGTGTGCAGGGATGTGGATATTTCTTTGTTAATATATGTCATTTAATTTGGAGGGCAGCAATGTCCGGGTCCTGCCTCTACTTTAGGCGCCGCAGTTATCCACTCATGTTTAATTTTTATTTAGTACTTGTCTTTCCATAAGGTGGAGGGTCCCTGTTGTTATAGAGACACCTATGTATTTTAACAATGTGAGTGTTTCTTGAATATGTGGGGAATGGAATTGGCACTGTTTTGTTGACGGAGCCAGCCAGCGTCGCGGTTGCCAAGGCGACCGGGCGGCGCAGGGTGGGTGACGTCATAGGAGAAGGACCAGCAACGGAACGGAAGTCCGTAGCGCTGATCCAAGCGGGATGCACTGGCGGGCTTCTTCACAACATAAAGGTAATCACTTGTGTGTTGTTTGTTTGTTACTCACCTTGACAAAGGGGTGTGCGAGCCCCGAAACGTCGGCCATGATTTTGATGTGAAATACACGTTTTCTTTAATTACGAATCCCAGAGTGCCGCTGCTGTTTGAAAGAGGCGTCTCTCTCTCTCTCTCTCTCTCTCTCTATATATATATATATATATATATGTCCAAAAGACCGGCACTCCCTTGCTAATTATATAACTGCATCCTGATGCTATCTACTTGCATAAGAGGTAAGTAACATACAATTCGCAGCAGAGGCACTCAAGGACATCTTTTCAAATAATTAAAACTCCATCACTCTGAATTTCTTCAACGTTTCAAGATCGTTTATTGAGATGCTTTCATCAAGATACAAAGTTACAAAATGACACAAAGTTGTCTTTAAATCCCTCCCCACCCAAACAGTTGCCGTGCAATTAATAATCAAATAGTATTTTCTGAAACCATGTGTTTATTGTAGTTTATTCCTTTTGGGGCTCTGTATTTGTTCATTATGTGGTGTACAGTGGTTAAAGTGGTACTGGAGAGGTGGTGGAACTCCCTCCCCCTCCCCTCAGCGCCCATGTAATAAAGGGATTGCGCGCGACTACGGCACACCCCAAAAAGGGGGCTTGGTCTCAAAAAGAAAGGGGCGTGGTCATGCAATAGTACCCCGAATTAAAATTATGCCACACAGTAGCACAATCTTATTCACATTACACCACATAGTAGTGTCCCTTATTCATGTTATTATAACACACATTAGTGCCCCTTATACACAAAGCCCATCGTAGTAGCACCCCTAATACACATAGGCCCTCATTCCGAGTTGTTCGCTCGCTAGCTGCTTTTAGCAGCATTGCACACGCTAGGCCGCCGCCCTCTGGGACTGTATCTTAGCATAGCAGAATTGCAAACGAAAGAGTAGCAGAATTGCGAATAAATAATTCTTAGCAGTTTCTGAGTAGCTCGAGACTTACTCCTATACTGCGATCAGCTCAGCCCGTTTTGTTCCTGGTTTGACGTCACAAACACGCCCTGCGTTCGGCCAGCCACTCCCCTGTTTCTCCAGACACTCCCGCGTTTTATCCTGGCACGCCTGCGTTTTTCCGCACACTCCCAGAAAACGGTCAGTTTCCGCCCAGAAACACCCACTTCCTGTCGATCACACTCCGATAATTTCAACGATGAAAATTCTTCGTTCGGACGTGAGTAAATCTACTAAGTTTTGTGCTAAACTACTTAGCGCATGCGCACTGCGTACAATGCGCATGCGCATTTTTGCCTTAATCGCTCCATTGCAAAAATCGTCAATGAGCGAACAACTCGGAATGACCCCCATAATGCCGACAGTAGTAGCACCCCTAATACCCACAGTAGTAGCACCCCAATACACATAATGCCCACAGCAGTAGCGCCCTTTATACAATGCCCACAGTAGTAGTGCCCCTTATGCAATGTCCACTGTAGTGGTAGTGCCCCTTATGTAGAGCCCATAGTAGTGGTGCCCTTTATGCAATGCCCCCAGTAGTAGTGCCCCTTATGTCCCTAGGAGTGATGTCCCTTATGAAGTGCCCCCCATACAATACCTTCATTAGTAGTGCCCCCAGTAGCAATGCCCTTAGTGGTAATGCCCCTGTGTAGTATTGCCCCCAGTAGTAATGCCACATGTAGTAATGCCCCCAGTCATTTAGTCCCCTGTAGTTTAGCCCCAGTGATAACGCCCCCAGTAGTTATGACCCCAGTGGTAATGGGCCCCCTGTAGTTTATCCCCCAGTGGTAATGCCCCAGTAGTTATAGCCCCTGTAGTTATGCCACCAGTAGTTTAGCCCCACCCCCTGTAGTTTAGCCCCCCAGTGATAATGTCCCCAGTAGTTTAGCCCCTGTAGTTATGCCCCCAGTAGTTTAGCCCCACCCCCTGTAGTTTAGCCCCCCAATGGTAATGCCCCCAGTAGTTTAGCCGCTGTAGTAATGCCCCCAGTAGTTTACCCTCCCTGTAGTTTAGCCCACATGCAGTTTAGCCCACATGCAGTTTGTCCCCAGTAGTTAGCCCCTATGTAGTTTGCCCCAGTAGTTAGCCCGTATGCAGTTTGCCCCCAGTAGTTAGCCCCCATGTAGTGTACTTTGCCCAAAGTAGTTAGCCCCCATGTAGTGTACTTTGCCCCCAGTAGTTAGCCTCCATATGGTGTAGTTTGCCCTCAGTAGTTAGCCCCCATGTAGTGTAGTTTGCCACCAGTAGAAGCACCGTCTACATATTAACATATAAAAAAATCCAAACACATTACTCACCAAGCCCCGCTTTCATGTCCGACTGCTGCAGTCCTCCTGGCGTCTGCTCCACGGCACCAGGGCCGGTGCAAGGTTGCTAGGTACCCTAGGCAAAGCTACACAATACTGCCCCTGCATAAATGTACTAATGCGGGATGAGAATAGGCCATGAGAGGTGTGAGATGCAGTGCCGCTGCCGGCATTTTAATGCCATTGCAACAGCAACTTGCACCCTTCACCTTTAATTGGATTCCCCCTTAAAGTATCCAACATTCTCGGGGTAGAGGGTACATTACCTTAATACTTGCTGGCAAATCCTATCCTCACTGCTTTCTTCAGTCAGGTGAGCTCTGCTGGTTACTCACTGATCTGCCTGGGCTGTCACTTATAGGAGGAGCCATAGTGCAGCAGCATTCCACTAGGTGATGGACCTCTGCCATTTAGATAAAAGGCAGGGCCAGTGACAGAAATCATGGGGCCAAGTATACTGATGTCTCCGGGGTCCCCTATTTCAACCCAGCACCAGAGGTGTAACGAGGGTAGGGCGAGTGGGGCACGTGCCCTGGGCGCATTGGCAGGCCAGGGCATCATGCCCTACTCGCCCCCGTCACGCCGCAATGTGAGGGGAGGAGAACGCAGCGTCTCTACCTCCCCTCACCGCCGCTGCCAGCACCAGCAGCGCTGCGTGTGTCCGGTCTCATAGCCGCCGCCGGAGACCTGGGCCCTCATTCCGAGTTGTTCGCTCGCAAGGCGATTTTAGCAGAGTTGCTCACGCTAAGCCGCCGCCTACTGGGAGTGAATCTTAGCATCTTAAAATTGCGAACGAAGTAATCGCAATATTGCGATTACACACCTCGTAGCAGTTTCTGAGTAGCTTCAGACTTACTCGGCATCTGCGATCAGTTCAGTGCTTGTCGTCCCTGGTTTGACGTCACAAACACACCCAGCGTTCGCCCAGACACTCCCCCGTTTCTCCGGCCATTCCTGCGTTTTTTCCGGAAACGGTAGCGTTTTTTCCCACACGCCCATAAAACGGCCTGTTTCCGCCCAGTAACACCCATTTCCTGTCAATCACATTACGATCGCCAGAACGATGAAAAAGCCGTGAGTAAAATTACTAAGTGCATAGCAAATTTACTTGGCGCAGTCGCAGTGCGGACATTGCGCATGCGCATTAAGCGGAAAATCGCTGCGATGCGAAGATTTTTACCGAGCGAACAACTCGGAATGAGGGCCCTGGAGCGTTGAGGGGCAGGAGAGGCGCTGTGCTCTCCTCCCCTCACATAGCACAGAGGGAACGGGAAGAAGCGGTGAGTGAGCGGGGGAGGGGCATGTAACTGGAACTGTGGGGCATGTATCTGGCACTGTGGGGCATGTATCTGGCACTGTGGGGCATGTATCTGGCACTGTGGGGCAATGTATCTGGCACTGTGGGGCATGTATCTGGCACTGTGGGGCATTGTAACTGGCACTGTGGGGCATGTATCTGGCACTGTGGGGCAATGTAACTGGCACTGTGTGGGCATGTATCTGGCATTGTGGGGCATGTAACTGGCACAGTGGGGCATGTAACTGGCACTGTGGGGCATGTATCTGGCACTGTGGGGCATTGTAACTGGCACTGTGGGGCATGTATCTGGCACTGTGGGGCAATGTAACTGGCACTGTGGGGCATGTATCTGGCACTGTGGGGTGTGTAACTGGCACTGTGGGGCATGTAACTGGCACTGTGGGGCATGTATCTGGCACTGTGGGGCAATGTATCTGGCACTGTGGGGCATTGTAACTGGCACTGTGGGGCATGTATCTGGCACTGTGGGGCAATGTAACTGGCACTGTGGGGCATGTATCTGGCACTGTGGGGCATGTATCTGGCACTGTGGGGCATGTATCTGGCACTGTGGGGCAATGTATCTAGCACTGTGGGGCATGTATCTGGCACTGTGGGTCATGTATCTGGCACTGTGGGGCATTGTAACTGGCACTGTGGGGCATGTATCTGGCACTGTGGGGCAATGTAACTGGCACTGTGGGGCAATGTAACTGGCACTGTGTGGGCATGTATCTGGCATTGTGGGGCATGTAACTGGCACAGTGGGGCATGTAACTGGCACTGTGGGGCATGTATCTGGCACTGTGGGGCATTGTAACTGGCACTGTGGGGCATGTATCTGGCACTGTGGGGCAATGTAACTGGCACTGTGGGGCATGTATCTGGCACTGTGGGGTGTGTAACTGGCACTGTGGGGCATGTAACTGGCACTGTGGGGCATGTATCTGGCACTGTGGGGCAATGTATCTGGCACTGTGGGGCATTGTAACTGGCACTGTGGGGCATGTATCTGGCACTGTGGGGCAATGTAACTGGCACTGTGGGGCATGTATCTGGCACTGTGGGGCATGTAACTGGCACAGTGGGGCATGTAACTGGCACTGTGGGGCATGTATCTAGCACTGTGGGGCAATGTATCTGGCACTGTGGGGCATGTAACTGGCACAGTGGGGCATGTAACCAGCACTGTGGGGCATGTATCTGGCACTGTGGGACATTGTAACTGGCACTGTGGGGCATGTATCTGGCACTGTGGGGCAATGTAACTGGCACTGTGGGGCAATGTAACTGGCACTGTGGGGCATGTAACTGGCACTGTGGGGCATTTTCAGTGGCCACACTCCTTCTGGTGCGTGGCCACACCCCTTCTGGGGCGTGGCCACATCCATTTTTTTGCTGTGCGCGCCTTTGTCACAAGCACATACTTCTTTTGGTGTTTTTTTGGGGGGCGCCACTCTTCATCTTGCCCTGGGCTCCGAAAACCCTAGTTACGCCTCTGCCCCACACTCCCACCCATGCACGCCTTCCCCAGACCACATATAGCTGATGTGCTGGCAATCATCTGGCAGTGCAGCGGTGGTTGCTCAGCTACTTCTAAGCGGCCGCATCGGGATCCAAAGAGGCAGGGACAGAGAAGCGCCAGAGCTGCACGTCTACCTGCAGTGCTGTCGAATCGCTGCGTTGGGAGGCGGTGGTCCTGGTCCCCTTGCAGGCAACTCTGCTCTCGCACATAGCACTGCAGTCCAGGGGCTAAGTCCCGGCTGCAGCGGCCCCCTACAAACCTCCCCCTGGTGCAGCTTGCAAGGTGTTAACACATACATCACTGTAGCCACCAGAGATGGTGTGGGGCTGTGGTACAGCGAAAAACATTTAAATAAACATTTTTTACACACCTGGTGCTGGTAATACATGTTGACACTGGCACCTAGCGACCCCTAAGCATTTTGGAACTATCCAAGACTCAGGGTCCCTTGGTACCTTGTTGCCAGGTGCTGACAAAGGGGAGGGGTGTACAGAACGCAATATGGAGAGAAAAATGGGGAGGGGAGGAAATAGGAAGGATGGACAAATGTATTATTTGCTGCATAGGGCTGCTGCCATGGGTCTCAATTTTTGAGCGAGTGGGGGACCTGCCACCATTAATTACAAAACAAAGGGTGCAGCACAGAGCAATCATTACAAAATATAGGTCCCCCATTGGTGTACACTGTTGGACCCCTTTCTCCCTGTCTGTGAGGTCTCACTCATGCTGGGACTAGTGAGGGGCAGTCTGCAACTACTTGTCAATATACAAATGTCTTTAAAAGTGGTTGAATACACTTATAAAGTGGCAAGTACTTTGCAGACTGTTCCTCACTCCCAGCATGCGATCTGCAAACAGGGAGAGATCATGTGAAGCAGCCTACTCGAAGGGCAGCAGAGGCGCCTGATAAAATATATACGGTACAGCACAGTCAGTCTGTCATGATCTCCATCCTGAAGTAGCCTCACCACGTCTCCGAACAGGTGCCCTCCCTTGCACTGCCACTGAGGTCGCTTGCCCAGACTGACCCATCCTCATTACGCCACTGGCGGCAGGTGCTCTACCCAGGGTGTGTGCAGCAGTGGCGACCCCTTGTGCAGGTGCCTCACAGTGATTGCAGTGTATGCATGTTGCGATCATGAAGGGTGGAAAAGAGAGGGGGGAGGGGAGAATATATGGGGTATGCGACTGCAGTCAGTTTGGGGGGTGTAATTGTGGGTGAGGTGGGTTGTAATGTGTGGGATGCAATTGTGGGGGGCAGGTAACATGGGATGAGATCACTGAGGGCTGAATAGGTGGGTGCTGTTGTCGTGGTGCGGGGAGGGAATTTGCCTGATGTTATAGTGGAGAGAGGGGGGGGGGGGGATTGCAGAGAGAGGATCAGGCAGTGTTGTAGTTCAGCTGTACAGAGAACCTGCTTATCACCAGCATGCTACTTACTTTATGTGCATAAAACCGATGGGTCACACTTACTGTACTAGCTGGTTACAGTTAAGCGGCCATGACATCCCTGCTCCTCGTCTCTTAAGGAGCAGCTGAACTAATGAAATAATAAAGGAAGCATTCATCGGCAGCGTGCGGCTCCGCCCTCCAGTAGCAGCCGCCCATAGGCAGCTGCCTAGTGGTGGCGCCGGCCCTGCTCGGCACTATGGGAGAGATGCCATGATGTATCTCCCATGGTGCATGCTGCCAGAGCCGGGAGCCGGGCGCCCGCTGGTAACACAATCTCAGAGGGCTCCCGGCACCTCCCTGCGGCGCCGGGCACACAGCAGGTTAGGTGAGCCGGAGGAGGCGAAACTGCGTTCCGTCTCCAAATGGAACTGACGAAATGTGGTTCCACCCCGTTCTGGCTCACTTTAACAGCTGGTGGTATAGGAGTGTTTTCACATGTGTTATCAATTCTCCACACCTGTCTGCAGACATGATATGGGATGTTCACGTTTGGGTGGGGAGGGTTTTTAAGACAAGTTTGTGTATTTTTTTACTCTGTATCTTGACAAAAGGGTCTCAATAAACGATCCTGAAACGTTGAAAAAAATCCAGAGTGATGGAGTTTTAACTCTTTGAAAAGACGTACTTGAGTGCCGCTGCTGCGAATTGTACGTTACTTATCTCTTATGGGATTAAATGGCACCAGGATGCAGTTATATAATTAGCAAGGGAGTGCTGGTCTTTTGTACATATACACAGTATATATATATATATATATATATATATATATATATTTTATATATATATATATATATATATATATATACATACATACATAATTTGGAAACATCCCTGGAAAAATTGTCTGTTTGCCCCTGCCTCCCTATATACATAGGTAACAGATGGTCTGACACTCCTGATTAATAGAAAAACTTTACCCAGTGCCTCCATAAATGTAATAGATATAACAGCAGAGGGTGCGGCACTCAGGGCAATTATTGAAGAGGGGTGGTCTTCAGGTTGCCTGCGGCCGGGCTCCCGACGACCACCACACCCGCGCCGGAATCCCAGCCGCCGGCATACCAAAGGAGAATAGATAGCGTGGCACGCGTAGCACGCCACCGTGCCCGCAGCGTGGCGAGCGCAGTGTGGCGAGCTCAGCGAGCCCGCAAGGGGCTCATTTGTGCTCTCCCAGCTGTCGGTATGCCGGCGCCGGTATGCTGCCCGCCGGGAGCGCTACCGCCGGCATCACATACTACACCCATTGAAGAGATATACACTGGCTTAGTGTCAATGTTTCAATCTTATTGATTTGCGTCAGGACAATAAAAAATACAGAAACAACCCATACAGCAAATGTGAGCCGTATCTTCCCGCCGGAATACCGGATTGGTCAGGCGCAGCCTGATGCCGTCAGCGCTCATCAGCGCATCGCACGTCCAAAACTATCACCATGGAAACACCCCACACATAAGCGGACACTGGAAGATCGTATCATATAGCAATTAATAATAACAATCCATGTTCCACAGCACGCAGTATTTATACAAAAGTGCACTGATGATCTAATAATCAAAGCTGGAGCACATACATGATCGAAATAACAAACCACATATCAACTGGGTATCACAATATACATTCTATAATTAATACAGTTACTGTCATGATGCATATATATATATATATATACAGGTTGAGTATCCCATATCCAAATATTCCGAAATACGGAATATTCCGAAATACGGACTTTTCTGAGTGAGAGTGAGATATTGAAACCTTTGTTTTCTGATGGCTCAATGTACACAAACTTTGTTTAATACACAAAGTTATTAAAAATATTGTATTAAATGACCTTCAGGCAGTGTGTATAAGGTGTATATGAAACATAAATGATTTGTGTGAATGTAGACACACTTTGTTTAATGCACAGTTATAAAAAAATATTTGCTAAAACTACCTTCAGGCTGTGTGTATAAGGTGTATATGTAACATAAATGTATTCTGTGCTTAGATTTAGGTCCCATCACCATGATATCTCATTATGGTATGCAATTATTCCAAAATACGGAAAAATCCAATATCCAAAATACCTCTGGTCCCAAGCATTTTGGATAAGGGATACTCAACCTGTATATATATATCGTAACATGAAAAAAAATATACATGCTGTAAAAAAATATTTGAAAACACAGAGCGCAACAATCCTACACATATATAGTCATACTTTGGATGGAATAGTTATTTAGAAAAATAAAGGTAGCAGTATACAGATAAATCTTAAATCGACAGGGACAGGGGCAGATTGGGATGGAATACCAGCCCGGGGAAATTTTGGAAGCAGCCCTAATGGGGGTGCAGTCTGATTAGGGGCTGGGGTCTGTTGAGGGGGCGGGATCCCTCCTCATAGGGCCTGATGGTACACAAGTGTGGCCTTCCTTGCATGTTTTGCAGCAGTTATGTCTGAGATCAGGGGTGGATTGGGAACTAAAAGAGGCCCTGTAAAATGATGTAGAAGAAACCTGACATGGGAAGCATGACAGTATCACTGGATTGCAGAGGTTCTGTACTGCAGAGATGGAATAACAGAATGAATGGGGACAATGCAGTGTACTGAGTGTGGTGGGCTGCCTGTCATGTGCGGGGTGGGGCCACATGGCAATACACAAAACAGGCCCCACAGACACGTCGGCCTACCAGAAAATCCGTCCCTGGACAGGGAACACTATCACATTCTCTCATGAGAAATTCTTGGGGCCATCACCGTAATGGTTAATGCAGGAGACAGAGGTAACAGTACAAAGATAAGTATTAACAAGAAATAATAAGGACCATCAACTAATGGTTAAAACAAGAGATAAAGTTAGCAGTACAGAGGTAGATAGACACTTTAAGATAAGCAGGCAAAGGGCATTATCTCATTAAGACCTCGTGGGGCCATCACCTCAAGCCGATGAATCCAAGTTGCCTCCCTCTTTAAAAGGGCAGCTCTCTAGTCACCGCCCCGAGGTAATGGGGATATATGATCGATCACCCTATATTTGAAGGTCGTTATATTGTGACCTGCTTCTAAAAAATGCAGTGCAAACGGTTGATCTGATTTGCATGTCATTAATGCTATTTTAATGTTAGATTTATGAGTGCCCATACTCTTTTTAAATTTGCAAGTAGTCTTACCAAAGGCCACATGGGCAAACAATCTGGTAGATCACAAATTGTGATTCACAGGTAAGATGATGATGATGAAGATTTTTTTTCCCAGAACGGGGATCAAAAAATGAATCTCCGGCAATAAGGTGTTTACAAGTGACACAAGCACATTTAAAACAGCCCAATTTTTTATTTGCCAAGAAGTGTTGTGGTGTAACTTTCCTTTTTTGAGAGATGCCTGCCTGAACTAAAGTATCATGTAAATTGCTAGCTCTAGAATAAGACAGCATGAGGGAGGTTCCCCCAAGTCCCAATTACTTATCTGTCTTTACCAGTGGCGTAAGTTTGTCCCAGTTGCCCGGAGGCAAGAAAAATATTGGTATTCCCCCCGCTATGTGTATATATATATATACAGGATTAGAACCCACAACCTATTACACTGGAAGCATGCTCCTTACTAATGGAGATATCTGCTGTTGCATAGGAAGTATGAGAATTCTAACTACATGAAGATACTTGTAATAGTCAGAGAAATAACTTCATATAGTTAGAAGGGATCAGTACTAAATGCCGCCGGCCGGAATCCCGGCGGTCAAAATACCGACGCCGGAATCCCGACCACACAATCCCGACAGGGGTGGCGAGCGCTCGGCACACTATTATATTCTCCCTCTATGGGTGTCGTGGACACCCACGGAGGGAGACTATGTCGGGATTGTGGCGGTCGGGATTCCGGCGTCGGTATTTCGACCGCCGGGATTCCGGACGGCGGCATCTTGACTGCATCCCAGTTAGAATTCTCATGCTTCCTTTATAGGAGCAAATATCTTCATCAGTAAGGTATCTGCTGCCAATGTATCTATAATGAAGAGGGTGTGATTTGTAAGGTGTAGTGGCTAGTGGGGAAGTCGGCTACGGAAGAGTTACCGGCTGCTGTCAATTTACTTAATTGATTAATGTCGCTGAACACACAGTACAGGAGGAGAGGTGCCACCCTTCAAAGCAGGAGCCCGGCGGCAGCTTACTCCGTTGCCTCCCAGAGTTCTGCCTCTGGTCTTTACCAAATTCCATAACTCTTTGGACACTTTATTAATCTCTGGTGATAATGTATTGAACTGAATAACCCATGCAAATCTATATTTGTTATTAGGTCTTAACTCTCTTATGCATAATGCTATTACTGTCAAAAGCCAAAACCTTCTTTTTTTTTTTCTTTTTTCCCCCAAATGTCTTTATTGGATTTTTCAAAAAAGTACAAAATTTGAAGTACATCTAGAAACAGTCACAAATATATATATTAGACCAGGCATGTCCAAACTGCGGCCCTCCAGCTGTTGTGAAACTACATATCCAAGCATGCCCTGACACAGTTTTGCTGTCAGAGAATGCTAAAGCTGTGTCAGGGCATGCTGGGATGTGTAGTTTTTCAACAGCTGGAGGGCCGCAGTTTGGACATGCCTGTATTAGACAGTATAAACAAAGCATGCATTGAAATATAGATGGAATATAATATACGTCCATTATCAGTAGGAGGTTGCGGGATGAGTAAAAACACTAAATTATAGAACGCTAGAAATAAATTAATATTCTATAACGTTCTCACCCCAATACCCCATAGCAGGAAACCAACATAAATCTTTGCAGTGATAATTTTACTGTGTCATGAAATGTTTTTTTTTTTTTTTTCTGAACAGTAGGTTTCCACTGAAATGTCAAGTAATCTCATTCAAACATGCTAATGTAGATATAAAAAGAAGAAAATACTGATTAAACAAAATAGAAAATAACTAGGAGATGGTATAAGTATAGGGGGGGGGGTTAGAAAAGAGAAGGGAGGGAAAACAAGAGGGGGTGGGGGAGAGGGGAAGGGCCACCCAATTATAATTTAAATATGCATATTAAGTGCGTCGCTGTATAAAGCCTGTAAAGATAGGGATATATTGGACTTCAGACGTCTATCAACAATTAACATCAAAATGAACATCAAGTCTATATAGAAACCTCACATTTCTCACTTCCAACAGTAGTTTAAAAAATTACCCAGATATGCGTTTGCTGTTCTATATGCATAGTCTTTATATAACTCCATTTTTTATAAAAATTCTGTGTTTTACGTTGGAACTTTGGAATATTTTCGTATCTATCAAAAAACATATATCTGTCCATAAGAGATTCTACCCCGGATATAGTTGGGGAGTGTTTTCTAATCCATGAATTAAGTATTGCTTTCTTTGCTGTTGTAACCAGAATATTAAAATGGAAATTAAACGTTTCTCAGGTAATTAAAAGTTCCATACCCCAAAATTGGCAAACAATAGAGCTGCAGGATTTAAGAATATTCGCAGTGAGAATGCGTTGTTAATATAGTTTTTTATTTTAAACCAAAACTTTTTGATATGTCCGCAGGTCCAAAGGTTATGGAGAAAAGTTGCAGGCGAGTATCCGCACTTTGGACATCTACCCGATTCGTCTGTTACAAAGTGACTTCTCTGGCTCTGGGAGACATAAGCCTTATATAACGTTTTAGACGAAACCTTCTTTTTCATATCAACCAAAGATTGTCGGCTGTATCCTCTGACAACAAATTTCTCAATCTGAGAGGAGTCTCTAGCGATGTCACTATTAATTCTTCTAAGCCTTATAATTTGTGAATAGGGTACTTCACCTTTGGAACTACGCGGGTGGCAACTTTTAGAGTGTATGAAAGTTTTGGGATCTGTTTCTTTAGTAAAATCAGCGGTGTTCATTATAATATCCTGAATGCAAATTTTTACATCCAAAAAATCTATCTCATTCTCATTCATTTTACATGTAAATTTAACAGGGCAATCAGTAGAATTATGGGTATTCAAAATAAACTCAAGTTCCAAACCAGCAGGAGGTCATCAATAAACCTGGTAAAAAAATATAATTTTTGATCTAATGTCCAGATTGACAAAAAATAGATCATTCTCTATGCCTAACATATAACTGTTGGCATATGTAGGTGCCACAGAAGATCCCATGGCACACCCCTTGATTTGCATGTAATATTTTGAATAAAAAAGGAAAAACAATTTTGTGAGAATACATTCTAATAATTTGATCCATATATCAATATGTGCCTCAGCAAATGTACCGTTCTCCATCAACAATCTTCTAACTGCCATCAAACCTGCCTCATGAGGAATGACCGTGTAGAGGCTCATCACATCTGCTGTGACAAGCCACACACCATCAGGGAGAGTACCAATATCACTCAATTAATTTTAGCAATGAAGTAGTGTCTAATAAGAAATGTGGGTGTTCATGGTGGATCAATGGATGTAACAACGAATCTAAATAAATGACTGATGGCTCAAATAACAACACCCTGGCCAAACAATAGGTATATACAGGAGGGGGGGGGGGGGTTAGTCCCCTTATGTACTTTAGGAAGTGTATATAACAGGGGTGTGATGGGGTACTCTGGTAATAAAATCCTAAATGCCTCATCATCAATTAAGTTTGCATCCAAAGCCATAATTAATAAATCCCTGAGTTCTCTTAGGAAGACCTCTGTGGGGTCCCGCCACAGCTTACAACACACCGCTGGAACATTCAATTGCCGGATAATCTCCGCTTTATAGTCCACAAAGTCCTGCAGAACAATTGACCCATCCTTATCTGCCGGACGGATCACTAGTTGTTCATTTTGGTGCAAGGACTTCAATGCCATTCTTTCTTTTGCTGACAAGTTAGGGTGATGCGTAGGAGCTTTTTTAACCAGTTCAGTGACCTCCTGGTCTAATCGGCGCATAAAAGTTTTAATTGTCGGGTTGTTGGATAATGGTTCAAATGAGGATTTTTTTCTTTAATTTGACCAAGCTCTCTGGCATTTGTTGTACTGGAATTTCACTTTTAGACGGATTGTTGGAAAAGTATTCATGTAGTTTCAATTTACGATGCAACTGATGTTTCTCTACTTGCCATCTAAGGTGGTTAAAAGAGTTAGAAGGCACAAACGACAATCCTTTCGATGGTAAACTTTTATCACTATCGGATAAAGTATGAGAAGATAAATTAAAAATTATTTCTTCTTTAGATTTGCGGGAAGCTTTTTTCCATGTTCCTTATCTGTTTTTTTGTCCTCCTCTGCGGTCAGGATGTTTCTTTGGGCTCCTTTTCGGGTCCCTTTAGGGGTTACCACCCGGACAAAATGAGCCCAGGAACCTCGAGAGGAACTAGAGTTTATTTTGAATACCCATAATTCTACAGATTGCCCTATTAAGTTTACATTTAAGATGCTTTAGAATGAGATAGATTTTTTTGGATGTAAAAATACTCATTCAGGATAATATAATTAACACCACTGTTTTACTAAAGAAACAGATCGCAATACTTTCTTACACTCGCGTAGTTCCAAAGGTGAAGTACCCTATTCACAAATGATAAGGCTTAGGAGAATTAATAGTGACATCGTTAGAGCCTCCTCTCAGATTGAAGATGTGATTGAGAAATTTGTTGACAGAGGATACAGCCAACAATCACTGGTTGATATAAAAAAGAAGGTTTTGGCTTTTGACCGTAACCATAAGAAAGTCAGACCTAATAAATAGAGATTTGCATTGGTTAATCAGATCAATACATTATCACCAGAGATTAATAAAGTGCCCAAAGAGTTATGGAATTTGGTACAGACAGATAAGTAATTGGGACTTGGTGGAACCTCCCTCATGCCGTCGTATTCTAGAGCTAGCAATTTACGTGTTACTTTAGTTCAGGCAGACATCTCTCAAAAAAGGAAAGTTACACCACAACACTTCTTGGCAAATAAAAAATTGGCCTGTTTTAAATGTGCTTGTGTCACTTGTAAACACCTTATTGCCGGAGATTAATTTTTTCATCCCCGTTCTGGAAAAAAAAAATCTTGATTAAACATCATCTTACCTGTGAATCACAATTTGTGATCTACCAGATTGTTTGCCCATGTGGCCTTTGGTAAAACTACTTGCAAATTTAAAGAGAGGATGGGCACTCATAAATCTAACATTAAAATAGCATTAATGACATGCAAATCAGATCAACCAGTTGCACTGCATTTAATGTAATATTTTAGTTCAGGCAGACATCTCTCAAAAAAAGATATCCTGTGTGGTATCGAAACGCGTTGGTGAGGAGCACGTGGGATTTATCTGGACTTACACCCGGTGTGTTGAACATCTATCCAGGGACGCCTGTGGATATTTACATTTGCGATATATGTCTACCTTCCTTGCCTATAGACTGATATTCTTGGTGAGAATCTAATTCTTTACCCATTGTGTGATTTCTATTATTTTTATTCTTTTTAATGTAAATAAAAACAGTGTTACACTATGTGGATTTTTTTCCTATTTTTTTCTGAATATGGAGGATTACGGGGGATGCAGGGAAACTGCATGACCGGCATTGTCCGCTCCACGTAGCTGTTTGTTTGTCTACATTACGTAGACCACCTTTTCTGGTAGGAGTCCAAGCCATCCTTCTCCTATTTAATAATTAATGTGTTACTACCATCTGCACTACTGTGTTTGTTTTTTCTATTTTAAGGAACCTATGAAAATTATTGGTACAAACTGTGAGAGGTTTCAAACCCATGAAGGGTAATAGAAAATTTCTATTTGTATATGTTTGTAGCGCCTGTATACAGAGCCGGCCTTAGGCATAGGCAAACTAGGCACATTCTTAGGGCATTTGGTATGCTTAGAGGCACCAGCAGCTTCTGATGATTAAAATGTTATGCGGCATGCCTATATTCTGTGTGTGACTGCGGCTGTATCTGAATACGAAATGCTACGTTGCAGTGTATTCCTGGAAATCACTGTAATGTAGCATTTCGTATGCAGATACAGCCGCAGTCGCACACAGAATATATAAGCATGCTGCATATCATTTTAATCAGAAGAAGCTGCTTGTGCATCCTAGCCACATATTAATGCAAATAAGATGTATTTTCATAAACAAAAGGCGCCCAACGTTAGCAGAGCTGCCAGCTGACTCATGCCAGGCATCTCCTGCAGAACTAGCGGTGGTGCTAGGGGGCACCAGCCAAAATCTTGCCTAGGGCATCATATTGGTTAGGGCCGGCTCTGCCTGTATACACAGTGGTATAATCTTTTTTTTATGTGGGAGAGGTCCAGCTGCCAGCTCGGCTTCAGTCAGCTACTCCACCTTACTGGGGGATGGGTGGGTGGCGGCATCAAGTGACTCATTGTAATGCTGTGGGCTCCTTTACTGTGGCGGGCTCCGATGCAATTCACCAGCTGTACAGCCACAAGTTCCGCCTCTGATCTTGATGTAAAAGCTGTTTTAGTGGCACGGTTGTAGTAGGGAAGAAATTTCGACAGGTAGATTGTCATTCCCAGGAGGCGTTGAAGACAGAGTTTGTCATCAGGGGACAGATTTGCTGAATGGACACTGTTTTTACAGGGTCTGGCTTGACCCCATGATCAATGAGGAGGTGACTCACGTATGGAACTTTCGACACCCGGAACCTACATTTGTCTGAGATTTCTATTAATGGCACAGATCCTTTCCAGCAGCTGACGGAGATGCTCATCGTCTTCTTGCATGTTGTGACCCCAGATGACGATGTCATCGACATTGATCTCACACGGGTATCCTGCAAACAGCTGTTCCACACTTGCCTACTTTTGAAAAAGCATTTCAGGGAGATTGTGAACGTAACACCTATAAGTGCGGACGAGCACTGCAACATCTGAGAGGCGTGTTATGAAAATGACTAACTTCCCAATGTAAATAAGCCCCAAAGTTTGTAATATCTACTTGTTAAAGAAAAGACACCGATATTTTTCAGGATTTGTTTGTGTATTGTGTTTTAGAAGAGATTCCATATACTGTAAGTGACCACGAGAAACCTTATTTGATATGCATGTAGCCATAGGGATCATTGTGCCTTATAGCCAATACAGGGAAATGGCACTGATGATCCCATTTGAATGTATGTATCTCTGATTTCTTTTCTTACCCTAAGAATGTAACAGCTGCATAATGGGGATAAGGTGCAATCAGGGAGATTGCTGGTCTGTTCAGGGAGTGAGGGAGATTGCTACTATTTCAGGGAGTCTCCTGCAGAATGAGGGAGGGTAGGCAACTATGAGCTGTTCCATGCATCTGAAAAACTTTGCTGCTGGTAAGGCAATAAGCGTATCGTCCGGCAGGTGACATGAATAAAGGACGCCTGGATGACTCTTTGTTTAGAGGCAACTGTCAAAATCCGCATTTTGCATCCAGGTTGCTAAGAGTTTTGCCTCAGGAATAACTTGTTCAACTGTTCTCAATGGATGTCGAGGCCTTAACAGTGCATTGCTGAGGTGCATGGGGTCTATGCATACAGGCTTGGACTGGCACACAGGGGTACAGGGGAAACCACCGGTGGGCCCCACTGCCTGAAGGCCCACCTCCTGCTCTAAGGATCAGGTTCCACACTGTGCACTTGAATTATACATTATACACGTTACCTTATACTGGACTATGGTGTATTTTCTACAGTGCATTGCTGTTATTAATCTGGTACATTATCATGCATGCAACAGATGAATTTACTGTATATATTTATGAAGAGGCCCAGACGTTGCACTCTCTAATGGTTAGTCAAACCACTGAGGTGGCAGGCCACACCCCCTCCATGGACTGGCCACACCCCTAAACATGGGCCCCTACCACTGCATTCCCCCGGTGGGCCCTAAATGCCCTGTCTGACACTGCATGCATATTCTGACAGATCCATATTTTTTTTACAGCAGCTACCGTGGTTGAGCCCCACTGTGTTGTTCCCTCTATTGGGGTATTTACACCGTGCCACGTCATGCCGTCCTCCTGATGGTTTCCCAGCTCCCAGCATGCATGTCGGTTGTGTCTATGTTACCTTCGTGCTCAGGACCTGGAAGTGACAAAACGAGAGGGCAGGAGAGAACTTCCGCCCTTACAGCACTTAAATGTTTTCTTCATTCTCTGTTCGTTTGGGGTAATTTTTTTTTTCTATGCAGCATTGAACCTCGCGGGTTTGCTTTGCTCGCCGCACTTCGGGCTTAGTGTCTCGCTCCGCTCCGATCGCCACACTTTACTATTCCAAATAGATTGTGATATGGACCCAGGGGGTTATGGGAAAGGTCCTCTCCACGAAGTAAACTAGACGCTACCCATGCATGTCAAAAGACATCGCTTCCTGGCAGGTCATGCATTTACAGTGCGCTTGTGTGCAGCATTTAAGCAGAAAAGAGAAAGTGGGGGCTGGCCAGCACTAAGCATGTCCTAACTGTACAGCGCAACAGGCGTGTGACTTGCAGCCATGCCCCCAATGTGGCAAGCAATGTGGGTGCTACATGACGGGCCTTTTATAAATAGATCCCCTCAATCAATGATGATGACTAGGCATAATTACAGAACAAAATCTATAAACTAGTGGGTGCAGGGCATTCAACAATCAGTGTAAGTAAACATAACCTGCCCCCCCCCCCCCCCCCCCCCCTAGTATTATAGTTTAAAATCCTGACATTTATTTTTACATTTATTTCAATTCAATGACAGTCTACTTTACACACAAAACATCATTTTGAATACGTTGCCATAGTAACTCCATGGACTTGTACGCAGACGAAGGTTGTTATTGTTGTAGTTCCAGTGGGTACCAGTAGAGAGCGCTGTTCGCTTTGCAGTGCTCCGTAGTGTTTAGCAGGGTGATTGACAGCTGGGCAGGGGGAGGGGCCAGAGAGAGGCGAGAGAGACGGAGGAGACGGGCGAAGCGCCGGAGCGAAGTCGCCGAGAATCCGCCGCCATCCTGCGCATCTACCGCCCAACCCTGCCCCGGCATTATACCGCATTCACCACCGAGGACACCCCACTCACAACAGGTCAGTATCTGTGGTGGAGAGGAGGTGAGGGGAGCTGGGGCTAGGATGGGCCCAGGCCGCAGCTTTGTTCGCTCAGGCCCAGCAGCCATCTTCCTCCTCCCCTAGCCTTCCCAACAGAAGGACCGGGAAGGCGGCCTGGTGATGGAGGCAGGTTGCTGTGGGCTGGTCAGAGGTAGCCGGGTGTGCAGGGAGGGGAGTCCGCTCTGCGGCTTCCATTGCTTGTCCTCTGCATCCCAGTTATTGCCCCCAGCTTGTGCACCCCTGGTACAGACCCCTGCACTCCTGGGCACAGCGCCCATGTACCCCAGTCATTGCACACAGCCTAGGCATAGCACCCCAGAGCCTGTGCACCCCTGATGTTCCCCACCCCCTGTACCCCAGTTGCCCGCAGTCTATGCACCCTGCACAGCCTTTGCACCCCCTATCTGTATAACAGGGCTGCAGGGGAGAGACTTGCTGAGCCCCAAGAGCCGGGGGCCTGTGCATGGCTGTGAATGTATTTGAGATTACATATCTGGTCCGGTCAATATACAGATACATATATAGACATAGTAACATTTGCTGGCTTCCTGTTGTCTTGCATTTGGATGTGAGTATATAATATATAAATGGCTTACTGCTAGGCCTGTGACATGTATGTTTATATATGCATATAATGTTTTGCTGGGCAGGATCCTAGCCCTCTTACTATGTGCGTGTTTGTACATAATGTCACTGCTGAGTAATGTTTGTAGTCACTCCTGCTAGGGTTAGAGTGTATTGTGTATCCGCTATATGTGCTGCACTTGCTGACCACGTAACTGGCCATGTATGAATGGATGTGTATGTATCTTCAACCCTCTCTGAGTGGCTTCTGGTGATTCTGCATTTGCGGAAAGCAGGGTTGTGTTCTTGGGTAGCTGGGTATAGTAACTGTGGGCCGGTGTTTCTCTCCTGGGTATAGTAACTGTGGGCCGGTGTTTCTCTCCTGGGTATAGTAACTGTGGGCCGGTGTTTCTCTCCTGGGTATAGTAACTGTGGGCCGGTGTTTCTCTCCTGGGTATAGTAACTGTGGGCCGGTGTTTCTCTCCTGGGTATAGTAACTGTGGGCCGGTGTTTCCCTCCTGCGTACTAGGTCCCCTGCTGTGGCAGATGTGAGGAGGACTTGGTAAGCTGCGTTTTGCTGTAAGTGTTCCAAGTCTATGATGTAATGTTACAGATCCATCTCACCCCCCCATGTCGGTCCTGCTATCAGGTCACATAGGTTGCAAGTAGCTAGATAAGCGAGAGGACAAGACAGGTAAAGTCATATACTTTGCTTGTTTTGGAGGTGAGTGGGCTATCTCTGATGTGATACATGTCTTGTATGTGGGGGTGCACTGTAGCAAAAGCTCTTTACGGAAAATGTACGTTTGGCTTTATAGTCACTATTCAATTATTTCCTCAGCTTTTTTCTTCCTTTGCATAAATGTATCTCAAGTGCAGTGTAATTGCCCCCCCCCCCATATCAGTGAGTTTGTTTTTGTTTGACAGGAAGTCTGCAACCGCTGTATGATCACATAGTAACTCTCACATCATGTCACCGGTTTGGGGAATGAAATGCTTACATTGCTCAGGCTGTATAAGCGCCCTATTAGTTGCCACAACCACAGACTGCGTTGCTGTTTATGTGCAGTTTACCATTTGTGCATATTATTTGGGAAGGGGGGGGTTGTATTTTAATTGCAATGTTTTTGGAAGGAGACCGTTTCACCATAAGTTGCTCCCCGGACAGGCAATATTTTTGTCAGTGGGATCGTTGTTATTTGTCGGTACGCAGTTGATCATATCAGTGCATCGTGGGAACGCTGGAGGTCCTGTGTGTATCTTGTTGTGATGACTGGGAGCAGTAATATGAATTGTCAGCTGGTGGGAAGGGGGGGGGGGGACGGAGGAGGGAGATGCTGTACTGCTTGAACCTGGGCATAGAGAGTGTGGGGGGGAGGGGGAGGCTGTACTACCTGGGCATAGGGGTACGGGGGGAGTCTGTACTGCCTGAACCTGGGCAGCATAGAGTGGTGGTGGGGGGGAGGTAGCTGCACTGCCTGAACCTGGGCATAGAGGGGGGGGGGGGGGGAGGAGGAGGAGGCTGTGGTGCCTGAACCTGGGCATGGGGTGGAGGCTGTGCTGCCTGAAACTGGGCATAGAGAGGGGGGGGGGGAGGAGGAGACTGCACTTCCTGAACCTGGGCACAGGAGGGGGTGGTGGCTAGGAGGCTGTGTTGCCTGGGCATGGGGCGGAGGCTGTCGTGCCTGAACCTGGGCATAGAGGGAGGGGGGGGGGGAGGAGGCTGTGCTGCCTGGGCATGGGGCAGAGGCTGTACTGCCTGAACCTGGGCATAGAGAGGGGGGGGGGGGGAGCAGAATGCACCTCCTGAACCTGGGCACGGGGGGTTCGGGTACTGTGTTGCCTGAACCTGGGCATGGGGAGGAGGCTGTGTTGCCTGAACCTGGGCATGAGGCGGAGGCTGTGTTGCCTGAACCTGGGCATGGGGCGGAGGCTGTGTTGCCTGAACCTGGGCATGGGGCGGAGGCTGTGTTGCCTGAACCTGGGCATGGGGCGGAGGCTGTGTTGCCTGAACCTGGGCATGGGGCGGAGGCTGTGTTGCCTGAACCTGGGCATGGGGCGGAGGCTGTGTTGCCTGAACCTGGGCATGGGGCGGAGGCTGTGTTGCCTGAACCTGGGCATGGGGCGGAGGCTGTGTTGCCTGAACCTGGGCATGGGGCGGAGGCTGTGTTGCCTGAACCTGGGCATGGGGCGGAGGCTGTGTTGCCTGAACCTGGGCATGGGGCGGAGGCTGTGTTGCCTGAACCTGGGCATGGGGCGGAGGCTGTGTTGCCTGAACCTGGGCATGGGGCGGAGGCTGTGTTGCCTGAACCTGGGCATGGGGCGGAGGCTGTGTTGCCTGAACCTGGGCATGGGGCGGAGGCTGTGTTGCCTGAACCTGGGCATGGGGCGGAGGCTGTGTTGCCTGGGCATGGGGCGGAGGCTGTGTTTGCCTGGGCATGGGGCGGAGGCTGTGTTGCCTGAACCTGGGCTCTTTTCTCTGCCTGTGGTTAAAACCACTAGCATGACAGGGTTGCGGAGGCAGGAATGTGCCCTGGCAGTCTGGGTCAGTGTAAAATATTGCTATAAACTGAAGAAGCAGCTTCTAAATGGTGACTTCCAATAAAGGTAGAACTGTCTTCCCAAACCTTTGCTGTCCCTTGAATTCTGAGGTTTCCAACAACAGAAATCAGCTGGAAGCAGAGCCCTATGTGTGCTACTGCTCTCATCACTCTGCTCTAGATGGTCTGAGGGCAATTCATTTCTGAGGGATGTCAGACACCACACCTCGCTCAGAATTGAGGGGCCCAACACTGCGCACCTCCAAGATATCTGTGATTGCAGGTTGCCAGCAACGTGCATCCATCTCTACAAATTGATTTTCCCCCAGAGATCCGGCACAATAAATATAGGGGTAGATTTAATTCACCGACAGTTGAATAGCGCCGAGAGTTAGCTCCCAGCGCTATTCAATACAGTGCCAAGTGACACTCAATTTTTGGTAATTTTTCTCTCACCCCCGGGGGATGAGAGAAGAAATCAGACAAAAGTGCGGCCGGCGCGAGGCTAATTCTGTCGGGAATCAGCATCACGGCGGGGAGTTAAGTCGGAGAATGGCCATTCTCCCGACAAATCAACCTGTTAAGTCCGGGAGAACGGGCCTTTGCCGACGTAACTTGAGCTGAATTGAATAGCGACGGGAGCTAATTCCCGGTGCTATTCAACTGTCGGTGAATTGAATCGACCCCATAGTGGTGGGCCCAGCGATTCTATCCACAGACTGATGCATGCAGTCAGACTCAAATGGTGGTTCTACAATGTTTGTGTGCCGAATTGTCCACAGAATCGATAATTGTTAGTTAGCTTGCAGCTGTAGTGTTCCCCCACCCTTTCCTGGACTCTTACTTTCTACTGTGCTGCAAACAATAGCTACATAGCACTCCTATTAGTTAACTGATCATATCTGAATGTCTGCAGTCTGTGCTATGGTTCAACAGATACAAATGACTGGTTCTTGCACTGATAATGGTATATGTCCCTATACACGCAATTATGCTGAGAGCCAGTGTATTGCTGTACAGGGAAATTAAAGAAAAACACACAAATATGACAAAATCTTCAAACAGACAGTAGAGGGGGTTGGGTGGGGGCTCTTGGTGATTGACAGATAATTAGTATCATACATAATGGTCAATGAGCCACCACACCTTGGGGGAGGGGAAGACAAAAATATTTGGTGCCATTGACTGTGAGTGGGGATAGTGAGGACGAGACTCAAGAGGGTGCTGCCCGTGAGAGCTTACGTGGAAGAGGTCAGGAGGAAGGACAGAGGGCATGCTATAAGGTTGTGACGTCTCAGGTGTGTTTTTTGCTAGAATTTATTTTGTCCAGGTTTGTGTTGTTCTAATGGTCCTTAGTGGAGACGGTATGACTGCTGTAATTTGCCTGCCTCAGCTTAACCAATCAGTTCCAGGTGCAATTATCCTGTAACAACTGGCGTAATGTTAAGGTTACTAACAAATTACGGTGCTGTAATACAGTTCCGATGGAAAATCTCAGCAGTACATCTGTGGATGATTTTAATCAAGTATGAGTGTGAAACCCCTAATTCTAGCGCTTGTATAATGCATATAAGCACTACTGCAGTTAGTGAATGTGTATGATCACTCAGTTACCCACAGAGGGGAGAATGAAATATTTTAATCATGGCTGGAGGTACCGTCTCGCTATTGAGTTGTTTGTGCCACAGGTGTGCATTATTTCTGCTTGCATATTCCTGATGTAGCACGCAGAAATCTGCCCAAAGTCGTTTTTTTGGAGGCATCCAAATGTAGAGTGCCCAGTAGTTTGCACAGGCTTGGCCACTTTACACATCTAAAACCGGTGCATTTTGGCGCAACAAGTTATGGATTGCTCATTGGTATAAACAATTGAATATCATCCAACACTTTAGGCAGGAGCTGTGGGCACGAGAAAACGGTTATCGCCCCCAGATGATGACAACTGATTGTCACTGAGCTTTTTGGCTTGATTTAATTATCAATGGCCGTAATGTTAAAATGCCCTTCAGATGAAATCTTGTGTTTCGAGATGAAACGCGTTAGAGGATACATTTTGATACAAGGGATGTCTGGTATTCTATTGAGCATGTAAGCACTTTCAATGTGATTTAACTCTATTACGCGAGACGTCTGGAGATTGGACTGGCTCAAATTACAAGTGCATACCAATTGATGCGTTTCTCAACATCGTTTATCCACATTGAAGGTTGGGATAGTCACCAGTAAGTAACTTCTGTCTGGTGTTACAATCTGTGGCATCCAGTAGAGCGGAACAGAGATGTCGGATATTGCTTATTAGTGTCCGCTCAGTGATCAAATAATCCCACCAGTGCTGCTTTAAAAAAAAAAAAAAAAAAAACCTCCCTAAAAACTGTTTCTTTTCTATTGTCTGACATTCTCTCCTAATTGCAATCTCTACCAACCTTGTCGCACCCAAACAGACCGGGTTTAGCCACCAACAATGGATAAACGCGTCTAAACACCTGCTTTGGGCATCCAGACTCCAGAGTTTGTACCTTTTTTTTTTTTTTTTTTTCTCACATCTTAATAGGCTGCGAGAAAAAGTGTGTCCCCAGCGTCTGCAGGGCGCTCGATTGGCAGAAAAATGGAATCGCAGTTTAACTGTAATGTTTAGTGGGCATTGTGTGTGTCTGTCTATGCAAACAGTGGTGGCAATTCAGTTAGCCGTGGGATTTACTGCAGGGTTTTAGTGCTATTCAATTCTTTCACATTTTGGGGTCGATTCTATTCGGCAACTAATGAATAGCGCCGGGAATTAGCTCCCGACGCTATTCAATTCAGCAACTAGTTACGTCGGCGATGGCCCGTTCTCGCCGACAAAACAGGTTGAATTGTCGGGAGAACGGGCATTCTCCGACTTAACTCCCCGGCGCGAGGCAGCACTTTTGTCGGGTTTCTCTTCTCATCCCCCGGGGATGAGAGAAGAATTCCCGACAATTGCAGGTAATTAGTTGCTGAATTGAATAGCGTCGGGAGCTAATTCCCGGCGCTATTCATTAGTTGCCGAATAGAATCGACCCCTTTGAGTCCACGTCTAAAGCATGGTAAGACTTAGATTCCAGGTTAAGTTTTCAGAGCTATGCAGTTACCACCCGTGGTAATATTGAGGCTAGCCCCGGAAGCACTGGTTGCTGCGGATATCTATACGCACTGCAGGAGGGTGAGAGCAGAGCTCTGCTTTAAGTTCACCCTCTGTAGGCTAGTGGTGGGCTTAGCACAGGCAGTAATTGAATAGCTCCAGGCACTTAACCCAGAAGCTAAAACCCTGCAGTAAGTTCAGCTGCTAATTGAATCACCTTCAATGTTTTTTGTAGTTGCTCTTGGTTAAATGTTTGACAGCTGCAGAAGGGGTTAATAGGGATGTAATTCTTCGTCATAACAGACTGGGATTGTTGCTGCAGTAAGCATGTCATTAGTGGGTGGATGATGATCTGTCCCTGATTGGAACATGTCTGTATACATATAAATACCCGTGATAGATTCTACAAACTATGTATACATCCTATATGAATATAGATATTTTCTGTTTACGGTATCTTAAGCTGCAGTTTCTTATATCCCTTTCTCACCAAGACAAGGACCTGGATAAAGCCTGGGCTGGTGTAAATGGGTCTGCATCTGTTATCGCCTGGGATTTTCCTACTACCGACTGGTGTTACTACAGTATCAAAGGAGGTTACTCTTCCCGGATTAGGATCAAGGCACCTCTTTGGTTGTGTCGGATGATGTTTCATTAACATACAGTGTATTCGAAAAGTATTCACAACGCTTCACTTTTTCCATATTTTATGTTATAGCCTTATTCCAAAATGGAATAAATTAATTTCTCTAACGTCCTAGTGGATGCTGGGGATTCCGTAAGGACCATGGTGAATAGACTGGCTCTGCAGGAGACAGGGCACTTTAAGAAAGAATTTGGATACTGGTGTGCTCTGGCTCCTCCCTCTATGTCCCTCCTCCAGACCTCAGTTTGAATCTGTGCCCGGACGAGCTGGGTGCTACTTAGTGAGCTCTCCTGAGCTTGCTATAAAAGAAAGTATTTTGTTAGGTTTTTTTATTTTCAGAGAGATCTGCTGGCCACAGACTCTCTGCTACGTGGGACTGAGGGGAGAGAAGCAGCCCTACTCACTGAAGATAGGTCCTGCTTCTTAGGCTACTGGACACCATTAGCTCCAGAGGGATCGTACACAGGATCTCACCCTTTGTCGTCCGATCCCGGAGCCGCGCCGCCGTCCCCCTCGCAGAGCCGGAAGACAGAAGCCGGTGAAAGAAGCAAGAAGACTTCGAAATCGGCGGCAGAAGACTCCAGTCTTCATACTGAGGTAGCGCACAGCACTGCAGCTGTGCGCCATTGCTCCCACACTACACCCACATACTCCGGTCACTGTAGGGTGCAGTGCGCAGGGGGGGCGCCCTGGGCAGCAATTAGAGACCTCTTGGCAAAAGTGGGAATATATACAGTTGGGCTCTGTATATATGCATGGGCCCCCGCCATATTTTTACACAGAAACGCGGGACAGAAGCCCGCCGCTGAGGGGGCGGGGCTTCTTCCTCAGCACTCACCAGCGCCATTTTCTCTCCACAGCTCCGCTGAGAGGAAGCTCCCCAGGCTCTCCCCTGCAGAAACACGGTAGAAGAGGGTAAAAAGAGAGGGGGGGGGCACATAAATTAGGCGCAAAAACATTATATACAGCAGCTACTGGGTTAACAGTAAGTTACTGTGTGATTCCTGGGACATATAGCGCTGGGGTGTGTGCTGGCATACTCTCTCTGTTCCCCCACAAGGCCTTTTGGAGAGACAGTCTTCAAAAAGAGCATCCCCTGTGTGTGTGGTGTGTCGGTACGCTTGTGTCGGCATGTTTGACGAGGAAGGCTGTGTGGAAGCAGAGCGGGAACAAATGAATGTGGGGTCGCCGCCGACACCCGATTGGATGGATATGTGGAAGGTTTTAAATGATAATGTTACTTCCTTGCATAAAAGGTTGGATAAAGCTGAAGCCTTAGGACAGCCGGGGTCTCAGCCCATGCCTGATCCTATGTCGCAGAGGCCGTCAGGGTCTCAGAAGCACCCACTATCCCAAATTGTTGACAGATTCTGACTCCAGTGTCGATTGCGATGATGCAAAGTTACAGCCTAAATTGGCTAAAGCCATCCGTTATGATTATAGCAATGAAGGATGTGTTGCACATCACAGAGGAAACCCCAGTCCCTGACAAGAGGGTTTATATGTATGGGGGAAAAAGGCAAGAGGTGACCTTTCCCCCTTCACATGAGCTAAATGAGTTATGTGAAAAGGCTTGGGAATCTCCAGATAAAAAACTGCAGATTTCCAAACGGATGCTTATGGCGTATCCTTTCCCGCCAACGGACAGGTTATGCTGGGAATCCTCCCCTAGGGTAGACAAAGCTTTAACACGCTTATCCAAGAGGGTAGCCCTGCCGTCACAGGATACGGCCACCCTAAAAGATGCTGCGGATAGAAAGCAGGAGGGTACCCTGAAGTCCATTTATACACATTCAGGTACCTTACTAAGGCCGGCGATTGCGTCGGCCTGGATGTGTAGTGCTGTAGCAGCATGGACAGATACCTTTTCTGAGAAACTTGATACCTTGGACAAGGATACTATATTGCTGACCCTGGGGCATATAAAAGACGCTGTCCTGTATATGAGAGATGCTCAAAGAGACATTAGCCTACTAGGCTCTAGAATAAATGCAATGTCTATTTCTCTGACGTCCTAAGTGGATGCTGGGACTCCGTAGGGACCATGGGGAATAGCGGTTCTGCAGGAGACTGGGCACAACTAAAGAAAGCTTTAGGACTACCTGGTGTGCACTGGCTCCTCCCTCTATGACCCTCCTCCAGACCTCAGTTAGAATCTTGTGCCCGGCTGAGCTGGATGCACACTAGGGGCTCTCCTGAGCTCCTAGAACAAGAAAGTTTATTTTAGGTTTTTTATTTTCAGTGAGATCTGCTGGCAACAGACTCACTGCTACGAGGGACTAAGGGGAGAAGAAGCGAACCTACCTGCTTGCAGCTAGCTTGGGCTTCTTAGGCTACTGGACACCATTAGCTTCAGAGGGATCGAACACAGGGCCCGACCTCGATCGTCCGGTCCCGGAGCCGCGCCGCCGTCCCCCTTACAGAGCCAGAAGCAAGAAGATGGTCCTGAAAATCGGCGGCAGAAGACTTCGGTCTTCAACAAGGTAGCGCACAGCACTGCAGCTGTGCGCCATTGCTCCTCATGCACACCTCACACTCCGGTCACTGATGGGTGCAGGGCGCTGGGGGGCGGCGCCCTGAGCAGCAATATTAACACCTTGTCTGGCAAAATAACACAATATATAGTCCTAGAGGCTATACATGTGTAAAATACCCCTGCCAGGATCCATAAAAAAGCGTGAGAAAGTCCGCCGAAAAAGGGGCGGGGCTATCTCCCTCAGCACACTGGCACCATTTTCTCTTCACCGTGCAGCTGGAAGACAGCTCCCCAGGCTCTCCCCTGTAGTTTTCAGGCTCAAAGGGTTAAAAAGAGAGGGGGGGCACTAAATTTAGGCGCAAATCTGTGTATTATAGCAGCTATAAGGGAAAAATCACTGTGGGTAGTGTGAATCCCTGCATTATATAGCGCTCTGGTGTGTGCTGGATACTCTCTCTCTGTCTCCCCAAAGGACTTTGTGGGGTCCTGTCCTCAGTCAGAGCATTCCCTGTGTGTGTGCGGTGTGTCGGTACGGCTGTGTCGACATGGTTGATGAGGAGGCTTATGTGGTGGCGGAGCAGATGCCGATAAATGTGATGTCGCCCCCTGTGGGGCCGACACCAGAGTGGATGGATAGGTGGAAGGTATTAACCGACAGTGTCCACTCCTTACATAAAAGGCTGGATGACGTAACAGCTGTGGGACAGCCGGCTTCTCAGCCCGCGCCTGCCCAGGCGTCTCAAAGGCCATCAGGGGCTCAAAAACGCCCGCTACCTCAGATGGCAGACACAGATGTCGACACGGAGTCTGACTCCAGTGTCGACGAGGTTGAGACATATACACAATCCACTAGGAACATCCGTTGCATGATCTCGGCAATGAAAAATGTGTTACACATTTCTGACATTAACCCAGGTACCACAAAAAAAAGGGGTTTTATGTTTGGGGAGAAGAAGCAGACAGTGTTTTGTTCCCCCATCAGATGAGTGAATGAAGTGTGTGAAGAAGCGTGGGTTCCCCCGATAAGAAACTGGTAAGTTCTAAAAAGTTACTGATGGCGTACTCTTTCCCGCCAGAGGATAGGTCACGTTGGGAGATATCCCCTAGGGTGGATAAGGCGCCCACACGTTTGTCAAAAAGGTGGCACTGCCGTCTTAGGATACGGCCACTTTGAAGGAGCCTGCTGATAAAAAGCAGGAGGCTATCCTGAAGTCTGTATATACACACTCAGGTACTATACTGAGACCTGCAATTGCCTTCAGCATGGATAGTGCTGCTGCAGCGTGGTCTATTACCCTGTCAGGACAGGGATACTATTTGCTAACCATAGAGCATATTAAAGACGTCGTCTTATATATGAGGGATGCACAGAGGGATATTTGCCGGCTGGCATCCAGAATTAATGCAATGTCCATTCTGCCAGGAGGGTATTAGGGACCCGGCAGTGGACAGGCGATGCTGACTTTAGAAGGCACATGAAGATTCTGCCTTATAAGGGTGAGGAATTGTTTGGGAATGGTCTCTGGGACCTCGTATCCACAGCAACGGCTGGGAAGGAAAATATTTACCCCAAGTTTCCTCATAGCCTAAGAAAGCACCGTATTATAAGGTACAGTCCTTTCGGCTTTAGAAAAGCAAGCGGGTCAAAGGCGCTTCCTTTCTGCACAGAGACAAGGGATGAGGGAAAAAGCTGCACAAGACAGCCAGTTCCCAGGATCAAAAATCTTCCCCCGCTTCCTCTGAGTCCACCGCATGACGCTGGGGCTCCACATGTGGAACCAGGTGCGGTGGGGGCGCGTCTCGGGAACTTCAGCGACCAGTGGGCTCGCTCACAGGTGGATCCCTGGGTTCTGCAAGTAGTATCACAGGGATACAAGCTGGAGTTCAAGGCGACTCCCCCTCGCCGTTACCTCAAATTAGCCTTGCCTGCTGCCCTCGAGGAGAGGTAGTACTGACGGCAATTCACAAGCTGTACTTCCAGCAGGTGATAATCAAGGTACCCCTCCTTCAACAAGGACGGGGTTACTATTCCACAATGTTTGTGGTACCGAAACCAGACGGTTCGGTGAGACCCATTCTAAAATTGAAATCCTTGAACACTTATATACGAAGGTTCAAGTTCAAAATGGAATCGCTCAGGGCGGTTATTGCAAGCCTGGACGAAGGGGATTACATGGTATCACTGGACATCAAGGATGCTTACCTGCATGTCCCCATTTACCCTCATCACCAGGAGTACCTCAAAATTGTGGTACAGGACTGTCATTACCAATTCCAGACGTTGCCGTTGGTCTGTCCCCGGCACCGAGGGTATTTACCAAGGTAATGGCCGAAATGATGATACTCCTTCGAAAAAAGGGAGTTATAATTATCCCGTACTTGGACGATCTCCTTATAAAGGCGAGGTCCAGGGAGCAGTTGTTCGTCGGAGTAGCCCTATCTCGGGAAGTGCTACAACAGCACGGCTGGATTCTGAATAGTCCAAAGTCGCAGCTGGTTCCTACGACGCGTCTACTGTTCCTGGGTATGGTTCTGGACACAGAACAGGAAAAAGGGTTTCTCCCGGAGGAGAAGGCCAAGGAGTTGTCATCTCTAGTCAGAGACCTCCTAATACAAATACAGGTGTCGGTCAATGCACGCGAGTCCTGGGAAAGATGGTAGCTTCTTACGAAGAAATTCCATTCGGCAGGTTCCATGCAAGGATCTTCCAGTGGGATCTGTTGGACAAGTGGTCCGGGTCGCATCTTCAGATGCATCGGCTGATAACCCTGTCTCCAAGGGCCAGGGTGTCGCTGTTGTGGTGGCTGCAGAGTGCTCATCTTCTAGAGGGCCGCAGATTCAGCATACAGGACTGGGTCCTGGTGACCACGGATGCCAGCCTTCGAGGCTGGGGGGTAGTCACACAGGGAAGAAACTTCCAAGGACTATGGTCAAGTCAGGAGACTTCCCTACACATAAATATTCTGGGACTAAGGGCCATTCACAATGCCCTAAGTCAGGCTAGACCCCTGCTTCAACACCAGCCGGTGCTGATCCAGTCAGACAACATCACGGCGGTCGCCCATGTAAACCAGCAGGGCGGCACAAGAAGCAGGATGGCGTTGACAGAAGCCACAAGGATTTTCCGATGGGCGGAAAATCATGTGTTAGCACTGTCAGCAGTGTTCATTCCCGGAGTGGACAACTGGGAAGCAGACTTTCTCAGCAGGCACGACCTCCACCCGGGAGAGTGGGGACTTCATCCAGAAGTCTTCAAATTGATTGTACACCATTGGGAAAGGCCACAGGTGGACATGATGGCGTCCCGCCTCAACAAAAAGCTAAAAAGATATTGCGCCAGGTCAAGGGACCCTCAGGCGATAGCTGTGGACGCTCTGGTAACACCGTGGGTGTACCAGTCGGTGTATGTGTTCCTTCCTTTGCCTCTCATACCCAAGGTACTGAGAATACTAAGAAGGAGAGGAGTAAGAACTATACTCGTGGTTCCGGATTGGCCAAGAAGAGCTTGGTACCCAGAACTTCAAGAAATGATCTCAGAGGACCCATGGCCTCTGCCGCTCAGACAGGACCTGCTGCAGCAGGGGCCCTGCCTGTTCCAAGACTTACCTCGGCTGTGTTTGACGGCATGGCGGTTGAACACCGGATCCTAAAGGAAAAAGGCATTCCGGAGGAAGTCATTCCTACGCTGATTAAGGCTAGAAAAGATGTGATCGCAAAATATTATCACCGCATATGGCAAAAATGTGGCTTGGTGTGAGGCCAGGAAGGCCCCAACGGAGGAATTTCAACTGGGTCAATTTCTGCACTTCCTACAGTCAGGAGTGACTACGGGCCTAAAATTGGGTTCCATTAAAGTCCAGATTTCGTCTCTGTACATTTTCTTCCAAAAAGAACTGGCTTCAGACTTTTGTTAAGGGAGTGCTGCATATTCAGCCCCGTTTGTGCCTCTAGTGGCACCGTGGGATCTCAACGTGGTGTTGGATTTCCTGAAGTCTCTTTGGTTTGAGCCACTAAAAACCGTGGATTTGAATTATCTCACGTGGAAAGTGGTCATGCTGTTGGCCTTGGCTTCGGCCAGGCGTGTGTCAGAATTGGCGGCTTTGTCATATAAAAGCCCTTATCTGATTTTCCATATGGATAGGGCAGAATTGAGGACTCGTCCCCAGTTTCTCCCTAAGGTGGTATCAGCTTTTCATTTGAACCAACCTATTGTAGTGCCTGCGGCTACTAAGGACTTGGAGGATTCCAAGTTGTTGGACGTAGTCAGGGCCCTGAAAATTTATGTTTCCAGGACAGCTAGTGTCAGGAAAACTGACTCGCTATTTATCCTGTATGCACCCAACAAGCTGGGTGATTGGTGTGGCTGGTATGAGTCTTACCTGGGATTCAAAATCCTTCCTTATTGTGTCAGCTCTTCCGGGCACAGTATCCTGAGGTCTGGAGGAGGGTCATAGAGGGAGGAGCCAGTGCACACCAGGTAGTCCTAAAGCTTTCTTTAGTTGTGCCCAGTCTCCTGCGGAGCCGCTATTCCCCATGGTCCTTACGGAGTCCCAGCATCCACTACGGACTACGAGAAATAGATTTACCGGTGAGTAAAATCTTATTTTCTGCCTGAAGGGTCCTGTGGACTCGGCAATGGACAGGCGATGCCGACTCAAAAAGGCACATGGAGGTTTTACCTTACAAGGGTGAGGAGTTGTTTGGGGAGGGTCTCTCGGACCTGGTCTTCACAGCTACGGCTGGAAAGTCAAATTTTTTGCCATATGTTCCCTCACAACCTAAGAAAGCACCGTATTACCAGATGCAGTCCTTTCGATCACAAAAAGGCAAGAAAGTCCGAGGTGCATCCTTTCTTGCCAGAGGCAGGGGTAGAGGAAAGAAGCTGCACAATACAGCTAGTTCCCAGGAACAGAAGTCCTCCCCGGCTTCCACTAAATCCACTGCATGACGCTGGGGCTCCACAGGCGGAGCTAGGCCCGGTGGGGGCGCGTCTCCGAAATTTCAGCCACAAGTGGGTTCACTCCCAGGTAGATCCCTGGGCTATAGAGATTGTGTCTCAGGGATACAAGCTGGAATTCGAAGAGATGCCCCCTCACCGTTACCTCAAATCGGCCCTGCCAGCTTCCCCCTTAGAGAGGGAAATAGTGTTAGCTGCAATTCACAAATTGTATCTTCAGCAGGTGGTGGTCAAGGTTCCCCTCCTTCAACAAGGAAGGGGTTACTATTCGACCATGTTTGTGGTACCGAAACCGGACGGTTCGGTCAGACCCATATTGAATTTAAAATCCCTGAACATATACCTGAAAAGGTTCAAGTTCAAGATGGAATCGCTCAGAGCGGTCATCGCAAGCCTGGAAGGGGGTGATTTTATGGTGTCTCTGGACATAAAGGATGCTTACCTTCATGTCCCCATTTATCCACCTCATCAGGAGTACCTCAGATTTGTGGTACAGGATTGTCATTACCAATTCCAGACGTTGCCGTTTGGTCTCTCCACGGCACCGAGAATATTTACCAAGGTAATGGCGGAAATGATGGTGCTCCTGCGACGGCAAGGAGTCACAATTATCCCATACTTGGACGATCTCCTCATAAAGGTGAGGTCCAGAGAGCAGTTGCTGATCAGCGTAGCATGCTCTCGGGAAGCGTTACAACAGCACGGCTGGATTCTAAATATTCCAAAGTCGCAGTTGATTCCTACGACTCGTCTGCCCTTCCTGGGCATGATTCTGGACACAGGCCAGAAGAGGGTTTATCTCCCGATGGAGAAGGCTCAGGATCTCATGACACTGGTCAGAGACCTATTAAAACCAAAACAGGTGTCGGTGCATCACTGCACGCGAGTCCTGGGAAAGATGGTGGCATCATACGAGGCCATTCCCTTCGGCAGGTTCCATGCGAGGACCTTTCAATGGGATCTGTTGGACAAGTGGTCCGGTTCACATCTACAAATGCAGCGGCTGATCACCCTATCCCCCAGGGCCAGGGTGTCTCTCCTGTGGTGGCTGCAGTGTGCTCACCTTCTCGAGGGCCGCAGATTCGGCATTCAGGACTGGGTCCTGGTGACCACGGACGCAAGCCTCCGAGGGTGGGGAGCAGTCACACGGAAGAAATTTCCAAGGTCTGTGGTCAAGTCAGGAGACTTGCCTTCACATCAATATCCTGGAACTAAGGGCCATATACAACGCCCTACGTCAAGCGGAGACCCTGCTTCGCGACCGATCGGTGCTGATTCAGTCAGACAACATCACCGCAGTGGCTCATGTAAACCGCCAAGGCGGCACAAGGAGCAGGGTGGCGATGGCGGAAGCCACCAGAATTCTTCGCTGGGCGGAGAATCACGTAAGAGCACTGTCAGCAGTGTTCATTCCGGGAGTGGACAACTGGGAAGCAGACTTTCTCAGCAGGCACGACCTCCACCCGGGAGAGTGGGGACTTCATCAATAAGTCTTCACGCAGATTGCAAGTCGGTGGGAACTGCCACAAGTAGACATGATGGCATCCCGCCTCAAAAAAAAAAAAAAAGGCTAAAGAGGTATTGCGCCAGGTCAAGAGACCCTCAGGCGATAGCTGTAGACGCACTAGTGACACCGTGGGTGTTCCAGTCGGTCTATGTATTTCCTCCTCTTCCCCTCATACCCAAGGTGCTGAGAATCATAAGAAGAAGAGGAGTGAGAATAATACTCATTGTTCCGGATTGGCCAAGAAGGACTTGGTTTCCAGAGCTGCAAGAAATGCTCACAGAGGACCCATGGCCTCTGCCTCTAAGACAGGACTTGTTGCAACAGGGGCCCTGTCTGTTCCAAGACTTACCGCGGCTGCGTTTGACGGCATGGCGGTTGAACGCCGGATCCTAGCAGAAAAAGGCATTCCAGTGTCGACGGTGAAGAAACAAACGTATGTTCCTTTAGGGCCACACGTTACATGTTAAGGGCAATGAAGGAGGTGTTACATATTTCTGATACTACAAGTACCACAAGAAGGGTATTATGTGGGGTGTGAAAAAACTACCTGTAGTTTTTCCTGAATCAGATAAATTAAATGAAGTGTGTGATGATGCGTGGGTTTCCCCCGATAGAAAATTATTGGCGGTATACCCTTTCCCGCCAGAAGTTAGGGCGCGTTGGGAAACACCCTTTAGGGTGGATAAGGCGCTCACACGCTTATCAAAACAAGTGGCGGTACCGTCTTCAGATAGGGCCGCCCTCAAGGAGCCAGCTGAGAGGCTGGAAAATATCCTAAAAAGGTATATACACACATACTGGTGTTATACTGCGACCAGCGATCGCCTCAGCCTGGATGTGCAGCGCTGGGGTGGCTTGGTCGGATTCCCTGACTGAAAATATTGATACCCTTGACAGGGACAGTATTTTATTGACTATAGAGCATTTAAAGGATGCATTTCTATATATGCGAGATGCACAGAGGGATATTTGCACTCTGGCATCAAGAGTAAGTGCGATGTCCATATCTGCCAGAAGATGTTTATGGACACGACAGTGGTCAGGTGATGCAGATTCCAAACGGCACATGGAAGTATTGCCGTATAAAGGGGAGGAGTTATTTGGGGTCGGTCCATCGGACCTGGTGGCCTCGGAAACAGCTGGAAAATCCACCTTTTTTACCCCAAATCACATCTCAGCAGAAAAAGACACCGTCTTTTCAGCCTCAGTCCTTTCATCCCCATAAGGGCAAGCGGGCAAAAGGCCAGTCATATCTGCCCAGGGATAGAGGAAAGGGAAGAAGACTGCAGCAGGCAGCCCATTCCCAGGAACAGAAGCCCTCCACAGCTTCTGCCAAGTCCTCAGCATGACGCTGGGGCCGTACAAGCGGACTCAGGTGCGGTGGGGGGTCGTCTCAAGAGTTTCAGCGCGTAGTGGGCTCACTCGCAAGTGGACCCCTGGATACTACAAGTAGTATCCCAGGGGTACAGACTGGAGATTCGAGACGTCTCCCCCTCGCAGGCTCCTGATGTCTGCTTTACCAATGTCTTCCTCCGACAGGGAGGCAGTATTGGAAACAATTCACAAGCTGTATTCCCAGCAGGTGATAATCAAAGTACCCCTCCTACAACAAGGAAAGGGGTATTATTCCACACTATATTGTGGTACTGAAGCCAGACGGCTCGGTGAGACCTATTCTAAATGGGAAATCTTTGAACACTTACATACAAAGGTTCAAATCAAGATGGAGTCACTCAGAGCAGTGATAGCGAACCAGGAAGAAGGGGACTATATGGTGTCCCTGGACATCAAGGATGCTTACCTCCATGTCCCAAATTGCCCTTCTCACCAAGGGTACCTCAGGTTCGTGGTACGGAACTGTCACTATCAGTTTCAGACGCTGCCGTTTGGATTGTCCACGGCACCCCGGGTCTTTACCAAAGTAATGGCCGAAATGATGATTCTTCTTCAAAGAAAAGGCGTCTTAATTATCCCTTACTTGGACGATCTCCTGATAAGGGCAAGGTCCAGAGAACAGTTGGAAGTCGGAGTAGCACTATCTCAAGTAGTTCTACGACAGCACGGGTGGATTCTAAATATCCAAAATCGCAGCCGTTTCCGACGACACGTCTGCTGTTCCTAGGGATGGTTCTGGACACAGTCCAGAAAAAGGTGTTTCTCCCGGAGGAGAAAGCCAGGGAGTTATCCGAGCTAGTCAGGAACCTCCTAAAACCAGGAAAAGTGTCAGTGCATCATTGCACAAGAGTCCTGGGAAAAATGGTGGCTTATTACGAAGCGATTCCATTCGGCAGATTCCACGCAAGAACTTTTCAGTGGGATCTGCTGGACAAATGGTCCGGATCGCATTTTCAGATGCATCAGCGGATAACCCTATCTCCAAGGACAAGGGTGTCTCTCCTGTGGTGGTTACAGAGTGCTCATCTTCTAGAGGGCCGCAGATTCGGCATTCAGGATTGGATGCTGGTGACCACGGAGGCCAGCCTGAGAGGCTGGGGAGCAGTCACACAGGGAAAAAATTTCCAGGGAGTGTGATCAAGTCTGGAGATTTTTCTCCACATAAATATACTGGAGCTAAGGGCAATTTACAATGCTCTAAGCTTAGCAAGACCTCTGCTTCAAGGTCAGCCGGTATTGATCCAGTGGGACAACATCACGGCAGTCGCCCACGTAAACAGACAGGGCGGCACAAGAAGCAGGAGGGCAATGGCAGAAACTGCAAGGATTTTTCGCTGGGCGGAAAATCATGTGATAGCACTGTCAGCAGTGTTCATTCCGGGAGTGGACAACTGGGAAGCAGACTTCCTCAGCAGGCACAACCTCCACCCGGGAGAGTGGGGACTTCATCGGGAAGTCTTCCACATGATTGTGAACTGTTGGAAAAGACCAATGATGGCGTCCCGCCTGAACAAAAAACTGGACAAGTATTGCGCCAGGTCAAAAGACCCTCAGGCAATAGCTGTGGACGTTCTGGTAACACCGTGGGTGTACCAGTCGGTGTATGTCTTCCCTCCTCTGCTTCTCATACCCAAGGTATTGAGAATTATAAGACGTAGAGGAGTAAGAACTATACTCGTGGCTCCGGATTGGCCAAGAAGGACTTGGTACCCGGAACTTCAAGAGATGCTCACAGAGGACTCATGGCCTCTGCCGCTAAGAAGGGACTTGCTTCAGCAAGTACCATGTCTGTTCCAAGACTTACCGCGGCTGCGTTTGACGGCATGGCGGTTGAACGCCGGATCCTAAGGGAAAGAGGCATTCCGGAAGAGGTCATTCCTACCCTGGTCAAAGCCAGGAAGGAGGTGACCGCACAACATTATCACCACATGTGGCGAAAATATGTTGCGTGGTGTGAGGCCAGGAAGGCCCCATGAAGAAATTTCAACTCGGTCGTTTCCTGCATTTCCTGCAAACAGGAGTGTCTATGGGCCTCAAATTGGGGTCCATTAAGGTTCAAATTTCGGCCCTGTCGATTTTCTTCCAGAAAGAATTGGCTTCAGTTCCTGAAGTCCAGAAGTTTGTCAAGGGAGTACTGCATATACAACCCCCTTTTGTGCCTCCAGTGGCACTGTGGGATCTCAACGTAGTTCTGGGATTCCTAAAATCACATTGGTTTAAACTGCTCAAATCTGTGGATTTGAAATATCTCACAGGGAAAGTGACCATGCTGTTGGCCCTGGCCTCGGCCAGGCGAGTGTCAGAATTGGCGGCGTTTGTCTCAAAAAAGCCCATATCTGATTGTCCATTCGGACAGGGCAGAGCTGCGGACTCATCCCCAGTTTCTCCCTAAGGTGGTGTCAGTGTTTCATCCGAACCAGCTTATTGTGGTACCTGCGGCTACTAGGGACTTGGAGGACTCCAAGTTGCTAGATGTTGTCAGGGCCCTGAAAATATAGTTTCCAGGACGGCTGGAGTCAGGAAAACTGACTTGCTGTTATCCTGTATGCACCCAACAAACTGGGTGCTCTTGCTTCTAAGCAGACGATTGCTAGTTGGATGTGTAGTACAATTCAGCTTGCACATTCTGTGGCAGGCCTGCCACAGCCAAAATATGTAAATGCCCATTCCACAAGGAAGGTGGGCTCATCTTGGGCGGCTGCCCGAGGGGTCTCGGCTTTACAACTTTGCCGAGCTGATACTTGGTCAGGGGCACACCCTGACTGAGGAGGACCTGGAGTTCTCTCATTCGGTGCTGCAGAGTCATCCGCACTCTCCCGCCCGTTTGGGAGCTTTGGTATAATCCCCATGGTCCTGACGGAGTCCCCAGCATCCACTTAGGACGTCAGAGAAAATAAGAATTTACTTACCGATAATTCTATTTCTCGTAGTCCGTAGTGGATGCTGGGCGCCCATCCCAAGTGCGGATTGTCTGCAATACTTGTACATAGTTATTGTTACAAAAATCGGGTTATTATTGTTGTGAGCCATCTTTTCAGAGGCTCCGCTGTTATCATGCTGTTAACTGGGTTCAGATCACAGGTTGTACAGTGTGATTGGTGTGGCTGGTATGAGTCTTACCCGGGATTCAAAATCCTTCCTTATTGTGTACGCTCGTCCGGGCACAGTATCCTAACTGAGGCTTGGAGGAGGGTCATAGGGGGAGGAGCCAGTGCACACCACCTGATCCTAAAGCTTTTACTTTTGTGCCCTGTCTCCTGCGGAGCCGCTAATCCCCATGGTCCTGACGGAGTCCCCAGCATCCACTACGGACTACGAGAAATAGAATTATCGGTAAGTAAATTCTTATTTTTTTTGCGTTGAAGTTGTGGGGTGTTGTGTAGAATTTTGATGTAAAATTAATTTATTCCACTATGGAATAAAGCTGTACCATAACAAAATGTGGAAAAAGTGAAGCGCTGTGAATACTTTCCGAATGCACTATAGCAAGGTTCTGCAGGGCAGACACTGACAGTGTGAAAGGTAAAGATCTGTAATTTTCCAGAGAATGAAATGTGTTCTGAGAGTGCAGCCTGTGTTCAGTGTCAGTCCCGGGGTTTGTGTGAGAAAGGGGTATAGACTCCAGCAATAAAAGGATGAAAGGGATTTTTTCCTGTCTCCTTGTTATGAGCAGATTGCAGAAGTTCCGCTGATAAGCTGCACTTTGTTTGCATGTTCCGGGACAGAGTAGTAAAAGTTTGCATATACATACAAATGATATCCCACAGGACGGCTCCTTGCTTTGCAGGGTTTACATGCGCGGATTTGTTATGACTTCTACTGAAACACGAATGTTTTTGTTTTGTTACGTAAAGTAACGCGTTCTTCAGTTGTGTTTGATGTATAGCGCTAATCTGCAAAAGGAAGGGTGGATCTTCAATTCCACATGATGTTCTATTCGTCTGGCTATGCCCATAGCGGGCACTTAGGTAGTTGCCAGCATGCTTGCTAGTGTGAAGCATTCCCACCCCAATGTGCATAATATATTTCAGATCATCCCTGGAAGTTGCTGAATAGGGTCAGTTCAGTTAGAACCACAGCGACACTACACAAAATCATGTGCATTCCGCCCTGGAATCGTGTACTTTTGATTTCAGCCCCATAGGGGTGCATATTGAAATATGCAATCTCAAGAAGACCTGAGTTCTGCATAAGTGGGCACTAGTTTGTGGTCGTCTCTGGCATTGGCCACATTTGAATTGACCCCCAAGTAGGTAGGGATTAGGAACAGGATTGTTTTTTATAGTCCCGAGCGTTCTTTTAAGGGCCCCATACACTAGAACGATAATGCCCGATTTCAGCCCAATTCTGGCCGATATATTGAGTGAAATCGGGCATTTTGGCTGTGTATCCGATCCGATGCGCGTTCCCGTGAGGATCGGATCCCCTAGGGCGCTAGTACTGCACTCGTGATATATCTGTTCCCGCAGGCATGGCTGGGATCGCATACGATATATCGCATGCAAAATGTACCAAATCGTTTTGGAATCGTATGGAACCACTCCCGGAAGAGTTCAAGGGAAATCGCCTCCGACTTCAGCCTCATACATATCGTTCTAGTGTATGGGGCCCTTAAGTTGCCATGTCACACACCGTGCTGTCTGTCTCCAATATCCAACCTGGCGCTGCCGATGCCTTGCAGTTCATTTACCTTCCCAGCCATCTGAATGTGCTCCTGCCATTCCCGCAGCCACTGCTTATTAGACGCCACATGAATAGCCCACCAAGGAATGCAATGGTAAGGAGCCGAAGTTTTAGGGGCATGGCCAGCCAGCAGAGGGGTTTGGCCATCCAACACACAGAGACTGGACTAACCATTAACGAGGACATGTGAAGAACAGAGTCACTATATAAAGGGACTGGAGTGTGTCGGGAGTCAAGACAACACACTTTGCTTGTCAGGGGGGCTAGTCTTGGTGTAATTTCCACATAAACAAACCAAGCACCCAAGTCCATCCATGATCCTGCACCACCAAGTTAACTAGAGGACCTCGTGTGGGGCCCTCTACAGTGGAGCCCACCGGGGAAATTTCCTGTGATCCATCCTGGCCCTATCCATTTATATAAATGTATTGCACCTTCTGTGCTGTCACATAATTAACCACCAGGGGCACTGCTGCAGAGTTCTCACTGAACCCAAACTACACTATTTATTACCAGTTATTTATATAGCTCACACATTCCGCAGCATTTTACAGAGAATATTTACCCATTCACATCAGTCCCTGCCCAAGTGGAGCTTACAATATATGGGCACGATTCAATTCAAAGACAGTTGAATAGCGCCGGGAATTAGCTCCCGGAGCTATTCAAAACAGCGCAGTGGTAAGTCGGAGAATGCTTGTTCTCCTGGACTAAACAGGGTGTTTTGTCGGAAGAATCGTCATTCTCTGACTTAAGAGTTTCCGCTGCACTAAGAGCAGAAATTGGCATCATGCCGGCACTTTTGTTGGATTTCTGCTCGCACCCCTCCGGAGGTGCAAGAAGAAATCCTGTTGTTGGGTGTCACAGGGAGCTGTATTGAATTGCCCCGGCAGCTAATTCCCGGCGCCATTCAACGGTCTTCGAATTGATTCATCCCCCTTACACCCTACCACATGTACATGCACACACGATCACACTAGGGCAGTGGTTCTAAAACTGTGTGCCGTGGTTCCCTAGGCTCGGGACACTTGCAGGGGTGCCTTGGATTGGTCGTCCAGGACCAATTCAAATTATTTATGGTCAATGTAATAGGCAAAATCAGTGCTTGTGGCTTCCAATAATAAAATATAGGGACAAACAGCGAATCCTGTCCCTCACCACGTAACTGAACCTAAGGATGACATGTAAACATAATTTACTGCATTTAATATTTATTTCTCTATCGTCCTAGTGGATGCTGGGGTTCCTGAAAGGACCATGGGGAATAGCGGCTCCGCAGGAGACAGGGCACAAAAAGTAAAGCTTTAGGATCAGGTGGTGTGCACTGGCTCCTCCCCCTATGACCCTCCTCCAAGCCAGTTAGATTTTGTGCCCGGCCGAGAAGGGTGCAATCTAGGTGGCTCTCCTAAAGAGCTGCTTAGGAAAGTTTAGCTTAGGTTTTTTATTTTACAGTGAGTCCTGCTGGCAACAGGATCACTGCAACGAGGGACTTAGGGGAGAAGAAGTGAACTCACCTGCGTGCAGGATGGATTGGCTTCTTGGCTACTGGACATCAGCTCCAGAGGGACGATCACAGGTACAGCCTGGATGGTCACCGGAGCCTTGCCGCCGGCCCCCTTGCAGATGCTGAAGTAAGAAGAGGTCCAGAATCGGCGGCAGAAGACTCCTCAGTCTTCTAAAGGTAGCGCACAGCACTGCAGCTGTGCGCCATTTTCCTCTCAGCACACTTCACACGGCAGTCACTGAGGGTGCAGGGCGCTGGGAGGGGGGCGCCCTGGGAGGCAAATGAATACCTATTTTGGCTAAAAATACCTCACATATAGCCTCCGGAGGCTATATGGAGATATTTAACCCCTGCCAGAATCCGTTAAGAGCGGGAGACGAGGCCGCCGAAAAAGGGGCGGGGCCTATCTCCTCAGCACACAGCGCCATTTTCCCTCACAGAAAGGCTGGAGGGAAGGCTCCCAGGCTCTCCCCTGCACTGCACTACAGAAACAGGGTTAAAACAGAGAGGGGGGGCACTAATTTGGCGATATGCTTATATATATATTAAGATGCTATAAGGGAAAACACTTATATAAGGTTGTCCCTATATAATTATAGCGTTTTTGGTGTGTGCTGGCAAACTCTCCCTCTGTCTCTCCAAAGGGCTAGTGGGTCCTGTCCTCTATCAGAGCATTCCCTGTGTGTGTGCTGTGTGTCGGTACGTGTGTGTCGACAGGTAGGAGGACGATGTTGGTGAGGAGGCGGAGCAATTGCCTGTAATGGTGATGTCACTCTCTAGGGAGTCGACACCGGAATGGATGGCTTATTTAGGAAATTACGTGATAATGTCAACACGCTGCAAGGTCGGTTGACGACATGAGACGGCCGACAAACAATTAGTACGGTCCAGACGTCTCAAAAACACCGTCAAGGGTTTTAAAACGCCCGTTTACTTTAGTCGGTCGACACAGACACAGACAGGGACACTGAATCCAGTGTCGACGGTGAATAAACAAACGTATTCCTTATTAGGGCCACACGTTAAAGGCAATGAGGGAGGTGTTACGTATTTCTGATACTACAAGTACCACAAAAGAGGGTATTATGTGGGATGTGAAAAAACTACCATAGTTTTTCCTGAATCAGATAAATTAAATAAAGTGTGTGATGATGCGTGGGTTCCCCCCGATAGAAAATTATGGGCGGTATACCCTTTCCCGCCAGAAGTTAGGGCGCGTTGGGAAACACCCCTTAAGGTGGATAAGGCGCTCACACGCTTATCAAAACAAGTGGCGGTACCGTCTATAGATAGGGCCGTCCTCAAGGACCAGCTGACAAGGCTGGAAAATATAATAAAAAGTATATACACACATACTGGTGTTATACTGCGGCCAGCGATCGCCTCAGCCTGGATGTGCAGAGCTAGGGTGGCTTGGTCGGATTCCCTGACTAAAAATATTGATACCCTTGACAGGGACAGTATTTTATTGACTATAGAGCATTTCTATATATGCGAGATGCACAGAGGGATATTTGCACTCTGGCATCATGAATAAACGCGATGTCCATAACTGCCAGAAGATGTTATGGACACGACAGTGGTCAGGTGATGCAGATTCCAAACGGCACAGTATGGCCGTATAAAGGAAGAGGACTTGTTTGGGGTCGGTCCATCGGACCTGGTGGTCACGGCAACTGCTGGAAAATCCACCGTTTTTTACCCTAAGTCACATCTCTGCAGAAAAAGACACCGTCTTTTCAGCCTCAGTCCTCTCGTCCCTATAAGATCATATCTGCCCAGGGATAGAGGAAAGGGAAGAAGACTGCGACAGGCAGCCTATTCCCAGGAACAGAAGCGTTCCACCGCGTCTGACAAGTTCTCAGCATGGCGCTGAGACCGTACAGGACCCCTGGATCCTACAAGTAGTATCCCGGGGGTACAGATGGGAATGTCGAGACGTTTCCCCTTCGCAGGCTCCTGAAGTCTGCTTTACCAAGTCTCCCTCCGACAAGGAGGTAGTATGGAAAAAAATTCACAAGCTGTGTTCCCAGCAGGTGACAATTAAATTACCCCTCCTACTACAGAAAAGGGGTATTATTCCACACTATATTGTGGTACTGAAGCCAGAAGGCTAGGTGAGACTTATTCTAAAAAAAAAATTTTTTTTTGAACACTTACAAAGGTTCAAATTAAGATGAAGTCACTCAGAGCAGTGATAACGAACCAGGAAGAAGGGGACTATATAGTGTCCCGGGACATCAGGGATGCTTACCTCTATGTCCCAAATTTGCCCTTCTCACTAAGGGTACCTCAGGTTCGTGGTGCAGAACTGTCACTATCAGTTTCAGACGCTGCCATTTGGATTGTCCACGGCACCCCGGGGTCTTTACCAAGGTAATGGCCGAATTGATGATTCTTCTTCTTCGAAGAAAAGGCGTCTTAATTATCCCTTACTTGGACGATCTCCTGATAGGGGCATAGTCCAGGGAACAGTTGGAGGTCGGAGTAGCACTATCTCGGATACTGCTACAATCAGCACGGGTGGATTCTAAATATTCCAAAATCGCAGCTGATCCCGACGACACGTCTGCTGTGCCTAGGGATGATTCTGGACACAGTCCAGAAAAAGGTGTTTCTCCCGGAAGAGAGAGCCAGGGAGTTATCCGAGCAAGTCAGGAACCTCCTAAAAACAGTGCATCATTGCACAAGGGTCCTGGTAAAAATTGTGGCTTCCTACGAAGCAATTCCATTCGGCAGATTTCACGTAAGAACTTTTCAGTGGGATCTGCTGGACAAATGGTCCGGATCGCATCTTCAGATGCATCAGCGGATAACCCAATATCCAAGGACAAGGGTGTCTCTCCTGTGGTGGTTATAGAGTGCTCATCTTCTAGAGGGCCGCAGATTCGGCATTCAGGATTGGATGCTGGTAACCACGGAGCCCAGCCTGAGAGGCTGGGGAGCAGTCACACAAGGAAAAAATTTCCAGGGAGTGTGATCAAGTATGGAGACTTTTCTCCACATAAATATACTGGAGCTAAGGGTAAATTTATAATGCTCTAAGCTTAGCAAGACCTCTGCTTCAAGGTCAGCCGGTATTGATCCAGTGGGAAAAACATCACGGCAGTCGCCCACGTAAACAGACAGGGCGACACAAGAAGCAGGAGGGCAATGGCAGAAACTGCAAGGACTTTTCGCTGGGCGGAAAATCATGTGATAACACTGTCAGCAGTTTTTCATCCCGGGAATGGAAACTGGGAAGCAGACTTCCTCAGCACGACCTCCACCCGGGAGAGTGGAAACTTCATTGAGAAGTTTTTTCCACATGATTGTAAACCGTTGGGAAATACCAAAGGTGGACATGATGGCGTCCCGTCTGAACAAAAAACGGGACAGGTATTGCGCCAGGTCAAGGGACCCTCAGGCAATAGATGTGGACGTTCTGGTAACACCGTGGGTGTACCAGTCGGTGTATGTGTTCCCTCCTCTGCTTCTCATACCTAAGGTGCTGAGAATTATAAGACGTAGAGGAGTAAGAACTATACTCATGGCTCCGGATTGGCCAAGAAGGACTTGGTACCCGGAACTTCAAGAGATGCTTACAGAGGTCTTATGGCCTCTGCCGCTAAGAAGGGACTTGCTTCAGCAAGTACCATGTCTGTTCCAAGACTTACCGCTGCTGCGTTTGTCGGCATGGCGATGGAAAGCCGGATCCTAAGGGAAAAAAGGCATTCCGGAAGAGGTCATTCCTACCCTGGTCAAAGCCAGAAAGGAGGTGACCGCACAACATTATCACCACGTGTGGCGAAAATTTGTTGCGTGGTGTGAGGCCAGGAAGGCCCCACAAAGAAATTTCAACTCGGTCGTTTCCTGCATTTCCTGCAAACAGGAGTGTCTATGGGCCTCAAATTGGGGTCCATTAAGGTTCAAATTCGGCCTTGTAAATTTTCTTCCAGAAAGAATTGGCTTCAGTTCCTGAAGTCCAGAAGTTTGTCAAGGGAGTATTGCATATACAAACCCCTTTTTTGTGCCTCCAGTGGCACTGTGGGATCTCAACGTAGTTCTGGGATTTCTCAAATCACATTGGTTTAAAACCAGTCAAATATGTGGATTTGCAGCATCTCACATAAAAAGTGACCATGCTCTTGGCCCTGGCCTGGACCAGGCGAGTGTCAAATTGGTGGTTTTTTCTCAAAAAAGCCCATATCTGTTTGTCCATTCGGACAGGGCAGAGCTGCGGACTCGTCCCCAGTTCTCTCCCTAAGGTGGTGTCAGTGTTTCACCTGAACCAGCTTATTGTGGTGCCTTGCACCTACTAGGGACTTGGAGGACTCCAAGTTGCTAGAAGTTGTCAGGGCCCTGAAAATATATTCCAGGACAGCTGGAGTCAGAAAATCTGACTCGCTGTTTATACTGTATGCACCCAACAAGTTGGGTGCGCCTGCTTCTAAGCAGTCGATTGCTCGTTGGATTTGTAACACAATTCAACTTGCACATTCTGAGGCAGGCCTGCCACAGTCTAAATCGGTTAAGGCCCATTCCACAAGGAAGGTGGGCTCATCTTGGGCGGCTGCCCGAGAGGTCTCGGCATTACAACTCTGCCGAGCAGCTACGTGGTCAGGGGAGAACACGTTTGTAAAATTCTACAAATTTGATATCCTGGCAAAAGAGGACCTGGAGTTCTCTCATTCGGTGCTGCAGAGTCATCCGCACTCTCCCGCCCGTTTGGGAGCTTTGGTATAATCCCCATGGTCCTTTCAGGAACCCCAGCATCCACTAGGACGATAGAGAAAATAAGAATTTACTTACCGATAATTCTATTTCTCGGAGTCCGTAGTGGATGCTGGGCGCCCATCCCAAGTGCGGATTATCTGCAATACTTGTACATAGTTACAAAAATCGGGTTATTATTGTTGTGAGCCATCTTTTCAGAGGCTCCGCTGTTATCATACTGTTAACTGGGTTTAGATCACAAGTTGTACGGTGTGATTGGTGTGGCTGGTATGAGTCTTACCCGGGATTCAAAATTCCTCCCTTATTGTGTACGCTCGTCCGGGCACAGTACCTAACTGGCTTGGAGGAGGGTCATAGGGGGAGGAGCCAGTGCACACCACCTGATCCTAAAGCTTTACTTTTTGTGCCCTGTCTCCTGCGGAGCCGCTATTCCCCATGGTCCTTTCAGGAACCCCAGCATCCACTACGGACTCCGAGAAATAGAATTATCGGTAAGTAAATTCTTATTTTCTAAATGTCTCTGACAAACTTTTGGCCTTAGGGTGCCATGAAAAAAATTCTGATACTCTATAGAGTGTAGTGATTCAAAAAAGTTTGGGAACCACTGCGCTAGGATTAAGGGTTTTTTTTTTTTTTTTTAAGAGTCAATTATTCTACAAGTATATCTTGTATTGTTGGATGAAACCCACGCAAGAACAGGGAGAAGATACAAACTCAACACAGGGCTGTGGTGTGAATTGAACCCGAGACCTCAGTGCTATGAGGCAGTAATGCTAACCATTATAACGTCTGTGCCACCTGAAGACAAGGGATTGGATCCCCCTGCATGCAAGCGAAATGGTTTTTTTTTGCAGAGGACGTGTTCGTGAAGGTATAAAATTGGTAGAGGGGCACTGATTAGATCATTTGCTAACTAAGTGGCTTGCCGTAAAGGAACGGAGTTTGAAAAGGGGATCATCGTAACCTGCGCAATGTCATGTTTCCAGGACGACGCTGGACTGGTATACAGAAAATTCTGTAGCCCGGATGGCAGAGTACAGAGCTTACCCCCATTGAGAACCTCTGGAACGAATTGGAGCGGTGGGTGCGTTGTAGGCTGACTCTGCTTTCTTCAGTGTCACAGTTGGTCACTGTAATTTCTCTTACGTCCTAGAGGATGCTGGGGACTCCGTAAGGACCATGGGGTATAGACGGACTCTGCAGGAGACATGGGCACTATAAAGAACTTTAGAATGGGTGTGCACTGGCTCCTCCCTCTATGCCCCTCCTCCAGACCTCAGTTAGATCCTGTGCCCAGAGGAGATTGGGTGCACTACAGGGGAGCTCTCCTGAGTTTCTCTGGAAAAACAATTTTATTAGGTTTTTTATTTTCAGGGAGCACTGCTGGCAACAGGCTCCCTGCATCGTGGGACTGAGGAGAGAGAAGCAGACCTACTTAAGTGATAGGCTCTGCTTCTTAGGCTACTGGACACCATTAGCTCCAGTCGGAACGCAGGTCTCCCCCCGTCATTCGTCCCAGAGCTGCGCCGCCGTCCTCCTCACAGAGCCGGAAGATTGAAGCCGGGTGAGTATAAGAAGAAAAGAAGACTTCTAAGGAGGCAGAAGACTTCAGATCTTCCCTGAGGTAAGCGCGCAGCGGTAACGCTGCGCGCCATTGCTCCCATACATTACACACACTACCAGGCACTGATGGGTGCAGGGCGCAGGGGGGGCGCCCTGAGCAGCAATCTAAACCTTTAAGTCTGGCAATATGGATATAGGCTGCGGAGGCAGTAAGTGTATAAATCCCCTGCTAGTTTTATAAAATTGAGCGGGACCGAAGTCCGCCGCTGGAGGGGGCGGAGTTTGGTCCCTCAGCACTAACCAGCGCCATTTTCTCCATAGAGCACTGCAGAGAAGCTGGCTCCCCGGACTCTCCTCTGCTGAACACGGTGACACAGGGCTGGAAAGAGGGGGGGGCACTTGTAAGGCGCAGTGAGTGTATTACACGATTTATTATATAGAAAAGCGCTATTATCTGGGAATTCTGTTTCCAGTGTCAGTTGGCGCTGGGTGTGTGCTGGCATACTCTCTCTTTGTCTCTCCTAAGGGCCTTGGTGGGGAACTGTCTCCTTATAGATATATCCCTGTGTGTGTGGGGGTGTCGGTACGCGTGTGTCGGCATGTCTGAAGCGGAAGGCTCATCTAAGGAGGAGGTGGAGCAGATGATTGTGGTGTCTCCGACTCGATTGGGTGGACATGTGGAATGTTTTAAATGCAAATGTGAACTTATTACATAAGAGAATGGACAAAGCAGAGTCCAGGGAAAAGGCAGGTAGTCAATCCACGGATTGGACTGTCACAGGGCCCTTCAGGGTCTCAAAAGCGTCCCCTATCCCAAATAGCAGACACTGATACCGACACGGATTCTGACTCCAGTGTCGACTACGATGATGCGAGGTTACACCCAAGGGTGGCCAAAAATATTCATTATATGATTATTGCAATAAAAGATGTTTTGCATATCACAGAGGACCCCTCTGTCCCTGACACGAGGGTGCGCATGTATAAGGAAAAGAAACCTGAGGTAACCTTTTCCCCGTCTCATGAGCTGAATGAGTTATTTGAAAAAGCTTGGGAAACTCCAGACAAAAAACTGCAGATTCCCAAGAGGATTCTTATGGCGTATCCTTTCCCTGCACAGGACAGGGTACGCTGGGAATCCTCACCCAGGGTGGACAAGGCTTTAACGCGCCTGTCCAAGAAGGTGGCACTACCGTCTCCAGACACGGCAGCCCTCAAGGATCCTGCTGATCGCAGACGGGAAAATACCTTAAAATCTATTTACACGCATACGGGTGCTTTACTCAGACCGGCAATAGCATCGGCATGGGTATGTAGCGCAGTTGCAGCTTGGACAGATACCTTGTCAGCTGACCTTGATACCCTAGACAGGGATACCATTTTATTGACCTTAGGTCACATTAAAGACGCAGTCTTCTATATGAGAGACGCTCAAAGAGACGTTGGGCTGCTAGGTTCGAGAGCCAACGCCATGGCGATTTCTGCTAGGCGAGCCCTGTGGACCCGCCAATGGACGGGTGATGCCGATTCAAAGAAGCATATGGAGGTTTTACCATACAAAGGTGAAGTTTTATTTGGGGAAGGTCTCGCGGACCAGGTTGCCACAGCTACCGCGGGTAAATCTACTTTTTTGCCTTTTGTTCCCCCACAGCAAAAGAAAACTACACAATATCAGATGCAGTCCTTTCAGTCGCATAAGTCCAGAAGAGGTCGGGGCTCATCCTTCCTCGCCAGAGGTAAGGGTAGAGAACACCTGCTTCGGCTAGTTCCCAGGAGCAGAAGTCCTCCCCGGCTTCTACTAAATCCACCGCATGATGCTGGGGCTCCACTGAGGGAGTCCGCACCAGTGGAGGCACGTCTTCGACTCTTCAGCCAGGTCTGGGTTCTGTCAGACGTGGATCCTTGGGCGATGGATATTGTATCTCAAGGATACAAACTGGAATTCGAAGAGGTGCCCCCTCGCCGATTTTTCAAGTCGGCCTTGCCAGCTTCTTCCCCAGAGAGGAAAGTAGTGTTAGCTGCAATTCAAAAGCTGTGTCAACAGCAAGTGATTGTCAAGGTTCCCCTAGTCCAACAGGGAAAAGGGTACTATTCGACCCTGTTCGTGGTTCCGAAGCCGGATGGCTCGGTTAGACCCATTTTAAATCTGAAAATCCCTAAACCTGTACTTGAAAAAGTTCAAATTCAAGATGGAATCGCTTCGGGCTGTGATCTCCAGTCTGGAAGGGGGGGATTTTATGGTGTCACTCGACATAAAGGATGCATACCTTCATGTCCCCATATATCATCAGGCGTACCTGAGATTCGCTGTACAGGACTGTCATTACCAGTTTCAGACGTTGCCGTTTGGGCTTTCCACGGCCCCGAGGATTTTCACGAAGGTGATGGCGGAGATGATGGTGCTCCTGCACAGGCAGGGAGTCACAATTATCCCATACTTGGACGATCTCCTAATAAAAGCAAGATCGAGAGATCAATTGCAGAAGAGCGTGTCGCTCTCCCTGAGAGTGCTACAACAACACGGTTGGATTCTCAATCTGCCAAAGTCACAATTGATTCCAACGACTCGACTATCATTCCTAGGCATGATTCTGGACACGGAACAGAAGAGGGTTTTTCTCCCGATGGAAAAAACCCAGGACCTCCAGAACATGGTCAGAGACTTGCTAAAACCAAAAAGAGTGTCTGTTCATGAATGCACTCGAGTTCAGGGGAAAATGGTGGCAGCCTACGAGGCCATCCCCTTCGGCAGGTTTCATGCAAGGACGTTTCAGTGGGACCTCCTGGACAAGTGGTCCGGGTCCCATCTACTAATACATCAAAAGATAAGCCTGTCCCCCAGGGCCAGGGTGTCTCTCCTGTGGTGGCTGCAAAGTGCTCACCTTCTAGAGGGTTGCAGGTTCGGCATTCAAGACTAGGTTCTGGTGACCACGGACGCGAGCCTCCGAGGATGGGAAGCAGTCACACAAGGAAGAAATTATCAAGGGCTATGGTCAAGCCAGGAGGCTTGTCTACACATCAACGTACTGGAATTGAGGGCCATATACAACGGCCTACGACAAGCGGAGAATCTTCTTCGCGACCTACCGGTTCTGATTCAATCGGACAACATCACAGCCGTGGCTCATGTAACCCGCAAAGGCGGGACAAGGAGCAGAGTGGCAATGGCGGAAGCCACCAGGATTCTTCGCTGGGCGGAAAATCACGTAAGCGCTTTGTCAGCGGTCTTCATTCCGGGAGTGGACAACTGGGAAGCAGACTTCCTCAGCAGACACGATCTCCATCCAGGAGAGTGCGGACTCCATCAAGAAGTTTTTACAGAGATAACAAGTCTTTGGGGAATTCCTCACATAGACATGATGGCGTCACGCCTCAACAAGAAGCTTCGGAGGTATTGTGCCAGGTCAAGAGACCCTCAGGCAGTAGCGGTGGACGCCCTGGTGACACCTTGGGTGTTTCAGTCGCTCTGTGTTCCCCCCTCTTCCTCTCATCTCAAAAATATTGAGATTCATAAGACAAAAAAAGAGTGAAAACCATACTCATTGTTCCAGATTGGCCTCGAAGGGCCTGGTATTCAGATCTTCAGGAGATGCTCACAGAAGATCCATGGCCTTTTCCTCTCAGGGAGGACCTGTTACAACAGGGGCCCTGCGTGTTCCAAGACTTACCGCGGTTACGTTTGACTGCATGGCGGTTGAACACCGAATCCTAGCTGGGAAAGGTATTCCGGAGGCAGTCATCCCTACTCTGATAAAGGCTAGGAAGGAGGTGACGGCAAAACATTATCACCGTATCTGGAGGAAGTATGTTTCTTGGTGTGAAGCCAGGAATGCTCCTACGGAAGATTTCCATCTGGGCCGTTTTCTCCACTTTCTACAGACAGGAGTGGATATGGGCCTAAAATTAGGCTCCATTAAGGTACAGATTTTGGCCCTGTCTATTTTCTTTCAGAAGGAAATGGCTTCTCTCCCAGAAGTCCAGACTTTTGTAAAGGGAGTGCTGCACATCCAGCCTCCTTTTGTGCCCCCAGTGGCACCTTGGGACCTTAACGTGGTGTTACGGTTCCTGAAGTCTCACTGGTTTAAACCTCTTCAAACTGTTGAATTGAAATTTCTCACTTGGAAGGTGGTCATGTTGTTGGCCTTGGCATCTGCAAGGCGGGTGTCCGAATTGGCGGCCTTGTCTCACAAGAGCCCCTATTTGACTTTCAATGTGGATAGAGCAGAGTTGAGGACTCGTCCTCAATTTTTGCCTAAGGTGGTTTCTTCATTTCATATGAACCAACCTATTGTGGTGCCTGTGGCTAGGGGTAACTTGGAGGATTCCAAGTCCCTGGATGTAGTCAGGGCCTTAAAAATCTATGTAGCCAGGACGGCTCGGGTTAGGAAAACAGAAGCACTGTTTGTCCTGTATGCAGCCAACAAAGTTGGCGCTCCTGCTTCGAAGCAGACTATTGCTCGCTGGATCTGTAACACGATACAGCAGGCTCATTCTACGGCAGGATTGCCGTTACCAAATTCGGTAAAGGCCCATTCCACTAGGAAGGTGGCCTCTTCTTGGGCGGCTGCCCGAGGCGTCTCGGCTTTACAGCTTTGCCGAGCAGCTACCTGGTCAGGTTCAAACACTTTTGCAAAGTTCTATCAGTTTGATACCCTGGCTGATGAGGACCTTGCGTTTGCTCAGTCGGTGCTGCAGAGTCGTCCGCACTTTCCCGCCTGGTCTGGAGCTTTGGTATAAACCCCATGGTCCTTACGGAGTCCCCAGCATCCTCTAGGACGTAAGAGAAAATAAGATTTGAAACCTACCGGAAATATCTTTTTCTCCTAGTCCGTAGAGGATGCTGCGCGCCCGTCCCAGTGCGGACATATTTCTGCAAGGCTTGTATATAGTTGTTGCTTACATAAGGGTTATGTTACAGTTGAGATAAGTCTTTAGCTGATACTGTTTTTGTTCATGCTGTTAACTGGTTGCGTATAGTCCAGGTTATACGGTGTGAATGGTGTGGGCTGGTATGAATCTTGCCCTTAGATTAACAAAATCCTTTCCTCGTATTGTCCATCTCCTCTGGGCACAGTTTCTCTAACTGAGGTCTGGAGGAGGGGCATAGAGGGAGGAGCCAGTGCACACCCATTCTAAAGTTCTTTATAGTGCCCATGTCTCCTGCGGAGCCCGTCTATACCCCATGGTCCTTACGGAGTCCCCAGCATCCTCTACGGACTAGGAGAAAAAGATTTATGGGTAGGTTTAAAATCTTATTTAATGCTGAATGGCAAAACATACTACCTGCTACTGTCCAGAAACTTGTGGACAGTTTTCTAAGAAGGGTGTCTGCAGTAATTACTGCACATGGTGGACCTACATAGTGCTGATGTCAATAAAATCTCCTTGATCTATTTGCTGTCAGTGTCCAATCACTTTTGTCTCCATTGTGTATTAATCTTGTGCAGGGAGCATGGACGTCGTTGATGGGGAGATAATGGAGATTGCTTTACTGTGTGTCTGGCAATTGATATCTAGTCTAAGCTTCAAACATGGTCGTTCAGGTGCAAAGTTGCTAGTTTGTCAGATTCCGTGTGTGTTTTGTCGGCATAAAAATGTTTACATGGGCCTAATGTTGACATGTTTAGCATGCTGACAAAATAGTAGGTTCTGATGGTGCTGTGATCACCTACCTCCTTTCAGCTAATGTCTGCATTTAAGATGTTGACATTGAACATGTCGACTTTACATCATTGTTGAAATCCCAACAGTTGAAATTCTGGTGTCGTCATCCATATGACTGTCATTATGATATTTTGAATGTCAACATGGTGACTGCATACAGATGTGTCCTTTTATATCCTTGCTGCAGTCACGCTAAACAGCCCTTGAAGTCACGCCATACTGTGGTAGGACCGCAGAGCGTCTTTTTTTTTTTGCTCCCCCCCCCGTGTGTTGTTGCGGCTCTATTGCATCCGAATTGCGACATTACAGTTTTTTCCAGGAAAAGACTGCAGCATAAAATGTTGTATGCAGATAGTCAGTCACACACACAATATAGGCATGCTGCATATCATTTTTATCAGCAGAAACTGCTTATGTGTCCTGTTACATTACTTTACGTCTAAGACGTATATTTTCGTGGGAAAAATACGCAAAAAAGGCACTCAACACTACAGAGTCACACGGCACTCACGTGTTATGTAACGCAACTTGTAGCGCACAGAGCAAAGATGTAAGAGGACACATCTGTCGATTCAATTCACTGACAGTTGAATAGCGCCGGGAATTAGCTCCCGGCGCTATTCAATTCAGCTCCAGTTAAGTCGGCGATAACCCGTTCTCGCAGACTTAACAGGTTGAATTGTCGGGAGAACGGGCATTCTCCGACTTAACTCCCCGGCGAGATGCTGATTCGCGACCGAATCAGCCTCGCGGCAGCACTTTTGTCTGGTTTCTTCTCTCATACCCCGGGGGTGAGAGAAGAATTCCCGACAATTGAGGGTCACTTGTCGCTGTATTGAATAGTACCGAGAGCCAACTCCCGGCGCTATTCAACTGTCAGTGAATTGAATCGACCCCATAGTGTGGAACAGGTGATCACTTAACACAGTGTGGGGCCGATTCAATTATTTTATCCCAGGGCTACCACCAGGCAGCGCAAAATGGAGCAGTTCAATTGTTGCTCCGTTTAGGCACCCAGTAACCGCAGGGCTGACACTTTTCTCGCAGCCTCCTGAGGCACTTTGGGCGTCCAAACTCCTCAAAGTAGAGAGTTTAGATGGTTAAGCCGTTTTTGGTCTGTTTGGGTGCGATGTGCATTGGCTCCCAAACACCATTAAATTGGGCTTTATTCAATTCAACACGGATTGAATAGCGCTGGTAGGGAGCTCCCGGCTCTATTCAATTGAGCGCACGGTCATCCCCGACTAGAGTGTTTCTTCTAGCACCCCTTCAGGGATGCGAGCAGAAATCCGACAAAACTTAGGTTTGCGATGTTGTTTTTTGCCACAGCGCGGACAAAACAGAATTGCGGCAGGCATTTAAGACTGAGAATGCCCGTTCTCGTGCCTAAACAATGTTTAGTCCATGAGAAACGGCCTTCACTGACATGACAGCGTGCAGAATTGACTAGCATAGGGAGCTGATTCCCGGCACTATTCATTCTGCACTGAATTGATCCCATTGTGACAATTGTTTGGACGTCTAAAAAGTCCCGTTTAGACGGCCAAAACATTTATTGGCAAGTGGAGGGTTTACCTGGTATGTTTACAATCCCCCTCCCCCAAGCTTTTTCTCTTTGTTAACTAATGGTTAGTGATTAGGATATTGCATGTTGTAGAACCTGGGAGTGGATTGGGATAAACGCCATGTGCAGGCATCTGCAAACATGACTAGTATCACACCTAGGAGATAAGAATACTTGTTTAATCTGTGTTTTCACACGTGCAGATTTTCTCTTAATTGGGATGTGGCTGGGATCTGAAATGACTGTCCCCAGAAAAAATGCTTCTGATTATAAGCCATTGGGGAGAATGACTGTCACAGACCATAGTCATTCCATACTTTATGGAGCAATACGTATTCAGTTCAGTAGTTTCAGTTATACCCTGGCTCCATGAAACTGCCTTGTTTTTCACTGTCATTAGCACCTCCGTCCATTCGTCCCAGCCAGGGTGTTGTGTGCTGCTACTTGCAGTGGTTTCTTTCTACAGCAGGTCCTAGTCATGACCGACTTTTCTTATGGGATCAATGGGCAGTTGCCCAAGGGCCCCAGAAGTATAAGTTCCCTGAACTTATAGCTGAGGGTTCCCTTTTTCCAGGGGTACCAGCTTTTTTAAAATCGCCCTTGGGGAACCGAAGCTATCTGACTTCAGAGCAGTGGTCCCCATCTGAGCCTATTAAGGGGGGTACACACGGAGCGATGATCACTTAATTTCTAAGCGATCTGACTAGATTGCTTAGAACATCGCTCCGTGTGTAGGGGTGCCGGTGACAGCGATGCGCGGTCCTGCGCGTTGCTATTGCCGGTGCTAGATTGGCCTGCATGCAGGCACAATCTAGCAGGTCGCTCATTTCACCTCCACCCCGCCCCCCTATCTGTCCCCCCTCGCTCAGCACACATCGCGCTGTGCTGAGCGGGGGGAGAGATGTGTGCTGAGCGGTCTGTGATAGAACGTTCAGCACACACCTCCCCGTCAGTATGGCCCTTGTAATTGCTCTTCCCAGACAGATATCTCGGGTTCTGTTTGACTTTTCTGAAGGTAAACTTCAAAAGCTGGGCCTCACCCCTTTCAGTGGACACTGGCAGCTTGTCTCTACTAGGCCCAGAACCAGAGATATCAGCCTTCCAGCAGGTGGTCTCTGCTCCAGCTCCACACACCTGGTATGCAGTTTTATATTTTCGTCGGTGGATTGCTCTGGCTCCTGATCTCTGATCCCAAAGTCCCCAGTACTTCCTGAAAGGTGGGAGTTTTTTCCCACTGAAAAATAAGAAATCTATTTCCAGGAACCGGAGATATCTGCAGTCAAGCAAGCTGCCCTCCCACCGGAAAATGATGAATATTAAGCCCACTCCTCTGTCCACCTGTCCCCTACGTATTAAACAGCCCCTATCACCCCTGAAGTCATGTACCGGGGCCCCTTCATTCAGCCCAATCCCCCCTTCTACAGTTTAGTGTTCTCCTTCCCACCCCATCTTCCACCATCTGTGCAGTAAAGGAGTAATTAGCAGAAATTACTGCTCCAGGTTCTACATGCTGACGGGAAGATAGAACAACCCCTACTGCCCGCAGGACATCAAAGCTGCAGCTGATAGCACCCCTACCGCTGGAGGATGGGTAGGGGGCCTCAGTGCATTGCTATGCTCAGAGGCCTACACTGCTGTTAAGACGGACTTGGTCCCACTCGAAAACCAACAACTTGCAATTGGTACCCCTACTCATCTCTTTAGGTCTGATTCTGTATTAAAGACACGACCGCTCCCCTACAAAAAAATGGGTGCATGCAGCAGTGCCCAGGGTGGAGGCAGGGCGGGATGGGAGGAATTTGGCAGCGTTAGGAAGAAAGTTTCCTAGGTGGTAGTTGCAGACTTCTATATAAGAATAATTTGCATTTCATTTTAGAGAACCCCAATATTCTTAAGAGATCAGGCTGTGCGACTGCAGAACACTCCTAGCAGCCTGTAAGATTGATCATTACAGGATGAATTCATACCCCCGACGTTAAGCTTTCTAGGGCGGCTTTAGGTTGACTAGCTTTGGCATCTAGGAAGACAGATTATTTATGCATTCCACTCTGCAACACTGGGGGTTGTGAATGTTGCATACATTTAAATATAATTGAATTTAGCATTCAGAAATAAAACAGACATCTAAAAGTGCAAGCAAAGCCACTATTTGACAGTAATATAATTCAATCTCTGTGTATTGCTAAACTGAGCTATATGCGTTAAATATCTGGAGTATTTACATTGTCACTCTTGCCAAGCTTGGAGGAAGGTGCCTTTATAATGGCAGACTCCGTGAGAGTATGGATTTGTGTAATTCACAGATGGGTAGAGCCAATGATAATAAAGAAAAAAAAGAAAACCTGTTTAGGCGACTATTAGGAGATGGCACTCATTACCATATTATCCTATACAAAGTCTCAGTTACAATACAGTCCGTACAGTAAGGGCATCGTGATACATATAAAAACATGAGTTACATGAATCTGGAGGAAAAGATGGCCATGCACAAAATGGCTTACCCCAGACGTTCTCAAATGTGGTCCTCAGGGCAACCCAACGGTCCAGGTGTTAGGTATATCCATGGCTCAGCACACATGGTTAAATCAAATTGACTGAGGTGCTAATTAAGTCACCTGTGGCCAAGCATGGATAAACTTTAAAACCTGGACCGTTGGGGTGCCTTGAGAACTGTGTTTGAGAACCTCTGGCTTACACTAAGGTGTAGGGAAACATGAGGTAGTAGAATAACTGGAGCTACTGTTGGGGAGAGCGTGTACGGCTACTCGGCCACCAGTAATAAAGCCGTAATTTCGGTGAAACTGCCAGTGATTTGGTACGGTTGGCTTGCGGAGAGATGGCGACACACAAATCAACTGGTCATTGTAGGAATCATGAGAGCGCGCTGTGCTGGCAGCTAAGTCTATGTGTGTGACTGTGTGTGTGTCCCTCCGCCATTTATCTTACCTGATACTCCGTTCTCTTCTGGTTCAGGAAAAGGTTTGGTTCTAGTGTTGCCCGGCACTCTTGTGGTTATCTAGTAGCTGGGTGCCTGGCATCATCTTCATGGTGTACCACGTCTCCAGTGGTACACTGTCTGGTGTAGCAAAGTCTATTTTACCTCCATTCATGTGTAAAAGTGAAATTTTGAGGTTTTGGCGGTCCCTTGGTCTCCATGAAACCTAACCTATGTGAACGCAGTTTTCTGTGGTTGATGCCTGAAAACTGCATTACAGGAAGGATGTAAGTGTGCACTACCAGTACAGCAGTTTATATTGATACAAATGCAATGCACCTATAGGTTAGATCCTGAAATTACACCAATTGGCCTCATTTATCAAGACACAGACTTTGCTACTTAATGGCGCCAAAATACTAAATCTTCGTACCTAGCGATCGTAAAATATTGAGGGGAAAAGTACAGTCGCTCATGTCACACCCAAACAGACAGGGTTTAGCCATGTAAAATGGGCAAACCCATCTAAAGTCCTGCTTTGGGCATCCAAAGTTTGGATGGCTGAAAGTGCCAACTTAGCACACATTTCTTCTCGCACCTTATGAAGCTGTGAGAAGAAATGTCACACCTTTGGCAACTGGGCATCGAAATGGAGCAACAATTGAATTGTTCTGTTTTGTGTGCCTAGTGATAGCTGTGCTCGTCGCGGGTTCTATTCCCTCTCTTAGTGTCTTGGACACCCACAAGTGGGACTAGTACCTGTTGGTCGGCGGGATTTTGGTCGGGCGGGATGTACTTGTCTGTATTGTGGCCATTGGTCTCCTGACCGCTGGTCACATAACTACATCCCATCTATTGGTATATCTTGCATAGTTAGGACATAATTTCCAGGTTAAGTGCCTGATGCTTTGCAGTTAACTTACTGCGGGCAGTAATGAAATGGCTCTGGGCTCTTATCCTGGGCGCTAAAGCCTATGGCAAGTACAGATGTGTTCACACACATCTAGCCTCCTGGCACGTGGAGTGACTCGGTAGTGACGATTTTCTTTTTGTGCAATTCTTCCATTAAAATGTCTTATTCGCAATTGATGCGAAGAAAACGCACAGGCAGCTTATGCTGATTAAAATCATATACGGCATTCCTGTATTCTGTGTGTGACCGTGGCTGTATCTGCATACAAAATAGTAGGTACCATTTCGTATGCAGGTACTGACGTGCACAGAGTATAAGCATGCTGTATATTACAATCAGCAGAGTATGCTTGTGCGTCTTATTCACATAGCAATGTGACACAGATGCATTTTCGCCAAAAGACGACTGACTCGTGCAGCGTTGTATGGGACCTGTTGGCTCACTCATGTTAGGCATCTCCTGCTGTGTGGCATATTTGAAGCAAGATGTATGAGGACACATTTACCAGGTGAATTGAATCTCCTCCACCCCCCCGAATGAGAAGGAAAACTAGAGTTCTGTAGGTTGCAGCATATTATGCAAGTCAGATCAGTAAAGGGGGTGGGATGTTTAGGGGAAAAAAATAAATTTGGAGCCTCTAAAGCAAAACACACAAAATGTGAGTGCCAGGCTTTTGACTAATACCCCTTTCACACTGCCATTGCCGGATCCCACCCGGGAATTGGAAACTGGTTCTTCCCGGGTGGGATCTGGCATTGGACGCTGACGCTGGCTTCACTGACCTGGCAATATGCCGGGCGGATTGCCATGGCGGTGGGGGGCGGAGCCGGCAGCGAGGGTGCAGGTGGCACTGGAAGATGAGATCATCTCCGCGCCGCATCTCCCTGTTGTGGTGAACGGGTCCCGGGTCATTTCGACCCGGGAGCCCGTTTACGCTGCCATTGACCAGGTATTCAATCCGGGTATAACACTGCTTTATTCCCGGATTGAATTGCCGGGTCAGGTGACCCTGGATTTCGGCTATGCCCCTTTCACACCGCACGCTGACACGGCAATATGCTTGGTCGATAACGTGTTATTTTGTGCGGTGTGAAGGGGTATAAGTTTCATGACTGAATCTGAAAGCACATTGAACTAGAAAAGTCCTGGGTAGGAAGACTGACTGTTACTTACCTTTGCATGGGCCAAAGTCTGTGCATCGTCTAATCCCTACAGGTCAGGTTTGTTAGAATATTAATGTGTTTTGGGTACAAGAATGCAACAAGCCGTTTCCCTGGTCTGTTCGGTCATCAGTATTTTATTGAAAACTGGGGCTATTCTTAATGATTCCGTGTCTGAAAGTTCTATGACGCCACTCATAATTCTCCCTGTGATTTTTATTACATGTAGTTGTACTCCACTGTGGTATTCATGTGACCGGCGTCGGGAGACCAACTGTCACTTGACCTCCACCAAAATGCCGCCCCCTCACTATCCAGACATTCGGCATGCCGACCAACTCCCTGTTGTCCACGACACCCATAGAGTGGGAATAGAACCCGTGGCGACCGCAGGTCACCGAGCCCGCTGCGTGGCGAGCCTGCAAGGGGCTGGCTTCACTCGCCCCTCCCCACCGGGATCCCGCTGTCTGTATGCTGCCGGGATCCTGGCGTCGGTATGTTGACCCCGCCGGTCAGCCATACCACTCCAGTGCCAGGAGTACAGTGGGCAATAACCCATGCTCTCTGCTGCTGACTAGGTTTTCAGTAGCTTGCTTGTATACAGCTATATTTTCCGCTCCCTGCTTGATTCTGTAGGGCAGGGGTGGGGAACCTTTTTTTCTACCAAGGGTCATATGGATATTTATAAAATCCTTCGGGGGCCATACAAAAATTCTCAACCTAAAAATTAACCCCCAGTAGGTCTGCACCTTAGAGGTACTGAATGTAAGCTCTCACGAGCAGGGCTCTTTTCCCTCATGTGCTTATCCTTTCTTACTTTAATAGTCTTCAACTGCACCAATTCCATCAGTCTTCTGCCACCTGATACTTATTCCAGTGTCATCTGCTGATGTAACTATGTTTATTTACCCTGTACTTGTCCTATACTGTCATCAACTGTAAGTTGCTGTTTTCATGTTTGATTATTCATGTTCTCTGTAATTGGGCGCTGCGGAACCCTTGTGGCGCCATATAAATAAAGGATAATAATAATACTGAGTGGCGCGTGCCAAAAAATGGGTGTGGACAATTAAAATGGGATGTGATGCACATAGGCCCCCAATAGTGCAGTGCCAGATCCACACATTGCCCCCACAGTGCCAGATCCACCATTGCCCCCACAGTGCCAGATCCACCATTGCCCCCACAGTGCCAGATCCACCATTGCCCCCACAGTGCCAGATCCACCATTGCCCCCACAGTGCCAGATCCACCATTGCCCCCACAGTGCCAGATCCACCATTGCCCCCACAGTGCCAGATCCACCATTGCCCCCACAGTGCCAGATCCACCATTGCCCCCACAGTGCCAGATCCACCATTGCCCCCACAGTGCCAGATCCACCATTGCCCCCACAGTGCCAGATCCACCATTGCCCCCACAGTGCCAGATCCACCATTGCCCCCACAGTGCCAGATCCACCATTGCCCCCACAGTGCCAGATCCACCATTGCCCCCACAGTGCCAGATCCACCATTGCCCCCACAGTGCCAGATCCACCATTGCCCCCACAGTGCCAGATCCACCATTGCCCCCACAGTGCCAGATCCACCATTGCCCCCACAGTGCCAGATCCACCATTGCCCCCACAGTGCCAGAGCCACACATTTCCCCCACAGTGCCAGAGCCACACATTGCCCCCACAGTGCCCCCCCCCACCCCACTGTGCTGCTCACCGCTGCTGCTCCATCCGGCGGAGTCTCTCGGGTGTCGGGGTCAGGGCAGGGAGGAGAGCGCAGCTACATGTCAGACGGCGGCGTGTAGGACCTCAAACCAGCCGCCGGTTTGTGAGCCAATCAGAGCTTGCGAACCGGCAGCGGCGGCTCCTGATTGGCTGCCCGTCCGCGAGCTCTGGCTCATGAACCGGCGGCTGGTTTGAGATCTTGCCTGCCGCTGCTGCTGGACATGTAGCTGCGCTCTCCTCCCTGCCCTGACAGCTGAGACACGCTGCCGCCGGACTGAGCGGTGGTGGCGTGTCTCACTGACACAAGCGGGTGGGCCAGAACAAATGGCTTTGCAGGCCTTGTACGGCCCGCGGGCTGGAGGTTCCCCACCCCTGCTGTAGGAGGTCGTGTTGAATTTTTTTTTTGTAGCTGAAATGTTTTTCTTGTTGGAACAATGCAGTGTTTCTAATACCACTTGGTGAATTCTTGAACAGCGATAACCGTAACAGGAAAGTAAGCACATTTCTGCTGGAGCGGAGATTCCCCAGAAGTGTGCCAGTAGTGGCATACCCACATCGCTGATCAGGCATCGCAGCCAATTTGGCCAAAAGCGAATTGATCTCAATATCTTTTTAATTAGGCCGAATTTTCTTTTAGCCCCACACATTGTGCCCTGTTTTACCAATTAGATCTTATCCATATTCACCAACCCAATGTGTACGCTGGGCCATGTCACTTGGGCTTCTTTTGCTGTATACAGCTATGGAGGAGAATTCAGATGTAGGTGATGGATGTGACGTGCCATTCCAGAACAGCAAATTGGGCCCATAAGTGTATTGTTTTTGTTTTGTGTAGGGAGATGATGAAGTATCTTCTATCATGTATCAGCTATAATACCTTCTGTATCAAAAGCGGGACACTGGATAAGTTAATATCAGGCACTTGTAAAGGCCACAGGAAATTCTAGGTAGGATGCTGTATCCTAGTAGAAGACCTCCTACAGGTATCTCTGCAAACTGTCCCCACGCTGTCTGTGGCCTAGTCCGGGACAGTCACTTATACCCCTTTCAGACTGACAAATATTTCCTGGGTTATTGCACATGAGCGCGTATCAACCCCGGAATTTGCTCAGTGTGAAAGGGTCCTGAAAGAATATCCCGGGTCGAGCGTCCCGGCATTTCATCCCTGGGTTGAATCCAGGATGCAGTGTAATGTGAATGGGCCCTACCCAGTATTCAGTACACGGGACTGTTAAAAGGCCTCTCATTGGAGCTTTCTTGGGCTCAGAAAAGATGTCATCATCCAGAGCAGGAGATCAGAGAGCTGCTCAGAAATAAAGAGACAGATAACATTGCAAAGCTGCTTGAAGCCAGAGGAATTTGTTAACGGCAAGTTGTTAATAAAATTAAGACTCCGAAAAAGCAGGCCCCCCCCCACACACACACATTGCTTGCCTATTGTGACCCCATCTATGTGAGCCAGAAAAATGTCCATTTCTAATGATATGCATTTGCAGGGATTTCCCGGGATCAGTGTAAACGGGGCTGTCCCGGGTTGATCCCAGGTCTAAGTGCAGTGTGAAAGGGGACATTCCCGGGTTGTGGCCCAGTATGCGTCAAGGAACACATTGCCGGGTGTGACCCGGCTCTGTCAGTCTGAAAGGGGTATTACTGAAATTAGTTTCTGCTGGCAAAGAGTGCCATTGGCTCAGAATAGGAGGAAAATGCAAGGGGATGGGGGGTTGAATGGAAGCCACTTGCGTTTGTAAACACATTGGACATTGTAGGGTCCAGTCAGACCTGGATTGTTGGCATGAACAGAATTGGAAAAGCTGGTGTTCTTCCCAAGCATATAATGATGCTAGCAAATAGCAGAATAATTTGGTCTCGTTACAGAGATATTAACAGTAGATTACAATTGTGCTTCCTGGGGAATGGGCTTATTTTTGATTTGTGCATGTGGGATTGTTAATGATTTCTCCATGGTTAGGTAAGCGAGGACGCAGGCTGGCTTTTACGAGATGAGCGTTTCACCATTAATTTCATGCCATTTAATTGCCCCCTAAGTGCTTAGACTGCAATTTTTAAAGAAATAAACAAAATCCCTTTGAGAATGCATCAGTCCCTCCAGGTTAGCAATGGTTATATAGGTGTTCTGATGGTTTTATGTGCTGGGGGTCACAGGTGTTATCTGTATTATTATCAAAGATAACAGGTTCAATTTGGGCTACAGAAATGTCGCTTAACTAAATGTATTAGCGCATCAGCCCCTAGCCCCCTCTCCCTAGGCAGTATGGGTCACTTCAGTTTTTGCAGAGTCATCCTCTGAAATGGACAGATAAGACTAAGGGGGTAATTCAGACCTGATCGCTGCTGTGCGCTTTCGTTCAGCGGGCGATCAGGTCTGAACTGCACATGCACCGCAATGCGCTGGCGCGTCTGACGACTGCATCGGTGCATAGCGACGGGATGGTGCAAAAAAAGCGATTGCACGGGCGATCGCAAAGAGACTGTTTGTGGATGGCAACTGACTGCTTTAGAGGAGTGTCTGGACAATCGCAGGCGTGTCACAGCGTTTGAAGGGAGGGTGTCTGACGTCAGCTGCGGCCCCGATCAGCAAGAAGGAATCGCAGCGGCTGAGTAAGTCCTGGGCTAAGGAGAGACTGCACAAAATCACTCTGTGCAGCTCTGCTACACATCCGAACGCACACTTACACCGCATATTCACTCTCCCCCTGTAGGCGGCGACTATCTGATCGCAGGGCAGCAAAAAAACGCTGCCCATCGGTCAGATCTGAATTACCCCCCTAAGTTAAGTCTAAATGTAAATCTCAAGCAAATGGTAATTGAATTCTACCGAACAGGGGCAATTAATTTGCACGCAATGTGCTGGTGGAAAAACGTGAAACCGCTGAAAAGTACACCATACATCGCCCCTTTGTCTGTACAGCATGCATTTTACCTTGATCCACCGCAGGGATTGTGCAGGAAAATGCACACTGTTATGCTACTGTTTGTACAGGTGATGTATGCCAGTATATAACTCTGTAGAGTTTGTATATTCTCCCCATGCTTGCTGGGTTTCTTCCTGGTACTCTGGTTTCCTCCCACAATCCCAAAATTTACTGGTAGGTCAGATGGCTCCCAACAAAGATTAATCCTCATTGTGTAAGCGTGTGGTAGGGAATATAAGCTTCACTGGGGCAGGGATGATGTGAATGGCTGAATATTCTCTGTAAAGCGATGCAGTTTGAGGGGAATATGCAATTAGTGCCATTTTTTTCAGCTAGCTAGAAAAAAACTGAACTAATGCAACCCACGCTAGTCAGTTTAAAAAAAAAAAATATTTTTAATTTTGGGTCGAATCAGCATGGGCAGAAACGGACTCAAAAACCAGCGAAAACCCCATGTCCATTCAACAAAACACGTGGATTGGCGGTGATTTCACCGATCCACGTGTTTTTCGCCAACAAGTCGAAAAAGTGACACTGGAATTGAAATCCAAATTCACCCTAAAAACAGCGAAAAGTGCCGTTTTATTCGCTTGTCGAAAAAATTGGCACTAATTGCATACCCCCCTATGTGTTACTTCTTACTGCTTTCTCTGATTTTCACCATAACATCGATTTCTGCAAGGAAGTGTTCTATGGGGGAATTCAGTTCTCAATGCGGGGATGTTTCTGTCTCGTTAAGTGCACGTAGCTATTGAGTTGACTGCATCGCGCCCGGCACTTAACCTGGGATATACAAATTATTAATAGTACTGGGCCTGTGCCACCCAGCTACCCTGCCAGCAGGCTTCTCTGATCTGCTGCTGCATCCACAGATGTGGCACCAGATCAACTGTGCAACCAAGGACCAGCCACAGGCTTCACCATGCCTACAAAATGTGGGCGACAGGCTCCTGTTTCCTCCCAATGCTGCCCTTCTCCGCCCCTAAACCGGCTGACGTGCTGCGATCTGTGCATACGCAGATTTCTCACCATCCATGTTCCACACAAACCATTTGGTTTGCACCCAACTCTGAATCAGGCCCTATATATCTAGTAATGGTGGAACAGGGGAATTATATACAGGTCCAAGGTCAGATCCAATTGCTGGTACAGTAGGTGCCTGGCTGCAAATATATTGAGTCGGTTATGTACATTGCACTCCTATGATGTGCATTGCAAAAGCTATGATGTGGATAAAGGCAATTTGCCTTTAGCAAAGAGCATAACACATCTATCTTGTTGTATTGAAATCTCCCCCATTATGTAAATTTAGCTTTGATAAAAAATAATTAAAGGCCCATACACACTAGATGAGAAAGTAAAAGATCTCTCTCACAATGGCCAATCTGAGCGAGATCTTTTGCAATGTCGTCCAGTATGTACACTCAATGTCGAATGTCAATGTGGTGACCCGGCATCAGCAAGTGCATACAATGTCGGTGGGGACACGGCACTTATTCCCATGTAAACTAGTGATGTGCATCGGACATTTTTCGGGTTTTGTGTTTTGGTTTTGGATTCGGTTCCGCTGCCGTGTTTTGGATTCGGACGCGTTTTGGCAAAACCTCACCGAAATTTTTTGTCCGATTCGGGTGTGTTTTGGATTCGGGTGTTTTTTTCAAAAAACCCTAAAAAACAGCTTAAATCATAGAATTTGGGGGTCATTTTGATCCCATAGTATTATTAACCTCAATAACCATAATTTCCACTCATTTCCATTCTATTCTGAACACCTCACAATATTATTTTTAGTCCTAAAATTTGCACCGAGGTCGCTGTGTGACTAAGCTAAGCGACACAAGTGGCCGACACAAACACCTGGCCCATCTAGGAGTGGCACTGCAGTGTCAGACAGGATGGCACTTCAAAAAAATAGTCCCCAAACAGCACATGATGCAAAGAAAAAGAGAGGCGCACCAAGGTCGCTGGGTGGCTAAGCTAAGTGACACAAGTGGCCGACACAAACACCTGGCCCATCTAGGAGTGGCACTGCAGTGTCAGACAGGATGGCACTTCAAAAAAATAGTCCCCCAAACAGCACATGATGCAAAGAAAAAAAGAGGCGCACCAAGGTCGCTGGGTGGCTAAGCTAAGCGACACAAGTGGCCGACACAAACACCTGGCCCATCTAGGAGTGGCACTGCAGTGTCAGACAGGATGGCACTTCAAAAAAATAGTCCCCAAACAGCACATGATGCAAAGAAAAAGAGAGGCGCACCAAGGTCGCTGGGTGGCTAAGCTAAGTGACACAAGTGGCCGACACAAACACCTGGCCCATCTAGGAGTGGCACTGCAGTGTCAGACAGGATTGCACTTCAAAAAAATAGTCCCCAAACAGCACATGATGCAAAGAAAAAAGAGGCGCACCAAGGCCGCTGTATATATACTGGTGGTCACTGTCAGCAAACTGCAAAACTAAAATGCACCACAGGTATAGAATGTAGATGGATAGTATACTTAATGACGACACAGAGGTAGGTACAGCAGTGGCCTTCCGTACCGTACTGCTATATATAGTATACTGGTGGTCACTGTGTCAGCAAACTGCAAAACTAAAATGCACCACAGGTATAGAATGTAGATGGATAGTATACTTAATGACGACACAGAGGTAGGCACAGCAGTGGCCTTCCGTACCGTAATGCTATATATAGTATACTGGTGGTCACTGTGTCAGCAAAACTCTGCACTGTACTCCTCCTATATAATATTATACTGGTGGTCCCGACTCCCCAGTCCCCACAATAAAGCAGCACACTGAGCACAGATATGGAGTGTTTTTCAGGCAGACAACGTATAATGGTGGTCACTGTCAGCAAAACTCTGCACTGTACTCCTCCTATATAATATTAATTATACTGGTGGTCCCCAGTCCCCACAATAAAGCAGCACACTGAGCACAGATATGGAGTGTTTTTCAGGCAGACAACGTATAATGGTGGTCACTGTCAGCAAAACTCTGCACTGTACTCCTCCTATATAATATTAATTATACTGGTGGTCCCCAGTCCCCACAATAAAGCAGCACACTGAGCACAGATATGGAGTGTTTTTCAGGCAGACAACGTATACTGGTGGTCACTGTCAGCAAAACTCTGCACTGTACTCCTGCTATATAATACAGCTGCTCCCCAGTCCCCACAATTTAGCAGTGTGAGCACAGATATATATGCAGCACACTGAGCACAGATATGGAGCGTTTTTTTCAGGCAGACAACGGATAACTGGTGGTCACTGATCAGCAAAACTCTGCACTGTACTCCTCCTATATTATACAGCTGCTCCCCAGTCCTCCCCACAATGAATTAAGCAATAATGCACAATCAAATTCTACAATAACGGAGAGGACGCCAGCCACGTCCTCTCCCTAACATTTGCAATGCACGAGTGAAAATGGCGGCGACGCGCGGCTGCTTATATAGAATCCGAATCTCGCGAGAATCCGACAGCGGGACGATTACGTTCGGGCGCGCTCTGGTTAGCCGAGCAAGGCGGGAAGGTTCGAACCTGCCTTGGACCCGTGTAAAAAGGGTGAAGTTCGGGGGGGTTCGGTTTCCGAGAAACCGAACCCGCTCATCACTAATGTAAACACTAATATATTACACAGCCGGACATCAAACAGGGACTTGCACCAAATATTTCCTTTCACAGGTTGAGTCTCCCTTATCCAAAATGCTTGGGACCAGAGGTATTTTGGATATGGGATTTTTCCGTATTTTGGAATAACTGCATACCATAATCGGATATCATGGTGATGGGACCTAAATCTAAGCACAGAATGCATTTATGTTACATATACACCTTATACACACAGCCTGAAGGTCATTTCAACCAATATTTTTTATAACTTTGTGCATTAAACAAAGTGTGTCTACATTCACACAATTCATTTATGTTTCATATACACCTTATACACACAGCCTGAATGTCATTTAATACAATATTTTTAATAATTCTGTGTATTAAACAAAGTTTGTGTACATTGAGCCATCAAAAAACAAAGGTTTCACTATCTCACTCTCACTCAAAAAAGTCCGTATTTCGGAATATTCCGTATTTCGGAATATTTGGATATGGGATACTCAACCTGTATTTTGTTTAAGAGATAACGGATTATAGTTCTACATGTCATTCAGAGCTAGAGCCTGGACACTTTATATGGATACAGTAGCTCAATAGCCCAGTACAGACACAACGCGTTGGGGTGCCAGCATTGGAAAGTACATACACCCTTGCCGATGCCAGCGGGGAAGGGAGTGACTGGGGGGGGGGGGGGGACTCGACCCACCAATGCTGCATCTGCAGCATTGCTGTCGTTAAGGAGGACCTCCCTCATCTGTACATGTTCAGACGAGGGAGGGGGTCGTTAACGATGCTCGGGAGCGCGCATTGTTAATGACATTGAGTGTTCACACTGGACGGCATTGTAAAAGATCTCGCTCAGATTCGCCCTTCTGAGAGAGATCTTTTACTTTCTCGTCTAGTGTCGCACTTATTGATCGCATCCCACATCTCACACATGCACCATAACTTAGACACAGTAGTTAGGGTAGCTCTTACAAATAGATGTTCATTTAAAAATAAATGAGTACAAGCGAACATGCACTATAAATATCCGCACACTAGCGCATCCTTACCCTTCCCTGCAGCACAGTGTACTATGGGCCTAATTCAGACCGGATCGCAGCAGCAAATTTGTTAGCTAATGGGCAAAACCATGTGCACTGCAGGGTGGCAGATAGAACATGTGCAGAGAGAGTTAGATTTCGGTGGGGTGTGTTCAAACTGAAATCTAAATTGCAGTGTAAACATAAAGCAGCCAATATTTACCCTGCACAGAAACAAAATAACCCACCCAAATCTAACTCTCTCTGCACATGTTATATGTGCCCCCCCCCCCCCCCTCCCGCCCCGCAGTGCACATGGTTTTGCACATTAGCTAACAAATTTACATCTGCGATCAGATCTGAATTAGGCCCTATGTACTAAGCACTGCTTTATACATTCCCATAGAACTTCATTGAATTGAACCATGTGTCCGAAAGCTGCGGGTAACATTATAACAGGCGCAGAATTTACAATCAGAGTGGCAACATGTGAACATGGTCATATGTGATCACATGTGGTCAGTCATATGTTGTGGGAACCTGGTGCACTTATAGGACAGAATTGGAATCCGATTATGTAAATCGGAACATATATGGTACTTAAGCAAATTTGGCCATGTAACGGATTTGTGACGCACAAGTACTGGCAGTCTATTGGAAGATGAAACCCTCTGCATTCAGACCTTACCGAGTTGGTGCATACTTCATTAGTAGTGTATTGTCATCTGGATCAGCACAAAATGTCAATAAACCTCTTGTAGGAGATTACTATATTAGTGTAGCACAGGATGGCTGATGTTGCTCGTAGCAAGCTGCTGCAGAGTGAATCTCTATGCAGAAATGTGATCTTGAAGAGCTTTTCATAGCAAACTTGAAGTGAAATGTAAAAAAAAAAAAATCACTAAAATTGATAGATGCACCTCGCACGGTAGATTGCATTTTCTTGTCTCCCCCCTGTATTTCCAACAGCTTCCACAGATAACACCGGTTCCCTGGGGATACACAGGCGCCTGTTTTTCCTTCTATATTATATTTTCCCTGCCTGTTATCACGTACTGAAATATAAACTGTCCTTGATCAATGCTCTCGCACCCATCTTGCCGCATGTTGTGCAGATGGCATCATGCAGGTTTTCTGGTCTTCATCTTATTAAAGGTAATTAACCTTCCTGGGCTGGGGTGGGGGTGATCTGAAGCTGGTTATTTTCCGCTTCTGGGGCAAGAGGTTTTATAATTACTTTTTCTCCCATGCTGGCTGACCTTGGAGGATGCCTCTATTAGACAGCTATCGCAATTTGCAATAGAAATGGTTTTGCAGACACTCGTCTGTTGCGTATCACTCCGTATTTGAACGCAATGTCGTCATCTCCCCCCGATGTCTTTTATGCTACGTATTTGTTATAATTTCATGTGAAGATAGCCTTCTACTCCAATGCACTCAGCTGTTACTGTGCCTGTGATGGGGGATGGGAGTTGGTGTCTGTAGTCACTTGCACTGATGTATCTTATAGTAGCGGCACAGTAACCATTGAATTTCCTGAGACTTGCTATGCACCTACATATACACCTGTGTGTGTGTGTGTGTGTATATATATATATATATATATATATATATATATATATATATATATATATATATACACACACACAGGTGTATATGTAGGTGCATAGCAAGTCTATATGATATCTATCTATATTGTGTGTGTGTGTGTATATATATATATATATATATATATATATATAAATAAATATAAATAAAATCTGTGCCCGCACATGTATAAAGTAAAAAATCATCAGCGTGGTGCTCCATAATGATCAATTGATCAACATATACACAGTCTTGGAATATAGGCACTGCTCTCTGGCTATCTTGGTGTAATTATACAATGTTGTGGGTCCTGAAGAAGGTCCTTTGAGGACCGAAACTTGCACTTTAATTATGGTCTGTAAGTAAGAAAAGAGCATTTCTTTTGCTGCTATTTTTGAATGTGAGTGCCTATATTCCAAGACACACACACACACACTCTCTCTCTCTCTCTCTCTCTCTCTCTCTCTCTCTCCCTCTCTCTCTCTCTCTCTCTCTCTCTCTCTCTCTCTCTCTATATATATATCTATATCTATCTATCTATCTATCTATATATATATATATATATATATATATATATATATATATATGTTATCCAAATACCAGTCCTCCCTCCACAGACAGGAAGGCAGGTTATAAACATTTATTTGAGTTGCGTAATTTGAAAGCATTAATAATTTGTTGTGCAGTTACATCCATAACTTCTGATAGATTAAACAGGGGCAAGGTCTTTGGGGTGTTACTGCGGTCTTGCTTTATTTGTAGAGTGTATTTACGGCAGCTTTGTGACTTTGTCCTCACAGATAGTTATGTAGGAATGGTCTTTTTCTCTGGCATTGTAGCTGCAGCAGGAGACCCCATCCCCACTCAGTGCCTTCAGTGTGTGAAGCAGGTGGGGGCTCGTTGCCTGGTTACCGGTTTGTACTTTGAGTAAAATCACGTTTATCATGTCGTTGAGAATGTGCTCCCAGGAAGTCTAATTGATGACGCAGGGCGCCGTGTGTGTATAGGCTGTTACAGCATTTGTATGCCTGGTGTATATGTGACAGCTTGTCCTTTTTATTGTAGCTAGTCTCTTACCGGGGATTATTCTGTTACTCTCGTATTTTTAATGAAGGGATTTACTGTGCGCTGAATCTGCAGATATTCTCAGTACCTCGAACTGGATATTGTTTTTCAGGATTACTGAAACCAATACAGGTGTGTTCATTTAGCAGATTTGGACGCCGGTATTGTCCCATGTTGAAGTTTCTGTTTTGATAATGCACCTTTTTAAGGTACTGCATGCGTAGGCTAAATGGTTAGTTGGAGATTATTACTTTGTGTGTTGAACACCCCCCCCAGACGCACACCACATTGATTTCTATAGACTTGTTGCAGCAGGAAGATTATGACATAACATATTACACTATTACACTTGGTATTTGCAGGCCTCCACTCTGGCACAGTTGTGCCTTAAAATAAGTTATAAAACAAATCTTGTTTTTTAAGTATGTTACTATCTTGGCAGCAAGTACAGATGGTGTAATGGTTAGCATTACTGCACTGAGGTCATGAGTTCTAGTCCCACCATGGCCCTAACTGTGTGGAGTTTGTATATTCTCCCTGTACTTGGGTGGGTTTCCTCCGGGTACTTCGGTTTCCTCCCACAATCCCAAAAATATACTGTCAGGTTAATTGGCTCCCAACAAAATTAACCCTAGCATGAATGTTTGTGTGTACATGTGATAAGGGAATATAGATTGTAAGCTTCACTGGGGTAGTGACTGATGAGAGATTCTCAGCTGCGGAATATGTGTGCGCTATATAAATAACTGGTAATAAATAAATAAGATCTTTCGAATGATTTTTATTGGAGAAAGGTTGTCAATATACATACATCGACAACAATAATAATAATACATCGTCAATAATAAACAAACCAGCACATGCTTTTACACAGATTCAAAACATATACAAAATTAACATGTTTAAGCAATGTAAATATTTTGACACAAATTATAGTATGTTGCTGAAATGGGTTACGGCAGCAAGAAGATCTAAACCAATGGGTTTTTAGTGTTTTTAAAGTGATTTATCATAGAACTAAATCTTTCACTCATTGGGGGGAATTCAATGACTTAATCGCGCCAGATCTCAAGTCTAAAGTTAAGGGAGATCGTGGGGCGATATTCAGTTGTCCCCCGTTATCTCGCTGATAGCGTCCATATTAGGTTTAGCCGCGTAAAGCATCAAAACCTGACTAAACGAATGGGTGCAGGGCGAAAAGTCCCGCCCAAAGTGGTCACTTTTTGCGCATTTCAGCTCACCAGCACTGAGGGTAGTGAGCTGAAATTAAGGTCTCGTGCCCTTCGGCAGAAACATTTGATTAGCTGCGGACGGGTACTGGGATCCGCGATAACATTTGAATTCAGCCCATTTGGTGGACTCTCCAGTCTTGAATGTATCAAGCCTTTGAAAGAGTGAAAGTGGATTGAGATAAAGTACCAACCAATCATCTTCTGTCATTTTTCTAGCACAGCCTGTAAAATGACAGAAGCTGAGGCGTTGGTACTTTTGCTCTCCAAGGCCTGATACATCTTCCTCCTCACTTTGGTGAAGAATCTAGTTTTGGTATCCTGTGTGAAGTAGTTTAATTGCAAATGCTGAATGCATTGGAAATTTGGTGAAAAAGAAAATACAAATTGCTGGAAAAAGGGGTGAGGGGAGAGTTCCTGGCTGATGGCTTTATTCTCTGCAGCCAAAACATTATTAAATCTGGTTACCTAGTTACAGTCTAATTCCCTGGAGAAAGCCCTTTATTTTCTTGATGTGGCTGGCCTATCTCATTACTCGGTAGCCTGGTCACTGGGGTATAACTGCTTATTTGGTCAGTACAGCTGCCCTGTAATTGAGGGACGCTTTACATTTTTAGCTGGGTTGAGGTTAAGCTTTCATGTGTCAGCGTCCAGGCTCTTATTTACACTTATTAAAGTACTGTGTAATTATTCAAGGGCTGTAATAAATGATGATGAATACATTTTTTTTTTTAAATACCCCCATAGTGATATTCTGTTGATTTTACAGTATCCCTCAATTACTGTATACAAAGTACAGGCAAACACACTCAAACTCGACCCTGGAGTTTAACCACACCATTGTAAATTCCGCCTATATCAGAGCTGCCACAAGGTCTTTCCATTTACGGTGTGCGTTCAGTAGGTGAGAACTGGTTTAGACCAAGACCGTGTAATAAATTACAGAATGAACTATTAAGGGGGAAATTAAAAAATTCAATTGGATTTAGACGCCCGACGGGCGATATTAAACTGTTTTGCCAATAGGCACGAATGCTGCCTGCACCCATTACTTGTCCTGATGAAATGAATCGGATTTAGCTGTGTAAAGTGGCTAAACCTGTGCAATGTGCTGGTCCGAAAGGGCTGACTTTGGGTGGATCTCTGCTTGCCACCCCAGGAGGGTACGAGCAGAAATAATGGGCTCTTGCACCCATCAGCAAAACAACTGAATAGCTCCCATTGGGAACTTATTAACAATTGAATTCTCCCCCTAAGCGTGGCATGTAATGTTTAGCATATTGTCTAATTCTCTCACTGCCCAACCATCCCCCCCCCCTTTTCCATTTTAATGTCTGATGCTTTTATTTTCATTTATTTGATTGTATATTTCTTAATACAGTGCAACAATCACTCGGTGGCACCACATAAATAAAAGACGATAAAGATAATTATTGAATTTGTCTTTGAATCAATGTCCTTACACAGCTGTACTCCATTTCTTTGTAGACCAGCACTCCCAACCGGGTTCACTATGGTATGCCGGCGGTCGGGCTCCTGGCGACCAGCATACCGGCGCCGGGAGCCCGACCGCCGGCTTACAGACAGTGTGGCGAGCGCAAATGTGCCCCTTGCGGGCTCGCTGCGCTCGCCACGCTATTTTATTCTCCCTCCAGGGAGGTCGTGGACCCCCACGAGGGAGAATAAGTGTTGGTATGCCGGCTGTCGGGATCCCGGCGCCGGTATACTGTGCGCCGGGATCCCGTCAGTCGGCATACTGAAGACCACCCCTCCCAACCCCCATCCCCCCTCATTTCTGATGGGATCTCATTGAGCTGTATAACCTGGACCATATTATCAGAGTTGCCCTTGGGTACAATATTGGTGCTTCATAATGACAGCTCTCTAGTCAGTCCATTCTCTGTAGTGCTTTGAAGAATGCAGTGTGACTGTGCACTCTGTACACACAGCACTTGCAGTGCATGAAAGGCAATGCGACATGCAGTGTACAAGGAAATCGCAGCTTTCCCAGCAATAGGCAATTGTATGTAACAAATGATTATCAAACCCGCATTTCCTGTGCATTTGCCACGTGCTATTAATCTGCTTCTCACCAGGGCGGATTGCGTCTCCAGACTCCGTACACAACTGCATCTCAGTACACTGTACATAGTACCCACACTGGCAAACAAAGCCTTAAAACGGATCTAGCTCCATTTTAAGCACAAAATTACCTCAGCCAGTATAAAAAACTGGAAGACCATGCGCCATTGAAGTGGCGGGGCTTCACTATGAACGCTCACCTGCGCCATTTCCCTCTGCAGTGGACACAGACACTGACTGACAGGGATGCGCAGCTCCTTCTGTGTGACTCCAGATTACCTCAGCTGTACCAGGGGGTCATAGCAGGGGGCGAGCGATTATTAGTGTACCGAGTCCCCAATCTGGGTATGGCTAAGCTTGGCATTAGCTATTAGGGTGCTGTGTGCTGGCTCCAAAATATCTGTCTCTCCCTGGAAGGGCTCTTTGTGGGTTAATTGTTCTATTAACCTTACCTGTGTGTTCTGTCACATTTACAATATGTCAGGCAAAGAGTGTGTCTCATGTGCGGCAGAGTGTTCCTCTTCCCCAGGGAGCTCAGTACTATGTACTCTGTGTAGTGCACCTTCTCAGGCTAGCGGGGCTGAACTAGCGTGGCTGGATTCCATTAAAGGAATGATTTCCAATATATCTAATAAACTGTCATGCCATGAGAAAGAGACGCAATACTTAGACAGTCTGTGGATGAGATTATGAATAGAGACTCAGTCCCCAAACAAGCGTCTCAGTCCCTTGCCATTTGTCCACAAACGCGATCTCTGGCCCATATCCTGCAGTCTGACGCTGAGGGGTCAGACATGGAGGAGGGGGAGGTTGATTCAGAAGGGGGGGGGGGGGGGGACACTGCTCTGTCACAGGGAATAGAGGCTCTTATAGAAGCTATCAGAGACGTTCTGAAAATTCCTGATAAAGTGGCAGAGGAGTGTGAGGAATATTATTTTAATGTAAAAAAGAAATCCTCCTTTTGTCAGAGGAATTGAATACCCTGTTTGAAGAACCGTGGGTTAATCCTGATAAGAAATTTCAGATCCCTAAAAAGTTAATCTCATCTTTTCCTCCGGGGGATAGGAAAAAATGGTGAAAATCCACCGATAGTGGACGCATCAGTACCCATGCTGTCACGGAAAATAGTGTTTTCTGTCCCTGGTGCAGCCTCCCTGAAAGATACGGCTGATCGCAAGATTGAAACTACACTCAAATGCTTGTACACCGCTGCTGGGGTGGCCCAGAGACCCACTATAGCATGTGCGTGGATTACTAAAACCATTGCTAGATGGTCAGGTAACCTAATTGAGGGGTTGGATTCATTATCTAGGGGGGAGATTGTTTTACTCCTGCAACATATACAGGACTCTGCAAACTTTATGGTGGAGGCCATAAAAGAAGTGGGTTTGCTAAATGCACGCACCACTGCTATGGCAGTGTAAGCACACAGGGGCTTATGGTTACGCCAGTGGACTGCGGATGCGGATTCCAGGAAAGGCGTGAAAGGCCTACCCTTCACAGGAGAGGCCTTATTTGGAGACGAACTAGACAAATGGATCTCCAAAACTACTTGCGAGTAAGTGCACATATCTTCCTTCTGCAGCTCCCCCAACTAGGCAAAACCAGAGGCTCTTCTACAGCCAACAGAGGTGCTAGAGGTAAACCACGCAAACCAACAACTACCGGCTCTCAGGAACAGAGCGCCAACTCTGCTTCTGCGAAGCCTTCAGCATGACGGTGGACTGCGATGCTGGAAGACTGGCAGGTGGGAGCCCGACTAAAAAACTTCAGTCACATCTGGACAACATCATGCCAGGATCCCTGGGTCATAGATCTTATTTCCCAGGGCTACAGACTGGAGTTTCAGGAACTCCCACCTCACAGATTCTTCAAATCAGGATTACCAGTTTCACAGGAGGCAAGTATAACCTTACAGGATGCCATTCAAAAACTGGTACAAACACAGGTCATTGTTCCAGTTCCACCTCATCTCCAAAACAATGGGTATTATTCCAACTTGTTTGTGGTACCGAAACTGGACGGTTCAATAAGGCCGATTCTGAATCTAATATCATTGACCCGTACTTACCAGTGTTCAAGTTCAAAATGGAGTCTCTGAGAGCAGTGATCTCAGGTCGGGAGGAGAGGGAAAGATACGTACCTTCACATTCCGATCTGGCCACCTCACCAGATTTATCTACGGTTTGCACTGCAGGACTGTCACTACCAGTTCCATGGCCTACCTTTTGGTCTCTCCATGGCACCGAGGTTGTTCACAAGGTGATGGCAGAGATGATGTTGCTCCTTTGCAAGCAGGGAGTGAACATAGGGGGTCATTCCACGTTGATAGTTCGCTAACAGTTTTTAGCAGCTGTGCAAACGCTAAGCCGCCGCCCTCTGGGAGTGTATTTTAGCTTAGCAGAAGTGCGAATGAAAGGATCGCAGAGTGCCTACAAAAAAAAATTGTGCAGTTTCAGAGTAGCTCCAGACCTACTCGTAGCTTGCGATCACCTTCAGACTGTTCAGTTCTGGATTTGACGTCACAAACATGCCCTGCGTTCGGCCAGCCACACCTGTGTTTTTCCTGGCACACCTGCGTTTTTTTCAAACTCTGTGAAAACGGTCAGTTGACACCCAGAAACGCCCACTTCATGTCAATCACTCTGCGGCTGGCATTACGGCTGAAAAGCGTCGCTAGACCTTGTGTAAAAATACATCGGCCGTTGTGAAAGTACGTCGCGCGTGTGCACTGCGCCGCATACACAGGCACAGAAGTGCTGCTTTTTCACTTAATCGCTGCAAACATTTTTCACTAGTGATCAACTCTGAATGACCCCCATAATTCCCTACCTGGGCGATCTTCTGATAAAGGCTCCATCCAGGGAGAGGTTAACAGCATTGGCCTCACAACCCAACTGCTCCTGGATCATGGCTGGATTCTGAATCTTCCGAAATCTCACTTGGAGACAACTCGGAGGCTCCCTTTTCTGGGAATGATACTGGACACAGTCGCAGAAAGTTTTTTCCATTGGAAGAGGCATTGGTAATCCAGTCGATGGTTTGTGATGTCCTGGAGCCAACCTGGGTATCGATGAACCTATGCATTCCTCTTCTGGGAAACATGGTGGCCTCTTACGAGGCTCTTCAGTACGGAAGGTTTCATGCAAGACCCTTCCAGCTCGATCTGTTGGACAAATGGTCCAGATCACATCTTCACATGCACCAGAGGATCTGTCTGTCGCCAAAGGCCAGGTTCTCCCTTATGTGTTGGCAACAGACTACTCACCTGATCGAAGGCCGACGGTTCGGGATTCAAAATTGGATTCTGCTAACCACGGACGCAAGCCTCAGAGGTTGGGGAGCAGTCACCCAGGGGGTGCAGTTTCAAGGAAGATGATCAAGTCAGGAAGTTGTCCTTCCAATTAACATTCTGGAACTCAGGACTATATACAACGCCCTTCTGCAGGCCTCATATCTTCTTCAAGATCGGGCCTTTCAGGTCCAGTTGAACAATGTGTGATGACCGTGACGTACATAAACTGACAGGGCGGAACGGAAAGCAGAGCAGCAATGTCAGAGGTGTCAAGAATTCTCCTCTGTGCAGAAAAGCACACTGCGGCGTTGTCGGCGGTCTTCATTCAGGGAGTAGATAACTGGGAAGCAGACTTCCTCAGCAGATACAACCTGAACCCGGGGGAGTGGGGCCTTCACCGTAGGTGTTCAGGTGCTTGACAAGGCCATGGTTGACACTGGGCGCCCACCCTTCCGCTCCTCGCGACATTGTTTCTGGACATGTTCACCTACATATATTGGGGTTGTATGGGTGCAGGTTCTCTTATTTCTGCCTTCCTTTCCTGTTCCTGGCTTGTATCTTAAATAACTGACTGGCCTTAGGCAGGCTGGGTATAGGGGAGGAGGGGCTTCCGGGGCTGCACTCCACAAGTTTAACTCCTTGGTGCCCTGACTGAACACCTGGCTATACCCACTGTCCCCAGTGTCAACCATGGCTTCAGAAAAAAGGATTTAACAGGTAAGACAAAAATCGCCTTTTTCCGATTTAAAGTGCCGGGTGCGATGCTGTTAGTGCATGGCGGAACACAGGCACTAGCTAAGTCAAATTTCTGCTCGCACCTCAGGAAGGTGGAACGAGAAATCTGCTAGTTGTGGGTTTAGAGCGTGGCCAATTGCACAGCAGCGGGCACTCGTCCACTGAGCTAAAGAATCTCTTGATCAATTGAATTGCCCCCATTGTAACGTTAAATTTAAATCTACAATCCCCCCCGCCCACCCATGCAGACTGGAAGAAAGTGAGATCATTGCAGATTGTGTTGTAACTGAAAGAACACATGGATGCTGTCTGTCCTTTAATAAGCACTTTGTAAACTGACAGGTGATTGCAAAGCGTGGAGTTACAATGGTAGAGACGATAGCAGACATGACTTATTTTGCATACTGATTTATGGAACACCCACTCCTAGCTGCTGTGCTTGGTCCCATAGACTGGATGTCCCTGCCTGAAATTCCCCCAACTTGCAGCTGCTGCTCTACGAAGAGCAACTGTTTGCCATTCTCGGAATGCTTGTGTGTGTTATGATCCTCACTGTAAGGACTTGCAGTGGAGACATGCCTGCTCCGCTTTCTGTAGAGGTGGATTCTTGGCTGGAATTTAGGTACCATCGAGACATAGTGAAGAGCCAGCATATTTTTAGGGCTAGGGAAGACTGGCGTTTTGGGGGCTCGTAGTGGAATAAGCACCCTTTGTAATCTGGAGAAGGTGGTATCCATGTAAAATATCCTCTAGCTTTATTAATGTGGTCGTGTCTTTCGTCATTCCGCAGGCAGATCGGGAGAGGCGCAGAGAAAAATTTCCCTACTAGATGACATTTCATCGCAATGTCCGATCGTTTGGGGCAGATATCCAAGGGAAAGGATGGGAAAAGCAAGTACTCGTCTCTCAACCTGTTTGACAAGTATAAAGGGAAGTCAATAGAAGCCGTCAGAACCACAGGTAATGTGTGTTATTTTTTGGCACACTCGCATTTGTACAAATAAGTTGCTGTGTTTGTTCTGAGACTGATGTTGCCTTTTTGTTGTAGTATTGTATTGGGTTTATTTTCTGTGCAGTGTTTTTTGTTCCTTCTGTAAGTCTTTCTCGAGTATACTAGATCTGCTTACAGGAATGGGACCTTGTGGCCTGGGTACCCCCCAACCCCTGTGGTTAATGGCGGCCGTGGTACTGAAGAGGTTAACCCTCCGTGCTGTGCCATCCATAGTTAAAAAGGGCGCTAGACATCAATTTTCAAATGTTATGGGCGCTAAGCACCTTGTTAAATCTGTGTATACAGCGCTAGGCGCCTAATGGTTAAAAATGTATTTCAAATGGTGTTTGATCTTCCATGGCCTGGATCCTCTCCGGTGGCCGTGGCAGTGAGAAAGGTTAACCTCCGTGTGTTCAACAAGCTGCTGCAGCAGCCGGGCACCCTCCCAGGGAGGGTCTTTTTAAAAACTTATGCTGAGCGCATAAACATCTTGAGGGGAATTTGGTTGTTTAATCGCGCCCAATCTCCCGTCTAAAATGACGGGAGGTCGCAAGGCGATATTCAATTGACCCCACTTATCGCGCTGATCATGCCCTTTAGAGTATGGTTTAGCCACGCAAAGCACCTAAACCCTACTAAACTAATGGGCGCAAGCTTAAAAATCTCCATTTGGGTGCTCAAGTGGCGCTCTAGGCGCATCTCAGCCGGCAGGTACCCGCGATAAGATTTGAATGTGTCCCCCCCCCCCCCCCCCCCTTCCCCACTACCTTGTCTCAAGACAACTGCCTTTGTCTATTGACCAATAGGAATGCGACAAACGCAGTCCCTTTCTCCGCTTGTCCTGGAGTTAGTCAAGCGTCTCCAAGCTCCACCTACTGCCAGTTAACGATGCTGGGGCCTGGTCATTGACCAGTGGGGGGGCTAGCCGACGCCAGCCAGGAGATGTGTCTAGGCATAGATTGCAGCTAGCACTATTCAGGTGCTGGTGGTAGGAGCCTGAGCAGAAATGTGGTTACAGGTGCCACAAAGTAGGAACCTGGCGGTGGCAGCGACATACCCGCCCACTGTGCAGTGGGTGGAGTCGGTAACAGGCGGTTACTGACTATAAGAGGGAATCCCCTATTGGCCAGCTCCCGTGGACCCAAACCCAATCTGTGATCGCTGGACGTAGGCGTGTCCGGTCACAGACCTATTATCAGGAATGCTTGGGGCAGGGTTTTCCAGATAAGTGTGGCTGCTTTTTGTTTCTTTTTTTTTTTTTTTTTTGTCATTTTCCTTACTTTTCAAAATTACTTTTTGACCTCATTACATGGTAACAGTACGCTGAGCTAAGAAATGGCTGCAATTAGCAGCCCATGGAGCTCAGACTGGAAGGAGGGGAGGCACCCTAAGAAAATTTTTCAAGGCGGTAGTGCAGCGTTACTAAAAATGTTAACTGAGGTGCACCTACTATTTATGTCCTCCAGCAATCACGCTCCCAAGAAATGTTAATCTTTTCCATGCACACCTTTCTGTATCACGACAGACGGACACTGAAGGCGCCAACCATTTACAGCAATCTCTCAGTCATTTATCTTATCCTGTCCTACATGGGGCTTGGTTTTGGAAAGTAACAGTGATATAATTAAGGTGCCAAAGACCTTAAAGAGATTATATTCCCTGGGTCCAGTATCCCAGAATGTATTTGGAGAAAAGTATACAAATCCTGTTCTAATTCACGGTATATTCTAAAGGCAATAGTTTATATTCTATGCATTACATTACCTAAACACTTCTATCTTTCACAGTTATACCTAGACATGGCTTACAGAGTCTTGGGAAAGTTGCCGCTGCCCGGCGTATGCCACCCCCTGCGAACCTGCCAAGCTTGAAATCTGAAAACAAAGGAAACGACCCCAATATAATTATAGTGCCCAAAGACGGAACAGGATGGGCAAACAAACAAGAGCAACCAGACCAAAAGAGGTGAGCCCAGAATGCACATCTGCCACCTGGTGGCTAAGCATATTATTTTGTTTGATGTCAGGCAGTGAATGTGAACATTGGTTGTTGATTAATATCCATTTCCTGTCTGGGTACACAGCCCATTTTGTGGCTTCATTTTAGTGATTGAATGAATAACTAATTGATTTGTCAAGCCATGATTTTGCAGGGTTTTTTTTATAGGTAAGAGCTTTGGGTTTTTTTTTTTTTTTCCCAAAATATTTTTTATTGAGGTCAAAAAGGCATGTTGAATCATAACAGATGATGACATATAATTCAACTGTACCTGGGGCCACATTAGCCACCCGGAACCGTTGTGTGTGAAAAGAAAGAAAAAATAGAATCCGAAGCCTAGAACAGAGAACCTCATATTTTCACTTTTTACATCGATACGTTTAGATATATGTTATATCATAGTATTGTGTAATCAAATAGCAAAGTTAGTAAACCTAAAATATGATGGAACAGTTAATGTGTTCCTGCTAATTAGTAGATTCTTTGCCTAGCAGTAAAGCATATTAATGCGTCTCCCCCTTTGGGGATCACTAAATCCTAAAACAATAAAAACACTAACAGTATTAACAACATTATTAACATTATTAATCGTACCTGCCAGGACCCGGGGGCCGCCGACCCATCCACGGAGACATCAACAGTGTGATAAGAAGAGATAGACGATAGATATCCAGTGTTAGGGAGTAGGAGGAGGTAGATGTAAGAACTTAAGGGTCAGGTGCGGGCAATCAGAGTTGAGACGATGAGAGGGAATAGAAAGCAAGAAAACAAGAGAAGAGTAAAAGGTAGGGAAGCGGAGAGGGGGCTAGGGTGTAGTTATGGAAGAGCGATGGGGGGGGTCATCTGCTAGAACTTGGTGTCCGTACCAGGTGGTGCAGTGAAAGCTTTGTTTGATGGCTGTTTTTGTCGAAGTGGGTAGTGTGTTGATAAATCGTCTCCAGCAGTGAAACAGGGTGGGGGTTAATATTTCTTTGTTAAGGGAAGTCTCCAGCCAGTCCATTGTGAATAGGAATAGTAGTCTAGCGGTAGCTAGAGGTAGTGTGGGAGGGGTATTGGATATCCATTGTTGTAATATGCCCACCGCTGAGAGGATCATAATTAGTTTCGTGTCTCGAGAGGGAATATCGTTTTGGTCACGGACATACCCGAATAGCGCCCAAGAGGCAGTACATCGGAAGCGCAAGCCCAACTCGGCAGTTCCGTAGGTGTGTAGTTCTGTCCAAAATTTTTGGATGTGGCTGCAGTGCCAGAAGCAGTGCATAAGATCTGCTATTAATGAAGAGCATTTTAAGCATTTAGCCGAGTCGGGCAAGCCCATCAAATGGCTCCTCCTTGGTGATATGTAGGCTCTGTGTAGTATTTTGTATGCCATTTCTTGATAGAGGCTGGCAGGGATAAGTTTGAGGGAGCTCGCAAAGCTATCCACTATGTTCTCCGGGGACATTGACGGGATTTGGGTGGACCATGTTTGTATTTGTGTGAGGTCTGTAGTAGGTATGTGTTCCGTGCGTATGCGGGTATATATTGCTGAGATAGAGCAGGTCCCTGAGCGCAAAAGTGCGTCCAGAGAGTTAACCAGGTCTGGGGCAGTAAGATGTGAGAGGGTCGATCGTATGTAGTGTGATATTTGGTAGAAATAAAAGCGATGGCGGAGGCTAATTCCATATTTGGTTGACACCTCCGTGAAGGTGAGTATTCTTTTGTTGGAGTCGAGGAGGTTTCCTATACATGTGATACCTGAGGCGTGCCAATTGGTAAAGGGGATGTGGGCCTGACCATTTTGGAATTGTGTATTTCTCTATCGTCCTAGTGGATGCTGGGGTTCCTGAAAGGACCATGGGGAATAGCGGCTCCGCAGGAGACAGGGCACAAAAAGTAAAGCTTTTCCGATCAGGTGGTGTGCACTGGCTCCTCCCCCTATGACCCTCCTCCAGACTCCAGTTAGATTTTTGTGCCCGGCCGAGAAGGGTGCAATCTAGGTGGCTCTCCTAAAGAGCTGCTTAGAGAAAGTTTAGCTAGGTTTTTTATGTTACAGTGATTCCTGCTGGCAACAGGATCACTGCAGCGAGGGACTGAGGGGAGAAGGAGTCAACTCACCTGCGTGCAGGATGGATTGGCTTCTTGGCTACTGGACATCAAGCTCCAGAGGGACGATCACAGGTACAGCCTGGATGGTCACCGGAGCCGCGCCGCCGGCCCCCTTGCAGATGCTGAAGACAGAAGAGGTCCAGAATCGGCGGCTGAAGACTCCTGCAGTCTTCTAAAGGTAGCGCACAGCACTGCAGCTGTGCGCCATTTTCCTCTCAGCACACTTCACACGGCAGTCACTGAGGGTGCAGGGCGCTGGGAGGGGGGCGCCCTGGGAGGCAAAATGAGTACCTATAAAGGCTAAAAATACCTCACATATAGCCCTAGAGGCTATATGGAGATATTTAACCCCTGCCTGATTTCTCAAAATAGCGGGAGACGAGCCCGCCGGAAAAGGGGCGGGGCCTATCTCCTCAGCACACGGCGCCATTTCCTCTCACAGCTCCGCTGGTCAGGACGGCTCCCAGGTCTCTCCCCTGCACTGCACTACAGAAACAGGGTAAAACAGAGAGGGGGGGCAAATTTATGGCGATATTTTTATATAACAAAGCAGCTATAGGGGAGCACTTATTATAAGGCTATCCCTGATATATATATATAGCGCTTTTGGTGTGTGCTGGCAAACTCTCCCTCTGTCTCCCCAAAGGGCTAGTGGGTCCTGTCTTCATTAGGAGCATTCCCTGTGTGTCTGCTGTGTGTCGGTACGTGTGTGTCGACATGTATGAGGACGATATTGGTGTGGAGGCGGAGCAATTGCCAAATATGGGGATGTCACCTCCTAGGGGGTCGACACCAGAATGGATGCCTTTATTTATGGAACTACGGGATAGTGTCAACACGCTAAAGCAGTCGTTTGACGACATGAGACGGCCGGACAATCAATTAGTGCCTGTCCAGGCGACTCAAACACCGTCAGGGGCTGTGAAACGCCCTTTGCCTCAGTCGGTCGACACAGACCCAGACACAGGCGATGACTCCAGTGGTGACGGTGACGAATCAACCGTATTTTCCAGTAGGGCCACACGTTATATGATTTTGGCAATGAAGGAGGCGTTACATTTAGCTGATACTACAGGTACCACTAAACAGGGTATTATGTGGGGTATGAAAAAACTACCTATAGTTTTTCCTGAATCAGAAGAACTAAATGACGTGTGTAATGAAGCGTGGGTTGCCCCTGATAAAAAGCTGATAATTTCAAAGAAATTATTGGCATTATACCCTTTCCCGCCAGAGGTTAGGGAGCGCTGGGAAACACCTCCTAGGGTGGACAAGGCGCTAACACGCTTATCTAAACAAGTGGCGTTACCCTCTCCTGAGACGGCCGCACTTAAAGATCCATCAGATAGGAGGATGGAAAATATCCAAAAAAGTATATACACACATGCAGGTGTTATACTACGACCAGCTGTAGCAACTGCCTGGATGGGCAGTGCGGGGGTAGTTTGGTCAGAATCCCTGATTGAAAATATTGATACCCTGGACAGGGACAATATTTTACTGTCGTTAGAACAAATAAAGGATGCATTTCTTTATATGCGTGATGCACAGAGGGATATATGCACACTGGCATCACGGGTAAGTGCTATGTCCATTTCGGCCAGAAGAGCTTTATGGACGCGACAGTGGACAGGCGATGCGGATTCAAAACGGCATATGGAAGTTTTGCCGTATAAGGGGGAGGAGTTATTTGGAGTCGGTCTATCAGATTTGGTGGCCACGGCTACAGCCGGGAAATCCACCTTTCTACCTCAAGTCACTCCCCAACAGAAAAAGGCACCGACTTTTCAACCGCAGCCCTTTCGTTCCTTTAAAAATAAGAGAGCAAAGGGCTATTCATATTTGCCACGAGGCAAAGGTCGAGGGAAGAGACAGCAACACGCAGCTCCTTCCCAGGATCAGAAGCCCTCCCCGGCTTCTACAAAAGCCTCAGCATGACGCTGGGGCTTCTCAAGCGGACTCGGGGACGGTGGGCGGTCGTCTCAAAAATTACAGCGCGCAGTGGGCTCACTCGCAAGTAGATCCCTGGATCCTGCAGATAATATCTCAGGGATACAGGTTGGAATTAGAGACAGATCCACCTCGCCGTTTCCTGAGGTCTGCTTTACCAACGTCCCCCTCCGAAAGGGAGACGGTGTTGGAAGCCATTCACAAGCTGTACTCTCAGCAGGTGATAGTCAAGGTACCTCTTCTGCAACAAGGGAAGGGGTATTATTCCACTCTTTTTGTGGTACCGAAGCCGGATGGCTCGGTAAGGCCTATTCTAAATCTGAAGTCCTTGAACCTGTACATAAAGAAGTTCAAGTTCAAAATGGAGTCACTCAGAGCAGTGATAGCGAACCTGGAAGAGGGGGACTTTATGGTATCCTTGGACATCAAGGATGCGTATCTCCACGTTCCAATTTACCCCTCACACCAGGGGTACCTCAGGTTCGTTGTACAAAACTGTCACTATCAGTTTCAGACGCTGCCGTTCGGATTGTCCACGGCACCTCGGATCTTTACAAAGGTAATGGCCGAGATGATGATTCTTCTTCGAAGAAAAGGCGTATTAATTATCCCATACTTGGACGATCTCCTAATAAGGGCGAGGTCCAGAGAACAGCTAGAGATGGGATTAGCACTGTCTCAAGAAGTGCTAAAACAGCACGGGTGGATTCTGAATATTCCAAAATCCCAGTTAATGCCGACAACTCGTCTGCTGTTCCTAGGGATGATTCTGGACACGGTTCAGAAAAAGGTTTTTCTCCCGGAGGGAAAAGCCAAGGAGTTATCCGAGCTTGTCAGGAACCTCCTAAAACCAGGAAAGGTGTCTGTACATCAATGCACAAGAGTCCTGGGAAAAATGGTGGCTTCTTACGAAGCGATTCCATTCGGCAGATTCCACGCAAGAATTTTCCAAAGGGATCTGTTGGACAAATGGTCAGGGTCGCATCTTCAGATGCACCTACGGATAACCCTGTCTCCAAGGACAAGGGTGTCTCTTCTGTGGTGGTTGCAGAGTGCTCATCTATTGGAGGGCCGCAGATTCGGCATACAGGATTGGATCCTGGTGACCACGGACGCCAGCCTGAGAGGCTGGGGAGCAGTCACACAAGGAAGAAACTTCCAGGGAGTATGGACGAGCCTGGAAACGTCTCTTCACATAAACATTCTGGAACTAAGAGCAATATACAATGCTCTAAACCAGGCAGAACCTCTGCTTCAGGGAAAACCGGTATTGATCCAGTCGGACAACATCACGGCAGTCGCCCATGTGAACAGACAGGGCGGCACAAGAAGCAGGAGGGCAATGGCAGAAGCTGCAAGGATTCTTCGCTGGGCAGAGAATCATGTGATAGCACTGTCAGCAGTGTTCATCCCGGGAGTGGACAACTGGGAAGCAGACTTCCTCAGCAGACACGATCTTCACCCGGGAGAGTGGGGACTTCATCCAGAAGTCTTCCACATGCTGGTAACCCGTTGGGAAAGACCAATGGTGGACATGATGGCGTCTCGCCTCAACAAAAAACTGGACAGGTATTGCGCCAGGTCAAGAGATCCGCAGGCAATAGCTGTGGACGCGCTGGTAACGCCTTGGGTGTACCAGTCGGTGTATGTGTTTCCTCCTCTGCCTCTCATACCAAAAGTATTGAGAATTATACGGCAAAGAGGCGTAAGAACGATACTAGTGGTTCCGGATTGGCCAAGGAGGACTTGGTACCCGGAACTTCAAGAGATGATCACGGAAGATCCGTGGCCTCTACCTCTAAGGAGGGACTTGCTTCAGCAGGGTCCCTGTCTGTTTCAAGACTTACCGCGGCTGCGTTTGACGGCATGGCGGTTGAACGCCGGATCCTAAAGGAAAGAGGCATGCCGGAAGAAGTCATTCCTACTTTGATTAAAGCAAGGAAGGAAGTAACCGTGCAACATTATCACCGAATTTGGCGAAAATATGTTGCGTGGTGCGAAGATCGGAGTGCTCCGACGGAGGAATTTCAACTGGGTCGATTCCTACATTTCCTGCAATCAGGATTGTCAATGGGTCTCAAATTGGGATCTATTAAGGTTCAAATTTCGGCCCTGTCGATTTTCTTTCAAAAAGAATTGGCTTCAGTCCCTGAAGTCCAGACCTTTGTTAAGGGAGTGCTGCATATACAGCCTCCTGTGGTGCCTCCAGTGGCACCGTGGGATCTAAATGTGGTTTTGGACTTCCTAAAATCTCATTGGTTTGAACCACTAAAAAAGGTGGATTTGAAATATCTCACATGGAAAGTGACCATGCTTCTAGCCCTGGCTTCTGCCAGGAGAGTGTCAGAATTGGCAGCTTTATCTTACAAAAGCCCATATCTGATTTTCCATTCGGACAGGGCAGAACTGCGGACTCGTCCGCATTTTCTCCCTAAGGTGGTGTCAGCATTTCATCTGAACCAGCCTATTGTAGTGCCTGCGGCTACAAGTGACTTGGAGGACTCCAAGTTACTGGACGTTGTCAGAGCATTAAAAATATATATTGCAAGGACAGCTGGAGTCAGAAAATCTGACTCGTTGTTTATATTGTATGCACCCAACAAGATGGGTGCTCCTGCGTCTAAGCAGACGATTGCTCGTTGGATCTGTAGCACTATCCAACTTGCACATTCTGTGGCAGGCTTGCCACAGCCTAAATCTGTAAAGGCCCACTCCACAAGGAAGGTGGGCTCATCTTGGGCGGCTGCCCGAGGGGTCTCGGCATTACAACTTTGCCGAGCAGCTACGTGGTCAGGGGAGAACACGTTTGTAAAATTTTACAAATTTGATACTCTGGCTAAGGAGGACCTGGAGTTCTCTCATTCGGTGCTGCAGAGTCATCCGCACTCTCCCGCCCGTTTGGGAGCTTTGGTATAATCCCCATGGTCCTTTCAGGAACCCCAGCATCCACTAGGACGATAGAGAAAATAAGATTTTACTTACCGATAAATCTATTTCTCGGAGTCCGTAGTGGATGCTGGGCGCCCATCCCAAGTGCGGATTATCTGCATAAGTTGTACATAGTTATTGTTAACTAATTCGGGTTATTGTTGAAGGAAGCCATCTTTCAGAGGCTCCGCTGTTATCATACTGTTAACTGGGTTTAGATCACAAGTTGTACGGTGTGATTGGTGTGGCTGGTATGAGTCTTACCCGGGATTCAAAATCCTCCCTTATTGTGTACGCTCGTCCGGGCACAGTACCTAACTGGAGTCTGGAGGAGGGTCATAGGGGGAGGAGCCAGTGCACACCACCTGATCGGAAAAGCTTTACTTTTTGTGCCCTGTCTCCTGCGGAGCCGCTATTCCCCATGGTCCTTTCAGGAACCCCAGCATCCACTACGGACTCCGAGAAATAGATTTATCGGTAAGTAAAATCTTATTTTCCGACCAAAGGGAGAAAGAGTGAGTAGGTGTGGTGTAGCTTAAGAGATCTGCGGGAGAGTCTCCACGCTACAATAGTAGAGGTTAATAGAGGGTTATCCAAATGGAGGTTAGATATTTCCGATTTGTTTGCATGGAGGATGTAGCTGAGGGATAGGGGGGCACAGAATTGGGAGTCGACTAGTGAGTCGGTAAAGGTAGATGTTCCGTGGATCCAGTCCACTGCGAATCGGAGGAGACAAGCATGGTTGTACTGCTCCACGCTTGGCAGATTCACCCCTCCATTTTGTATTGTTTGGGTTAACTTAAAAAGACTTATCCTGGGTCGTTTATTGGCCCAGATAAATTTCGAGATCGAGGAATTGAGATGAGATACATCAGCTTTTGAGAGTATGATGGGCAACATCTGCAGAACGTAGAGCAGTCTGGGGAAACTAACCATCTTGACTAGATTACAGCGCCCCAAGAGATTCAAGGGTAGTGTTTGCCATAGCGTAAGTTCTGTCTGGATCTTAATGAGAATTGGGTGGATGTTGTCGGTGTATAGATGGGTGGGGTCAGCGGGTAGTATGATGCCTAGATATGTGATGTGGGTGCTAGCCCATCGGAATGGGAAGGGGGTATCCCAGTCTTTAGTAATCTGGGGAAATATGGCCAATGCTTCCGACTTGTCGAAATTGACGGTGAAGCCTGCAAAAGAGGAAAAGCGGTCAATAGCTTCTTGTAGTGCTGTTATCGACTGTCGTGGGTTGGAGGTAAGTATAAGGATGTCGTCTGCAAACGCCATAAGTTTAATTTCCCTGTTGCCAATTTTTATACCACGAAAGGTGGGTAAGTTGGTGATATATCGTATGAGGGGTTCTAGGGCGATGTTGAAGAGGAGGGGGGAAAGGGGGCAACCCTGTCTAGTTCCTCTCTCTAGGAGAAAGGGTGGGGAGGGGGTATTGTTAACTATCACCTGCGCAGATGGATTAATGTAGAGAGAGTCAACCAGTCCCCGAAACGTCTCGCCAAATCGCTGGTAGAGTAGAACTCTTGTTAAGTGAGGCCAGGCGATCTTGTCGAAAGCTTTTTCAGCGTCCAGGTTGATTAGGATGTTGTCTGTGATATTATTGGTGTGGGAGTGAGTAATGGCTGCCAGCGCCACTCTGATGCCTCGCACTGATTGTCTATGTTTAAGAAATCCCATCTGCGCTGGCGATATAATACGGGAGAGGCATAGCTGTAGTCGATTGGCCATCAGTTTGGTGAGGACTTTAAAGTCTTGATTAAGGAGTGAGATCGGTCTGTAGGACCCAGGCAGGGAGGGGTCTTTGCCTGGTTTTGGTATGACAATAATTGTGGCTTCGTTAAATCTAATGGGGATCTGTTTAGAGGTGAGAATATGGTTATAGAGTGATGTGAGGGTAGGGGCGAGTTCGTCTCTTAATATTTTGTAAAATTCCGCTCCGTATCCATCTGGGCCGGGGCTTTTGTTGTTTGGTAGGGTCTTAATGACCTCCACCACCTCCTCCACTGTTATCGGTTTATCTAGGGAGTCCCTCTCCTCTTGGGTCAAAATGGGGAGGTCTGCTTCCTTCAAAAATGATTGGTTGGCAGTAGGATCATCAGGGCCTTTGGTATATAAAGATTGGTAGAAATTTCTAAATTCTGAACAAATGAGGTCAGGAGTGGTCAGTTTGTCCGCATGCATGATCGCGTTGACCCAGTTACGGGATTTGGGTCCTTTGATTAAATTTGCTAATAATTTGCCTGATTTGTTACCCCATCTGTGGAGTCTATTCCGCTGATAGTCATAGGAGAGCTGAGCCCGTTCCGTGAGAAATGTATCATATACAAGCTTGGCTGAGAGGTACGCCTCTTTGTGGGCGGGGGTGTTGTGTGTAGCTGCGGTATGTTGAGGTGAGAGTGGAGCTCAGGGCGTGTAGTTGGGAGGAAAAATTTTTCCGTTTGGCGTGTGTATAGGACATGATGTGTCCCCTAAGGACGGCCTTTGCCGCACCCCAAAAGATTGGTGAATCTAATTGTTGATCGTTATTGTCTGAGGTGTAGTTATGCCAGGACTGTTTGAGGTGAAGCATAAAATCAGTAGACTGGCGGAGGTAGGCTGGAAATCGCCATCTCAAGGCGGTGCGTTGTGGTAATCCCAGTTGGAGACGGAGAGATATAGGGGCGTGGTCCGAGATGATAATATTCTCGATAGATGTATAGGTGATTTTGGGTAGGAGATTGGTGCCGGTAAAGATGTAGTCGATTCTGGAGTGGGATGAATGGGGGTGGGAATAAAAGGAATAGTCTTTTTGGGTGGGGTGGAGTATTCTCCACGGGTCTAGGAGGTTTAGTTGGGTACAGAAGGAGGAGAGCAAGTGGGTGTGGGGAGTAGAGGTAGTAGCACTTACCCTGGATCTGTCCATGGATGGGTCGACGACCGTGTTAAAATCTCCGCCAACTATCAAGTTTTGGCCTCCCCAGGTTATAAGGGTCGATAGCAGATCTGCAAAAAAAGAATCTGGTGAGGTATTTGGTGCATATACGTTAAGGAGAGTGTATGTTGTGTTTTGTATGTTTATATCTAATAATAAAAATCTGCCCTCTGGGTCAAGCTGTTTTCTGAGGATTGAGTGTTGTAGGTTGGCATGGATTAAAATCGCCACACCCCTAGATTTCGCGTGATAGGGAGAAGATATGCAACTCCCTATCCACGGGGCACGGAGGGTGTGTCTAGGATCATCCAACCAGTGTGTCTCTTGTAAAAATACAATCTGGGGAGACAAACGTTTCAAATGAGCCAGCACTTTTTTCCGTTTGACCGGGTGATTAAGGCCCTCTACGTTCCAAGATACTATGTGGAGTAGTGTGGCCACTGGATCTACGTCTATGGGAGTTTGTGAGTGGGAGTCGGAGGGCATATTATCCCACTCCCATCGGGAAAAATATCATTAGAAAGGTTGGAAGGATAAGATGGGGTTCCACCCCGACCCAGCGAACGGGGGGGGAGTTTCCCAGTGGGGGGAGGGGGCTCCGACTCAGGCAGGCACAACTGACAAAACATAAAAATAATAACATAAGTAGTTTCCAACTATGGAAACCTAAACAACAGAAAATATACATGAGTGCGGGATATTCGCACTCCTTATATTCTGCACTTGAGACCCGAAAAGAAGGTTCGGATAGTGTTTAGCCATAATCAAAAAGAGTCACATGGTGATCAAGTGGAAGGAAGGGCGAAGTGTAGCCTAGCTTCGTCTGGATCTTCAAAGAACTTCGGACGTCCGTCTTCAAAAACTCTGAGGCGCGCTGGGTATAGTAGTGCGAATTTGATCTTTGCCTCAAAGAGGTGTCTGCATATGGGGGCAAACTCTTTGCGTTTCGCCGCCACTACAGCTGAGAAGTCCTGAAAGATGAGAAGGCGTTCTCCGTTGATCGTCAGATTGGCTGTTTTTCGGTATTGGTCTAGGAGTCTCGTTTTATCTGCGTAATTTAAGATCCTCATGATGACCGGACGTGGGCGGCCTGATGTGTTTTTCCGTTCCGGGCCTAATCTGTGTGCTCTTTCAATGATCAGGGGGGATCCCTTGAGGTTCATGGACAGTTGTTCTGGGATGGCTAGCGAGAGGAGATCTAAGAGCTCGTGGCCTTTTACGGATTCGGGGATACCGATGACTCGTAGGTTATTTCTTCTGCTACGATTTTCCAGGTCATCGAGCTTATCCGAGAGATCCGCGACTTCGAGTTGTTTCGCCTGTAAGGGTCTTTGAGCTTCAGTCAGGTCATCCTCTAGGGCCGAGATCCTTTGCTCTGCCTCATCCAGGCGAGTGGAGTGTTGGGTTAATAGAGTTGATGATGATTCGATAGCTTCCTTTATGCCCGCTAGTTTTTCATCGAGAAGAGGGCCTAGTACCGCCAGTAGGTCTTTGTGCTTCATCTTGGGTTGTTTGGCAGGCGGTTTAGATTTGCGGGAGCTTCTGGAAAGTGAGCGTGTAGTAGAGTGATCAGAGTCCGATGAGTCTATTTCCGGGGTGTCCTCTCGGGTTTGTTGATCAGTCCCTGCGGGCATTACGGATAGAGGTATCAAGAATTTTTCCATGCAGGGTCGCCCAGAGGGGGAGGTTAAGGCTAGAAACACTAGGTGCTTAGGTAGTAAATGATGTAGTGGGTCTCATGTGCTAGGTGGTTATTTATTGCTGGTCTTCATTTAGTGCGTTGCAGGTGCTCATCAAATATGGCATCTAGCTCACTAAAGCAGAGATCAAGGTGAGGGGGGAATGGGTATCTCCTGACCGATGTTGAGGAGGTTGTCAGAAGTATGGATAAGAGTTGCAATAGGCTTGATTTTCGCTATCAGCAGCCGCCGCCCCGATTCCGCAGTCCGGGTCTGGTGAGAGCGGGGTGTTGAGGGAGATCTGACAGGGAGGCAGGTGTCGGCTGAGTCCTCAGGCTTCCGGCGCGAGAGCCGCCGAAATTGAGGCCCCGGCTTTTGCTCTGTGACTGGGCCGCAATCTGCGGGAGCCCACGTTGCTCCCCGATTCCGCGGTCCGGGTCTGATGAGAGCGGGGTGTTGAGGGGAGGGTTAGTTAGTGGGGGTAATGAATAGGAGCGGGTCTTAACGGTCCTGGAGGGGATTTTTGATGTTTTAAAGCAGGAGCTCCTCCAGGCTGCGACTGCTCTTCTCCTGTGCCAGGCCACGCCCCCCAGGCCTCACTTCTTATATCTGCAGGTTACACCTGTCGGTTCCACAAACCTCACCAGCTGTTGCAGGTCTCTGTTATACAGGAGAATATACCCCAGGTCGCCAGGGAGCAGTGTGATTAATATAAAATTTGATCCCAAGGCAGGTCTGCTGCCAAGCCACGCCCCTCCACATTGGTCATTTCAAGATGATATACAATGATGATGATGATTCCCCTCCGGTTGTCAGAGAGGAGACCTGTGGGCAGGCAGGATTATAGGGATAGATGTGTAGCAGCTGTAAAACCAGAAGCAACCACCAGAGGGAGCTCCTATTACAGCCTATCTCCAGCTATGGGTGCCTCGCCAACCTCAAGATGGCCGTCGCCAGTCGATGAGACCAGGTCCCTCCGGAGCTCTCCTGGTCGCCATCCACCGTCAGCGGGGTGGGGGAGCTGTCAAACGGGGGTATGTGAGGCGGGGGGCGGGTGTCAGGCGTCCGTGGTGGCCGGGGGATCGGCGAGGCAGCGCAGGTGATGGGGTTTTAGGCGGCGCCAACCACAAGATGGCCGCCGGCCGTCCGTTCTGTGTGTCCCGGCCACTGTTTCCCGCAGGCCGCCCGGTCTCCGGTCCTCTCTGGGGCTTTAGGGGTTTGCTGGGCAGGGTGTCCGGCCTCCGGAGAGCTGCTTAGGTGGAGGGGAAAGTCCGTGTAACCGCCGCTCCGGGCCCGGCGGTCCCCCGTCCTCACCCCAAAATCGAGGCCCCGGCTTCAGGGACAGAGGTAGGCCGCAATCCGCAGGGGGCAGCGCAGGGCCCCCCCGATTCCGCAGCTTCGACCTCTGGATGCAGGGTGGTTCAGCAGGGCTTAGGGGCTGTGTAATTATACAGAAGCCCTCAGATTTGGGCCAGGGGGTCTCTTTTAAAAAGCTGCTGGCTGGAGCTCTTCACAATCCTGACCTCCCTCGATGCCAGCCAGGCCACGCCCCCCAGAGCTTTGGTTTTCTTAGCTACTGCATAGTTTACTTTTACTCCTCCATAGAATCTCACTGATGTAACACAGATGCCTACTACACTTAAATTAATTTTCCTGGGTAACGCTTCTATTGCCATGTGCAGCCAGTCTGTCTGAAGGGAAGAGGTTCTTTTTAGCTTCTCAAATTGATGCTTCAATAATAAAACCTTTGAACTGTGCATTTAATGGGTGGTATGCCACTTACGGTTATGTTTGATATCTGTTCTTATTGTGCTAGATGTGTGAACAGCTACATAGTGACAGTTCATTAAACTGTGCTTTAGTTCTTCGTTATATCTTGGTTGTGCAAGGCATGGATTGCTGGCCATTGTAGTTGTACGAAGGGTTACACTACTGCCTCACAGCACTGGGGCCATGGGATAGCCCTATCTGCGATTCCGTTGTTTGTGTGCTCCCTGCTTGGGTAGCTATACGAATAGATGCCTGGCGGAGCAATTCAATTGTTTCTCCATTTGGGCGCCAATTAGTATTGCCGCTGCCAAAAACAAAGCAGCTAAACCCGTCTAAAGAATTGGTTGTTATGGCAACACCTTCACTTTATCTCTTCAAAAGACTAGATATGTCTGCTTGGTGATATTTATGGGTTGTGTGTTTGGCAGATAAATTTGACTGGCGCGTTTCCGACTGTGCACATATCAGCCGATTAAAGTAGTGCTGACATTGTAAGCACCCGTAGAGGTGTGGGGGAAAATTTGTGGTGATGGCAGGACGCAATGGGCTGTTTTGGAACGACACATCGCATCAATATTAGGAATTTCATTATCCGCCAAGCTCTAGTAGGAAGCGACTGACTCAATATCTACTGTGAAGTGCAATGTAATATGTGGGAGGGCTTTATTCACAATAAAGAATAAAGATTTTAAAGAACATGGTCTGCAAAGTGAATTTAATTGTCCTCCTGTTTGTGCTCCATAAATGTAATGTTAATTTAGAGTAAGCTTTGTTCCTACTCTGGCCCAAAGTGGACTGGTGTACTAATGCTTAGTTTTTACAGCAACTAAGAGTCAAAATCCCTGCAAAAATGTATTTAATGGGTGGAGATATTTGTGACTCCGTGTGTATTAAGGAGAAAGTGAAAGTTTACACATTCTGTAGTTTATCTTCTCAGCCATCCGGGAGAAACATATGCTTGTGTCCACACGAGCAGTTTTTCTCCTTCAAAACTCTATGATGTCAGCCATTACAATGCGATAGCTTTCCTGTTACTCTATGTAGAGACAGGTAGACAAGAGTGCCCCCCATGGTATATATTGCAGGGCGCCTCCGCCTCTTCCTGTCTCTGAGCATAGGTATGTTCTGTAGTGTTGTCTCACCACCTCATAAGTCCCAGCATCGCACCATTTCAGTGTTGGAGAATGTGAATGGGCTGTGAGTCCGTGGATCACAGGTCCACTACCTGCAGGAGCAGATCTGGATGTAAGAATACAGAGTATTGCCAGGATTGCAATACTCTGCTTATCTTTATTTGGACTGTATCTATATCTAGGTCATAATAAATATGTCTTCATGTATATATGTATGTATGTATGTATGTGTATTATGTTGGCTGAGGTTGTTAGTGGATTGCATTGGTGAATGATACAGGGGAACATGAACACTCTGTTTACACTGCGAAATTGTCCTTTTCTCTTACGTCCTAGAGGATGCTGGGGACTCCGTAAGGACCATGGGGAATAGACGGGCTCCACTGGAGACATGGGCACTAAAAAGAACTTTAGGTATGGGTGTGCACTGGCTCCTCCCGCTATGCCCCTTCTCCAGACCTCAGTTTAATACTGTGCCCAGAGGAGACTGGGTGCACTACAGGGAGCTCTCCTGAGCTTCCTGTAAAAAAGAATTTTGTCAGGTTTTTTTATTTTCAGGGAGACCTGCTGGCAACAGGCTCTCTGCATTGTGGGACTGAGGAGAGAGAAGCAGACCTACTTCTGTGAGTTTCAAGGCTCTGCTTCTTAGGCTACTGGACACCATAAGCTCCAGAGGGAGTCAGAACGCTGGTCTCCCCTAGCGGTTCGTCCCAGAGCCGCGCCGCCGTCCTCCTTGCAGAGCCAGAAGATAGAAGCCGGGTGAGTATAGGAAGGTAGAAGACTTCGAAGGCGGCAGAAGACATCAGAGCTTCACTGAGGTAACGCTGCGCGCTATTGCTCCCAACACACACAGCGCACACTATGGGCGCAGGGCGCGGGGGGTGCGCCCTGGGCAGCAATGTATACCTATAGAACTGGCTGTAAAGACACATTTATGTATTTTTAGAGTAATCCCCGCCAGTTTGTTGAAATAGAGCGGGACCGAAGCTCGCCACTGAGGGGGCGGGGCTTCTCCCTCAGCACTCACCGGCGCCATTTTCTACACAAGCACACGCTGAGAAGCTGGCTCCCCGGACTCTCCCCTGCTGATCTCCGGTGACAGAGGGTTTTAAAGAGGGGGAGGGGGGGGGGGCACATAATTTGGCGCAGTGTGTAGCGCTATATCTGGGTAAAAAAATTCTGTTTCCCAGGGTTATTGGCGCTGGGTGTGTGCTGGCATACTCTCTCTCTGTCTCTCCAAAGGGCCTAGTGGGGAAACTGTCTTCAGTTAGCGTTTTCCCTGAGTGTGTGGTGTCAGTACGTGCGTGTCGGCATGTCTGAAGCGGAAGGCTCTCCTAGGGATGAGGTGGAGCGCATGAGTGTGGTATCTCCGTCGGCAACGCCGACACAGGGCTGGATGGATATGTGGAATATTTTAAATGCAAATGTGAATTTATTGCACAAACGCTTAGCCAAAGCAGAGTCCAGGGACAGTTCAGAGGGTCATACCCTGCCTTTCCCTATGTCACAGGGGCCTTCTGGGTCTCAAAAACGCCCACTTTCCCAAGTAGTTGACACAGATACCGACACGGATTCTGAATCCAGTGTCGATTATGATGATGCGAGGTTGCAGCCAAAATTGGCAAAGAGTATTCATTATATGATTATTGCTATAAAGGATGTGCTGCATATTATAGATGACCCGGCGGTGCTTAATCCAAAAATCCACATGTTTAAAGAAAAGAAGCCTGAGGTTACTTTTCCACCCTCTTTTGAATTAAATGAGTTATTTGAGAGTGCTTGGGAAACTCCAGACAAGAAAATGCAGATTCCCAAGAGGATTCTTATGGCGTATCCTTTCACGATTAAGGACAGGATACGCTGGGAATACTCCCCAAGGGTGGACAAAGCATTGACACGCCTTTCAAAAAAGGTGGCGCTACCCTCTCAGGATACCGCTGCCCTCAAGGATCCTGCTGACCGCAAGCAGGAAACAACCTTGAAGTCGATTTACACACATACCGGTACCTTACTCAGACCGGCAATAGCGTCGGCCTGGGTTTGTAGCGCGGTACTAGCGTGGACCGAAACCTTATCTACTGATATGGATACCATGGATAAGGAAACTATTTTATTGACCCTGGGCCATATTAAGGATGCGGTCCTTTATATGAGAGAGGCTCAAAGGGATTTAGGCATACTGGGGTCCAGAGCAAACGCCATGGCAATTTCTGCCAGGCGAGTGCTGTGGACCCGACAGTGATCGGGTGATGCCGACTCAAAACGTCATATGGAGGTTTTGCCTTCCAAGGGTGAGGAATTGTTTGGGGAAGGTCTCGCGGACCTAGTTTCCACAGCTACTGCAGGTAAATCATATTTTTTACCTTATGTTTCCTCACAGCCTAAGAAAGCGCCACATTATCAGATGCAGTACTTTCAGCCACATAAATCCAAGGGAGCTCGGGGATCTTCCTTTCTTGCCAGAGGTAAGGGCAAGGCGGAAAAGCTGCCAATTACAGCCAGTTCCCAGGAACAAAAGTCCTCCCCGGCCTCTACTAAATCCACCGCATGACGCTGGGGCTCCATGGGTGGAGTCCGCTCCTGTGGGGGCACGTCTTCTTCTTTTCAGCCAGGTCTGGGTTCATTCTCAGGTGGAGCCCTGGGCAATAGACATTGTGTCCCAGGGGTACAAGCTGGAATTCGAAGAGGTGCCTCCTCGCCGGTTTTTCAAATCGGCACTGCCGACTTCTTCCCCGGAGAGGGAGGTGGTTTTGGCTGCTATTCAAAAGTTGTACCTTCAACAAGTGGTGGTCAAAGTTCCCCTGCAACAACAGGGGATGGGCTATTACTCAACCCTGTTTGTGGTCCCGAAACCGGACGGTTCGGTCAGACCCATTCTGAATTTAAAATCCTTAAACCTATACTTAAAGAGGTTCAAGATGGAATCGCTCAGGGTGGTCATTGCAAGTCTGGAAGAGGGAGATTATATGGTGTCCCTAGACATAAAGGATGCATACCTTCATGTCCCCATTTATCAACCTCACCAGGCGTTCCTGAGATTTGTGGTGCAGGATTGTCACTACCAATTTCAGACGTTGCCGTTTGGGCTTTCCACGGCCCCGAGAATTTTTACCAAATTAATGGCAGAGATGATGGTGCTCCTGCGCAAGCAGGGTGTCACAATTATCCCATACTTGGACGATCTCCTGATAAAAGCGAGATCGAGAGAACAGTTGCTGGACAGCGTATCACTCTCCCTGAGGGTGTTACAACAACACGGTTGGATTCTCAATCTACCGAAGTCAGTTAGTTCCAACGACCAGATTGCTTTTCTTAGGCATGATTCTGGACACGGAACAAAAGAGGGTCTTTCTCCCGACGGAAAAGGCTCTGGAACTTCAGGACTTGGTCAGGGACCTGTTGAAGCCAGACAGGGTATCTGTACATCACTGCACTCGAGTGCTGGGAAAAATGGTGGCGTCTTACGAGGCCATTCCATTCGGCAGGTTCCATGCCAGGACCTTTCAGTGGGACCTTCTGGACAAATGGTCCGGGTCACATCTACAGATTCATCAGATGATCCGCCTGTCCCCCAGGGCCAGGGTGTCTCTCCTGTGGTGGCTGCAGAGTGCTTACCTTCTAGAGGGTCGCAGGTTCGGCATCCAGGAATGGGTGCTGGTGACCACGGACGCGAGCCTCCGAGGATGGGGAGCAGTCACACAGGGAAGAAACTTCCAGGGTCTGTGGTCAAGCCCAGGAGGCTTGCCTACACATCAACGTTCTGGAGTTAAGGGCCATATACAACGGCCTCCATCAGGCGGAGACCTTACTTCAAGGTCTACCGGTTCTGATTCAGTCAGACAACATCACAGCAGTGGCTCATGTAAACCGCCAAGGCGAGACAAGGAGCAGAGTGGCTATGGCAGAAGCCGCACGGATTCTTCGTTGGGCGGAGAGTCATGTAAGCGCTATGACAGCAGTCTTCATTCCGGGAGTGGACAACTGGGAAGCAGACTTCCTCAGCAGACACTATCTGCATCCAGGAGAGTGGGGACCTCCTCAGGAAGTCTTCGCAGAGATTGCAAGTCAATGGGGACTGCCTCAAATAGACATGATGGCGTCACGTCTCAACAAGAAACTTCCAAGGTATTGCGCCAGGTCAAGGGACTTTCAGGCGTTTGTAGTGGACGCACTGGTGACTCTGTGGGTGTTTTCAGTCGGTCTATGTGTTCCCTCCTCTTCCTCTCATCTCAAAGATACTGAGAATCATAAGACGAAGAGGGGTTCAGGCGATTCTCATCGTTCCAGATTGGCCTCGAAGGGCCTGGTATCCGGATCTTCTGGAAATGCTCTCAGAAGATCCGTGGCCTCTTCCTCTCAGGGAAGACCTGTTACAACAAGGGCCCTGTCTGTTCCAGGACTTACCGCGACTGCGTTTGACGGCATGGCGGTTGAACGCAGGATCCTAGCGGAGAAGGGCATTCCGGAGGAGGTCATTCCTACTTTGATAAAGGCAAGGAAAGAGGTGACATCATTATCACCGGATCTGGAGGAAGTATGTGTCTTGGTGCGAAGCCAAGACTGCTCCTCCGGAAGAATTCCATCTGGGCCGTTTTCTCCACTTTCTGCAAACTCGAGTAAATTTGGGCCTAAAGTTAGGCTCCATTAAAGTTCAAATTTCGGCTCTATCCATTTTCTTTCAAAGGGAATTGGCTTCTCTTCCAGAAGTCCAGACTTTCGTGCAGGGAGTGCTGCATATCCAGCCTCCTTTTGTGCCTCCAGTGGCACCTTGGGACCTTAACGTGGTGTTACGGTTCCTTAAGGCTCACTGGTTTGAACCGCTTCAAACAGTTGAATTAAAGTATCTCACTTGGAAAGTGGTCATGTTGTTGGCCTTGGCTTCGGCAAGGCGAGTGTCGGAGTTGGCGGCTTTGTCTCACAAAAGCCCCTATCTGATTTTCCATGTGGATAGAGCTGAGTTCCGGACTCGTCCTCAATTTTTGCCTAAGGTGGTTTCTTCGTTTCATATGAACCAACCTATTGTGGTGCCTGTGGCTACACGGGACGTGGAGGATTCAGAGTCCCTTGATGTGGTCAGGGCATTGAAAATCTTATGTGGCCAGAACGGCTCGAGTTAGGAAAACTGCCAACAAGGTTGGTGCTCCTGCATCTAAGCAGACTATTGATCGCTGGATCTGTAACACGGTTCAGCAGGCTCATTCTACGGCGGGATTGCCGCTACCGAATTCGGTTAAGGCCCATTCCACTAGGAAGGTGGGTTCTTCTTGGGCGGCTGCCCGAGGCGTCTCGGCATTACAACTTTGCAGAGTGGCGACTTGGTCGGGTTCAAACACTTTGGCAAAATTCTACAAGTTTGATATCCTGGCTGATGAGGACCTCATGTTTGCTCAATTTGTGCCGCAGAGTCATCCGCACTCTTGCGCCCGTTTTGGAGCTTTGGTATAATCCCCATGGTCCTTACGGAGTCCCCAACATCCTCTAGGACGTAAGAGAAAATAAGATTTTAAACCTATCAGTAAATCTTTTTCTCGTAGTCCGTAGATGATGCTGGGCGCCCGTCCCGGTGCGGACGACATTCTGCAAGACTTGTATATAGTTGTTGCTTACATAAGGGTTATGTTTTCAGTTGAATCAGTTTTGGACTGAGACTGATTTTGTTTCATACTGTTGACTGGTTCGTATAGTCCATGTTATACGGTGTGAATGGTGTGGCTGGTATGAATCTTGCCCTGGGATTCCCAAAATCCTTTCCTCGTACTGTACTTATCCTCTGGGCACAGTTTCTCTAACTGAGGTCTGGAGGAGGGGCATAGAGGGAGGAGCCAGTGCACACCTATACCTAAAGTTTTTTAGTGCCCATGTCTCCAGTGGAGCCCGTCTATTCCCCATGGTCCTTACGGAGTCCCCTGCATCCTCTACGGACTACTAGAAAAAGATTTACCGGTAGGTTTAAAATCTTATTTTGTCTGATTATCCATAGGGGCAACAGACTTTAACACTGGTTATAGGTGGCTGTGCTGGAGTCTGGGCACCATATAGTTAATATCCTCTTCCCCTACACATTACCAGATTTTCATTCCAACCAGCCAAATTGGCCCGATGGTATAGTGCATAGGTTCTCAAACTCTATCCTCAGGACCCCACATAGTGCATGTTTTGCAGGTAACCCAGCAGGTGCACAGGTGTATTAATTACTCACTGACACATTTTAAAAGAAAATAGAAAAACCGTTCCTCCTTTGGCGCTGCAAATTGGAGCAGCAATGGGTGGTACAAAAATAGGTCACCAACCTATACAACAGTATACAATGGAAAAAGTACAACCTCACTTTCTGCGCTCCAAATGTCCCATCGATTGAATGGTTTCTCACCAGAGCAATGGTATCATATGAAAAAGAAAACAAAACACAACATAGTGTAATATAGTCTGAGAAAAAGTTCTTTCCTCTGTGTGGGGGGGGAAGATTAGGTGATGTAGAATTTCCCCAAAAAGATTCAAACGTCCACCTTCTTATGGGATCACCACAAGTGTTGTCATGCCAACGGAACAAGGAGTTCATACATGTATGCTTACTTGTATAAGCGAGGTAGAAAACACATAAAGGTTTCTTTATTGTGAGTGCTGTCTTGTTTTTCTTCAACCAATTCGGAAGGGATGAATATCACTCACAAAATATATGAGAATAATTAAAAAAAGGGAGCCAATTAGGGCAAACAGAAACCCCTTTATTCAAAATACAAATAGACGACCAGCCATACCATAAAAGGAAAAGGTCTACAGGTGAGCTGAGGACCGAGTTTGAGAACCTGTGATATAGTGTATGCACAGCTTTAGTAAGTTCAACACAGGTGACTGCAATCATAAATGAGGAGGGAAGCCCAGGAGCTTTGTGTACCTGGCAGAGTGTCTGCTATATTCGTTTTTACTATGGACATATATCCTCCGTTTTTTGATTGGTTTGCTGAGGGTAACGCATTGTTAATGTTATACCCTCCAGTGAGTCATGCCTCTATAATACAGATAGTGCTGAAATAAGTGCTATTTGTGTATGTGGGAAATCTGGATGATTGCCCTATTTCTCTCCATCACACACTGTTTTACTCAGTGTTGGGGGCTATGATCTACTGTCTAATGTTCTTAGTGATGTCATTGAATGTTTCTTATACCCCTTTTCCACTAAAAGTTGCGGATCTGACCCGGGATTTGGAACACGGTTCCAAGCCAGGTCAGACCCGAGACTTGACCCCTTTTCCACTGCGGCGCGACCCAGGAATATCCTGGATCGGCGCCGTTTACACTACACCCGGGGGCAGTGTCTTCTGGCCGGCGCTTGAAGGTGACGTTATCTCCAAATGCCGGGAAAACCGGCTGATCGGGGGACACTGGGCACGTTCTCAGTCCCGTTAGGAGGCCACACACCCTATTCAAAGGTGGCCACCTTCATGCTAAAAATTGCTGCTAGGCTGCCCCCAGCCACAGGCACACACTTTCCTGTACAGTGCTGCTGACAGCGTGCGTTGATTTCCCCCCCCCCCCCCCCCCCCCCAAATAAAACGACCGCCTGCGGGATACTGCGCATGCTGTAAACGTGTCCCGGGTCGGGTGACCCGTGTACCCCGTTTACACTACATTCCCTGGCCCAACCCAGGTAGCTACCCGGATAGCATTCCCTGTCACTTGACCCGGGTTTTTTCTGAGGGAGCAGTTTCCACTACCAAAAAACCCGGGTCAATGCGCGCCCCCGTGCAAAAACCTGTTGTTTTTTTTTTGAGCTAGTGGAAAAGGGGTATTAAGCTTAATAATTGGCAAATGAAAGAGAAAACCGTAATAATGATCTGGTCAGAATGTGCTTCTTTGCGTGTGTGTGTGTGCCTACTGCATCATTGGAGAAACCCTGGGCAGGCTGAAAAGCATTCCCTGCTCCGCGCACACATTTTCTGTGGTCAGTGCACATGGAGGAGGCATCCAGAAGGGGGATGGCGTCTGAGCCCCATCTCAACCACCAGAGAGATACCCACCCGGCATACGCCCCTGCCTAGGTTTTGGGGAGTTTTCATACAGATCCTGTACTGAATAATTAGATTGGTGACTTGCGTGCTCTCTTTAGTACTTTTTATAGGATTTGTTGTCAAGAAGATAAATTGCTACAATGTAAAGTATGCGCAGCCAGTGATCTTTTTCTGCTGACAAAGAAGCTGTAGTCCAATCCTGCTCCAGCTCTTGTGAAACTACACGTTCCAGCATGCCTTGCCTTCGTTTTGCTATTAGAATGCTAAAACTACAGAAGGGCATGCTGGGAAGTGTTGTTTCACAACAGCTGGAGAGCCGCAGGTTGGCCAGGTTTGCTGTAGTCTTTACTTTGAACACAGTCCGCAGACTAAAGGGACCAGTCGGCCTCTGTGAAAGCTGAAAGAGCAAATAGCTTGGATGAAATCGCTACAGAAAGTCAGAAGAAAGCAAATAAACACATAGTTAGTTTAATATTTAGCATAATGTTAGCATCCTGCTTAAATATAAATTGATGGGGATGAATAAGGCAACTACATCAGCGCAAAAGCCGTTTTTGAGGAGCTTGTTCATAAGATCATAGTCTTCCTAACACATCAGGTGGTAATTCATGGGGAATGGATGTAGGTGGAGAAGCATCAATTTGACTACAAGACTGGAACACATGTTAAACTAAATGAAGGTATACTGAAATGAAGACTGTTACCTGAAGCAGAGGTCTGCTAGATTTATTGAAAATGGATGTCCTCTTAGATTCCACATCAACAGAAAATTGGAGGTTTTATGAAGCTTCCAATTTCCACTGGAATTACTTTGGAGATGGGCATTGCCGTGTGGTCTGTAGCCAGAGCCCATAGATTATTGGGTTAGACACTCCAGCTGGATACTTGGGAGTTGGTAAACAGGCAGTCCCTATGAAATATTGTCATTTATTCAAAGGGCGATGTTCAATTCTTCCCGCCACCGTTCACCCCAGCCAGCAGCTGTTAAATTGTTTCTGCCGACGGGCCCGATATAATTTCAGCTCACTACCCCAAGGAGTGGTGAGCTGAAATGCACTAAAAGTGACCCTTTTGGGCACCCAAACGGGACTTTTCGCATTGCGTCCATTAGCTTAGTTGGGTTTAGACACTTTACGTGGCTAAACCAGACTGCTATGGGCGCAATAGGGGTGATAACGGGGGACAATTAAATATCGCCCTGTGATCTCCCGTCGCTTTAGATGGGAGATCAGGCGCAATATATCAATTGAATATCGGCCAAAGAAAGTTAGAGACCCTGCACGGAACCTCTTTGAACACTCTTTAGTCTTCGGTATGATCTATGGCATCAGAAGTAGTGGTCAGAGGAGACCAAAGGTGGGGCCCTTTATTTTGAAACAAATGAACTTGATGGTTCAAAAGTTTTCTGGATGTGAAGTCCCGCTGTTTACCATAAATGCATACATCTAACATCTCACTCTTACATCTAAATAAAATACAGAGATGCAAGAAGTTAGGAACCTGACAATACAACAGGCAGAATATTTCTTTCACCTCTCAACAAACTTTTGATGTCTTCAGGATTAAGGATGAAAGACAAAATCGTGGGACCCCTACAATGACTGAAGCGAACAGTGGGCAGAGTTGCACAATTTAGACTCATTCCATAAAAGATCACTGGGTTTTAGAAATTGCAAAAAGGTTAGAATTCCATTAGTATCCAAGGGAAAATGTCTTTATACAGTCCCATGGTTCCACCAAACTCAGAGGCTTTGCAAGATCTTCTACAAAACTTATTCAAGTCAAGAGCAATTGCCCCAGTTCCTTCAGGCCAGGTTTTATTACTGGCTGTCCTTTTCAAAAAGTTTCACACTACTCAGGACCGGAGATTACTCAATAAGTTTGTTGATGTCGATTGCACATGGAATCAGTGAATTCTATCCTCATGGCTGTCTCCAAAAGAGATTTTTTTGGAGCTTTTGAAGATTCTTCCATGGTCTAGTTAAAGTTCTGCATAGGAAATTTTTCTAGTTCTGGATCATCAGAAACACCCTTCCAATTTACCGGTCTGCCTTCCGGCCTGGCAACCTCTCCAAGGACCTTTCCAGGGGAAAATAGTACATACGCAGTCTTCAACTGGTCTTACTAGCACTATAGGATGACAAGCAAGACTCTCTAAACCACAACATCGGGTTATCAAGAACCACCAAACAGTCTTTCACATGATGGCAAAACCCAAGATTGAAGAAGTCACCTGATGGAAAGATATGTGCTTCTTCAGCTGGACATTATTGTAAAAAAACATAATGCCAGAATGCCAAGGTTGTTAGGCACTGTTCGGTGTAGGCGTCAACTTTCTTATGCTTTTACGGTTTCATTTCCTCTTGCTTAAAAATCACAAAGGAGAAATAAGTAGTACCAAATTTCCTTTTTTTTTTTATCAAGTTATCAATGTTTCCCAGTAGTTTGGGAGATTCTTGAGAAGTAGCCATGGCTTCTCTATCCCTTGTCCAGTTTTTGTTGCCAGTCTCTATCTCAGCTTGGAAGGAAAGCTGCACATCTTAACTTCTGGCAGAGGAAAATGTATTACGATTACCGCTAATCAATTCACTGTTTTCTGCAGCGTTTCTCCTATTTAAACCACTAGTTTATGATTTTCCATTAATATGATGGAATTTGCCCAGATCATTTCAATTAAGCAGGATCTCACTCTTGTACGACTCTATAAGCACTACATGCAGCCAGCTGGGAACCTGGGGAAGTTTTATTACTATTCAAAACTATTTCTTCTGTGACTGTCACAAGTGTTTTTTAAATGTGCTCAAAAAAGCTTCAATATTGAGTGTTTGTTCCCTGTTTGTGTTGCTGCAAGGTGAAAACTGTTTGTAAAGAGCACTGGGATATTTTATTCCAACAGTCAGATGTGATTCCATCTTTTTATTATCACTGAGCGCCCTTAGAGCAATTCAGTTCATGAGCTATTTATGTGATTCCATTGTTTTCTGTTTTTGGCGTTTCTCACAATTGTTACGTTTTTATCTTTGCTTTTTTCATCCTGCAGTTCCAGTGTAACAGTTCCTCCGCAGCCGGAGTTGCTGCCGCCGCAGGGTTTGCAGAAGTCTGTCTCCAATTTACAGAAACCGAACACAGCGAACAGTCCGGAGGTCAGTTTGGGAGAGATTGAGGGGGGGGGGGGGGATGGGGAGTTGCATGTTGGTGGGATAGTGGTGCCACTTGCGTAGAGTTTGTGTTTTTCTCGTGTTTCCATATTTATTTTATTCTACGTGAGGTTGTGAAACTAGATCATAAGCTCCATTGTTGTAGGATCCGCTGTATCTGAATAGAGCTCGGAGTGTACAGTGGTGCAGAATATGTTTTACATTATATTATATAAAGGATTATTAGATATGACCATGATCCCTCTGCATTATTTGCAGACCTAGTACATGGCAAGTGGTGGTGTTCAAGTCTTACTTGAACAGGCGGTAGGTTAGTTATTGAAACACAGGCTTTCCCCAGTTTACTAATGTGTTTGTTACCTTCTGTGAAGGTTGAATCTAGTGTAATTTACTCTTTATTTTTTGTATGCAGATTATAAATTTAGTGCCAGGTGGGCCAAAGTCATGGGCTCAGCTGAACGGAAAGCCAGCAGGACAAGAAGGTGGTAAGCACTGCTTTGTGTATCCTGTTTGTGAGCAGTAATGTCAGTGTTGTATATTTAACTGCATCGTCCTTTCACTGTGCCAATTATAAACCCCTTTGTCAGGAACCTAGGCAAGTAATATAGGCTTAACGGGTAATGTTTATTTTTATTTTTTTATTGCTGTCTTGCAAAAAAACTATCACCTGTTAATACAGTCAGTGTCGTAACCTCGGTCTACCACCATAGGGATTTTCCCATCATCATACATATAGTTGGAATCTATTAACGATTCTTTACATTAACATACACTGTTCCTTTTCCTAATGAATGCAGGGTGAAATGTATGATTATGGCCTTAAAGATTTTAAAATGCATGCCCTCCTTTGCCCATTATCGGGGTGATGTAAGGCCATTTACTGCCTGGATTTTTACAACCGCGATTGCATAAGAGGGAGAGCGTTAACTCGCCTGTCTGGCATATCCCATTCTCCCTCTTTTTGATCCGTTGGCCGGCGCTTTCAGGTAGTCTCTGCATGCTCCTCTCAAAAATTCCCAGCGGCCCCCACAGCTTTATTGAAGAAGAAAAAATGATTTACACACTCCCTGGCTGAGTATTCCCTCATCCAGCAACAACTGCTGCAGCTATCGAAATTATCTGCAGTCGTCGGAATGGTCGTTGCAACTTACCGTTCATAACCTGCCAAACCAGATCGGCACCCTATCTAGGTATAGTGGCACCGATAGTTACAGGGGAGCATAGCGCCACCATCATTCTGATCACGTCCCGACAATATTACATGCAGGGAAGTGGTAACTGCAGCACCTAACATGAACAGGTAAAACACCGTCCTGTATCTTTTTCTGGGTGTAGTATGGTATGCCGGCGGCCGGGCTCCCGGCGACTAGCATACCGGCGCCGGAATCCCGTCAGCGTGGTGAGCCCAAATGAGCCCCTTGCGGGCACAGTGGCGTACCACGCTATTTATTCTCCCTCCAGGGGGGTCGTGGACACCCAAGAGGGAGAAAAAGTGTCGGTATGCCGGCTGTCGGGATTCCGGCGCCAGTATACTGTGCGCCGGGATCCCGACAGCCAGCAAACTGAAGACCACCCTCTTTTTCCCTGTGTTTGAAGGAAAATGTTAGTGCAAGGTTTGGTTTGCACAATGTGTGGTTGCTCCTGCAAGAGAAACCCTCTCATTTTTCTTAGTATATCTGTGGGGGGTTTCTGCTGGGTAACCCACGATACATTAGCACAGAAAGTTCTGATGTCTGTAGCAGTGTAAATTATTGTGGACCGTTTCCTTACATCATATCCTCCTAAAATGTGCTACTGGCATAATTAAAAAGCAACTTAGTTTCAGTCCTTCTGTCTAGGGGAAACTGCCAACAATTGAGTATAGAGAGCGCACATCAATCTAGCTTGTTTGTAGCTAAGCTCTACATCCCTTCAACATTTCTCAGCCAGTCGGAAGTCTGTTTTGACTCGATGTGCCATGGAGTGGCACCATCATCCATTCCCAGTAAGCTGAGAGGGGCTCATGGAATGTAGAGGACGCAATCTTGGGTACAAACATGTCTTGGTTGGCAGCGTCCCGGAGATAGAGAAAGAGGAACTGATTTAACCTTGAGTACCAAAAAATAATTTTATTCCGTTCTGCGTATGTGGAAAGTGACTTTCTACCCGGACCGGCTTATCCTAACATGAGGGTTTTCGTTCTCGTCTCTGCAGGTTCAAGGGGCTCAAACCGACTGTTGTCCTTCTCTCCCGAGGAATTTCCAACACTGAAAGCAGCTGGAGAGCAAGACAAGGCTGGCAAAGAAAAGAGCGTCTTAGATCCGTCGTATGGGCCCGGACCAAGCCTCCGCCCCCAGAGTAAGCCCCTCGCCCTGCTTCCCGGTAACCGCTCTGAACGTTTTATTGTCAGTCCTCCCCTTACCTCCATTTTGCTTTGCTCCTGTTAATCTACTGTAGATTTAGCATCCTTTGTTGCTGCTACTTCTGTATGTGTAAATTCTTTAAATTAGTTTCTGTAAAAAATAAACTAGACTGTATGTGCTCCTATATAAAATGCAGTCTACTGACTCTGTAGTGCAGTCTGAAATTCTTGAAATCTGATCTTAGTACAGTGTGTTTTGCAAAATAATTTGAGCTGCCTGTTAGACAATGTGGCCTAGAGCACAGTGTAAGGATAATGCTGCCTGTTAGACAATGTGGCCTAAAGCACAGTGTAAGGATAATGCTGCCTGTTAGACAATGTGGCCTAAAGCACAGTGTAAGGATAATGCTGTCTGTTAGACAATGTGGCCTAGAGCACAGTGTAAGGATAATGCTGTCTGTTAGACAATGTGGCCTAGAGCACAGTGTAAGGATAATGCTGTCTGTTAGACAATGTGGCCTAGAGCACAGTGTAAGGATAATGCTGCCTGTTAGACAATGTGGCCTAAAGCACAGTGTAAGGATAATGCTGTCTGTTAGACAATGTGGCCTAGAGCACAGTGTAAGGATAATGCTGCCTGTTAGACAATGTGGCCTAAAGCACAGTGTAAGGATAATGCTGTCTGTTAGACAATGTGGCCTAGAGCACAGTGTATGGATAATGCTGTCTGTTAGACAATGTGGCCTAGAGCACAGTGTAAGGATAATGCTGCCTGTTAGACAATGTGGCCTAGAGCACAATGTATGGATAATGCTGTCTGTTAGACAATGTGGCCTAAAGCACAGTGTAAGGATAATGCTGTCTGTTAGACAATGTGGCCTAGAGCACAGTGTAAGGATAATGCTGCCTGTTAGACAATGTGGCCTAGAGCACAGTGTATGGATAATGCTGTCTGTTAGACAATGTGGCCTAGAGCACAGTGTAAGGATAATGCTGCCTGTTAGACAATGTGGCCTAGAGCACAATGTATGGATAATGCTGTCTGTTAGACAATGTGGCCTAGAGCAGTGTAAGGATAATGCTGCCTGTTAGACAATGTGGCCTAGAGCACAATGTATGGATAATGCTGTCTGTTAGACAATGTGGCCTAGAGCAGTGTAAGGATAATGCTGCCTGTTAGACATTGTTGTCTAGAGCAGTGTAATGATAATGCTGCCTGTTAGACAATGTGGCCTAGAGCACTGTGTAAGGATAATGCTGCCTGTTAGACATTGTTGTCTAGAGGAGTGTAATGATAATGCTGCCTGTTAGACAATGTGGCCTAGAGCACAGTGTAAGGATAATGCTGCCTGTTAGACATTGTTGTCTAGAGGAGTGTAATGATAATGCTGCCTGTTAGACAATGTGGCCTAGAGCAGTGTATGGATAATGCTGTCTGTTAGACAATGTGGCCTAGAGCAGTGTAAGGATAATGCTGCCTGTTAGACATTGTTGTCTAGAGCAGTGTAATGATAATGCTGCCTGTTAGACAATGTGGCCTAGAGCACTGTGTAAGGATAATGCTGCCTGTAAGACGTTGTGGTCTAGAGCACTGTGTAAGGATAATGCTGCCTGTAAGACGTTGTGGTCTAGAGCACTGTGTAAGGATAATGCTGCCTGTAAGACGTTGTGGTCTAGAGCACTGTGTAAGGATAATGCTGCCTGTAAGACGTTGTGGTCTAGAGCACTGTGTAAGGATAATGCTGCCTGTAAGACGTTGTGGTCTAGAGCACTGTGTAAGGATAATGCTGCCTGTAAGACGTTGTGGTCTAGAGCACTGTGTAAGGATAATGCTGCCTGTAAGACGTTGTGGTCTAGAGCAGTCTGTCTGTCATGTTCGTACATTAAGGAGTCTATGTGTTAAGCCTTGGAGAGAGAGAAACTGGATGGAGATAAAGAACCAGCCAACTGCCATGAAAAACGACAGGAGCTTTATCTCCATCCACTTTATCTCTCTCCAAAGGGGGAATGTAGTAAGGTGTGAGAACCAGAAAGTGAGAGCGTTTGTATACCTGTTTATTTTTAAAGTGGCAATCATTTACATGTCCAAATAAACCTGGCTTTACCATATAAATGACTGTCACTTAAAAAAAAAAAAAACAGGCCATTTTAAAAAGATCACGCAAACTCCCCATTCCCCCCCCCCCCAAAAAAAAAGCTTGGTACATGGGGGTCTATTCATGAAGAAAAAGAAAACCGAATTGTTGCTTTTCACTATATATCGCAACGGTTCGATGTAACCTAGAGCTTTACGTAGCAGTTCAAGTATGCGGTACAGTGGGAGAAGTGTGGAGGCTAAGGCAGGTCCTTCCTGTGCATGCGACAGTTGCTGAGGTCAGGGAGGACTGCCGGGACATCAAGGGGGCGGAGCCCGAACAGATGCCATGCAGGAGACAGGGAAGTAAGCAACTTCCCTGCCGGTTTCGTCACAGTGTTCAGACTACGCCACCCTGAGATGGTGAATCTGAACACAGGAGTAGCGGAAATCTCTGCTTCCAGTCCTTTTAATTATTCGCACTAACTATACTAAATCAGGATTTTGGTACTTACCGATAAATCCCTTTCTCCGATTCCACAGGGGCCACTGGAGTGCAGATACAATGGGGAAGATTCCGCCGCTTCAGTGGAAACGAAGCGGGAAGCGCCCTGTATCCCCCACCTGCAATGTATGCCGCTGCCGGGGAGCGGAGAGCGCTGAGCCCGCTGTACAGAGCGGGCTGAAGCTCCCCCCCCCCCCCCCCCCCCCCCACAATGGACTAGCAAGTGCGCCTCTGTTTAACCTTGATACGCTCCGGACAGGCTATGACTGGGGATTAGAGGGGAGCCGTCCAACCACGACATAATGCTATTACCCAGAACTGCACAAGTAAATGAGTAACCAAACAGTAGGCACACTGAAAGGCAATGTAAAATCATACATCAATGTACTCACCGCTGTCCTGATGGAGTTGCCCCGGCACGCGCCGCACGTAGCGGTGTCCGGCCACTCATACTCTGCCGACGTAGCGGCCCGACACGCGCCGCACGCAGCGGTGTCTGGCCACTTTTGATACTTACCGCTGCCGTACTGCCGGAATATTCCCCATTGAATCTGCACTCCAGTGGCCCCTAGTGGATGATGGAGAAAGTTATGGTGATGCGATTCAGCCACAGTGCGGGGGTACTGCTGTAGAAGTCAGAAGCTTCTCCACGGAAACCTGCTCTCCGCAGAACAGTGCTTTTCTCTGCTCCATGAATAAGACCCTAAGCAACAAATTGTAAAGCCTGGAATCTTGTTGTGCTCATTGTTGGTGTTTGTGCATGTGCCCATGTGGGTTCGCACATGCCACACCTGCTTAGGAGATGGCATAAATGAAATCTCCCAATGCTGCTCACCTTCAAATGCTGGTTTCTGTATTGCTTTCTTATGTTAACTTAATGAAACTACTAGGTGATTTATCGCACCCTACAGGCGCTCTTCACACCGTCGTAAGGGGCTAAGCCCCCTTAACTCTTGCACGCCCTTGTGCAATATTTGTATTATATGGAGTATTACCTCCAATCATAATTGTGTGAGTGGTTAAATATTGCACGGACAATGGGCGTGCGATGGCTAAGGGGTCGTAGCCCCTTGCAACTCCGTGAACAGCGCACGCAGGGCCTGATGAATCACCTAGTAGGTGCTGTGATTGGGGGAGTGGCGAGGGAGGTGGTCCTGGGGTAGCGCTGCTTGGGGAGGGGCTGTTGCAGGGGGGTGCTGCTGGTGGGGGAGGGGCTGTTGTGGTGGTGCCGGGGGAGGGGCGGGTGCGTGGGTGGAGGTCCGGAGCCACCACGGGTGGGGGAGGGGAGAGGGGGTGCTGCGGGAGGGGGTTCGGAGCCACTGCGGGTGGTGGAGGGGTGTGTGTGGGGGTGCCGCGAATGGGGCCCGGAGGTACTGCAAGTGGGGGAGGGGCGAATAATGCTTCTCCTCCTGGAAGCCACTAAGCTGCTGTCCTCCCTTTGGCAGTGCCTCTCCCGGAGACTCTCACACCAGCCAATCAGCCAGTCACTATTGTTAGCGCGGGTGTCCCAGCGCGCCGCATTACAGGGAAGAAGATGCACTCAATAAACTACAGTTTCCAGCAGGCCTTAGCGCCAGAATGCTTCGGCGCTAAGGGCTGCTGGGAGCTGTAGTTTATTTAGTGCGTCTACTTCCCTGTAATGCGGCGCGTTGGGACACAGGCGCTAACAATAGTGACTGGCTGGCAGAACTGACTGACTAGCTGAATCAATGTAATGGTGAGAGTGCTATGCAGTGTCAGTGACACTGCACACCCACTGCACTGTCACCTTTTACATTAATTCAGCGTCCAGACATTACCCTCAGCAATATCACCCACTCTATACGTTACATTAGCCATCTCGGGGCTTCCAGGCCGGCAGCCCAGGTGCTGTGTTGCGGAGTCGGGGCTTCTGGGGATCTAAGCGCGGCTGTGGCAGGGGGGCACTACTGACACATCACACGCAGAGGAGGCTCCGGGGCTCACAGAGTATGCGGCGTAGGGAGGGCTATGAAAGCCTTCCGCTGCGCTGCTTTCATACATATCTATGCCGGTGGCCGCAGCAGCTTTTGTTCCACCTGCGTCGTGGCTACGGAGTGGGGATTGTTGATGCCAGAGGAGGCAGGCAAGGCGGACTGGCAGCAGGACGTAGGACGCTGCAGTAAAAGGATTTTTGCCCCCCTATCTACAGGGCACAGACTTGCTGCAGATGCAGTGGCATACCTTCCACCTGTACTTTTTTGGCAGGTACAGTACCTTTTTCTGCAGCGGGGTACAATGGTATTCCACAGGGAATAACATCGGGGTGTAGAGTTGGATCTTGATCCGAGGCACCAACAGGCTAAAGCTTTGACTATTCCCAGGATGCATTGCACCGCCTCCTCTATATCCCCGCCTCCAGGCACTGGAGCTCAGTTTGTAAGTTGGTGCCTGCAGTTCCGGTCAGCTAACAGGGAGGGCTACGTTAGGCAGTCCTGAAAAGAGCTTTTCTGAGAAGAAAGAAGACTTCAAGGGCCGCAGCATAGGCACTTGGTCCTATATGTCATACTGACATATCATGCTGCGGCTCCCCCAGGGACGCTGTATACTCCCGCGCCCTGGTTGCCGGGTACTTACAGCAGAGGTGCTCCGGTCTTCTCAGGCACACACACCGCTGCTGCTCTTTGGGATCGCGTGCCCGCATGATGGGGAGGAGGTAAGAGGGTCCCCCAGGCGAGACCTGCTGAAATAGCGATCCGGGATGCAGTCTCCGGAGACGGACCGCGCCACTGGCGTGGACATTGTGCCCGTGCAGGGACCCCACTGTATCCACCAGGGCAAGGAGCACAGGTCGGATTTACCAAAATCCGTTTTCTCTATCGTCCTAGTGGATGCTGGGGTTCCTGAAAGGACCATGGGGGAATAGCGGCTCCGCAGGAGACAGGGCACAAAAAGTAAAGCTTTAGGATCAGGTGGTGTGCACTGGCTCCTCCCCCTATGACCCTCCTCCAAGCCAGTTAGATTTTTGTGCCCGGCCGAGAAGGGTGCAATCTAGGTGGCTCTCCTAAAGAGCTGCTTAGGAAAGTTTAGCTTAGGTTTTTTATTTTACAGTGAGTCCTGCTGGCAACAGGATCACTGCAACGAGGGACTTAGGGGAGAAGAAGTGAACTCACCTGCGTGCAGGATGGATTGGCTTCTTGGCTACTGGACATCAGCTCCAGAGGGACGATCACAGGTACAGCCTGGATGGTCACCGGAGCCTTGCCGCCGGCCCCCTTGCAGATGCTGAAGTAAGAAGAGGTCCAGAATCGGCGGCAGAAGACTCCTCAGTCTTCTAAAGGTAGCGCACAGCACTGCAGCTGTGCGCCATTTTCCTCTCAGCACACTTCACACGGCAGTCACTGAGGGTGCAGGGCGCTGGGAGGGGGGCGCCCTGGGAGGCAAATGAATACCTATTTTGGCTAAAAATACCTCACATATAGCCTCCGGAGGCTATATGGAGATATTTAACCCCTGCCAGAATCCGTTAAGAGCGGGAGACGAGGCCGCCGAAAAAGGGGTGGGGCCTATCTCCTCAGCACACAGCGCCATTTTCCCTCACAGAAAGGCTGGAGGGAAGGCTCCCAGGCTCTCCCCTGCACTGCACTACAGAAACAGGGTTAAAACAGAGAGGGGGGGCACTAATTTGGCGATATGCTTATATATATATATTAAGATGCTATAAGGGAAAACACTTATATAAGGTTGTCCCTATATAATTATAGCGTTTTTGGTGTGTGCTGGCAAACTCTCCCTCTGTCTCTCCAAAGGGCTAGTGGGTCCTGTCCTCTATCAGAGCATTCCCTGTGTGTGTGCTGTGTGTCGGTACGTGTGTGTCGACAGGTAGGAGGACGATGTTGGTGAGGAGGCGGAGCAATTGCCTGTAATGGTGATGTCACTCTCTAGGGAGTCGACACCGGAATGGATGGCTTATTTAGGAAATTACGTGATAATGTCAACACGCTGCAAGGTCGGTTGACGACATGAGACGGCCGACAAACAATTAGTACGGTCCAGACGTCTCAAAAACACCGTCAAGGGTTTTAAAACGCCCGTTTACTTTAGTCGGTTGACACAGACAGGGACACTGAATCCAGTGTCGACGGTGAATAAACAAACGTATTCCTTATTAGGGCCACACGTTAAAGGCAATGAAGGAGGTGTTACGTATTTCTGATACTACAAGTACCACAAAAGAGGGTATTATGTGGGATGTGAAAAAACTACCATAGTTTTTCCTGAATCAGATAAATTAAATAAAGTGTGTGATGATGCGTGGGTTCCCCCCGATAGAAAATTATGGGCGGTATACCCTTTCCCGCCAGAAGTTAGGGCGCGTTGGGAAACACCCTTTAAGGTGGATAAGGCGCTCACACGCTTATCAAAACAAGTGGCGGTACCGTCTATAGATAGGGCCGTCCTCAAGGACCAGCTGACAAGGCTGGAAAATATAATAAAAAGTATATACACACATACTGGTGTTATACTGCGGCCAGCGATCGCCTCAGCCTGGATGTGCAGAGCTAGGGTGGCTTGGTCGGATTCCCTGACTAAAAATATTGATACCCTTGACAGGGACAGTATTTTATTGACTATAGAGCATTTCTATATATGCGAGATGCACAGAGGGATATTTGCACTCTGGCATCATGAATAAACGCGATGTCCATAACTGCCAGAAGATGTTATGGACACGACAGTGGTCAGGTGATGCAGATTCCAAACGGCACAGTATGGCCGTATACAGGAAGAGGACTTGTTTGGGGTCGGTCCATCGGACCTGGTGGTCACGGCAACTGCTGGAAAATCCACCGTTTTTTACCCTAAGTCACATCTCTGCAGAAAAAGACACCGTCTTTTCAGCCTCAGTCCTCTCGTCCCTATAAGATCATATCTGCCCAGGGATAGAGGAAAGGGAAGAAGACTGCAGCAGGCAGCCCATTCCCAGGAACAGAAGCGTTCCACCGCGTCTGACAAGTTCTCAGCATGGCGCTGAGACCGTACAGGACCCCTGGATCCTACAAGTAGTATCCCGGGGGTACAGATGGGAATGTCGAGACGTTTCCCCTTCGCAGGCTCCTGAAGTCTGCTTTACCAAGTCTCCCTCCGACAAGGAGGTAGTATGGGAAAAAATTCACAAGCTGTATTCCCAGCAGGTGATAATTAAATTACCCCTCCTACTACAGAAAAGGGGTATTATTCCACACTATATTGTGGTACTGAAGCCAGAAGGCTAGGTGAGACTTATTCTAAAAATTTGTTTTTGAACACTTACAAAGGTTCAAATTAAGATGAAGTCACTCAGAGCAGTGATAACGAACCAGGAATAAGGGGACTATATAGTGTCCCGGGACATCAGGGATGCTTACCTCTATGTCCCAAATTTGCCCTTCTCACTAAGGGTACCTCAGGTTCGTGGTGCAGAACTGTCACTATCAGTTTCAGACGCTGCCGTTTGGATTGTCCACGGCACCCTGGGGTCTTTACCAAGGTAATGGCCGAATTGATGATTCTTCTTCGAAGAAAAGGCGTCTTAATTATCCCTTACTTGGACGATCTCCTGATAGGGGCATAGTCCAGGGAACAGTTGGAGGTCGGAGTAGCACTATCTCGGATACTGCTACAATCAGCACGGGTGGATTCTAAATATTCCAAAATCGCAGCTGATCCCGACGACACGTCTGCTGTGCCTAGGGATGATTCTGGACACAGTCCAGAAAAAGGTGTTTCTCCCGGAAGAGAAAGCCAGGGAGTTATCCGAGCAAGTCAGGAACCTCCTAAAAACAGTGCATCATTGCACAAGGGTCCTGGTAAAAATGGTGGCTTCCTACGAAGCAATTCCATTCGGCAGATTTCACGTAAGAACTTTTCAGTGGGATCTGCTGGACAAATGGTCCGGATCGCATCTTCAGATGCATCAGCGGATAACCCAATATCCAAGGACAAGGGTGTCTCTCCTGTGGTGGTTATAGAGTGCTCATCTTCTAGAGGGCAGCAGATTCGGCATTCAGGATTGGATGCTGGTAACCACGGAGCCCAGCCTGAGAGGCTGGGGAGCAGTCACACAAGGAAAAAATTTCCAGGGAGTGTGATCAAGTATGGAGACTTTTCTCCACATAAATATACTGGAGCTAAGGGTAAATTTATAATGCTCTAAGCTTAGCAAGACCTCTGCTTCAAGGTCAGCCGGTATTGATCCAGTGGGAAAAACATCACGGCAGTCGCCCACGTAAACAGACAGGGCGACACAAGAAGCAGGAGGGCAATGGCAGAAACTGCAAGGACTTTTCGCTGGGCGGAAAATCATGTGATAACACTGTCAGCAGTTTTTCATCCCGGGAATGGAAACTGGGAAGCAGACTTCCTCAGCACGACCTCCACCCGGGAGAGTGGAAACTTCATTGAGAAGTTTTTTCCACATGATTGTAAACCGTTGGGAAATACCAAAGGTGGACATGATGGCGTCCCGTCTGAACAAAAAACGGGACAGGTATTGCGCCAGGTCAAGAGACCCTCAGGCAATAGATGTGGACGTTCTGGTAACACCGTGGGTGTACCAGTCGGTGTATGTGTTCCCTCCTCTGCTTCTCATACCTAAGGTGCTGAGAATTATAAGACGTAGAGGAGTAAGAACTATACTCATGGCTCCGGATTGGCCAAGAAGGACTTGGTACCCGGAACTTCAAGAGATGCTTACAGAGGTCTTATGGCCTCTGCCGCTAAGAAGGGACTTGCTTCAGCAAGTACCATGTCTGTTCCAAGACTTACCGCAGCTGCGTTTGTCGGCATGGCGATGGAAAGCCGGATCCTAAGGGAAAAAAGGCATTCCGGAAGAGGTCATTCCTACCCTGGTCAAAGCCAGAAAGGAGGTGACCGCACAACATTATCACCACGTGTGGCGAAAATATGTTGCGTGGTGTGAGGCCAGGAAGGCCCCACAAAGAAATTTCAACTCGGTCGTTTCCTGCATTTCCTGCAAACAGGAGTGTCTATGGGCCTCAAATTGGGGTCCATTAAGGTTCAAATTCGGCCCTGTAAATTTTCTTCCAGAAAGAATTGGCTTCAGTTCCTGAAGTCCAGAAGTTTGTCAAGGGAGTATTGCATATACAAACCCCTTTTTTGTGCCTCCAGTGGCACTGTGGGATCTCAACGTAGTTCTGGGATTCCTCAAATCACATTGGTTTAAAACCAGTCAAATATGTGGATTTGAAGCATCTCACATAAAAAGTGACCATGCTCTTGGCCCTGGCCTGGACCAGGCGAGTGTCAAATTGGTGGTTTTTTCTCAAAAAAGCCCATATCTGTTTGTCCATTCGGACAGGGCAGAGCTGCGGACTCGTCCCCAGTTCTCTCCCTAAGGTGGTGTCAGTGTTTCACCTGAACCAGCTTATTGTGGTGCCTTGCACCTACTAGGGACTTGGAGGACTCCAAGTTGCTAGGAGTTGTCAGGGCCCTGAAAATATGTTCCAGGACAGCTGGAGTCAGAAAATCTGACTCGCTGTTTATACTGTATGCACCCAACAAGTTGGGTGCGCCTGCTTCTAAGCAGGCGATTGCTCGTTGGATTTGTAACACAATTCAACTTGCACATTCTGAGGCAGGCCTGCCACAGTCTAAATCGGTTAAGGCCCATTCCGCAAGGAAGGTGGGCTCATCTTGGGCGGCTGCCCGAGAGGTCTCGGCATTACAACTCTGCCGAGCAGCTACGTGGTCAGGGGAGAACACGTTTGTAAAATTCTACAAATTTGATATCCTGGCAAAAGAGGACCTGGAGTTCTCTCATTCGGTGCTGCAGAGTCATCCGCACTCTCCCGCCCGTTTGGGAGCTTTGGTATAATCCCCATGGTCCTTTCAGGAACCCCAGCATCCACTAGGACGATAGAGAAAATAAGAATTTACTTACCGATAATTCTATTTCTCGGAGTCCGTAGTGGATGCTGGGCGCCCATCCCAAGTGCGGATTATCTGCAATACTTGTACATAGTTACAAAAATCGGGTTATTATTGTTGTGAGCCATCTTTTCAGAGGCTCCGCTGTTATCATACTGTTAACTGGGTTTAGATCACAAGTTGTACGGTGTGATTGGTGTGGCTGGTATGAGTCTTACCCGGGATTCATAATTCCTCCCTTATTGTGTACGCTCGTCCGGGCACAGTACCTAACTGGCTTGGAGGAGGGTCATAGGGGGAGGAGCCAGTGCACACCACCTGATCCTAAAGCTTTACTTTTTGTGCCCTGTCTCCTGCGGAGCCGCTATTCCCCCATGGTCCTTTCAGGAACCCCAGCATCCACTACGGACTCCGAGAAATAGAATTATCGGTAAGTAAATTCTTATTTTTCTCTAACGTCCTAAGTGGATGCTGGGGACTCCGTAAGGACCATGGGGAATAGCGGCTCCGCAGGAGACTGGGCACAAAAGTAAAGCTTTAGAACTACCTGGTGTGCACTGGCTCCTCCCCCTATGACCCTCCTCCAAGCCTCAGTTAAGATTTTGTGCCCGAACGAGAAGGGTGCACACTAGGTGGCTCTCCTGAGCTGCTTAGTGAAAAGTTTAGTTTTAGGTTTTTTATTTTCAGTGAGACCTGCTGGCAACAGGCTCACTGCACCGAGGGACTAAGGGGAGAAGAAGCGAACTCACCTGCGTGCAGAGTGGATTGGGCTTCTTAGGCTACTGGACATTAGCTCCAGAGGGACGATCACAGGCCCAGCCATGGATGGGTCCCAGAGCCGCGCCGCCGGCCCCCTTACAGAGCCAGAAGACAGAAGAGGTCCGGAAAATCGGCGGCAGAAGACGTCCTGTCTTCAACAAGGTAGCGCACAGCACTGCAGCTGTGCGCCATTGCTCTCAGCACACTTCACACTCCGGTCACTGAGGGTGCAGGGCGCTGGGGGGGGGGGGGGGGGCGCCCTGAGACGCAATAAAAACACCTTGGATGGCAAAAAATGCATCACATATAGCTCCTGGGCTATATGGATGCATTTAACCCCTGCCAGAATACATAAAAAAACGGGAGATAAGGCCGCCGATAAGGGGGCGGAGCCTATCTCCTCAGCACACTGGCGCCATTTTCCCTCACAGCTCCGTTGGAGGGAAGCTCCCTGGCTCTCCCCTGCAGTCACTACACTACAGAAAGGGTTAAAGAGAGGGGGGGCACTAATTACGCGCAGTATTAAAGATACAGCAGCTATAAGGGGAAAAACACTTATATAAGGTTATCCCTGTATATATATAGCGCTCTGGTGTGTGCTGGCAAACTCTCCCTCTGTCTCCCCAAAGGGCTAGTGGGGTCCTGTCCTCTATCAGAGCATTCCCTGTGTGTGTGCTGTATGTCGGTACGTTTGTGTCGACATGTATGAGGAGAAAAATGATGTGGAGACGGAGCAGATTGCCTGTAATAGTGATGTCACCCCCTAGGGGGTCGACACCTGAGTGGATGAACTGTTGGAAGGAATTACGTGACAGTGTCAGCTCTGTATAAAAGACAGTAGTTGACATGAGACAGCCGGCTACTCAGCTTGTGCTTGTCCAGACGTCTCATAGGCCGTCAGGGGCTCTAAAGCGCCCATTACCTCAGATGGCAGATATAGACGCCGACACGGATACTGACTCCAGTGTCGACGGTGAAGAGACAAATGTGACTTCCAGTAGGGCCACACGTTACATGATGGAGGCAATGAAAAATGTTTTACACATTTCTGATAATACGAGTACCACCAAAAAGGGGTATTATGTTCGGTGAGGAAAAACTACCTGTAGTTTTCCTGAATCTGAGAAATTAAATGAGGTGTGTGATGATGCGTGGGTTTCCCCCGATAACAACTGATAATTTCTAAAATGTTATTGGCATTATATCCTTTCCCGCCAGAGGTTAGGGTGCGTTGGGAAACACCCCCTAGGGTGGATAAAGCGCTCACACGCTTGTAAGGGCTCTACCCTCTCCTGAGATGGCCGCCCTTAAGGATCCTGCTGATAGAAAGCAGGAGGGTATCCTAAAATGTATTTACACACATACTGGTGTTATACTGCGACCAGCAATCGCCTCAGCCTGGATGTGCAGTGCTGGGTTGGCGTGGTCGGATTCCCTGACTGAAAATATTGATACCCTAGATAGGGACAGTATATTTTTGCCTATAGAGCATTTAAAAGATGCATTTCTATATATGCGTGATGCACAGCGGAATATTTGCCGACTGGCATCAAGTCTAAGTGCGTTGTCAATTTCTACCAGTAGAGGGTTATGGACACGACAGTGGTCAGGTGATGCGGATTTCAAACGGCATTTGGAACATGAGAAGACGCCGTATTATCAGGCGCAGTCTTTTCGTGGACAAGCGGGCAAAAGGTTCCTCATTTCTGCCCCGTGACAGAGGGAGAGGAAAAAGGCTGCAGAAATCAGCCAGTTCCCAGGAACAGAAACCCTTTCCCGCCTCTGCCAAGCCCTCAGTATGACGCTGGGGCTTTACAAGCAGAATCAGGCACGGTGGGGGCCCCGTCTCAATGAATTTCAGCGCGCAGTGGGCTCACTCGCAAGTAGACCCCTGGATCCTTCAGGTGATATCTCAGGGGTACAAATTGGAATTCGAGACGTCTCCCCCTCGCCGTTTCCTAAAGTCGGCTTTACCGATGTCTCCTTCTGACAGGGAGACAGTTTTGGAAGCCATTCACCAGCTGTATTCCCAGCAGGTGATAATCAAGGTACCCCTCCTGCAACAGGGAACGGGGTATTATTCCACACTGTTGTGGTACCGAAGCCGGACGGCTCGGTGAGACCGATTCTAAATCTAAAATCTTTGAACACTTACATACAGAGGTTCAAATTCAAGATTGAGTCACTCAGAGCAGTGATTGCGAACCTGGAAGAAGGGGACTACATGATGTCTCGGGACATCGAGGATGCTTACCTTCATGTCCAAATTTACCCTTCTCACCAAGGGTACCTCAGGTTTATGGTACAGAACTGTCACTATCAGTTCAGACGCTGCCGTATGGATGGTCCACGGCACCCCGGGTCTTTACCAAGGTAATGGCCGAAATGATGATATTCCTTCGAAGGAAGGGAATTTTAGTTACCCTTATCAGGGAATCGTCCAAGTAAGGGATAAGATCCAGGGAACAGTTGGAGGTCGGTGTAGCACTATCTCAGGTAGTGTTGCGGCAGCACGATTGGATTCTCAATATTCCAAAATCGCAGCTGGTTCCGACGACTCGTCTTCTGTTCCTAGGGATGATCCTGGACACAGTCCAGAAAAAGGTGTTTCTCCCGGAGGAGAAAGCCAGGGAGTTATCCGAGCTAGTCAGGAACCTCCTAAAACCGAGCCAAGTCTCAGTGCATCAATGCACAAGGGTTCTGGGTAAAATGGTGGCTTCCTACGAAGCAATCCCATTCGGCAGATTCCACGCAAGAACTTTCCAGTGGGACCTGCTGGACAAATGGTCCGGGTCGCATCTTCAGATGCATCAGCGGATAACCCTGTCACCAAGAACAAGGGTGTCCCTCCTGTGTTGGTTGCAGAGTGCTCATCTTCTAGAGGGCCGCAGATTCGGCATTCAGGACTGGGTCCTGGTGACCACGGATGCCAGCCTGCGAGGCTGGGGAGCAGTCACACAGGGAAGGAATTTCCAGGGCTTATGGTCAAGCCTGGAGACATCACTTCACATAAATATCCTGAAGCTAAGGGCCATTTACAATGCTCTAAGCTTAGCAAGACCTCTGCTTCAAGGTCAGCCGGTGTTGATCCAGTCGGACAACATCACGGCAGTCACCCACGTAAACAGACAGGGTGGCACAAGAAGCAGGAGGGCAATGGCAGAAGCTGCAAGGATTCTTCGCTGGGCGGAAAATCATGTGATAGCACTGTCAGCAATTCCGGGAGTGGACAACTGGGAAGCAGACTTCCTCAGCAGACACGACCTCCACCCGGGAGAGTAGGGACTTCACCCAGAAGTCTTCCACATGATTATAAACCGTTGGGAAAAACTCGACAGGTATTGCGCCAGGTCAAGGGACCCTCAGGCAATAGCTGTAGACGCTCTGGTAACAGCGTGGGTGTACCAGTCAGTGTATGTGTTCCCTCATCTGCCTCTCATACCCAAGGTACTGAGATTGATAAGATGGAGAGGAGTAAGCACTATATTCGTGGCTCCGGATTGGCCAAGAAGGACTTGGTAACCGGAACTTCAAGAGATGCTCACGGAGGATCCGTGGCCTCTACCTCTAAGAAGGGACCTGCTCCAGCAAGGACCCTGTCTGTTCCAAGATTTACCGCGGCTGCGTTTGACGGCATGGCGGTTGAACGCCGGATCCTGAAGGAAAAAAGGCATTCCGGATGAAGTCATCCCTATCCTGATCAAAGCCAGGAAGGATGAAACCGCAAAACATTATCACCACATTTGGCGAAAATATGTTGCGTGGTGCGAGGCCAGTAAGGCCCGACGGAGGAAATTCAACTGGGTCGATTCCTACATTTCCTGCAAACAGGAGTGTCTATGGGCCTGAAATTGGGGTCCATTAAGGTTCAAATTTCGGCCCTGTCAATTTTCTTCCAAAAAGAACTAGCTTCAGTCCCTGAAGTTCAGACGTTGTAAAAGGGGTACTGCATATACAGCCTCCTTTTGTGCCTCCAGTGGCACCTTGAGATCTCAATGTAGTTTTTGGGTTCCAAAAGTCACATTGGTTTGAACCACTTAAATCTGTGGAGTTAAAATATCTCACATGGAAAGTGGTCATTCTGTTGGCCCTGGCCTGGGCCAGGCGCGTGTCAGAATTGGCGGCTTTATCCTGTAAAAGCCCTTATCTGATTTTCCATTCGGACAGGGCGGAATTGAGGACTCGTCCTCAGTTTCTCCCTAAGGTGGTTTCAGCGTTTCACCTGAACCAACCTATTGTGGTGCCGACGGCTGGAGTCAGAAAATCTGACTCGCTGTTTATCCTGTATGCACCCAACAAGCTGGGTGCTCCTGCTTCTAAGCAGACTATTGCTCGTTGGATTTGTAGTACAATTCAGCTTGCACATTCTGTGGCAGGCCTGCCACAGCCAAAAATCTGTAAATGCCCACTCCACAAGGAAGATGGGCTCAGCTTGGGCGGCTGCCCGAGGGGTCTCGGCTTTACAACTTTGCCGAGCAGCTACTTGGTCAGGAGCAAATACGTTTGTAAAATTCTACAAAATTGATACCCTGGCTGAGGAGGACCTGGAGTTCTCTCATTTGGTGCTGCAGAGTCATCTGCACTCTCCCGCCCGTTTGGGAGCTTTGGTATAATCCCCATGGTCCTTACGGAGTCCCCAGCATCCACTTAGGACGTTAGAGAAAATAAGAATTTACTTACCGATAATTCTATTTCTCGTAGTCCGTAGTGGATGCTGGGCGCCCATCCCAAGTGCGGATTGTCTGCAATACTGGTACATAGTTATTGTTACCAAAAAAATCGGGTTATTGCTGTAGTGAGCCATCTTTTCAGAGGCTCCTCTGTTATCATGCTGTTAACTGGGTTTAGATCACGAGTTGTACGGTGTGATTGGTGTGGCTGGTATGAGTCTTACCCGGGATTCAAAATCCTTCCTTATTGTGTACGCTCGTCCGGGCACAGTATCCTAACTGAGGCTTGGAGGAGGGTCATAGGGGGAGGAGCCAGTGCACACCAGGTAGTTCTAAAGCTTTACTTTTGTGCCCTGTCTCCTGCGGAGCCGCTATTCCCCATGGTCCTTACGGAGTCCCCAGCATCCACTACGGACTACGAGAAATAGAATTATCGGTAAGTAAATTCTTATTATTACAGGCTCTATAGTACCTGGCGGTGAAGTCCAGCAGAGGGGGTAATGCGCTGATCTGTAGCCCCTCCCCCAGGCGCCATCTACAGCAGATGTTCCTGCCCTGGAGCTGCATCTCTCTCTCTCTCTCCCTGTCAGCGTTTGGGCGCCATAACTAGAGCTGCGCTTATTCTGGGACTGCTGGGCACTGTCTCCCCTGTAAAGCCGCCTGTCTCATCAGCGCTGTGCATTTACAGGGAACTTAAGTATTCTACATGTCGTTTAGACAGTGTTAGTTAGGAACAAGTGCATAACTACAGGAATATTCAGTACAAGTATTCTGTGATATACATCCAGTGTTTACTGTGCATTGTTATATCTGTATACATACAGTTTTATGTAGTATTATTAGTCCATTGCAGTTTTATTATTGTGTGTAATAAATTCTGCATTGTACATGTGACTGTGTGTATCTCACACATATTGCTATCCCTATATTCTGTACCCTGAGGGGGGCATCAGGGATATAGATATATATAGATATTTCTCTATCGTCCTAAGTGGATGCTGGGGTTCCTGAAAGGACCATGGGGAATAGCGGCTCCGCAGGAGACAGGGCACAAAAAAGTAAAGCTTTTACCAGATCAGGTGGTGTGCACTGGCTCCTCCCCCTATGACCCTCCTCCAGACTCCAGTTAGATTTTGTGCCCGAACGAGAAGGGTGCAATCTAGGTGGCTCTCCTAAAGAGCTGCTTAGAGAAAGTTTAGCTTAGGTTTTTTACTTTACAGTGAGTCCTGCTGGCAACAGGATCACTGCAACGAGGGACTTAGGGGAGAAGTAGTGAACTCACCTGCGTGCAGAGTGGATTTGCTGCTTGGCTACTGGACACTAGCTCCAGAGGGACGATCACAGGTACAGCCTGGATGGTCACCGGAGCCGCGCCGCCGGCCCCCTTGCAGACGCTGAAGAGAGAAGAGGTCCAAAATCGGCGGCTGAAGACTCCTGAGTCTTCATAAAGGTAGCGCACAGCACTGCAGCTGTGCGCCATTTTCCTCTCAGCACACTTCACACAACAGTCACTGAGGGTGCAGAGCGCTGGGGGGGGCGCTCTGAGAGGCAAATAAAAACCTTATTAGAGGCAAAAAATACCTCACATATAGCCCACAGAGGCTATATGGAGATATTTAACCCCTGCCTAACTTCAAAAATAGCGGGAGACGAGCCCGCCGAAAAAGGGGCGGGGCCTATCTCCTCAGCACACAGCGCCATTTTCTCTCACAGAAAAGCTGGAGAGAAGGCTCCCAGGCTCTCCCCTGCACTGCACTACAGAAACAGGGTTAAAACAGAGAGGGGGGGCACTGATTTTGGCGATATTGTATATATATAAAAGATGCTATAAGGGAGAAACACTTATATAAGGTTGTCCCTATATAATTATAGCGTTTTTGGTGTGTGCTGGCAGACTCTCCCTCTGTCTCCCCAAAGGGCTAGTGGGTCCTGTCCTCTGTCAGAGCATTCCCGGTGTGTGTGCTGTGTGTCGGTACGTGTGTGTCGACATGTATGAGGACGATGTTGGTGAGGAGGCGGAGAAATTGCCTGTAATGGTGATGTCACTCTCTAGGGAGTCGACACCGGAATGGATGGCTTATTTAGAGAATTACGTGAGAATGTCAACACGCTGCAAGGTCGGTTGACGACATGAGACGGCCGACAATCTATTAGGACCGGTCCAGGCGTCTCAGAAACACCGTCAGGGGTTTTAAAAACGCCCATTTACCTCAGTCGGTCGACACAGACACAGACACGGACACTGAATACAGTGTCGACGGTGAATAAACAAACGTATTTCTCATTAGGGCCACACGTTAAGGGCAATGAAGGAGGTGTTACGTGTTTCTGATACTACAAGTACCACAAGAAAGGGTATTATGTGGGAGTGAAAAAACTACCTGTAGTTTTTCCTGAATCAGATAAAATAAAATGAAGTGTGTGATGATGCGTAGGGTTACCCCGATAGCAAATATTGGCGTTATACCCTTTCCCGCCAGAAATTAGGGTACGTTGGGAAACACCCCTTAGGGTGATAAGGCGCTCACACGCTTATCAAGTGGCGTTACCGTCTCCAGATACGGCCGCCCTCAAGGAGCCAGCTGATAGGAAGCTGGAAAAATATCCTAAAAAGTATATACACACATACGGTGGTTATACTGCGACCAGCGATCGCCATCAGCCTGGAGATGCAGTGCTGGGTTGGCTTGGTCGGATTCCCTGACTGAAAATATTTTATTCATGTAGAGCATTTAATAGGATGCATTCTATATATATGTATGTGAGATGCACAGAGGGATATTTGCTCTCTGGCATCAAGATAAGTGCGTTGTCCATATCTCCCAGAAGATGTCAGGGACACGACAGTGGTCAGGTGATACAGATCCCATACGGCAGATGGAAGTATTGCTGTATAAAGGGAAGGAGTTATTTGGGGGTCGGTCCATCGGACCTGGGGACCACAGCAACAGCTGGGAAATCCAACCTTTTTTACCCCAAGTTACATCTCAGCTAAAAAAGACACCGTCTTTTCAGCCTCAATCTTTCCTTTCCCATGAGGGCATGCAGGCAAAAGGCCAGTCATATCTGCCCAGACATAGAGGTAAGGGAAGTAGACTGCAGCAGGCAGCCCTTTCCCAGGAAAAGAAGCCCTCCACCGCGTCTGCCAAGTCCTCAGCATGACGCTGGGGCCGTGCAAGCGGACTCAAGGTGGGGGGGTAGTCTCAAGAGTCTCAGGGCGCAGTGGGATCACTCGCAAGTTGACCCCTAGATCGTACGAGTATTATCCCAGGGGTAAAGATTGGAGAGTCGAGACATCTTCTCCTCGCAGGTTCCTGAAGTCTGCTTTACCAACGGCTCCCTCCGACAGGGAGGCAGCATTGGAAACAATTCACAAGCTGTATATCCAGCAGGTGATAATCAAAGTACCCCTCCTACGACAAGGAAAAGGGTATTATTTTTCCACACTATATTGTGGTACTGAAGCCAGACGGCTTGGTGACACATAGTCTAAATCTAAAATGTTTTGAACACTTACATAAAAGGTTCAAATCGAGATAAAGTCACTCAGAGCAGTGATAGCGAACCGGAAAAAAGGGGACTATATGGTGTCCCTGGACATCAAGGATTACCTCCATGTCCAAATTTTGTCCTTCTCATCAAGGGTACCTCTGGTTCGTGGTACAGAACTGTCAATATCAGTTTCAGACGATGCCGTTTGAATTATCCACGGCACCCCGGGCCTTTTTACCAAGGTAATGGCCGAAAAGATGTTTCTTCAAAGAAAAAAGGCATCTAAATTATCCCTTACTTGCACGACCTAAAAAGGGCAAGTTCCAGAGAACAGTTGGAGGTCGGAAGAGCACTATCTAAAGTAGTTCTTCGACGGCACGACTGGATTCTAAATATTCCAAGAATCGCAGCTGTTTTCCGACGATACGTCTGCTGTTCCTAGGGATGATTCTGGACACGGTTCAGAAAAAGGTTTTTCTTCCCGAGGAAAAAGCCAAGGAGTTATCCGACCGGTCAGGAACCTCCTAAAACCAGGAAAGGTGTCTGTACATCAATGCACAAGAGTCCTGGGAAAAATGGTGGCTTTTTACGAAGCAATTCCATTCGGCAGATTCCATGCAAGAATTTTCCAAAGGGATCTGTTGGACAAATGGTCAGGGTCGCATCCTCAGATGCACCTGCGAATAACCCTGTCGCCAAGGACAAGGGTATATCTTCTGTGGTGGTTGCAAAAGGCTCATCTATTGGAGGGCCGCAGATTCGGCATACAGGATTTGATCCTGGTGACCACGGACGCCAGCCTGAGAGGTTGGGGAGCAGTCACACAAGGAAGAAACTTCCAGGGGGTATGGACGAACCTGGAAAAGTCTCTTCACATAAACATTCTGGTACTAAGAGCAATCTAAAATGCTCTAAGCCAGGCGGAACCACTCCTGCAAGGAAAACCGGTGTTGATTCAGTCGGACAACATCACGGCGGTCGCCCATGTAAACAGACAGGGCGGCACAAGAAGCAGGAGTGAAATGGCAGAAGCTGCCAAGATTCTTCGCTGGGCGGAGAATCACGTAATAGCACTGTCAGCAGTGTTCTTCCCGGGCGTGGACAACTGGGAAGCAGACTTCCTCAGCAGACACGATATTCACCCGGGAGAGGGGGGTCTTCATCCAGAAGTCTTCCACATGCTAATAAACTGTTGGGAAAGACCAATGGTAGACATGATGGCGTCTCGCCTCAACAAGAAACTGGACAAGTATTGCGCCAGGTCAAGAGATCCACAGGCAATAGCTGTGGACGCACTGGTAACACCTTGGGTGTACAAATCAGTATATGTGTTTCCTCCTCTGCCTCTCATACCAAAGGTATTGAAGATTATACGGTGAGGAGGAGTAAGAACAATACTAGTGGCTCCGGATTGGCCAAGAAGGACTTGGTACCCGGAACTTCAAGAGTTGGTCACGGACGACCCGTGCCCTCTACTTCTGAGAAGGGACCTGCTACAACAGGGTCCCTGTCTCTTTCAAGACTTACCGCGGCTGCGTTTGACGGCATGGCGGTTGAACGCCAGATCCTAAAAGGGAAAGGCATTCCAGAAGAAGTCATTCCTACCTTGATTAAGGCAAGGAAGGAAGTCACCGCGAAACATTATCACCGCATTTGGCGAAAATATGTCGCGTGGTGCGAGGATCGGAGTGTTCCGACGGAGGAATTTCAACTGGGTCGTTTCCTACATTTCCTACAATCAGGATTGTCTATGGGTCTCAAATTGAGATCTATTAAGGTTCAAATTTCGGCCCTGTCAATATTCTTCCAAAAAGAATTGGCCTCAGTTCCTGAGGTACAGACTTTTGTTAAAGGAGTACTGCATATACAGCCTCCTGTGGTGCCTCCGGTGGCACCGTGGGATCTAAATGTAGTTTTAGATTTCCTCAAATCCCATTGGTTTGAACCATTGAAAAAGGTGGATTTTAAATATCTCACATGGAAAGTGACTATGTTACTGGCCCTGGCTTCCGCCAGGAGAGTATCTGAATTGGCGGCTTTATCTTATAAAAGCCCTTATCTAATCTTCCATTCGGATAGGGCAGAACTGAGGACTCGTCCGCATTTTCTCCCTAAGGTGGTATCAGCGTTTCACCTGAACCAACCTATTGTGGTGCCTGCGGCCACTGGCGACTTGGAGGACTCCAAGTTGTTGGACGTTGTCAGAGCCTTAAAAATATACATTTCAAGGACGGCTGAAGTCAGAAAATCTGACTCGCTGTTGATACTATATGCACCCAACAAGTTGGGTGCCCCTGCTTCTAAGCAGACGATTGCTCGTTGGATTTGTAACACAATTCAACTTGCTCATTCTGTGGCAGGCCTGCCACAGCCTAAATCTGTTAAGGCCCATTCCACAAGGAAGGTGGGCTCATCTTGGGCGGCTGCCCGAGGGGTCTCGGCATTACAATTCTGCCGAGCAGCTACGTGGTCGGGGGAAAACACGTTTGTAAAATTCTACAAATTTGATACCCTGGCAAAAGAGGACTTGGAATTCTCTCATTCGGTGCTGCAGAGTCATCCGCACTCTCCCGCCCATTTGGGAGCTTTGGTATAATCCCCATGGTCCTTTCAGGAACCCCAGCATCCACTTAGGACGATAGAGAAAATAAGAATTTACTTACCGATAATTCTATTTCTCGGAGTCCGTAGTGGATGCTGGGCGCCCATCCCAAGTGCGGATTATCTGCAATACTGTACATAGTTATTGTTAACAAATTCGGGTTATATTGTTAAGGAGCCATCTTTAAGAGGCTCTTTCTGTTATCATACTGTTAACTGGGTTTAGATCACAAGTTGTACGGTGTGATTGGTGTGGCTGGTATGAGTCTTACCCGGGATTCAAATTGCCTCCCTTATTGTGTACGCTCGTCCGGGCACAGTACCTAACTGGAGTCTGGAGGAGGGTCATAGGGGGAGGAGCCAGTGCACACCACCTGATCTGGTAAAAGCTTTACTTTTTTGTGCCCTGTCTCCTGCGGAGCCGCTATTCCCCATGGTCCTTTCAGGAACCCCAGCATCCACTACGGACTCCGAGAAATAGAATTATCGGTAAGTAAATTCTTATTTTCTCTAACGTCCTAGAGGATGCTGGGACTCCGTAAGGACCATGGGGATAGACTGGCTCTGCAGGAGACATGGGCACTTTAAGAAAGACTTTGACTCTGGATGTGCACTGGCTCGCTCCTCTATGCCCCTCCTCCAGACCTCAGTTTGATACTGTGCCCAGTGGAGACTGGGTGCATTTCAGGAGCTCTCCTGAGTTTCCTGTAAGAAAGCATTTTTGTTAAATTTTTTATTTTCAGGGAGCCTGCTGGCAACAGACTCCCTGCATCGAGGGACTGAGGAGAGAGAAACAGACCCACTTCTCTGAGTTTCAGGGCTCTGTTTCTTAGGCTACGGGACACCATTCGCTCCAGAGGGATCGGTACGCAGGTCTCACCCTCGCCGTTTGTCCCAGAGCCGCGCTGCCGTCCTCCTCGCAGAGCCGGAAGAAAAAAGCCGGGTGAGTATGTGAAGAAAAGACCATCTGAGGCGGCAGAAGACACTTGGATCTTCACTGAGGTAACGCACAGCACTGCAGCTGTGCGCCATTGCTCCCCTTCACCTCACACACTTCGGACACTGTAAGGGTGCAGGGCGCAGGGGGGGGCGCCCTGGGCAGCAATATAAACCTCTTATGGCAAAGATAGATATATACATGTACAGCTGGGCACTGTACATGTATATAAAGAGCCCCCGTCATGTATTGAAAAATTTTGAGCGGGACAGAAGGCCGCCGCCGAGGGGGCGGGGCTTCTCCCTCAGCACTCACCAGCGCCATTTTTCTCCACAGCACCGCTGAGTGGAAGCTCCCCGGACTCTCCCCTGCTTGACACACGGTGACAGAGGGTTTTAAAGTAGATGGGGGGGCACATAATTGGCGCATATACACAAAACAGCGCTACTGGGTAAATATACTGTTTTTTCCAGGGTCATATAGCGCTGGGGTGTGTGCTGGCATACTCTCTCTCTGTCTCTCCAAAGGGCCTGGTGGGGAACCTGTCTTCAGAAAAGAGCTTCCCTGTGTATGTGTGGTGTGTCGGTACGTGTGTGTCGACATGTCTGAGGTTGAGGGCTCACCTAAGGAGGAGGGGGAGTTTATGAATGTTAGGTCTCCGTCGGCGGTGCCGACACCGGACTGGATGGATATGTGGAATGTTTTAAGTGCAAATGTTAATTTATTGCACAAAAGGCTAGACAAAGCCGAAGCTGGGGCACAGTCAGGGAGTCAACCCATGCCTGCCCCTATGTCGCCGGGACCTTCGGGGTCTCAGAAGCGCCCACTATCCCAAATAGTTGACACAGATACCGACACGGATTCAGACTCCAGTGTCGATTACGATGATGCAAAATTACAGCCAAGGGTGGCTAAATGTATTCGATATATGATTATCGCAATAAAAGATGTGTTGCATATCACTGAGGAACCCCCTGTCCCTGACACGAGGGTACACATGTATAAGGGAAATAAATCTGAGGTCTCTTTTCCCTCCTCACATGAGCTGAACGAATTATATGAAAAAGCGTGGGAAACTCCAGACAAAAAACTGCAAATTCCCAAAAGGATCCTAACAGCGTATCCTTTCCCGTCGCAGGACAGAATACAGTGGGAATCCTCCCCTAGGGGGGACAAGGCCTTGACGCGCTTATCAAAAAAGAAAGCGCTTCCATCCCAAGATACGGCTACCCTCAAGGATCCTGCTGACCGCAAGCAGGAGGTTACCTTGAAGTCCATTTACACACATTCTTGTACGTTACTCAGACCGGCTATTGCGTCGGCCTGGGTTTGTAGTGCTGTAGCAGCATGGACAGATTCCTTATCAACGGATATTGAGACTCTTGATAGGGATACCATTTTACTGACCCTAGGGCATATAAAAGATGCAGTCTTGTATATGAGGGATGCTCAAAGAGACATTAGTTTACTGGGTTCCAGGATAAACGCTATGTCTATTTCTGCTAGGCGTGTCTTATGGACCCGACAGTGGACTGGTGATGCCGACTCCAAGAGACATATGGAGTTGCTGCCTTACAAGGGTGAGGAATTGTTTGGGGAGGGACTCTCGGACCTCGTCTCCACGGCTACGGCAGGTAAATAAAATTTTCTCTAACGTCCTAGTGGATGCTTGGGACTCCGTAAGGACCATGGGGAATTGACAGGCTCCGCAGGAGACAGGGCACTTTAAGAAAGAATTTGGATTCTGGTGTGCTCTGGCTCCTCCCTCTATGTCCCTCCTCCAGACCTCGGTTTGAATCTGTGCCCGGACGAGCTGGGTGCTGTTTAGTGAGCTCTCCTGAGCTTGCTATAAGAAAGTATTTTGTTAGGTTTTTTATTTTCAGGGAGATCTGCTGGCAACAGACTCTCTGCATCGTGGGACTGAGGGGAGAGAAGCAGCTAGGTCCTGCTTCTTAGGCTACTGGACACCATTAGCTCCAGAGGGATCGTACACAGGATCTCACCCTTTGTCGTCCGATCCCGGAGCCGCGCCGCCGTCCCCCTCGCAGAGCCAGAAGCCGGTGACAGAAGCAAGAAGACTTCGAAATCGGCGGCAGAAGACTCCAGTCTTCATATGAGGTAGCGCACAGCACTGCAGCTGTGCGCCATTGCTCCCACACTAAACCTACATACTCCGGTCACTGTAGGGTGCAGGGGGGGGGGGGGGGGGGGCGCGGGCGGCGCCCTGGGCAGCAATTAGGACCTCTTGGCAAAAGTTGGGCATATATACAGTTGGGCACTGTATATATGCATGAGCCCCCGCCATTATATTGTACAGAAACGCGGGACAGAAGCCCGCCGCTGAGGGGGCGGGGCTTCTTCCTCAGCGCTCACCAGCGCCATTTTTTCTCCACAGCTCCGCTGAAAGGAAGCTCCTCAGGCTCTCCCCTGCAGATTCACGGTAGAAGAGGGTAAAAAGAGAGGGGGTGGCACATAAATTAGGTGCAAAAACATATAATACAGCAGCTACTGGGTTAACACTAAGTTACTGTGTGATTCCTGGGACATATAGCGCTGGGGTGTGTGCTGGCATACTCTCTCTGTCTCTCCAAAGAGCCTTGTGGGGGAACTGTTTTCAAAAAGAGCATCCCCTGTGTGTGTGGTGTCGGTACGCTTGTGTTGACATGTTTGACGAGGAAGGCTATGTGGAAGCAGAGCGGGACCAAATGAATGTGGTGTCTCCGCCAACGGCGCCGACACCTGATTGGATGGATATGTGGAAGGTTTTAAATGATAATGTTAATTCCTTGCATAAAAGGTTGGATAAAGCTGAAACCTTAGGACAGTCGGGGTCTCAGCCCATGCCTGATCCTATGTTGCAGAGACCGTCAGGGTCTCAGAAGCGCCCACTATCCCAAATTGTTGACACAGATACCGACACGGATTCTGACTCCAGTGTCGATTACGATGATGCAAAGTTACAGCCTAAATTGGCTAAAGCCATCCGTTATATGATTATAGCAATGAAGGAGGTGTTGCACATCACAGAGGAAACCCCAGTCCCTGACAAGAGGGTTCATATGTATGGGGAAAAAAGGCAGGAGGTGACCTTTCCCCCTTCACATGAGCTAAATGAGTTATGTGAAAAGGCTTGGGAATTTCCAGATAAAAAACTGCAGATTTCCAAATGGATGCTTATGGCGTATCCTTTCCCGCCAACGGACAGGTTACGCTGGGAATCCTCCCCTAGGGTGGACAAAGCTCTAACACGCTTATCCAAGAGGGTGGCCCTGCCGTCACAGGATACGGCCACCCTAAAAGATGCTGCGGATAGAAAGTCCATTTATACACATTCAGGTACCTTACTAAGGCCGGCAATTGCGTCGGCCTGGGTGTGTAGTGCTGTAGCAGCATGGACGGGTACCTTATCTGAGGAACTTGATACCTTGGACAAGGATACTATATTAATGACCCTGGGGCATATTAAAGACGCTGTCCTATATATATGAGATGCTCAAAGACACATTAGCCTACTGGGCTCTAGAATAAATGCAATGTTGATTTCTGCCAGAAGGGTCCTGTGGACTCGGCAATAGACAGGCGATGCCGACTCAAAAAGGCACATGGAGGTTTTACCTTATAAGGGTAAGGAATTGTTTGGGGAGGGTCTCTCGGACCTGGTCTCCACAGCTACTGCTGGAAAGTAAAATTTTTTGCCATATGTTCCCTCACAACTTAAGAAAGCACCGTATTACCAAATGCAGTCCTTTCGTTCACAAAAAGGCAAAGTCCGAGGTGCTTCCTTTCTTGCCAGAGGCAGGGGCAGAGGAAAGAAGCTGCACAACACAGCTAGTTCCCAGGAACAGAAGTCCTCCCCGGCTTCCACTAAATCCACCGCATGACGCTGGGGCTCCACAGGCGGAGCTAGGCCCGGTGGGGGAGCGTCTCCGAAATATCAGCCACAAGTGGGTTCACTCCCAGGTGGATCCCTGGGCAATAGAGATTGTGTCTCAGGGATACAAGCTGGAATTCGAGGAGATGCCCCCTCACCGATACCTCAAATCGGCCCTGCCAGCTTCCCCCTTAGAGAGGGAAATAGTGTTAGCTGCAATTCACAAATTGTATCTTCAGCAGGTTCCCCTCAAGGTTCCCCTCCTTCAACAAGGAAAGGGTTATTATTCGACCATGTTTGTGGTACCGAAACCGGACGGTTCGGTCAGACCCATATTGAATTTAAAATCCCTGAACATATACCTGAAAAGGTTCAAGTTCAAGATGGAATTGCTCAGAGCGGTCATCGCAAGCCTGGAAGGGGGGGATTTTTTGGTGTCTCTGGACATAAAGGATGCATACCTTCATGTCCCCATTTATCCACCTCATCAGGCGTACCTCAGATTTGTGGTACAGGATTGTCATTATAAATTCCAGACGTTGCCGTTTGGTCTCTCCACGGCACCGAGAATATTTACCAAGGTAATGGCGGAAATTATGGTGCTCCTGCGAAAGCAAGGGGTCACAATTTCCCATACGTGGACGATCTCCTCATAAAGGCAAGGTCCAGAGAGCAGTTGCTGATCAGCGTAGCACGCTCTCGGTTAGTGTTACAACAGCACGGCTGGATTCTAAATATTCCAAAGTCGCAGTTGATTCCTACGACTCGTCTGCCCTTCCTGGGCATGGTTCTGGACACAGACCAGAAGAGGGTTTATCTCCCGATGGAGAAGGCTCAGGAGCTCATGACACTGGTCAGAGACCTATTAAAACCGAAACAGGTGTCGGTGCATCACTGCACGCGAGTCCTGGGAAAGATGGTGGCATCATACGAGGCCATTCCCTTCGGCAGGTTCCATGCTAGGACCTTTCAATGGGATCTGTTGGACAAGTGGTCCGGATCACATCTTCAGATGCATCGGCTGATCACCCTATCCCCCAGGGCCAGGGTGTCTCTCCTGTGGTGGCTGCAGAGTGCTCACCTTCTCGAGGGCCGCAGATTCGGCATTCAGGACTGGGTACTGGTGACCACGGATGCAAGCCTCCGAGGGTGGGGGGCAATCACACAGGGAAGAAATTTCCAAGGTCTGTGGTCAAGTCAGGAGACTTGCCTTCACATCAATATCCTGGAACTAAGGGCCATATACAACGCCCTACGTCAAGCGTAGACCCTGCTTCGCGACCAATCAGTTCTGATTCAGTCAGACAACATCACCGCAGTGGCTCATGTAAACCGCCAAGGCGGCACAAGGAGCAGGGTGGCGATGGCGGAAGCCACCAGAATTCTTCGCTGGGCGGAGAATCACGTAAGCGCACTGTCAGCAGTGTTCATTCCGGGAGTGGACAACTGGGAAGCAGACTTCCTCAGCAGGCACGACCTCCACCCGGGAGAGTGGGGACTTCATCAAGAAGTATTCACGCAGATTGCAAGTCGGTGGGAACTGCCACAGGTGGACATGATGGCATCCCGCCTCAACAAAAAGCTACAGAGGTATTGCGCCAGGTCAAGAGACCCTCAGGCGATAGCTGTAGACGCACTAGTGACACCGTGGGTGTTCCAGTCGGTTCATGTATTTCCTCCTCTTCCTCTCATACCCAAGGTGCTGAGAATCATAAGAAAAAAAGGAGTGAGAACAATACTCATTGTTCCGGATTGGCCAAGAAGGACTTGGTTTCCAGATTTGCAAGAAATGCTCACAGAGGACCCGTGGCCTCTGCCTCTAAGACAGGACTTGTTGCAACGGTCTGTTGCAACGGTCTGTTGCAACGGTCTGTTGCAACGGTCTGTTGCAACGGTCTGTTGCAACGGTCTGTTGCAACGGTCTGTTGCAACGGTCTGTTGCAACGGTCTGTTGCAACGGTCTGTTGCAACGGTCTGTTGCAACTCTTACCGCGGCTGCGTTTGACGGCATGGCGTTTGAACGCCAGATCCTAGCAGAAAAAGGCATTCCGGATGAGGTTATTCCTATGCTGATAAAGGCTAGGAAGGACGTGACGGCTAAAAATTATCACCGTATATGGCGAAAATATGTTGCTTGGTGTGAGGCCAGGAATGCCCCCATGGAGGAATTCCAGCTGGGCCGTTTCCTTCACTTCCTACAGGCGGGAGTGACTTTGGGCCTAAAATTGGGTTCCATTAAGGTCCAGATTTCGGCCCTGTCTATTTTCTTTCAAAAAGTACTGGCTTCTCTGCCTGAAGTTCAGACGTTTGTAAAGGGAGTGCTGCATATTCAGCCCCCTTTTGTGGCACCTTGGGATCTTAACATGGTGTTGAGTTTCCTGAAGTCACACTGGTTTGAGCCACTTAAGACCGTGGAGTTAAAATTTCTCACGTGGAAGGTGGTCATGCTATTAGCCTTGGCTTCAGCTAGGCGTGTGTCAGAATTAGCGGCTTTGTCACATAAAAGCCCCTATCTGGTTTTCCATATGGACAGGGCAGAATTGCGGACCCGTCCACAATTTCTGCCAAAAGTGGTGTCATCTTTTCATATGAACCAACCTATTGTGGTGCCTGTGGCTACTCGTGACTTGGAGGATTCCGAGTTACTGGATGTGGTCAGGGCTTTGAAGGTTTATGTAGCCAGAACGGCTAGGGTCAAGAAAACAGAGTCTTTGTTTATCCTGTATGCATCCAACAAGCTGGGTGCTCCTGCTTCAAGCAAACTATTGCTCGCTGGATCTGTAACACGATTCAGCAGGCTCATTCTGCGGCTGGATTGCCGCTGCCAAAATCAGTAAAAGCCCACTCCACAAGGAAGGTGGGCTCTTCTTGGGCGGCTGCCCGAGGGGTCTCGGCATTACAGCTTTGCAGAGCAGCTACTTGGTCAGGTTCGAACACTTTTGCAAAGTTCTACAAGTTTGATACCCTGGCTGAGGAGGACCTTGTGTTTGCTCATTCGGTGCTGCAGAGTCATCCGCACTCTCCCGCCCGTTTGGGAGCTTTGGTATAATCCCCATGGTCCTTACGGAGTCCCCAGCATCCACTAGGACGTTGGAGAAAATAAGATTTTACTTACCGGTAAATCTCTTTCTCGTAGTCCGTAGTGGATGCTGGGCGCCCGTCCCAAGTGCGGACTTCTTCTGCAATACTTTCATATAGTTATTGCTTAAGTAAGGGTTATGTTATGGGTGCATCAGGGTTGATCTGATGCTCAGTTGTTGTTCATACTGTTAACTGGGTAAGTTTATCACAAGTTATACGGTGTGATTGGTGTGACTGGTATGAGTCTTGCCCTGGATTCCAAAATCCTTTCCTTGTACTGTCAGCTCTTCCGGGCACAGTTTCTCTAACTGAGGTCTGGAGGAGGGACATAGAGGGAGGAGCCAGAACACACCAGAATCCAAATTCTTTCTTAGAGTGCCCTGTCTCCTGCGGAGCCCGTCTATTCCCCATGGTCCTTACGGAGTCCCCAGCATCCACTACGGACTACGAGAAATAGATTTACCGGTAAGTAAAATCTTATTTTTTGCCATATATTCCCTCACAATCTATGAAAGCGCCTCATTATCAAATGCAGTCCTTTTGTTCCAATAAAAGCAAGAGCACGTGGATCGTCCTTTCTTGCCAGAGGTAAGGGCAGAGGGAAAAAGCTGCACAACACAGCTAGTTCCCAGGAACAGAAGTCCTCCCCGGCCTCTGCAACATCCACCGCATGACGCTGGGGCTCCCCTGAGGGAGTCCGCTCCTGTGAGGGCACGTCTTCGACTGTTCAGCCACGTCTGGGTCCTCTCACAGGTGGATCCATGGGCAATAGAAATTGTTTCCCAGGGTTACAAGCTGGAATTCGAAGAGGTGCCTCCTCGCCGGTTTTTCAAATCGGCTCTACCGAAACACCCCCTGGAAAGGGAGATAGTGTTACATGCGATTCACAAATTGTGTCTTCAACAAGTGGTGGTAGAGGTTACCCTGCTTCAAAGAGGGCAGGGGTACTACTCAACTCTGTTTGTGGTCCCGAAACTGGACAGTTCGGTCAGACCCATTTTAAATTTAAAATCCCTGAACCTTTACTTAAAACGGTTCAAGTTCAAGATGGAATCGCTCAGGGCGGTCATCGCCAGCCTAGAAGGGGGAGATTTTTTGGTATCTCTGGACATAAAGGATGCATACCTGCATGTTCCCATATATCCTCCTCATCAGGCGTACCTGAGATTTGCGGTACAGGATTGTCATTACCAATTTCAGACATTGCCGTTTGGGCTGTCCACGGCCCCGAGAATTTTCACCAAGGTAATGGCGGAAATGATGGTGCTCCTACGCAAGCAGGGTGTCGCAATTATCTCACGTACTTGGACGATCTCCTCATAAAAGCAAGATCACGGGAGAAGTTGCTGAACAGCGTATCATTTTCACTGAAAGTGTTACAGCGACACGGCTGGATTCTCAATATTCCAAAGTCGCAGCTGAATCCTACAACTCGTCTGCCCTTCTTGGGCATGATTCTAGACACAGACCAGAAGAGGGTTTTTCTTCCGACAGAAAAAGCGCAGGAACTCATGACTAGTCATGAACCTGTTGAAACCAAAACTAGTGTCAGTACATCATTGCACTCAAGTTCTGGGAAAGATGGTGGCAACATACGACAGATTCCATGCAAGGACCTTCCAATGGGACCTATTGGACAAATGGTCCGGGTCGCATCTGCACCTGCATCAGCGGATCACCCTGTCCCCCAGGGCCAGAGTATCTCTCCTGTGGTGGCTAAACAGTGCTCACCTTCTAGAGGGCCGCAGGTTCGGCATTCAGGACTGGATCCTGGTGACCACGGACGCGAGCCTCCGAGGTTGGGGAGCAGTCACACAGGGAAGAAATTTCCAAGGACTTTGGTCAAGTCAAGAGACTTGTGTTCACATCAACATCCTGGAACTAAGGGCCATATACAACGCCCTACGTCAAGCGGAGATCTTACTTCGCAATCGACCAGTTCTGATCCAGACAGACAACATCACCGCAGTAGCTCATGTAAACCGCCAAGGCGGCACAAGGAGCAGAGTGGCAATGGCGGTAGCCACCAGAATTCTTCGCTGGGCGGAGATTCATGTAAGCGCTCTGTCAGCAGTGTTCATTCCGGGAGTGGACAACTGGGAAGCAGACTTCCTCAGCAGACACGATCTGCATCCGGGAGAGTGGGGACTTCATCAGGAAGTATTCGCGCAGATTGCAAGTCGGTGGGGACTACCCCAAATAGACATGATGGCATCCCGTCTCAACAAAAAGCTACAAAGGTATTGCGCCAGGTCAAGAGACCCTCAGGCGGTTGCTGTGGACGCCCTAGTGACACCGTGGGTGTTCCAGTCGGTATATATGTGTTTCCTCCTCTTCCTCTCATACCCAAGGTGTTGAGGATAATAAGAAAAAGAGGAGTGAGAACAATTTTCATTGTTACAGATTGGCCACGAAGGACCTGGTATCCGGATCTGCAAGAAATGCTCACAGAAGATCCGTGGCCTCTTCCTCTAAGGCAGGACCTGTTACAACAAGGTCCCTGTCTGTTCCAAGACTTACCGCGGCTGCGTTTGATGGCATGGCGGTTGAACGCCGGATCCTAGCGGAAAAGGGTATTCCGGATGAGGTCATTCCTACGCTAATAAAGACTAGGAAGGCAGTGACGTCTAAACATCACCGAATATGGCGAAAATATGTTTCTTGGTGTGAGGCCAGGAATGCTCCTACGGAGGTATTCCATCTAGGCAGTTTTCTGCACTTCCTACAAACTGGAGTGAATTTGGGCCTAAAATTAGGCTTCATTAAAGTTCAAATTTCGTCCTTATCCATTTTCTTTCAAAAGAAATTGGCCTCTTTACCTGAAGTACAGACTTTTGTGAAGGGAGTACTGCATATTCAGCCTCCTTTTGTACCTCCGGTGGCGCCTTGGGACCTTAACGTGGTGTTAAGTTTCCTTAAGTCTCATTGGTGTGAACCACTGAAAACAGTGTAGTTGAAATATCTCACTTGGAAGGTAGTCATGTTGTTGGCCTTGGCTTCGGCTAGGCGAGTTTCGGAATTGGCGGCTTTATCACATAAAAGCCCCTATCTGGTTTTCCATATGGATAGAGCGGAGTTGCGGACCCGTCCTCAATTCCTACCTAAGGTGGTCTCATCCTTTCATATGAACCAACCTATTGTCGTGCCTGTGGCTACTCGTGACTTGGAGCATTCCGAGTCCCTTGATGTGGTCAGGGCTTTGAAAATTTACGAGGCCAGAATGGCTAGGATCAGAAAAACAGAAGCACTGTTTGTCCTGTATGCAGCCAACAAAGTTGGCGGCCCTGCTTCAAAGCAGACTATTGCTCGCTGGATCTGTAACACGATCCAGCAGGCGCATTCTACGGCAGGAAACACGAACAAAAAAGTTTGCCACAAAGCGCCTGGAAGAACAATACTCAATGATTAAATAGATTGATAAATGCTCTGCCGCATGCGCTGCCACACAACACTGTGTGCGTGTTCAATAGTAAGACATGAGATAAGGAAAAGAAAATGGCTGCGCAATGTGTAAGAGCATGTATATATTAATTAGGAGCTGACATGTGAAAATATAAAAATGTTTTATTATATAGATAGCAGTCAGCTCCTAAAAACTTAATTGATACATGAAAAAGTTAAATTAAGTTTTTAAGAGCTGACTGTAGGTTGAAGTTTGCAATCTGTTTAATTGATTGTTAATTGTTTACACCTGTTGCCGATAAAATTTTGGCTTTAAATACTGATAGTCTTATAGGCTGGGATACACCTTTGATAAAGTCACATTATCTGTGACGAAACGAGTCAGACCCCGCCTACTTGCACACCTTGACTTCATTCACCACACAGGTAGCAAGCTGCTGCCCTTAGCCTGTGACACCTCGGCCTCTGCCCCGGCTTCCTCCTCCACCGCCGGCAATTTCCATCTGCATGCTGAGCCTGTCACACTCGGACTCCTGTCCCGGCTTTTCCATCAGTTGCCGGTGATTTCTAACATCTGGGTGAGCTACAGAGAAACCTCTGCTCCGGTCACGGCTTTGCTAACTGCCGCCGGTGACCTTCGCCAGCACGCCGCTGATCAACTGCTTTCATCTACTCAGGGATAAATACGTCCTCTCCTTCTGCTACACTATTCAGCACTGGGCACTGCAGGAACATACGACCGGGGACGCTCGGTCGGGACCAGCCCACGGAGAGGTATTTATTTATACAGCAGTTCTGCTTATTGCCGTACTCAGACTTCCCATTACGGCTTTCGTTTATAGATACCTGTTATTCAGCTGCTCATCTGATTGTGGATTCGCATATGGACATGCAATTTGACTTGCTTCCTCATTAAAACCGGAGGATATTATTTTCTTACACATTTATAAGCTCAAGGTGTCCTTGCTTTGTATCTTGTTTTATTGCACCATAATATTGTTTTTATGTGCTAAACTATTGCTATCTATATAATAAAACATTTTTATATTTTCACATGTCAGCTCCTAATTAGTATATACATGCTCTTACACATTGCGCAGCCATTTTCTTTTCCTTATCGCATTCTACGGCAGGATTGCCGTTGCCAAAATCGGTTAAGGCCCATTCCACTAGGAAGGTGGGCTCGTCTTGGGCGGCTGCCCGAGGGGTCTCGGCACTACAGCTGTGTCGAGCTGCTACTTGGTCGGGGTCAAACACCTTTGCAAAGTTTTATAAGTTTGATACCCTGGCTGAGGAGGACCTCCTGTTTGCTCAATCGGTGCTGCAGAGTCATCCGCATTCTCCCGCCCTTTTGGGAGCTTTGGTATAATCCCCATGGTCCTTACGGAGTCCCAGCATCCTCTAGGACGTTAGAGAAAATAAGATTTTAAACCTACTGGTAAATCTTTTTCTCGTAGTCTGTAGAGGATGATGGGCTGTCGTCCCAAGTGCGGACTACTTCTGCAAGACTTGTATATAGTTATTGCTTACATAAGGGTTATGTTATAGTTTCATCGGTCTTGGACTGATGCTATGTTGTTTTTTCATACTGTTAACTGGGTAGTATATCACAAGTTATACGGTGTGATTGGTGTGGCTGGTATGAATCTTGCCCTTGGATTACAAAAATCCTTTCCTTGTACTGTCTGTCTCCTCTGGGCACAGTTTCTCTAACTGAGGTCTGGAGGAGGGGCATAGAGGGAGGAGCCAGTGCACACCCAGAGTCAAAGTCTTTCTTAAAGTACCCATGTCTCCTGCGGAGCCCGTCTATCCCCATGGTCCTTACGGAGTCCCAGCATCCTCTACGGACTACGAGAAAAAGATTTACCGGTTTCTTTAAAATCTTATTATGTATATGTGTATATATATATATATATATATATATATATATATATATATATATATATATATATAGATAGAGATAGAGATAGAGATAGATATATAGAGATAGATATATAGAGATAGATATATATATACACCAACGTGGAAAGATGAGGCGGCACTCAGAGTCTTGAACAAACTTAAAACTTGTAATAGTGCATATCAACGTTTCGTGGTCTCCCCCCTTCGTCAGGATTAGTGCATTACAAAACATAATGTGCTTAAATAGAACTTGCCCCCCATAGGAACATCCCCTCCAGCGTGTGCCACTGGCCGCGTTATCCCGGCGTCCACGGGATGTTCCTATGGGGGGTAAGTTCTATTTAAGCACATTATGTTTTGTAATGCACTAATCCTGACGAAGGGGGAGACCCCGAAACGTTGATATGCACTATTACAAGTTTTAAGTTTGTTCAAGACTCTGAGTGCCGCCTCATCTTTCCACGTTGGTATCCATATGGTTTTTATACCTGGAGGAGGGCACCTGAGCAAGCAAGCCCCATCATCGGGGCAGTGCCCAGTTCCGGAGCATAAAGTTGGATATATATATATATATATATATATATGTATATATGTATATGTATATATGTATATATATATATATATATATATATATATATATATATGTATATAATGGGAGCACTCGCCAGTCTTCATTAAGCAGGATTTTAATTAAAGCACCATGCCAGCCAAAATCGTATCAACGTTTCGGTCCTTTGGACCTTTGTTAAGACGTGGACCGAAACGCTGATACGATTTTGGCTGGCATGATGCTTTCATTAAAATCCTGCTTAATGAAGGCTGGTGAGTTCTCCCATTCTTTACTTGTGGATTGGATTAACGACCATTAATAGGTTTTCATTATCGGAATGCATCCCAGCAAGTGTTTCCAAATGTGAGTGTGGACCTAACGATTAATATATATATACCGTATATACTCGAGTATAAGCCGACCTTTTCAGCACTTTTTTTTGTGCTGAAAAAGCCACCTCGGCTTATACTCGAGTCAGTGGCAATGCAGTGTGATAGGCAGAGCAGTGTGAAGGAGGGACACGGAGCGCACAGCGCGCGCCTCTCCTGTGTCCCTCCTGCATCTCCGGCGGCCGCGGCGGGTCTATTAAAGGATGTGCGGGTTCGTGATCAGAGGTCACGAACGGGTACTTCCTTTAATAGACCCGGAGATGCAGGAGGGGCACTGGAGAGGCGCGCGCTGTGCGCTCTGTGTCCCTCATTCAGAAGACAGCGCGGGATCGACGGAGGGGTAAGTAACAGGCACTGGGGGAGGGGGCATATGTGGCAGCATGAGGGGCATATCTGGCAGCATGAGGGCATATCTGGCACATCTGGCACTGTGGGGCATATGTGGCAGCATGAGGGGCATATCTGGCAGCATGAGGGCACATCTGACACTGTGGGGCATATGTGGCAGCATGAGGGGCAAATCTGGCAGCATGAGGGCATATCTGGCACATCTGGCACTGTGGGGCATATTTGCCAGCATGAGGGCATATCTGGCACTGTGGGGCATATTTGGCAGCATGAGGGCATATCTGGCACTGTGGGGGCATAACTGGAAGTATGAGGGCATATCTGGCACTGAGGGCTGTGTACGGCTAGAGCTGCATTTTCCACCCTAGGCTTATACTCGAGTCAATAAGTTTTCCCAGGTTTTTGTGGTAAAACTAGGTGCCTCGGCTTATATTCGGGTCGACTTATACTCGAGTATATACGGTGTGTATGTGTGTGTGTGTGTATGTATGTATATATATATATATATATATATATATATATATATTAGTGTTCCACAGGATATACTATTTTGTATTTTTCTCTGTGTATTTCAGCCACCATATACCACTTAAATCTCCTGTCTGTGTTCTGCATTTGCAATCGCACTCCACAGGGGGGGGTTTTGTCAGGTACTGTGTCTGGCTATATTGTACTGTTACGCCCTAAGGCTACATGTCCAAATAATGTCTGCTACACAGGGTGGTAAATCCGTGGCTGATCCTGCGTCATGACGCCGCGGATTTATCTGAGGAAAATATTCCACCTAAGGGTCCAGGTACCGAAGGTTCTGTACCCCTCAGTCAGTCTGCAGCACCGGTGGCACACAAAGACCCACCTTGGGCTGTTTTTTTAATCTACTGACTACACTAGTAACGAGACTTACGCCCCCTGTGGGACCTACTGTGCCATTACAATCACATATTGTCCCTGTTGTAAATCCGCCATGGGCGGATGATCTGTCGACTCAGTTACAGCAGTTAAATCAGTCTTTGGTTACCCAAAAGCCTAACCCTCGCCCTCCTAGGACCAAAGGGTCATCCAAGCGTGCCATTTCTTCCTCACAATCCACTCATGTTTCGAATACTTCATCCGATGAAGATGGGGTATATACTGATCCATCAGACACTGATGCAGATGTTTCTGATGAGGAATCTACAACACAGGTTGATGTTCCTGACCTATTGGAGGCTATCAAACTGATTCTTCAGATTGATGACGAAACTGACCCTGCAGATACGTCTAAGAAACCTGATAAGTTCAAACGTCAGAAGGTTACTAAATTAGTTTTGCCACATTCTGACCATTTAGTTGACATACATCAGGAATCCTGGGAGTCTCCAGGAAAGAGATTCTCCCTGTCTAAAAAGATGCTAGCTTGTTATCCCCTCTCTGCAGAGTTAAATAAGAATTGGGAAAAGCCACCACCGGTGGACTCAGATGTATCTCATCTTGTGGTGTCTTCTACTCTGCCTGTCGCTACCGTCACCTCTCTGAAGGAACCGACGCATAAGCGTGTGGAGGGATGCTTGAAGTCTATTTACACTCTTGCAGGTGCCGTACATAGACCCACTATAGCAGCTTCTTGGGTTGCAAAAGGTATTGAAGACTGGGTCCAAGCTGTGGAGGTAGAGCTACGTCTGAATTTTTCTGATAATGCCAGATAGTGTCTTTCATATATTACCACAGCCTCTCATTACATTTAGGAGGCGGCCTCTGATGCCGGTGTTCTGGCGGCCAAAGCGTCTACAACGTCCACTCTGGCTTGCCGGATTCTGTGGTTGTGGTCCTGGTCGGTGGACCTCGACTCTAAAAAGACCTTGGAGGTGATCCCTTTTAAGGGAGACATACTGTTTGGGGAAGATTTGAACAAGATTATTGCTGACTTAGCGTCTGCCAAGTACTAATCCTTTGGCTTCGAAGGCTAAAAGTACCTCCTTTTCGTTCCTTTCGACCTCCAAGTAAAGCAAAGGGTCAGGCATATCCGAAACAGGCTCGTACTTCCAAAACCTCTAAGCCCAAACCTAAACGTTCTTGGACTGCCCGTCAGCCTGCTTCCAAACCAGACAAGCATGCTGCATGACGGGGTGGGCCTTCCTCTGGGGGTCTCCAGGGTGGGAGGCCGACTTCAGTGGTTCGCATAGGTATGGTTACAGACCACTTGAGATGCCTGGGTGAGGGAAGTCGTCACTCACTGATACGCCATCTCTTTCAAGACACGTCCCCCACTGATACACCATCTCTTTCAAGACACGTCCCCCTCACCAGTTTTGTTCGACAATTATCCCTTTGGATCCGTTAAAAGCAAAAACTACATTTGGTGGTACAATCCCTCCTGGACACAGGAGTGGTAGTGCTGGTGCCTTTGTCTCAGAGGGGCAGGGGGTACTATTCAACGCTGTTCCTAGTTCCGAAGCCGAATGGATCCTCCCGGCCCATTCTCAACCTCAAGTCTTTGAACAAATTTGTGAAGGTATCCAAATTTCCTATGGAAACGTTTCTCTCTATTCTGGCTTTGTAGCCCAGGGACTAGATGGTATCCCTGGACATACAGGATGCTTACCTACACATACCTATTGCCATTTCGCATCAGCGTTATCTACGGTTTGCTATTGGCAACCTACATTATCAATTCCAAGCCTTGCCTTTTGGACTGACCACAGCTCCTCGGATCTTCTCCAAGGTCATGGCTGTCATGACGGCCGTTCTCCGTCATCAAGGCATCAGGATCCTGCCATATTTGGACGACTTGCTCATCCTGGCAAACTCCCCAGAGGTTCTCATCCGTCATCTAGAACTGACGGTCCAATTCCTAAAAGCCCACGGATGGCTCATCAATTGGAAGAAATCCTCGCTGGTTCCTGCTCAGAACATGGTGCACCTGGGGGCATTCCTGGACACACACAACCAACGTTTGTTCTGGTCTCCAGAGAAGGTCCTGAAACTCCAGGACAGGATAAGATGCTTCCTCTCTCGCCCAAGAGTGTTGATACACTCGGCGATGCAAGTACTAGGCCTCATGGTGTCGGCTTTCGACATGGTGGAGTACGCTCAATTTAATTCCCACCCTTTGCAGAGGTTAATCCTTTCCAAGTGGGACGGCCTGCCTCACCGGATCAGATCTCACATGATATCCTTGACTCCGGAGGTGCTTCTGTCACTGTGCTGGTGGCTACAGAACCAGCAATTGAGCAGGGGTCGTCCCTTCTGGATCTCCAACTGGGTTCTCCTAACGACGGATGCCAGTCTGCGGGGTTGGGGTGCGGTGTTGGAGCAACACTCTCTTCAGGGTCGGTGGACCAGGGAGGAATCTCTCCTCCTGATAAATATTCTGGAGTTGCGGGCAGTGTTCAGTGGGCGGAACGCCATCTGCTAGCCATATCGGCAGTGTTCATTCCGGGGGTCCTCAACTGGGAAGCAGACTTCCTCAGTCGTCAGGACGTACACGCCGGAGAGTGGAGCCTTCATCCAGAAGTCTTTCAACTCCTAGTGGACAAGTGGGGCCTACCAGATGTAGACCTGATGGCGTCTCGACACAATCACAAGGTTACGGTCTTTGGAGCAAGGACAAGGGATCCTCAAGCAGCGTTCGTGGACGCACTGGCAATTCCATGGAACTTTCGGCTGCCGTACGTGTTCCCTCCGGTGTCACTTCTGCCCAGGGTAATAGGGAAGTTCAAGCAAGAAGGAGGAGTACTACTTCTAATCACTCCAGCGTGGCCCAGACGGCATTGGTTCTCAGACCTGCAGGGTCTCTCGATAGAGCGTCCTCTTCTACTTCCGCAACGCCCAGACCTCCTCGTTCAGGGCCCTTGTGTCTCCAAGGATCTGGCCCGACTGGCTTTGACGGCGTGGCTCTTGAAGCTTCACTCCTGAGGGCCAAAGGATTTTCTGAGGTAGTCATTCAAACTATGTTGAAAGCCTGTAAACCAGCTTCGGCTCGGAATCATTATAGGGTCTGGAATTCTTACTTCACCTGGTGTGCGGCTAAGAATTATGATGCATACAAGTTCAGTACTGCCAAACTTTTGTATTTTCTGCAACAGGGCCTGGACTTAGGCCTTCGTCTGGCCTCCCTCAAGGTTCATATTTCAGCCTTGTTGGTGTGGTTTCAGAGAAAAATGGTGTCTTTGCCTGATGTTCATACTTTCACTGAGGGTGTTTTACGGATTCAGCCTCCCTATGTCCCTCCTGTGGCTCCTTGGGATTTGTCCGTTGTTCTGAATGCCCTAAAAGAGTCTCCATTTGAACCTTTTGAGTCTGTGGAACTTAAATGGCTTACGCTTAAGGTCTTATTTTTGCTGGCTATTGCCTCTGCTAGACGGGTTTCATACCTTATCATATCTGTCACCCTTTCTGATTTTTCACGTGACCGTGCGGTTCTTAGAACTCGCCCTGGTTATCTACCTAAGGTGGTGTCTTTCCACCTTAACCAAGAGGTTGTGGTTCCGGCCTTTATCTCTCCTGGGTTGTCCTCCAAAGAGCGGTCTTTGGATGTGGTACGGGCTCTCCGTATCTATGTGAAGAGAACCGCCTCTTTTAGGATAACTTATTCTCTCTTTGTACTTTTTTTGGTTTTCACAAGCGTGGCTGGCCTGCGAATAAGCAAACTCTGGCCAGATGGATTAGAATGGTGATTGCATAAGCTTATGCGCAGGCTGGACTTCCAGCTCCTGCTGCTATCAAGGCCCATTCTACTCAGTCTGTTGGACCTTCTTGGGTGACCTGCCGTGGTGCGTCCCTAGAGCAATTGTGCACCTGTAGACGTGGTCCTCAGTGAACACGTTCATTAGGTTCTATGCCTTTGATACTTCCGTCTCCCAGGATGCTTCCTTTGGACGCCGGGTTCTTGTACCCGCTACAGTGCGTCCCCTTCCATGAGGAACTGCTTTAGGACATCCCCGATGTTGTTCCCTGTGGAACCCCAGTGCACCTCGCTGCAGAAAAGGAGAATTATGGTAAGACTTACCGTGGTTAAATCTCTTTTCTGCGAGGTACACTGGATTCCACAGGGCGCCCACCCTGACGCACTAAGCTCCTTTGGGTTTGTATGGCATTAGCCGTTGGTACCTTCTCCTGTCGTGAGAATGTGGTTCTATGTGGCTAACTATTGCCGTCTCTTTTACCTGCTACTGCATTGGACTGGTTAACAAAACTGAGCTCCAGTGCCTAGAGGCGGGGATATAGAGGAGGCGGTGCAGTACATCCTGGGAACGGTCAAAGCTTTAGCCTGTTGGTGCCTCAGATCAAGATCCAACTCAACACCCCGATGTTATTCCCTGTGGAATCCAGTGTACCTCGCAGAAAGATTTAACCATTGTAAGTCTTACCATAAATCTCCTTTTTATAGTCTGTACCGATTTTTGGCTCTCCAAACTTCCATTGAAAGTATAGGAAAAGGAGCGTGATCACGCCACTATACCCGTGACCACGCCCCCTTTTCGAATTTGTAGTGATTTTTATGTGTGAATTGTTGGAGGGTATGTTGCTGCAGATGCAGTGGGCTTATTTTGGGGTGTGGACCTGGAGCTGCAGCTCTATCGGCCCCATTGTTAATCCTGCTCTGAGAACACACTGCAGCCAAAGGGCAGAGCCTCCTATTGGATGTAACCTGTGGACTGGGTGTGATTCACCTGCTGCTAACCCAATGAGAGCTCCTAGCCACGCCCAGCGTTATCCCCAATGTCAGAGTGACAGATCTGGGCTAATTTTTAGGAGATGCTGGCAGCTGTAATGCTCATTAGAAGTCACAGTGCAGTGTTTCTAATGTGTTCATTTCTAGGCACAAACCTTTGTGTGGTAATCTCAATTTCTGAAATTTAGTATTTCTGTAAAAATGAAATTAAAGATCTGCATCAGTGACAAAAAGATATTTATCAAATCGATTTTTATGTACGTTTTGCCACGTTGAGCAGTGAATTGTATTTTAATGCTCATTGTAGTGGCAAATAGGTCTTTCCTGGAAGTGTTCCCCCATTTTAAAGTAGAACCTGTTATAATACCCTCTGCATTTATACCAAGTCTCCTGTCGTCACGTTGACGATAATGTGCTAGGCCTTCCTGTTATATGTAGCAGAACGCTCTAAGGGGTGTTGGGTGTGGGCTGTTTCTCAGACCTTACATTTAAAATAACTCCATAAGGATGTGAAACTTCAGCATGTAAATAATGTATGATACTGATTGAGGTTGGTTATTAATGTAAACCTGCAGTTTGGTTTCTTATTAGAAGGTCTTTGGTGGCTAATTCTTCATCTCCTCTTATCCTCCTGTTTTCAGATGTCACCAGTTGGAGGGAGGGCGGTGGGAGAAGCATCTCTGGTGGCGTATCTCCAACCGTCTCTCCTACTGAGCCGGGCAGCAAACCCTCCATCCCTGGAGATGGGGCCCCCTCCACAGCGCAAGCTAACGATTCGAAAGAGCTTTCGCTACGCCCAGCTCAGCCCAACAGAAAAGGGGCTTCGCAGTTCGCGGGGAACGCATATCACCCGCCTACTTACCATGATATGCTGCCAGCTTTTGTAAGTATACAGATCCTTCTGTCTGTTCTCAACCGTTATTGAAAGACGACTCAACCTATGAAGTACTGTAGCTTCTCATGATCATTAGGTTAATAGGAAGATGCTGTGTGGCTCCTAACACTACTTATTATAATCAAACTTGTCACATTATTCTACCTTAGCCACCCTGAGTACATAGGCATCTCTGTAAGCTGTGCCACCGGCAAGAGGCATGTTGCAAGTTGAGCTTCTTCCCACTGCCAGGCAAGACCAGTTTTAAAGGTCTTTTCAGTTCTACTTGTGAGTTAATGCGACTAGAGTTCTCTCCAGGAATTTAAGAAACCAAGAGGCAGATGTATTAAGCCAGGAGAAGTGATAAAGCAGTGATAAGTGCAAGGTGATAACGCACCAGCCAATTGGCTCCAATATGTAAATTTATAGTTAGGAGCTGATTGGCTAGTGCATTATCACTTTGCACTTATCACTGCTTTATCACTTTTCCAGGCTTAACACATCTGCCCCCTAGTGATTTAACTCAGCCTCACTGTGTAAATGGGGTATGGTATGGCTGATCGGCGGGGAGGTTTGGGCGGTGGAAAGTGCAGCAAGCCCCTTGCGGGCTGCGGATGCCATGGGTTTTATTCCCACTCTCAGTGGGGATAGCCCCTTTTGGTCGTCATGCCGGCCATCGGGATAGTGAGGGGGCGGGATGTTGGGGGGAGGTCATGTGACCGTCGGTCTCCTGACCACATCCCTGTAAATCCTGAACCTGGCTTGTCACTACTGCATTATTTAAAAGCACACAAACAACTCTGCTTTCCATTATACACTGCTATGTGTATTACTTTATATCTCAAATGTGTACCATGCTCTATTGACTTTTATATTGCTGCTGGTTTCAGTCAGGTGTGTACGTCTGGGGTTTTCAGCCATGTAGCTACATCATCAGGTGGTACAGGTTTGTTTTTTTGTTAATCCTGGAATAGAGCACGATACTTCCACTGTTTTTGGTGGTAAGAAACAGTCTGTAATGTAAGTGGGTGTGTATCTTCAACTGTGTATAGGCAGCACAGACCGTTATACACCAGACATAGACCAGTGATTTGATCCGGCAATTATATAAGACACTGCTTTGTCTTATCTGTTGTACCATGTGTGGCGTAAACTAGCTGTTATTGGTGTAGGCTGCTTCCTTTTATTGCTGCAGATGGGTGAGTCACACAAGTAGTGATTTATATGCAAGCATCAACCTAGAGAATAAGGGCTAAGAATTTCTACTGTGATCCTTTGGTTTTCCTTGTACTCCTAATAAGGATTTGTGACGTCTTATTGTGATGCATCTAGGAGAGGGGGTTTTGAGGAAAACAAGCTATGGTAGTGGATGCCTAATTCATGCTTTGCTAGTAGTCAGCCTTAAAGCTGTTGTGTGTGATTGACGGGGGATTCGGGAGAAAATGACAGGATTGTGCGTCATGTAAACTCTTGTGCACTGCTGGCAGGTTTACAAACCTGATTATAAGCTAATGATATTGAGGGGGGGGATCTGTGTATAAACCGGTCACACATCTCCGCTGTATCTTAAAGGGGGAACTTGGCGTGTAGGAAGTTTCTTTTTATACTTTGCCCTTAGATGCAACAATAGATATTCTGTTTTGATACCGTGTTCTCCAGTGCACATACGTAAGGGTTATTGCTCCTATCAGTAGAATTTACCAGAATGGTAAAAGGAGTGTTTGCTGAAACGGATAAAGACATTTGCACACTGCCATGGAATGTTAACGTACATCTTAAGTAAAGAACATGAATTGATAACTAAAATGGTGTTGTAATTGGGATTCTCATGATCACCGAACTCTGGCTCTCTGTATACCAAGCATGGTTCAGCCCAGCATCACCAAAGGTTGAGGATTATCTAAAATACCCACTTATGTATCAGTGTCTGTTATGTGCAGTTTTAAAGGCTTTCTCCCTTTAGTATAAAACTTGCTCTGCCCTGCTTTTGCTTTAGAATGTTTTACTGTCTATAATTGTCTCTGTATCGGTGTTTTGTTCTTAGATGTGCTCTCAGCATTCATCGGAACCCACTGGGACATCGGACCGAGCTTCCTTCCCCGTCCTGACCACTTCCCAATCCCGCCCTGAACCCCGTGTACCTTTCAGACAATACCAGATAAACCATCATGAAGGGTGAGTATGTCCTGAGTGTCTTCAAGGGTTCTTTGCTTTGTGATGGTTTTAAGCTTCATTGCTGCTATTTATAGTCTCCTTTAACAGTTCTAATGCAATTTATTTTCTTGTTCTCGCTGACGGACAGGAAAGAGAACCGACCTAACGGCAGCTTCCGTCCAGTACGCCCACAACGCCCTCAACCAGAGAAAGCTCCAAGGGCTACCATCATTAATGCCGAAGATCTTAAAGAGTTGGATGATTTGGATAATGATGCCGAAGACGGCTGGGCAGGTACGTTATAAATACATCCCTGTCTAGGTTAAAAATGGGGGAAATAGCAGAATTTGAGCTTGTATGCACCCAGCTAAGAGGTGGAACACATTAAACAGACTTTGCCTCTATGGTTTTCCCTTCAACAATTGTAGTAGGCCGGAAAAGTAATTCAAGAACTACTCCTAGACAGTCTGTGTCCATTCACTGTGGTTAAACTATGGGACTTGGACCATTGGCCTGTTATAAGCACAATAGTTGGGGATTTTGCTGTTTTTATAAATAAGATAATTGTGTTAACTACCTATGATACGAAGACTATCAACACGTGTGATTATCTTCCGACCGTGGCGGGCAATCCTCTGGGTAAGCCAGTGGTTCGTGGCTGAATAGGGTAGTGTTTCTGTTACTCATCAGCGCTTGGGTAGAGCATTGTGTTAAGTCACTGGGTGGCAACATAGCTGTCCTCTTTGTCCTGGCCTTTGCGAAACATATTTATTTTTCATCCACTCGGGGTCACTGGAGTATTCTTGGGATATGGACGGCTTCCGCAGGAACAGGGCACTGAATATTTAAATTTAGAACACTCCACCCCTCCATATCCCAGAGTACCTCAGTGTTTTTTCTGTGCTCATCGTAGCAACAGGCTGGTGTGGCTCAGTCCACACTTATTTTGAATATATTTTTATTATTTCTGATTTTTCTTTTTTCACTTTACCACATCCCTTTCCCCCTTCCAAAAGGCCAGGGTCCGGGATAGTGGAAGCTGCTACAAGCAGCTGTGGCGTGTCGGTCCTCTCTAAAAGAGCACCCTCACAGCCAGAGCAGACATCCTGCAGAAAAGTCTAGCCGGTGCTTACAGAGAAGCCCCGTCGAAGCCTCACCACAGGAGTCCAGGTATGTCGGGGGACGGGGCGGTCAGCTCACGCTGCCGCCCCGCTGTGTGGGGACACTGTTTCTGAGATGTAAACCGCCCGCCGCCGCTGCTCAGAGCCGCATAGTAAGCCGCCCGCCGCCGCTGCTCAGAGCCGCATAGAGGGGGCGCGCTCCCCGGCTCCCGCTGTCTGTTCTCCGGCGTCCGCTGGCCGTCCCGCTACCCGGCTCCCGCTGCCCGTTCCCCGGCTCCCGTACCCCGGCCCTTTTACATACTCCTGGTGTTCCAGTACACGGAGCATACAGGGAGGGGGGAAGGGGGGGGCGCGAAGGAGAAGCTCACAGTAGCAGCAGGAGCACGCAGCTGCATGGGGGGAGAGCAGCAGCAGTATGCTAGGCTGCATAGATGATATAGAAAGCATAGGCTATTAGGCTTTTATTACACTATCCCAGGTTATATATGTATTTCACAAGATTATAACCTGTACTGTGATTTTAAGGTAAGCATGGCATGGGGGCCATTTTAACCATGCTTCCTGTTCTTCCTGTTGTGAAGGGGTGTTAGTGGGAATTTGGGATCACATTTCATAGGACTGGCCACGTGTACTGCACTTGGCGAGATATATATATTACACACACCTTAGTACTATTTTACTGAGTCGTGCAAGTGGTCTGTCTTTGTATATTGTATTGTCTGTCTGCATAATGAGTAAGGCACCAGCAAAAACTAAAAAGCAGTTTCACTGCAAGGTCTGTAACAGTGTGTTACCGGATGGATCTACCACATGTACAGTATGTTTTGTGAATTCAGTTACGAATACACTTTCTGCTCCGGTTTTAAAGCCGGTTTCATCCCCGGACCCTCCATGGGAAATGCTAGCCAATGTACTGGCTGGGTTGCAATCAGAATTGACCGCCGCTCGACAAGAGCGGGAAGCGGCAAGATCTGAGTCTCGGGTGAGACCGCCAGAACTACCGGAGGCGTCTCAGCCTTGCCAAAAGTCCAAATCCATTTTGGATAGACGGGATAAATTTCATATGTCTTATGATTTACCAGTTTCTGCTATGTTGCATTCTGACGATTCTATGCCAGACCTCACTGCGCAAGATGAGGGGTGAGGAGGGCGAAGTGGAGTCAGATAGTGAGGATTTTAACAGCCCAGGCATTGATAATCTCATCAGAGCGGTGCGTCAGTCTCTGAAGTCTACAGAAACTGAGGAGCCTCTGACAAATGATGAAGTCGTATTTACTAAACGACAGAGATCTCCAATGTGTTTTCCTGTTTCGGAGTCTCTTAATAAGATGTTGGTAGAAACACGAAAGAATCCAGATAAACTGTTTTCTATACCTCGCAGATTTAAGTCTAGTTACAGTTTCCAGACTCGGTGACATGTACATGGGAGAATCCACCAATGGTTGATTCGTCTGTGTCAAAACTTACAAAGAAATTAACTATACCAGTGCCAACTGCTACTACGCTTAAAGACCCTTCAGACTGCAAAATAGAAACTATGCTAAAGTCCATGTATATAGCAGCAGGAGTGCTGCTGAGACCTGGGTTGGTTGGCATTTGGGTCACTAAGGCGCTCATAGTATGGATAACAAACCTCAAGTCTGCCCTGCATGACGATCACCTTATACTTCTTGCTGATCAAATCTGTGAGGCGGCGGATTATCTATGTACAGCTTCTACTGACGTCTGTCAGCTCACTTCTCGCATTTCATCGTCACTGGTTACAGTACGACGAGCACTCTGGTTGCGTTCTTGGCAAGCGGAGGCAGAGGTCAAAAGAGGTATAGAGGCGTTACCTTACGGTGGCGAGAAGTTGTTTGGTCCTGAATTGGACAAATGGATTTCTTAGGCCACGGGAGGAAAGTCTGTTTTCTTACCATTGACTCCAACGTTACCAAGACGGAGATACTCTGGACCTGCGTTCAAATCCTTTAGACCTCAGCCCTTTCGCGGGCGTGGCAGAGGAACAGCCACGCCTGGTAGACGAGGTCAAGGACGTGGTTTCCAACAAACCAACACCAGTCGTCCGGAAGCTAAGGTCACCGACAAGCCAGTGGCATGACGGGCTCCCAGCCCATCTCGGATCTCCAATTGTGGCAGCATGCCTTCAGACGTTCCATTTGGCATGGTTCCAGACATCCACAGATGGGTGGATCCGCAATTTAGTGTTAAAAGGTTACAAAATAGAGTTCGACTGTCTCCCACCACTGCGGTTTTTCAAGACAGGACTGCCTCTGTTGGACGACAAGAGGGCGGTTCTGCAAATTGGCATTCAGTCCCTGCTGGATTCAGCAGTTTTGATTCCGGTCCCTGCACAACAACAAGGTCAGGGTTATTATTCCAGTCTGTTTGTGGTACCAGAGCCGGATGGCTCCGTCAGGCCAATATTGAACCTAAAGGGTCTCAATCAGTATGTCACTTACTACAGATTCAAGATGGAATCTCTGCGGTCAGTAATTGCAGGTTTAGAGCCACAGGAATTCATAATTGCGCTAGATCTCAAGGATGCGTACTTACGCATTCCGATTTGGCCACCTCATCAGAGGTTCTTGCGTTTTGCGATACCGCAGAACCATTACCAGTTTCATGCTCTACCGTTTGTCCTCGTCAGCGCCTCGGGTATTCACCAAAGTGATGTCTGTGATGATAGCTCATCTCAGATCCCTGGTAGTGATAATAGTTCCGTACTTGGACGATCTGCTCATCAAAGCTCCGTCTCAACAGATGCTCCTCCAATATGCGTTGCTAACGTACAATGTACTAGTTCAGCACGGTTGGATTGTCAACTTCAAGAAATCACATCTAATTCCGTCGCAACGACTTCAATTCCTAGGTATGATTCTCGATACGGTAAATCAAAGAATTTACCTACCAGAACAGAAAGTACAGATTATTTGTCATCTGGTACAATTAGTGCTCAAGCCACGCACAGTCTCGGTACATTTGTGCATTCGCCTTTTAGGCACAATGGTGGCGGCTTTCGAAGCGCTTCAGTTCGAAAGATTTCGCTCACGTCCATTTCAACTGGATGTGCTCGCACAGTGGTCGGGCTCGCATCTGCAGATTCACCACAGGGTGAGGTTGTCGCCACAGGCAAGGTTATCTCTACTCTGGTGGCTCAAAGTACACAATCTAACCGCAGGGAAACGGTTTGGCGCCTGGAATACGATAATTCTAACGACGGACGCAAGTCTCAGAGGTTGGGGATCTGTAGTTCAAAATTGTCAGCTCCAGGGTCTCTGGGCGGATCACGAAAGATTGCGGTCTATAAATGTCCTGGAACTCCGGGCAATTTACAATGACAAGCAGTACACATGCTTCGGTCTCAGACTGTCCAGGTGCAGTCAGACAACGCGACGGTAGTCGCGTACATCAACAAACAAGGAGGAACGAGAAGCCGCATGGCAATGCGGGAAGTAGCTCGAATCCTCAATTGGGCCGAACATCACCAAGTGATATTGTCGGCAGTGTTCATTCCGGGAGTGGACAACTGGGAGGCGGATTATCTCAGCCGTCGGGATTTTCATCCAGGAGAATGGGCATTAAATCCAGAAGTGTTTCACATGTTGGTCCAGAGGTGGGGTTACCCTCAAGTGGACCTGATGGCATCTCGCCACAATCACCAAACGCCCCAGTATGTGTCCAGAACGCGAGATCCAAAGGCAGTGGCGGTGGATGCTCTCACAATCGCGTGGCCGTACAGCCTCGTGTATCTGTTTCCACCATTTCCGCTGCTCCCTCTGTTGCTAAAACGGATCAAAAGAGAGTCCGTCACAGTCATACTAGTGGCGCCTCATTGGCCTCGGAGAGCTTGGTTCTCGGATCTCCGCGGACTACTCACAGACTATCCTTGGCCGCTCCCACTGCGTCCGGACCTGTTACAACAGGGTCCGTTCCTTTACCCCGATTTAGCGCGGTTGCGTTTGACGGGGTGGCTGTTGAGACCGCCCTCTTAAGAAAAGAGGGCATTCCAGATTCGGTTATACCAACCATTTTACGAGCTAGGAAGCCGGTTACGGCAGCTCATTATTACAGAATTTGGCGTGCCTATATAGGTTGGTGTGAAGCTTGGAAGTTTCCGACATCTTTCAAGTTATCCCGTCTTTTGTTATTTCTACAGACGGGGTTAGGTGGAGGACTGCGTTTATCTACAGTAAAGGTGCAGGTATCTGCGTTGTCAATTTACTTTCAAAGACGATTGGCTCTATTGCCGTCGGTACACACTTTTCTGCAAGGTGTCCTCAGAGTACAGCCGCCATTCATTCCACCTACAGCGCCATGGGACTTGAATCTGGTTTTAGATTTCTTACAGTCTTCATATTTTGAACCCTTACAACAGGTGGATATTAAGTTTCTCACTTGGAAAACAATTTTCCTCCTAGCCTTAGCTTCGACAAGGCATGTTTCAGATTTGGGTGCCTTGTCATGCAAGCAACCGTATTTGGTGTTTCATGATGACCGAGCGGAACTTTGGACGAATCCCACTTTCTTACCAAAGGTAGTGTCATCTTTTCACAACAATCAACCAATAGTAGTTCCTGTGTTAACAGCACATTCTGGAACTCTGGATGTGGTACGCGCATTACGTGTTTATGTATCCCGAACGTCTACAGTTCGTAAGACGGATACGTTGTTTGTTCTCTATGATGCTGCCAAGATGGGTTGGCCAGCTTCTAAGCAGACCTTATCCAGATGGATAAAACTGACCATATGTCAGGCTTACCTTCATGCCAGGTTACAGCCGCCTACATCAGTAACAGCTCATTCCACACGTTCTGTGGGAACTTCATGGACATCCGGTCGTGGAGCTTCTACGACGCAGCTTTACCGTGCGGCTACATGGTCTTCAGTGCACACGTTTGTGCGCTTTTACAAGTTTGATACGTTTGCGGCATCTAGCTTTGGCCGCCTAGTGTTACAGGTGCCAAACAGCTCTCCCGCCTACGGGGGAAGCTTTGGTACGTCCCAAGAGTACTCCAGTGACCCCTAGTCGATGAAAAAGAAAATAGGATTTTGGTACTTACCAGGTAAATCCTTTTCTTTGAATCCATAAGGGGCACTGGACGCCCACCCAGAGCAGTTTTACCTGGTTTGTGGTAAGTTCAGGGGATCTTATGGTAACACACTCTCACCGACTGGTTCAAATTATCAAGTTCTATCGGTTATGGTGTCAACTGTTTAGTTGTCAGTAACGTTATGTGTCAACTTTATTGTTGTCCGTTATGTTATATGTAATTCTCCATTGTCAACCTCTATAGCTCCTGTTCGACTCAGTAAAATACACTGAGGTACTCTGGGATATGGAGGGGTGGAGTGTTCTAAATTTAAATATTCAGTGCCCTGTTCCTGCGGAAGCCGTCCATATCCCAAGATATCCCATACTCCAGTGCCCCCTATGGATTCAAAGAAAAGGATTTACCTGGTAAGTACCAAAATCCTATTTTTCCCCTGGTGAGCTCACAAATGAATAGCTTGAGCATCATGTGCAGAAGACTGGGCCTCTTCCTTTTCTGTATTCATGTATTTCATTTACCAAATCTGTTTTATGCTTGTCTCTTTGCCTGATCCGTGCTCCCTCTGCTCACAGGCATTCATGATGAAGTAGATTATTCTGAGAAGTTGAAATTCAGTGAAGATGAAGAAGACGAAGAAGTTGCAAAAGAGAGAAGCAAATGGTAAGACCAAGTTATAAAGGTTTGTATAGGCATTGGGCAGTGGGGCTGTTTTACCCATCTCCTACTCCCAGACGAGGCGGCTGGTTGGCAAGCTGAACTAATACTCTAGGAACATCACTGAGGCAAGGAGCCTCATTGATGTCAGTAGTTCTCAGTGTATTGTTGGGCTGCATATTGTCTACAAAGTAGGTTTCTCATCTGTGTGTAGTTGGCTTGGACCCTTTGAATGTAACAGAAGTTACAGAATATTGAGGGAAAAAAAGGAACTTCTTGGTTCACGTCATCCTGTCCTTGTAATGAAGCATTTATGGTGGATCTTCTAAGGCAGAGTTTGAGTATTTAAGTCTATCCATGCTTTGCCACAGTTGACTTAATTAGTATCTCAGTCAATTTGATTTAACCATCTGTGGTGAGCAATGGATATACTTAAAACCTGGACTGTTGGGGTGCCTTGAGGGCCGCGTTTCAGAACCTCTGTTCTAGGGGTTATTGAGGATAAAACTGTTAAGACTGGCGCAAGCCTGGGACACAGGTGTGCGGAATGCCTGTTCCAGATTGCATACATGGCGCTCTGGTAGCTGGCCCTAGATGATGCTTTGGTTTCTTTTCAGGAACGGCTGGGAGTGTAGAAGGCAGCGTCAGGTTTCCTTTAACTCCACTGACAGCGCAGAAGCAAAGCATCCTGCTGAGGACGGGAAGGTTTGGAGCGATCCAGCGTCCCATTCTCGCCCTGTCAGGAGGGCACAGGAGCCTGTGCAACAAGCAACTCGTAAACCAAACAGCTGGGCTGCCGTGGCTGAGCACTCGGTACGATTCATGCTTTTCTAATTGATTGCTACAACCTTAGCTGGTCTCCAATGATTGTTTTAATTAGCAACACCAGGACGTATCACCATATTTGTGATCAGGTGTTTTGTGTAGATAAGGGTTCTCCATATTCACATTACTGGTTTGAACTGGAAATAGACCCATAGGTTTATTTAACATTTACTGAGTATTAAAATGAAAATACATTTCTTCGTTTCCTAGCAGTGTTTGACTGTGTCTGTATAAGTAATGACGCCACAATTGTTTTCTTTCAGAAGCCTGCTCCCACTGCAGTCTTGCGGCAGCAGTCTGTAGAAGAGAAGGAAGAGAAACTGCCTCCGCGGCAGAAGTTTGTACCATCTGAAATATCCGAAGCAGTCGAGCGAGCTCGCAAGCGACGTGAAGAGGAAGAGCGCCGGGCTCGGGAAGAACGACTCGCAGCCTGTGCTGCAAAACTCAAACTGCTGGATCAAAAGACCAAACAGGCATCAAAATCTGGTAGTGAGACCCCAAAGCGCTTGGAAAATAAGGAGAACGAGGACCCCAGGTCTCCAGTTTCAGACCGGAGCGGCACTCAGGAAACCGCACCAAACTTCCGAAGAGGTACGGCTGCTTGAGATCAGTAGGCAACAGCTCCTGCCCTACTGGGCTGGTCTGGACTGGGGGGGTTAGTTGTTCAGACTGCTAGTTTTAGTCTTTTTCACCTAACAAGTGAGTATTCGTTAGAAATCTGTGGTGTAGTTGCTTTTTAACATGCTGTCAGTTTTTGACTGTTTATATTTCTCTATCATCCATAGGGGACGCTGGAGTTCGGTACCATGGGATATAGATGGGGTGATCAGGTGAGCCAGCACTTTAAAATTTTCAATGTGTGCGACTGGCTCCTCCCCCTCTATACTCCTCCCCAGACCAGTTTTAGAAATGTTTTCGGGAGAGCCGGTCACTTCCTCTGGAGCTTCAGAGATAATTTTATTATTTTTATTATTTAATATCTTCAACAGTCTGGCAGTTTGCCCCTGCCAGGCTGCTTTGTGGGAGCTGCCAGGGGGACTCGGCTGCAGGGACATCAGTCCCTGGGTGACTCGCATCCAGCAGTTCACTGCTGACATGGAGCCCCAAGCAGCCCGCCGCCACTGGCAGCATGGCTGAAAACAGAAGATTGGTAATGTATCGCATGGGGTTCCCGGGTCAAATGGCGGCTATATAGCAGCAGAGTAAAAAAGGCACGGACGTTCTCTTTCTCCTCCGTTGCGGCTGTCAGCCAGTGGGGGTGCCTTAGCGCTTAGATATACGCGCCCAGGACGGGTGTACGCTGATGCCGCACATCCCGCCTTAAACAATGCTTTACAATGGGGCTGCGCATTAGGCGGCGAGAAATCCTGTTTTCCAGCTGCAGATGAGTGCCATTCTCTCCTGTACAACGGCGGTCGGGGGCGTTTTCACTGACACCAAGTATCTTTGCGCGTTTGCACAAGAACCCCTCCTCTAGTAAGTAGCGTCTGAGCTCAAGTTATGGAAGGTGCTCGGCTGTTAAGCCCACTCGCGCGGCCCCACCTCTGGTACATGGAGCGGTTAATTCCAGCACAGGACTGCAGCGCCCAGGGTGGCTCACACGGCTACTAGCCAACCTTGCTATAAAACAGTGCTGCGTTCCTTGAGACAAGAAAGCATGTTCAAATTTAGGCGCCATTCGGGTGGGTGCGGAGTTAAGCTCCGTAGGAACATAAGAGTTACTGGTGATACACTAACTTGGGCTAATATGAAGAGTGTAGGTCTGGTCCAATATTGGATGGGAGACCTTTAACGTCCTAGTGGATGCTGGGGACTCCGTAAGGACCATGGGGAATAGACGGGCTCCGCAGGAGACATGGGCACTTTAAGAAAGACTTTAGATTCTGGTGTGCTCTGGCTCCTCCCTCTATGTCCCTCCTCCAGACCTCAGTTTGAACCTTTGCCCGGACGAGCTGGGTGCTGCTCAGTGAGCTCTCCTGAGCTTGCTGTGAGAAAGTATTTTGTTAGGTTTTTTATTTTCAGGGAGCTCTGCTGGCAACAGACTCCCTGCATCGTGGGACTGAGGGGAGAGAAGCAGCCCTACTCTCTGCAGATAGGTCCTGCTTCTTAGGCTACTGGACACCATTAGCTCCAGAGGGATCGTACACAGGATCTCACCCTCGTTGTCCGATCCCAGAGCCGCGCCGCCGTCCCCCTCGCAGAGCCGGAAGACAGAAGCCGGGTGAGTATGAGAAGCAAGAAGACTTCGAAATCGGCGGCAGAAGACTCCGTTCTTCACTGAGGTAACGCACAGCACTGCAGCTGTGCGCCATTGCTCCCACACACCTCACATACTCCGGTCACTGTAAGGGCGCAGGGGGGGGGGGCGCCCTGGGCAGCATATGGACCTCTTTTGGCAAAAGTACACATATATACAGTTGGGCACTGTATATAAGTATGAGCACCCGCCAAGAAAATGTATATTTAAGCGGGACAGAAGCCCGCCGTCGAGGGGGCGGGGCTTCTTCCTCAGCACTCACCTGCGCCATTTTTTCTCCACAGCTCCGCTGAGAGGAAACTCCCCAGGCTCTCCCCTGCAGATACACGGTTGAAGAGGGTAAAAAGAGAGGGAGGGCACATAATTAGGCGCAAAAATCAATATAAACAGCAGCTACTGGGATAACATTAAGTTACTGTGTTATTCCTGGGTTAATAGCGCTGGGGTGTGTGCTGGCATACTCTGTCTCTCCAAAGGGCCTTGTGGGGGAATTGTCTTCAGATGAGCATTCCCTGAGAGTGTGGTGTGTCGGTACGTGTGTGTCGACATGTCTGAGGTAAAAGGCTCCCCTAAGGAGGTGATGGAGCAAATGTGTGTGTGTGAGTGGTGTCTCCGTCGACAACGCCGACACCTGTTGGGATATGTGAAATTAAGTGCTAAGGAAAATTTATTGCACAAAAGATTAGAGAACAGACAGGGAATCTACCCATGTCTGTCCCTATGTCACAGAGACCTTCAGAGTCTCTCAATGCTCACTATCCAAAATAATAGACACTGATATCGACACGGAGTCTGACTCCAGTGTCGACTACGATAATGCAAAGTTACAGCCAAAATGACAGAAAAGTATTCAATATATGATTATTGTAATAAAAGATGTTTTGCATATCACTGATGACTCATCTGTCCCTGACACGAGAGTACACATGTTTAAGGGGAAGAAAGCTGAGGTAAATTTCCCTCCTCTCATGAAGAAAAAGAGCGGGAATCTCCAGACAAGAGACTGCAGTTTCCCACAAAGAATTCTCAGGGAGTATCCTTTCCCTATTAGGGCCAGGATACGATGGGAATCTTCCCCTAGGGCAGTGGTTTCCAAACTTTTTTGAATCACGGCGCCCTAGAATATCAGAATTTTTTTCACGGCACCGCTAGGCCAAAAATTTCTTATTGGGAAATTTAGAAAGAAATATTACATTAAGTTTATCGCATTTATATGTCATCCTTAGGGTCAGCTGTATGGTGAGGGACATTATTTTGTTCTATTTGGCCACATATTTTGTGACTGGCAGCCACCAGCACTGGTTTTGCCTATTATATTGACCATGAATAATTTGAATTGGTCCTGGACCACCAAACCAGGGCACCCCTGCAAGTGTCCCGAGGCACCCCAGGGAGCCACGGCACACAGTTTGGGAACCTCTGCCCTAGGGTGTCACGTTTGCCCAAAAGGTAGCACTGACTTAACAGCTATCCTCAGGGATCCTGCAGATAGCATGCAGTAAAAGTACTTTGAAGTCCATTTACACACATTCTGGTACACTACTCAGACCGGCGGTTGTGTCGGCATGGGTTTATAGCGCTGTAGCAGCGTGGACAGATACCTTATCAGCAGAGATTGAGACCCTAGTATGTATATATGTATATGTGTATATATATATATATATATATATATATATATGTATAGATATATATAAAAGATGCTGTCTTAGATATATATAAATAAAACATGCCCAAAGAGACATTAGTCTACTGGGTTCTAGAGTCAACGCTATGTCGATTTCTGCTTGACGTGTCCTGTGGAACATGCAATGGACAGGTGATGCCGACTTAAGAGGCATATGTAAGGTTTACCTTACAAGGCTGAGGATTGTGTGGAGAAGGGATCTCGGACCTGGTCTCCACAGCTATAGCTGGTAATTCTGATCTTTTGCCTTATATTCCAGCACAGCCTAGGAAAGCACGACATTATCAAATGCAGTCCTTTCGATCACAAAGAAACAAGAAAGTCCGAGGTGCGTCCTTTCTTGCCAGAGGCAGGGGCAGAGGAAAGAAGCTGCAGAACACAGCTAGTTCCCAGGAACAGAAGTCCTCCCCGGCCTCTACAAAATCCACCGCACGTCACTGGGGCTCCACAGGCGGAGCTAGGCCCGGTGGGGGCACGTCTTCGAAGTTTCAGCCGCAAGTGTGTTCACTCCCTGTTGGATCCCTGCCCCCTCACAGACGGCCCTGCCGGCTTCCCCCCACGAGAGGGAAATAGTGTTAACTGCAATTCACAAATTGTATCTTCCACAGGTGGTGGTCAAGGTTCCCCTCCTTCAACAAGGAGGGGGTTATTATTCGACCATGTTGTAGTCCCGAAACCGGACGGTTCGGTCAGACCCATATTGAATTTAAAATCCCTGAACATATACTTGAAATGGTTCAAGTTCAAGACGCTGAGAGCGGTGGTCGCAAGCCTGGAGGGGGGGGATTTTATGATGTCTCTGGACATAAAGGATGCATACCTTCATGTCCCCATTTATCCAGCTCATCAGGCGTACCTCAGATTTGTGGTACAGGATTGTCATTACCAATTTCAGACGTTGCCGTTTGGTCTCTCCACGGCACCGAGAATATTTACCAAGGTAATGGCGGAAATGATGGTACTCCTGCGGAAGCAAGGGGTCGCAATTATCCCATACTTGGACGATCTCCTCATAAAAGCGGGATCAAGAGAGCAGTTGCTGATCAGCGTAGCACTTTCTCTGGAAGTGTAAATATTCCAAAGTCGCAGTTGGTTCCTACGGCTCGTCTGCCTTTCCTAGGCATGATTCTAGACACAGACCAGAAAAGGGTTTATCTCCCGATAGAGAGAGCTCAGGAGCTCATGACACTGGTCAGGAACCTATTAAAACCAAAACAGGTGTCAGTGCATCACTGCACTCGAGTCCTGGGAAGGATGGTGGCATAATACGAGGCCATTCCCTTCGGCAGGTTCCATGCGAGGACCTTTCAATGGGACTTACTGGACAAGTGGTCCGGATCACATCTTCAGATGCATCGGTTAATCACCCTATCCCCCAGGGCCAGGGTGTCTCTCCTGTGGTGGCTGCAGAGTGCTCACCTTCTCGAGGGCCGCAGATTCGGCATTCAGGACTGGGTCCTGGTGACCACGGATGCAAGCCGCCGAGGATGGGGAGCAGTCACACAGGGAAGAAATTTCCAAGGTCTGTGGTCAAGTCAGGAGACTTGCCTTCACATCAACATCCTGGAACTAAGGGCCGTATACAACGCCCTACGTCAAGCGGAGACCCTGCTTCGCGACCAACCGGTTCTGATTCAGTCAGACACCATCACCGCAGTGGCTCATGTAAACCGACAAGGCGGCACAAGGAGCAGGGTAGCGATGGCGGAAGCCACCAGAATTCTTCGCTGGGCGGAAAAATCACGTAAGCGCACTGTCAGCAGTGTTCATCCCGGGAGTGGACAACTGGGAAGCAGACTTCCTCAGCAGACACGACCTCCACCCGGGAGAGTGGGGACTTCATCAGGAAGTCTTCGCACAGACTGCAAGTCGGTGGGAACTGCCAGAGGTGTACATGATGGCATCCCGCCTCATCATAAAATCTACAGAGGTATTGCGCCAGGTCAAGAGACCCTCAGGCGATAGCTGTAGACGCCCTGGTGACACCGTGGGTGTTCCAGTCGGTCTATGTATTTCCTCCTCTTCCTCTCATACCCAAGGTGCTGAGAATAATAAGGAAAAGAGGAGTGAGAACGGTACTCATTGTTCCAGATTGGCCACGAAGGACTTGGTATCCAGATCTGCAAGAAATGCTCACAGAGGACCCGTGGCCTCTTCCTCTAAGACAGGACTTGTTGCAACAGGGGCCCTGTCTGTTCCAAGACTTACCGTGGCTGCGTTTGACGGCATGGCGGTTGAACGCGGGATCCTAGCAGAGAAAGGCATTCCGGATGAGGTCATTCCTACGCTGAAAAGGCTAGGAAGGACGTGACAGCTCAACATTATCACCGTATATGGCGAAAATATGTTGCTTGGTGTGAGGCCAGGAATGCCCCTATGGAGGAATTCCAGCTGGGCCGTTTCCTTCACTTCCTACAGTCAGGAGTGAATTTGGGCCTAAAATTGGGGTCCATTAAGGTCCAGATTTCGGCCCTATCCATTTTCTTTCAAAAGGAGTTGACTTCTCTACCTGAAGTTCAGACGTTTGTAAAGGGAGTGCTGCATATTCAGCCCCCTTTTGTGCCTCCAGTGGCACCTTTGGATCTTAACGTGGTGTTAAGTTTCCTGAAATCCCACTGATTTGAACCACTCAAAACGGTGGAGTTGAAATATCTCACGTGGAAGGTGGTCATGCTATTAGCCTTGGCTTTGGCTAGGCGTGTGTCAGAGTTGGCGGCTTTGTCACATAAAAGCCCCTATCTGGTTTTCCATGCGGATAGAGCAGAATTGCGGACCCGTCCACAATTTCTGCCGAAAGTGGTTTCATCCTTTCATATAAACCAACCTATTGTGGTGCCTGTGGCTACTACGGACTTGGAGGATTCCGAGTTGCTTGATGTAGTCAGGGCGTTGAAGGTTTATGTAGCCAGAACGGCTAGGGTCAGGAAAACAGAGTCTTTGTTTATCCTGTATGCTTCCAACAAGCTTGGTGCTCCTGCTTCAAAGCAGACTATTGCTCGCTGGATCTGTAACACGATTCAGCAGGCTCATTCGGCGGCTGGATTGCCGCTGCCAAGATCAGTTAATGCCCATTCCACTAGGAAGGTGGGCTCTTCTTGGGCGGCTGCCCAAGGGGTCTCGGCATTACAACTTTGCCGAGCGGCTACTTGGTCAGGTTCAAACACTTTTGCAAAGTTCTACAAGTTTGATACTCTGGCCGAGGAGGACCTTGTGTTTGCTCAATCGGTGCTGCAGAGTCATCCGCACTCTCCCGCCCGTTTGGAAGCTTTGGTATAATCCCCATGGTCCTTACAGAGTACCCAGCATCCACTAGGACGTTAGAGAAAATAAGTTTTTACTTACCGGTAAATCTGTTTCTCGTAGTCCGTAGTGGATGCTGGGCGCCCGTCCTAAGTGCGGACTTCTTCTGCAATGCTTGTATATAGTTATTGCTTAAATAAGGGTTATGTTATGGTTGCATTAGGGTTGACCTGTTGCTCTGTTGTTCATACTGTTGACTGGGTATGTTTATCTCAAGTTATACGGTGTGATTGGTGTGGCTAGTATGAATCTTGCCCTGGATTACCAAAATCCTTTCCTTGTACTGTCAGCTCTTCCGGGCACAGTTTCTCTAACTGAGGTCTGGAGGAGGGACATAGAGGGAGGAGCCAGAGCACACCAGAATCTAAAGTCTTTCTTAAAGTGCCCATGTCTCCTGCGGAGCCCGTCTATTCCCCATGGTCCTTACGGAGTCCCCAGCATCCACTACGGACTACGAGAGACAGATTTACCGGTAAGTAAAAATCTTATTTTTTTCTAATCTAGACATGTCTAGGCATAAAGCTATGTTTAGTAAGTTTCATACCCAGAAGATGGACTACTTCAGAGATCTGGGTTCCTGCCTAGATCATTTACAGGGGGCTGCGTTAAGCAAAATTGTACCCCGATAGATTTATATATACATGTATAATGTGTTATATGTATGTATGCATATATAGATACATCTATATAGATGCTTGCAGCGCGGATTGTGTGGTGGTTGACATTACTGCCTCACAGCGCTGACGCTTTGGAAACAACCTAAGTGTGGAATTTGTATATTCTACCCCTACTGTATGCATTTTACACAGATCCTCATTTGGACCTGGTGTTTGTGTCCTCTACGGCCCTGGTTGTTTAGTGACAACCAGTGTTTATCGTGTCGGCCGTTTGGCTAGGATCAGGGCAATACATGTTCTTAGCAATTTAAGATTTTATACGCCTCCAGCTGGGGTATATACAGTATATATAATATAAAATGAATTTTAGAAGGGAGATGGAATAAAGTTGCTCTGCCCACTCTACGCTTGACCTGGTATTACTCCTCCACCGGTGTAACTATGTAATTTGAATCCAACACGTCTATAAAGAGGTGACGTAGTCTCAGTCTTGGCGTTATAAGAATCTATAGTTCTTATTGAAACCAGAGCATGCTGTGTGTAGTACCTGGGAGAATTCACTAGGGTGTATTCTGGTCTGTACTGTCTATAACTATCTTTATATCCCACAGATTCCAACAATACAGGCATCTCACAGAGTGTCAAATTGACTACAGTCAAAGTCGTTTTTTCTCAGGCTAGCTGTATTTAGGTACAATGAACAGGGAAGTATTTGAGGATCATCAGAACCTCATTAGACAGAAATTTGTATACATGATACTTTAAGGTATGTTCCATCCCGTCCCTTCTGTTCCAGTTATCACAAGATTGAGATTCTGTACAGCACAGATAGACGTCTGAGAGCTGTTTCTAGTTTACTGATATCCAGAAATCGACATTTCGTTTACAGCGTAAGGCGGGAGTTTTTCCAATTAAGAACAGGCATCACCTTAAAACAGAGCTGCCCACTAACGGAAGCTCGGAGGCTGTAAAGCAGGGATGGGGGAGCCTTTGGTCCTCCTGCTGTTATTGGGCTGCACGTTCCGGCGTGCCCTGCAGCGGTTTTAGCATGGCCAAATTGCGGGACTGTTGCGGCGTGTGTGGTTCGGCGGCGGCTGGAGGGCCGTAGGTTCCCCATCCGTGCTGTAAAGAGTAGTATATATTTATTTCTGGGTTTTCTGGTAAGCTTGAGGCGTATCGGGAAAAGAGTAATTGACACTTTGTGGAAATTTAGGTTTCTGCTATTGCCTTCCTTTATTTTGAATATATACATTGCATATCTGTATAAGTCAATGTAAATGTGTATGTGTACCTCCTATTCCTACAGGTTAGAGAGAATGTAGAATGTTACCAGAAACTTTGGCAAAGTTCTTCCATCCATTACTGGTTTTCCAGTCCTCTCCCATATTTATGGATTGAGGACTACGCTATGGTAGTATTCCGTCTCCTGTCCAGCGAGGAGGTTTTTCTGGACCACCCCTTTTTTCCCCCCAAACATCTGGATAAGTGTATGTGCAGATGTGTTGGTATGTGTATAGCTATATTATATATATATATATATATATATATATATATTATATAGCTATATAATTTTTTTTTTTTTTAATTGGTATACAGGTACAGGTGATGGGTACATTTGGGTTCTCTGTTGATTCCATCAGAAAATACCGTAACCTACCATCTTAACCAAAACCCCCCAAAAATCACAGTGTGGAAGAAGGGTCTCCTCACTCTTTTTCACGCTTGGAATTAAGGCCTCCACAGTCATGGGTCCTATATCTACATTGCTTACGGGCAAGGGATAATTATGTTTTCAGCTTCCTGACTTCTCTCAGCACCGTCATTCCAGTTGGTTGGTGCAAAGGGTCCTGAGTCTTGTAACACTACTTCAGACTCCACGCCTTTAGGTGACATACTGATTTTCTTTTTTTAAAGTTCAGGAGAAACATATCAGGAACACCAAGCAGTATAGGGACCTGGTTTAAGGTCACGGTCTCAATTCCTAAATATCTTTAGAATTTGTTCCTTTATAAAAGATTCTTCAGTAACTGATTTGTAGCCCTCTTGTCTTCTTCCAGTTTTAATGTTTGTTTTTTGTTTTTTTCCATTGCCGCCCCGAGGCTTAGGGGGTATTATTCGTGGTCACAGGATTGCTCATCTGTGACCAACTCTTAGGCTTCATCCTTTATCTGGATGACCTATTCCTCTAGGCATATTCTGGAGGGAGATTTGATTAATGCTTCTGTTTTCACAGAAGTTTATGTTTGAGACTCTTTCCTAAAATCTCAGTACATACAGAGACTTTATTTCTGAATGTTTAGACTCCATTGGATATTCTCTTTAAGTGTATGGGTTTCGCTTGCGGGATCCTCGGCTCAGTTAGTGTTCTCTCCTTCTGGGAGCGTTGGTTGGCCTTCATTAGGACTTTCCCGTAGGCCTCTCTCAGTTTTCCTACGGGGTCTCTCTTTCATGATGAAATTTCCTCAGGTGTAGGTTCTCCCAAGGTTCTGGTTGTGCAACCAAATTTGTCTCTCCGGTTCGGTGCAGGTATTACATTCGGATTCAGTATTGCCCATCGACGTCCTGGATCCGGGAATACTTGAACAATGTTGGGTCAACTCGCTTCCCTTTTTGAGAGCGTGTGATTTAAGTTTGGTCAAATGACACCTACTATTGCATACTTTTGAGAGTAGGAATACACATGTAGGCTCTACTCTTCTACTGTAGCATACTTATAACAGTAAGACGTTGACATATTGTACTATGCCACCTTCGGCTTTTTATCCACAGAACGTCTTATCGACCAGAGTCCTTGCAGCAGAAAAATCCTACCTTAATTGAGAGGGGGTTTTATATACAAAATTTCTAACAGTTAGTGGAACGGGGTGGTCCCCCTAATTTATTGTACACATCTAGTAGGGGACAATAATGAGAGATATCTTGTCTGCTCCATAGTTTGCCAGTTAGCTTGGGTGTTTTCTGACCTTTCTGCTCTTTCCCAGTTTACTCATACAGTGTAAACTCAGCAGGTTGGTTCTCTCATTTTTCTGCGACATAAGAGTTTTTTCCTAGGACGGGCATATGGCATTCCTTGGTGTTACTCTGCCGCATCAGTGAACGCAGGCCGCCTTTAGTTTAGGCACCCCTCACCTATAGGAAGGCATATGTTGCCGGGGGCATACAGCAGGTCTCTTCATGCACTTCTCAAGGTAAAGACTCCCCTGTTTGTTTTCTCTAGGATGCATCCTACCGGACATTCAGCTGTCTCTTCAGGGCGTTGTTGGCATTGAACGTTCCGCCTTAATTCTGGCTAGCCTCTGCAGTCTGTATGCCTTCAGGGCATGATTATGGCTTTAGTCTTTGTAGAACCGTGATGGCTCCACTTTTTTCTTTCTATACCTGCCTGGCTCGCTTTCACATGAGAGCTGGCTCACTGGCAGGGCTAATAGTACACTATATGTATCCCATTTGTCTGAATGGGTCTGAATTAGGTTGCCTGCCATCTTTTTGTCACGTTCCGCAGTTCTCTTGCTTGTGGCCTTGAGTCTCGGCTTGACTTGCAGTTTTCTGGAAATCTCAGCGCGCTCCCGTCCGTTTGGGAAGCTCTGGGACGTCCCCATGGTACCGCACTCCAGTGTGCTCTATGGATGATAGAGAAAACAGGATTTTGCTACTTACCGATAAATCCATTTCTCTGGACGCCCACCCTGCGCTGCTCTCTTCCGGAGGTGTGGTTATATAGCTGGTGGCCCCTGTGGTTCCACGTGGCGGGGCGTCCTTACAAATGCAAGGGATACCTGCAACTAGGCCCTATCATTTTATCCTCTCTCGTATGGTTATTCTGCCAGCGTACATAGGTGGTCATTCCGAGTTGTTCGCTCGCTAGCAGTTTTTAGCAGCCGTGCAAACGCTATGCCGCCTCCCATTGGGAGTGTATTTTAACTTGGCAGAAGTGCAAACTAAAGGATTGCAGAGCGGCTACAAAATAATTTTGTGCAGTTTGAGTAGCTTCAGACCTACTCAGCGCTTGCGATCACTTCAGACTATTCAGTTCCTGTTTTGATGTCCCAAACACGCCCTGCGTTTGCCCAGCCACGCCTGCGTTTGCCCAGCCACGCCTGCGTTTTTCCTGGCACGCCTGCGTTTTTTTCGAACACTTCCTGAAAACGGACAGTTGACACCCAGAACGCCCTATTCCTGTCAATCACTCTGCGGCCAGCAGTGCGACTGAAATGCTTTGCTAGACCTTGTGTGAAACTAGATCGTTCGTTGTAATAGTACGACGCGTGTGCAGAAGTGCCGTTATTTTTCCTGATCGCTGCGCAGCGAACGAAAGCAGCTAGTGAACAACTCGAAATGACCCCCCATAGCTCTATCTGTAAGGTGTCTGCTTTCAGTGTAACAGGTCGAGTTTTTATCCTGGGTGTGACTGCGAAGACCTGTGTGATTTCGATATATGACAATCCTGTGTATATATATATTTGTATATATCTATATCTCTATTCACACGTCTATACACACACACACACACACACACACGTGCGTGCGTTCAATGTATATCGGTGCTGTTTTAAGGGGATCTCCCTTATGGTTGTCTTGCTTACCTCCTCCTCTGTTGGTCGTGTTGCCGTCTCTCCTCGGGCACAGTTTCTTAACTGGTCGGGGGAGGAGCCAGTCGCACACATTGAAAATTTTAAAGTGCCGGCTCACCTGATCACCCCATCTATACCCCATGGTACCGAACTCCAGCGTCCCCTATGGACTCAGAGGGATTTATCGGTAATGTACCAAAATCCTATTTTTCTTGTCTGCATTTTGTGTATAATCATTTTCTTGTTCCTTAAAAGCTGATTGGACACTGTTCATTAGCAAAGAAAATGTAGTTTTGTAGAGGGATCTAGGATTGGGCTGGGTATGGGATCACGGCGGTCGAAAATCTCGGCGGTCAAAATACCAACGCCGGAGTCCCGACCGCCAGAATGCCGGCAGGGGGCGAGTGGAATGAAGCACCTTGCAGGTTCGGTGGCTCACTTTGCTCACCACAGGTTCTATTGCCACTCCATGGGTGTCGACACCCAGGAGTGGGAAAAGCTGTGTCTGCAGCGCCACCATTCTGTCGGTCGGGGAAACCGGCGTCAATATTTTGACCATCAGGATCCTGACTACATCCCCTGGGAGCATATGTTAAGTGTCTAAAACGACAGCCAGCATTTGTAATTCCACAACTATATTCAGAAATTACATTGTGTACAGATTTTTTATTTTTAAATTGGTACCTCAGTCAAAAAGAAAATTAGATTGATTATGGTGAAATGCGCTGCATCATCTTTGTTTTGTGGTTTTAGAAGAAGTTTTAATCGATCATATTCTACAACCCAAATGGATAAAGGCCATTACTATGAGATACAGTCCCATGTTAGAACTTTGTCTTAAGTTCTGAGTCGCCATAAGCATCTTGTTAGTATGGAAATGATTTTACTGTCAATGTAGTCTGTCAGGGCCTACTCTTGTAAGCACACTTTAATTTCAATTCTCCTTTTAATTAAAACGTAACTCGGCTTGTAGATAGTATCTTATAGCAGCTGAGCAGTTCAGGAACGTGTTTCGCTGTAGAAATACAACCTACATGGAGTATAATTGTCTAGATTGCGCCAAGTGTCTTTCATAAATTCATGTAGTAAAGCATTTTCTCCTTCTATAGTGATTGTATCAGCTGGTGCTCTTGTATTGTGCTGTTTTTCAATTTTATTTTAGATTTATCACATTAAGGGGTAAATGAAGCAGTGATGAGAGAGAAGTGAGCCAGCGGAGAAGCTGCCCATGACAACCAATCAGCTGCTTTGTATCATTTTATAGTATGCAAATTATAAATGTTACTTCAATGCTGATTGGTTGCTATGGGCACCTTCTCCACTGGCTCACTTCTCTCATCACTGCTTAATACGTTTACCCCTAAACTCCTACTTTACACGCTTCCATTCATCTTGCTTAAGGGTAGTTTGTTTGTTTTATATTTGTACCTTTAAATGTGTGATATACTTTGCATGTTTTTGTTTTGTTCACATTTTTTTATTAAAATGAAGGCTAAGGTTAACTGCCAGGTATGAACTTCTTTGGCCGGTGTCATACAGGTGCTTAGTGCCACAGCACTGAGAATTTGGCATTATACTGGCCTGTTGGTTTGAGGCAAGTAAAGTAAGCAGAGTTTCTTTATACAAGCAATGCAGCACTTCTACTTGTGAACACCGGAAGTGCTGAGCTTTCATCTACCGCCCCTTCACCTAAATGCTGCATTCATAGCTTAGAATTATGTTGCTTGCTCTCTGTAGGCAGAGTTGTCTGGCACATAGTGAAGGTGGCGTACTGTGAGCTGGCAATGTCACTTTATGTATTCTAAGAACTTCCGAAGTGTACACACAGCTCTGTACAGAAGAGCCCACGAAACGTGTAAACCTGATCCAAATTATTCTGCCATGTAACAATCACTCATACAATCACTCTTCACACTCTATATAGAATATAAGACAGAAGCTTCCTCTACATCAAAGATAATTGGTTTTCAATCCTGACCTATAAATTGCAAAGGGCTACTAATCCCAGATGTGCTCAAGTTTCTATATGTTGCCTTAAACATGTCTTTTGTGAATCAGATTGCAAGCTGCTGTTCTGTCATCCTCTTCGGACAGAACAGATGTTGGTCTTGTATACTGTGCAAGGGAAAAATGTCTGGGGCAGATGTATTAAGCCTGGAGAAGTGATAAATCAGTGATAAGTGCAAGGTGATAACGCAACAGCCAATCAGCTCCTAACTGTCAATTTACATGTTGGAGCTGATTGGCTGTTGCGTTATCACCTTGCACTTATCATTGCTATATCACTTCTCCAGGCTTAATACATCTGCCCTCTGAATTCCCTTGATCCCAACTATTATAGTCTTGAGCTTTAAAGATAGTCTAAGGGGGCAGCTCCATTAAATTCAATTTGGGAAAGATGTAGGTAGTGCCATTGGGATGGTGTGTAAACGCTGGCATCCGCACCCTGCATGGCCCCTACTTTGCCTGTACAGTGTGCATTTTGACACACCCCAATAGGGTTGGGCAGGAAGTGCACAATGTTAGGCTACAGTATGTACAGGAGATTTGTGCACATTGCACATCACCTGTACCGTGCCCTTGTACATTGAGCACTAAAACCCCAGCAGGTAAAATAAATAGCGTTCTGTAGCTTTTATCTAATGCAACTTGCATTTTAAGATTACCAGGCAATGGGTGTATATATTCTGGAAAGACCTTCCTAATGTCAGATTAATCGCAGTATAGATGTATATATTGGGGCTGATTAAGTTGTTTTGGGTGTCTAAAAAGTACAGTTTAGATGGGATTTTTAGATGCCCAAACAATTGTCTCAAATCCATTGTGTTTGGGCGCCCATGCGCATCGCTGCTCTGGGCGTCCAAAATCCCGTTCAGACGCCCAAAGTGCCAAGTTTCAACACATTTTTTTTTCTCGCACCTCAGGAGGCTGTGAGAAAAAATGTTTCTCCTGTAGGGTCCACAGGTTATCCACAGGATAACATTGGGATATGAGGTAGCGACAGCTGATTGGCACCAAACGATCAAAGCTTACGGCCTCCCAGAATGCAACGGGCCCGTCCCTATATTCCCGCCTCCTGGCACAGGCAATTCAGATTTTTGTTTGGTGCGGCAGGAGCCGGACAATGGTCAATGGGCTGCTGGTTTTTAGCAGCCATAAGCTTGTTTTATTTTGTTTTTATAGTCTTATTATTTTTTTTTTTTTTTACCGAACTTTCTAGAAAGCTTCTTATTCGTACCTTAGAAAGAGTCGTTCCAAAAACTCGCCGCCGGGTCGCGACAACGCTTACCCACGTGTACAGTGCTGTTTTGGCGGCCGTCTGTGTAGGATGTACTAGCAAGTCCAGCAGACGTTACCAGGCTATGGCTGGAGCTCGGGGAGAAGGTAAGGCATTGGTTCCGCTTAGTAGGGGAAACACGAGACACAACCCACTGTTTCGGGATGGAGACGACTGAACAGTCGCTGAAGCGGCTGCCACCTCGGATGCACCAGCGTTAGGCCTTAGGGATCATAGGCTTCTGGGGTAGTATGATGCCGCGTTCCCTAGGGTTGATGTCAGCAGTGGAGAGTAAGATGCTCCCCTGGTCGCCCCTCCCCCTGGTTCATGACCAGTTTCCCGCCATGAACTGTTTCCCCGCTTCCGTCTGAGAAGCTGTGTATCTAAAAGGACCCAGTCGCAGCATAGGCAGCTGTATGACTAAGGGCGTCTGTGTTCACTGTATGTTCACAGGGAGATTTATTATGTACACTAATAGCGTCTGGATCCACTCAGCGTTCACTAACGTATTGATCAATCCTGGAAGCGGGGAGAAGTCTCCCTGTATCCCACTCTCCAGAGCCGGGTAATACAGCACTAAGTCTCTACCTTTTGTACGAATAGTTGGATAAGTGCCTGATGCATAGGAGTCTGTAAACTATTGCTGCTGTTTTCTTTCACTATGCGACTGAATACATTTAAAACTCCTATATAAGGTAATGCAGTAATATGTTTCTCCTACATACTTGAAATGTATCTGTAGTTGATTTATGTGCTCATATTGCTTATTATACTAATTATTTTATACTATATCCCAAGAAAATCATGAAGAATGTGTAACCTGTGACTGCTAGTGTGATTGCTGACTTTACGATTTCCAGTCAGTTTTCTGTGTATTCCGATCCTCAGTGCTGGTGCAAAGCAAGGGGGTATTGGATTGTATGTCACAAATTTTAAAGTGATTACAGTCACAATTTGTGTAGTTAACACTGTAAAGGTGTGTGATTTATTTATCATGTCTTTGAAAGGCAAGGGTGAGGAGGATACACTCCCCACAGCAGCACCAACACTCATTTCACATTTGCCTTGCAAAGCTGGGTTACCTCTCAGGATCTGATTCAAAATGGATTATGTGCAAATTGTTTTAGCTTTCACCAAAGCCTCTTGATTAATCCTAGGCAAGGACAGGTTCAAGTTGAACCCTTATGGCCTACTTTTGCACAGACATTATCCAGTATAGCTGAGCGGATAATGCCAGCTCCTGTACCAGGGATAGGTTACCCTATTAACCCTTACATGCAACATTCCACCTGGAGTTATCACATCCAATAAAGGAATCTGCAGCCTCTCAACAGAAACAGGCTGAAAGGCCGGTGGTAAGTAAATCACTTAGACATGAAACAACATCTTAACAATCTACATATGTTGCAGATGAGGACTCCTCGCACTCCGGGTCTGCATACGGAGACTAGGAGGAAGGCCCCATCTTAGTGGACATTCCTAGCTAATTAGTGCTTTGAAAGCCATTCTATCCTTAGAGGAGGCAGCAGAGCCTTTTTTTATTGAAATCTAAGGCACCTGTGTTTATACGTCCCGAAATAGTTAGGACTGAGTTTCCTGGGTCAGAATAGCTGACGGAAATTATGCAAGAGGCTTGGGTTACACCCAGTAAGAAGTTTGGAATTCCAATTATCCTCTTCCGGCTGGGGACTATTAAAAGGGAGGTGGCTCCCAAAGTAGATAAGCATGTCATCCGATTGGTGCGAAAATCAACATTATTAAATGATGTTACGGATAGGAAAATAGATGGTATTCTTCAAACCATTTTCTCCTTGTCTGGGGCAATCATAAGACCAGCCATGGCTTCAGCCTGGATGGTAAAAGCAGTGGCAGACTGGGCTGAGGCATGAGAGGATGACCTTTCAATGGCATCTAGAGAACAAAAATCCCATATTGCACATATCAAACAGCCAGCTATTTTTATGGAAGAAGCAGCCTTGGATATGGGTATAGTTGCCTTTCAGGCATCAGCCTCAGCAGTAGCAGCTCGTAGAGCGGTTTGGCTACGTACATGGAAAGCTGACTCAGAATCCAAGAAAGTTCTGGAGTCTTTGCCTTTACTGGAGATATTCTTTTTGGTAAAGAATGAAACAGTGTTTTGGAGTCAGAAGCAGACTCCAGGAAAGTTAAAGTTTCCTTCCACACACAAAGCCAAGCCTAAATTTCCAGCATTTCGGCCCTTTCGGACTCAAGGAAAAGCAAAAGGAGAGGGTTATGGCAAACAGTCTTAATCTGACAAGTCTGGTAAGACTAAAAAGCATTGTCCTACCAGAGTGGGGGCTTCCAAATCAGAAGATAAGCCATCAGCCTGATGGGCCTCCACCTGGGGCCCCCAGGGTGGGAGGCTGACTTCTTCAGTTTGCTCAGATCTGGCAGCAGTCTACCACAGATGCCTGGGTGCAAGAAGCAGTATCTCACGGTTATGCGTTTGCTTTCAGGAAACAGCCTCCTCAAAGGTTTTTTTGTACCAGCCCGTCTTCAGTGTAAACGAAGGCCAGGGCTTTGCAAGAGGCAGTTCAGAAGTTGCTTCAGTCAGGAGTGATAATTCCAGTTCCTCCTACACACCGAGGACAAGGTTTTTATTCTAACCTGTTGCTAGTTCAGAAGCCAAATGGGTCGTTCTGGCCCATACTCAATCTCAAAGCACTGACTAAGTACATTTGGGTGCCGCGGTTTCATATGAAGACTTTACGTTCCTTTATTTTGACCATGGAGCCGGAGGATTTTATGGTATCCCTGGATATCCAGGACGCTTACCTTCATGTTCCTATAGCACTGTCCCATCAGCGCTATCTCAGGTTTGCTATGCTCCAGCAACACTTTCAGTTTCAGGCCCTACCATTTGGACTGGCCACAGCTCCCAGAGTGTTCACCAAAATTATGGTGGTAATGGCATCTTATCTCCGTCAGCAGGGAATAAGGATTTTTCCATACCTCAACAATTTATTAATCCTGGCAGAATCTCAGGAATTGCTTCCGTGTCATCTGCGACAGACAATAGCTTGTTTGCAGAGACTCTTGTTGGCTCATAAATTGGGCAAAGTCTTCCCTGGTTCCGTCACAACGGATGACTCACTTGGGGGCTCTGTTGGATTTGTGACTTCAGAGAGTAATTCTACCTCTGAACAAAATATCCAAAATTCAGTCAAGGATTCAGGAGCTGCCACACAGTCAAAAGGTATCCATTCACGCAGCAATGCGTGTGATGGGGTTAATGGTGTCAAAATTTAACATTGTGGAGTATGCTCAGTTCCACTTGAGGACTCTGCAACGTCTGATCCTTTCCAAATGGAATGGTTTTCATCAGACAGTAAAAATGCAGACTATGGTCCTTCCTCTGGAAGTGAGGAGGTCATTAGCCTGGTGGCTACAGACATCCCATGTGGACAAAGGGAGACCCTTTTGGATATCCGTTTGTGAAATTCTGACAATGGATGCCAGCCTTCAGGGCTGGGGAGCGGTGTCAGGAAGGAGTTGCTTCCAGGGGCAGTGGACCAAGGAAGAAAGTTGCCTGCCAATAAATATATTGTAACTTCGAGCCATATATATGGCACTTATTCAGGCAAAGGACATCACTCAGGGGAAACCAGTCTAAAGCCGCTCGGACAATGCAAGTGCAGTAGCGTACCTCAACCATCAGGGAGGAACTCGCAGCCAAAACACAATGAAGGAGGTAAGTCACACGTTAAAGTGGGCAGAAATTCATCATCCAGCCTTGTCTGCGGGTATGGGTCATTAGGTCGACAGTCATCAGATCGACCCCTATTGGTTGACATGCATTAGGTCGACGTGGTCACTAGGTCGACATGGTTGTTAGGTCGACATGGAAAAAGGTCAACATGAGGTGTTTTTTTTACTTGTTTTTTTTTTTTTTTTTTTTGGTGTCGTTTTCTTCGTAAAGTAACTGGGAACCCCAATTAGTGCACTGTGTCCCCGCTGCGCTCGGCACAGGTTGCTATTCCCAATCGTAGTCCACGTGGATCGTAAAGTATGAAAAAGTTTAAAAAATGAGAGGAAAAAATTAGAAAAATGCATGTTGACCTTTTTCCATGTCGACCTAGTGACCATGTCGACCTAATAACTGTTGACCTAAGTGTGGTCAACCTAACGACCGTATTCCCTTGTCTGCAGTGTTCATTCTGGGAGTCCTAAACTGGGAAGCGGAATTTCTCAGTCAACATGCCATTCATGCAAACGAATGGGTTTTACACCCCGAGGTCTTCCAAATTCTGGTAGACAAGTGGGGGTTACCGGAGATTGATCTCATGGCGTCCCGTCAGAACAACAAAGTTCCCGCATATGGATCAAGCACAAAGGATCCCAAAGCCATCTTTTACCCCTTTTCCACTATAAGCACGGGTGCCGTGCTACAGCCCCCTTTCAGCAGCGCTCACCAACCCGGCATATTGGAGGGTTGGTGACGCGGTAGGGGCGGCGCTGGGAGATCACATGATCTCCCAGCGCCGCCCTCCCATACACTGTGAACGGGAGCTGTGTCGCCTCGACACGGTTCCCGTTCACACTAGACAGCTAGTTGGGTTGAACACATGTTCAACCCGGCTAGCTACCTGGGTAGGATTCCCGGGGGACCCGTTTCCACTAGGGAAAAACACGGGCAAATGCGCGCCCCCGCGCATTTACCTGTGTTTTAAGGAGCTAGTGGAAAAGGGGTATTTGTGAATGTCCGATTAGTGAGATGGGACTTTCGTCTGGCCTATGTGTTAACACCAATCACCTTGTTACTCAAGGTGATGCAAAAGGCAAAACAAGGAAGGGACGCCGTGATACTTGGCCCAGAAGACATTGGTACACAGATCTGCAGAGGCTGTCGATGGATGTTCTATTCCTACTCCCTCAACGTCCAGATCTATTGTCCTTGCTATCCCAAGCACCTGGATCGACTGTCTTTGACAGCGTGGCTCTTGAGACTTCCATCCTGAAAGCAAGAGGATTCTCACAACAGGTAATTCAAACAATGCTCAGAGCAAGGAAACCTTCCGCAGGTCGCATTTATCACCGAATATGCAAACCTATATTCAGTGGTGCAGTGACCGGAAATTTGATCCTAGGTCTTTTACAGTTTCCATAGTCCTAGCATTTTTTCCGGCAGGAATGGACAAAGGTCTAAGGATGGCTTCCTTGAGAGTGCAAGTGTCAACATTGACTGTATGGTTCCAAAAGAAAATTGCTAACCTACAGGATGTGCGCACTTTTTTCCAGGGAATGCAGCACATTCAATCTCCTGTTGTTCCTCCTACAGTGCTTTGGAACTTCAGTTTAGTTCTAAAGGCCCTTCAAGTTGCTCCATTTGAACCACTAAAACTAGTGGATCTTAAATGGTTGACAGCTAAAGTTCTGTTTCTACTGGCTATTGTTTCAGATTTAGGGCATTGTTATGTCGCCCTCCTTTTCTGATTTTTTTTTTTTTTTTTTTAATCCAGATAGAGCGGTTCTCAGAACCATATCTGGGTATCTTCCTAAGGTGGTGTCTAAATTCCACCTTAACGAAGAAATTGTAGTCCCGGCCTTCCAAGGGCCAGACCTTTCTGCGGGAGATGCATTGTTGGACGTGGTATGTGCTTTAAGGATCTATGTGGATCGTAATAGTGCCATCAGAAAAGCAGACTCTCTCTTCATTCTCTACGGATTTCACAAGAGAGGATGGTCTGCTGACAAGCAGACACTGGCAAGGGGTGGCTTTGAAAGACTATTTCAGAAGCATATTCTCAAGCTGATCTCCCTGTTCCGGCTAATGTCTCTGCTCACTCTACTCGTGAGGTAGGTCCGACATGGGCAGCACAACGTGGTGCTTCAGCAGAACAGATATGTAAGGCAGCCACATGGTCTTCCATTAACACATTCATTAGACATTATGCCTTTGATACCTTTGCCTCTTAGGACGCTGAATTCGGGCAAAGGATTCTCCTGTCCAGTCAGGAGCGTCCCCACCACGAAGTTGTTGTGGACATCCCAATGTCCACAGGACCCAGAGGGAACCCACCCTGATGCACCTGACTTGAGGATCCTTTCACTCAATTCTTGTACGGAAGGGTGTGCATGTGTGTTCTTCTCGCCTGATTAGAGCTCTCTATGATGCTCCTGCCTTGAGTTTTGGAAAACAACTGAATTGCCTGAGCCAGGAGGCAGGGATATAGGGACGGGCTTGTTGCATTCTGGGAGGCCGAAAGCTTTGATCGTTTGGTGCCAATCCGCTGTCGCTACCTCATATCCTAATGTTATCCTGTGGACTTAGAAGAAATAGTTATCAATGATAAGTCTACCATAACAATTATATTCTCCGCGGCCGCTGGGCGCACAAACTGCAGAACAATAGAATTGCTGCCGTTGGCCCCCTCTAGTGGTGGCCGCGCAAAACCCCCCAATACATTTGAATCGGCCCCATTTGGAATAAAAATGTTTGGTGACTTAGTGGTTTCTTGTACAATGTTTATGGCTTGTGAGGACGTTGTGGTTTCCTGTAGGGGCACATTTTGCTTATCAGATTTGAACTTTGGGGGAGATTCAGTAGTTTTTGGGGGTTTCTAAGTAATGGCTGCCCAACAAAGCTGTTCAATTGTTGCTCAAATCGGGCGCGGCGGTCACTTTGTCCCATTACATCTTGCCGCTCCTGATACAGGGAGTTTTTGACTATTTCTGCTTGCCCCCTCGGGAGGGTTTGAGCAGAAATAAGGATGACCACTGCACTCGTACCAGTCAGCAGAAACAATAGAATAGCGCAACTGGAACTGCAGCTGCGCTAGAGCAATTAAATTGCCCCTTCGAATGGAAAAGATTGCCAAACCTTTATGTTCTCTGGTTGTTAAAGCCCAATGTTCTGTAGTAAGTTTGTTCGTATCTCTCCATGTAGCAAGCCGGTAAACCTGGTGCAGTCCATCTGAGCGGACAGAAATTGGTCCTCTGCACAAGGGTCTGCTGTTTAGATAAATATATACAACGAGGAGGAGTTATGGGTTGCATTCTGATTAGTCTCTCTAGCTTGAGTTAACCTACTCCTTTTTATTTCCTCTTCTGTCTTTAGAGTACTCTCAGGAATCTCCATCTGATTATTTAGATGAAGAGGTTCCTGCAGTTACCAGAGAGGAGGTCAGCAGTGAGGAAGAATGTACAGAGCCCACTTCTCCAGCCCAGGATTTCGGCAAGCACCAGAAACTCATTCCACCCAGATTTCAGAGGCAGCAGCAGGTAACAGAAACCATTGTGATTTACCCGTTTCTCTTCTCTTCCCGTATCACAGTGGCCGAGGTAGCTTTATTGTTACTTATCTAGGTTATTGCTAAGTCATTTGCGTACATGCTGCTATATGGGTTACTGATTGAAACCAAAGACAATTAAATTAGAAAATATCCGTTGTTGAAGGTGATGTTCTCTACACATATGACGGGTTGCCTGGTTTTGTTTGTTCTGCAGTAATGTTTGAAAGCAACACTGCCAGGAGCAGCTGTGCTATAAAGCACCTTTAGTCATGTGGTTCTGGATTTCCGTACAGGGAGTGGATATTGAAGGGGTAGCAGAACTTTGAAAAGATTTATTTAATTGATACAATCCTAGATGGGCCCTTTATACCCTCAGTGCCAGCACCGCCCATAGGATGTAAGAGAAAAATAGTGTGCAGTATTACTTTCATGATCCAGATTAGCAAACACTGTTAGTCTGTTCTGATGGTTATATTTAATTGGACCTGGAGACCCCTAATTTTAAAGGTGTCCTTTTGAACACTATGTAGAGGCCTTAGGCCAGTCTTTAATTAAGGGTCTGTAAAATCGGCTACTCGTTGGGACTGCTTGGCAGTGACTACCCATTGGAAAGCACTCCCTGCTAATCCTAGGCAGAGCTGTTCTCTCCCCCCGAGACTACCAGTCCAGACTGCAATAGCAGAGAATGCTTCACATGGCAAGCCAGTCCCCTGCTGTTGCGGCAGCCCTATCTGGCCTCTAGAGGCTTATGCCGATACAGTGCCTAGAGTCCAGTCAGTTTGGTAAGTTTTTTTTTTTTTACCAGATGTAAGCGCCTCCCATTTGACTTAAGCCCCAACTCCGGTGACGTCAACTGTCAAACATTGGGGGGGCGGGGAGATCAGAAGCATCAGCCAGACAGTTTGCGGATAACCCCATACTTCAGCCAAACAGATAAGTAGCCGCTGCTGGGTGCAATCAAACAGTTGGTGAGCAGCAGGATTACCATGAATCCTACGCATTGATGCCTTGGTGCATGGATCATCTTTCAACACTAGGAGTGGGGCTAATGGTGATGCCCTGTAAAATAGATGGCGTTCCACAGATAACATGCTTTGTAACAGATTAAAATCTCTCCAAGGGGAGAATTCAGTAGAGGTCTCATGTCTGCAGTAAAGTGCTTCAATGTGTGCTGCCATCAGTACAATTGAATGCCCCCCCCTGACCCGCCAGAATGTTTCACTTTGCAGGTGTCCTAAAATGTTGTTTTTAAATTAAGCAAGCCGTGTTAGATCAATTTAATTTAAGCAGGTGAAAGTCATTGCTCGTAGAAATCTCAAAATAATCTGACATTTCCGCACAATAACTTGTACTTCACCTGCGCTGCAAGGTGATAAACCACTGTAAACATTTGTCTCTTGTACATGTTATGTATGGGCTTTTATGTTATTGTGGTAACATTTACAGAATTCCTTTTTTCAGTCTAGACATTTTAGAATGGATTGTAATTCTGTCTGCAACTTACCATCTTTAGGAGCAGTTATACAAGATGCAGCAGTGGCAGCAGCAGCAAGCTGCATATGTAGCCTCTACCCACAACCCACAGCGTACTTTCTATTCACATCACCCGCAGATGTTGGGGTTTGATCCTCGCTGGATGATGATGCCCTCTTACATGGACCCCAGGATGACTCAGGGTCGTGCTACGGTGGATTTCTATCCCTCTTCTATACATCCCCCAGGTGTGTGTCGGGACTGCATATACATATATAACAATTGTTATTGTAGGGGTACAGATCTGTCATCTACACCAGATCAATAAACTGCTACCACACAGGTGGGGCAGTGTAATTATAGCATTGCATCTGTTTTATTCACTTGGAAAGATGCCCCAGGCTATGGTACTTTGATATATTTGCTAGATATGAATAATGGTGGTAGTTAACAGTTTTATAAGCAGAACACATTTTTTGGAGCTAGAAAAAAATCTTGTAAAATGAACAGGATATGTTTACATTGAGCAGAGGTAAATGGGTAATGGGGGTTATCATAAATGAAGCTCTGTATTATTGGTAAATGATTTAGTACAGCAATTGTCAGGTAGCCGCCTTAATGTTTAATCCGTAAAAACTCTCTGCTGCCCCCCTACTGGAGATCTGTGGTGGCACCACTATTCTATAGTGACGAATGCTCATATTTCTTGTATTAATAGGGAAGTTCACTGAGGATGGCTTATAGGCCACCAGATAGTGGCTGTGCAGAGGGCTTACAGGCCACCAGACAGGAGTGACACTGCAGGGGGGGGGCTTACAGGCCACCAGATGTGAGTTACGGTGCAGGGGGGCTTACAGGCCACCAGACAGGAGTTACCATGCATGAGTAATTAAGGCAAATCTATCTTGGTCTAGAACCAGAACCTGTCTGCAGAAAGTGCCAGAAACATGATTGACAGTAAATATTAAACACTTGTTAATGAAGGCCTTGGGCACTTGTAGTATTGAAACCTGATACTTACTTTGTACCCAGTATCTTTGTACCCAGTATTTGTATCAGTGGCCCTATATCTGAAATCGGGACAAATTATATTTATCCTAGGTGGTGTCCCATTCCTTCCTTCGTGAAGTTAATATTTAACAGCCACATTGACCTTTTATATGAGTGGTGAAGAACATCTGTGATAAGTTTGGTTTTATTTCTCCAGCTAATGGATATGTGGGTTCATACCACGGTCCTCCAGTTCCATATGATGTCTGTGCAGTGAGTACACTGCATTGTGGGTAATCTGATGTGCTAGCATTGATCAGTTCTGCTTCTCTAACCCTCTTACCTATTAGGTGTGATAAAGCACATGATCCAACAAGAGTCCATTGGGGGAGGCTGCCAGACTGATGAATGCCGCTCTACACTGCCAACCGAGCGGAGGCCCCAGCCTGCAGAACCAGTCTCCGGCTGGAGCCAGGACGGTTACATGCACATGCAGAGCAAGGTCTACTCCCTACCGCAGCAAAAGCAGATGGAAAACACAACGGAAGGAGGATACAGCAGGTAATCCTGTGCTCATGTTAGACCCTTTACTGCTTGTGTTGATAGCACCCCTGTACAGTAGCAGCTTTGACGGCTTCTGCCACAAAGCCTGTTAGCCCGGCAGATTTAACAATGCACTTTAACCACCTCTCTGACTTGTTGGAGTTGACCTCCAAACTTACTTTTTTTTTTTTTTCTGGTTTCCCATCAGGAATGAAAGCGGTTACTCTTCTTCGAGGGAAAGGCTGGAGGGAGTGCACACCCACCATGAAGCTTTAGAAGAGAGGAGAGAAGATTATCTGACTTCCAGCGGTTATGAAAATAAGCCTTCTGGTAGCTTTGGTAGCTGCATTTCACCTCCAAGAAGAGGACAGGAGGTCTCATTCCAACATCTGGAAAGCACAGCAGATGCTAGCAGCAGCAGAGGACAGCAAAGCAGTGCACAGTCTAGGGCATCAGAGTTTGCAAATGATAAATCTCATTTCAATGGTTGGGGCTATTCGCATCATCAGAAGTCTTCTGATACAGCTAGTAGTGCAGAAGAGGATCATCCTGTGGGTTCCAAACCGTGGAAGGCAGAAGATAAAGGGAGCCAAGACACCACAGGAGAAACAGGCTGGCTACGAGAGTCTAACACCAGTAACCAGCAACAAACCGAGCATCTTGGAAGAAGTCGTCGGTCCGGCCCAATAAAGAAGCCCGTTCTAAAAGCCCTTAAAGTGGAGGAGAAAGAGCTTGAGAAGAGCAAGCCTGAAACAAAAGATCCTGCTAAAACTATGAAAGAAACACTGCTATCGAAGCTTGATACTGTGGTAACGATGGAATCAAGTGGATTAAGCTCTTGTTCCAGCTCTACAATAGATGATAAAACCCATTCCCAGTCTAATATCCAAGAATCTGATAAAATTCCTCAGGAGAAAGCAGAAAGAGCTTGGGACAGCAAACAGTCTCCCCACGAATCCAACACCATCCCCCAAACCAAGAAAAGCAATTGGATATTCATAGATGAAGAGCAGGCTTTTGGGAATAGATCCCATGGACGTGGAAGGGGCAGGGGTTTCAGAGATTTTGGTTTCAGAGGCCGGGGTTCTACTGGCCCTTACAATGGACAAAGAATCAGCAGAGGTCGGGGGCTTCGGGAATTTAACCCTCCTGAAGATTTCAGGAATAAAGCCTCCCGACGGCGTGTTGCAAGTGAAACGCACAGTGAAGGATCAGAGTATGAGGAACTTCCCAAGCGTAGACGCCAGCGAGGGTCAGAGAATGGCAATGAGCCTGTCTTGGAAAGAGAAACGGATGACTTGAGGAAAGGAGATTTTCAAGACTCATGGAGGTCTAATAGAAATTACTCTGATGATTCAAATAATATGGACTCTAAATCCAGAGCCCCAAGGGCTTTTGGAAGATCACTTCCACCCAGGCTTAGCAACAGTTACGGCAGAAGGCCCTTCACCTCTAAGGAGTCTTCACATTGGAATGCCAAATTGGGAAGCTCTACATGGCAAGAATATAATGCACCTGTTGATCAATATGGAACCCGCCATAACACAGACAGAGACTTTGCACATGACTACAGGTATTCTGACACATACCAGAACAGAGGTTTTGATGAAAGCCAAGGAGATGATAGGCGGCAATTTTTCCAAGACGAATATTCGGATAGAGAGAGCCTAGAAAAAAGATCTTTTGGTAGGAGACGGCCCCCTCGCCAAGATAAACCCCCACGGTTTCGACGTCTCAGGCAGGAGAGAGAACCAGTCGGTCATTGGAGTGGTGAAGAAGTTGGTAATACTGTGAACAATCATGACCATTGGCAGGCACGCCCAAAGATACCTCTAGATGAGATATCTGGGCCACCTGCCAGGAGGTCGCCGGAACGGTCTTACCATAACTCTGACCATGTCAATGAGGAGTGGGAGACTGCGTCAGAAAGCAGTGACTTTAGTGAGAAGAGGCCTGTTGACGTGGATGGAGAAGGGAACCTCTCCGGAAATGGGTTTTCTGAAAAGCGAGAGTTATCTAAAAGGAGTTTCTCTAGCCAGAGGCCGCTAGTAGACCGTCGTAAGGTGGAGTCTTCGGCATATGATGAAAAACCAATAAAGGTCAACGGAAATTCTTCCCGTGGTGATTACCAACAAAGCTCAGCTTCTTTGAAGGGCAGGTAAATGTTTTGGGGCTGCTTTGTTTCAATAAATATATTGATCAAAGAATTACTTTGAAAACAATATTGACAAGATCCATATAATCTCTCTGCTGACGTCTGCCTAGTGGTGCTTAGCTTGTTCTTGCATTCTTACAGAGGTGATTGGTGATCAATACTCTGTCCATCTTGGTACAAAAAACGCATGTACAAGATGAGGACTACTATGACCAGATCTCTATTCAGATAGCGTGTTGGCTAGTGACAACACTGCCAGTGAGTGTTGGCTGAGTATTAACAGACACCCGCACAGCACGTTACACTTTGCATTGTGTGAATGCCAGACACCCATGTTAGTTATCTGGAACAAATCTATAGCAAATATTTTGTGGTGTGCAGTCTACCTCTCTATCAAATGAAGCTCATCCATCCTACATATAAGATGTGCAGGCCCATGTTCTATCCGAGGATCTATGTATGGCCGTTCAGTTAGCATCACAGGGATGCATCTCCCAGGCCAGTGTCCAGAGCAATTCAGTTGACATGATTGCACACAGTACTTAACCCAGGATGTTCCACTTAGTACGACTAAAAGCCCGGGATGTAATGTCACTGTAAACTGCCTATCCCTGGTTAAGTGCCGGGCCCAATGCTGTTTCTGCACAAAGCAATCTCACGACTAGTCCCCGAGGCCCTAGTTGATGCTGGTTTCTGCGTTAAAGTCTTTCCGCTGGAGTAATTGAATAGCTGCGGGCACTTAACCTGGGAGCTTTATCCCCACGGCGCTAATTGAATTGAAACTTAAGTTGTGCTAAATTGCTTAATAATACCAGATACTATCTGATGTTTTGTTTGGCTTCAGTCATTTTGTTTTACTGTAGTTCTGGGAGAACTGGTATGATTGCATGATTTCCTGTAACTTGGACATAAATCACACTTTGCATTTATTTCCGTATCGTACTATATTGCTTTAGTGCAGGGTTTCTCAATATCTAGTAGTCTAGGGGCCAAATGTAATAGAGTGAGACTTTCAAAAAGTGAGAGATTTGGTAAGGTTTTGCAGTTTTTTTTTAAAGATCAACTTGGTAATGCAGTGTAAATAATTGCCACTTTACATTTGGCCCTAGGTGTTTGGGATATCCATAGTTATTCACAACTGAGGTACTAATTATGTCACTTGTGCTTTAAACATGGATATCCTTAAAATCTGGACTGCTGGGGTGCCTTGAGGATGAGTTTGGGAACCTCTGCTTTAGTATGCAGCTGTATACTCTTCTCCAGTTTAACTTATGATTCTGACTGTGTATTAATGAATGCTAGATTGTTTTATGTCCCTCCAAATGATTTTACTTTTTGGTCTACAGTAGATGGTTGATCTGCCATCCTTTACATTGTTTTATTAAAACATTAATTTAGTGGTGTACATTTGTTTTTATAACAAGTGTTTTCTAAATAATAAAATGGAGCTGTCTAAATGCTGAATTCAAATAGCCGTGAGCTTTGTAGTGGGATGCTGTGATTTACGTTAACGTGGACTCTACCGGTAAATTTCCACCAAGTGCTCTCCCAAAATTCACACAATTTACATGTAAATGACAGGCATTGTGGCAATTGTTTTATTTTTTAATGAGGAAAATGTTAGCCAGCAAGTGTGTTTCATTAAATAAGTGTTTAGACTATTTTGGAGTACAGAAAAATGTCTCTAGTTATTTGAAAGTGTTTATGTACAAGTTTGGGAAGAGTTGAAACTGGCTTGTAACTTCTATCTACAAGTTCAAAAACTAATTTTTTTTTAACCGATTTCTTAATCCGCCATAGGGGACACAGGGATGACGCTGGGTATAGATGGTAAGCTGGACACTGGGCACCAGAGCCCAGGCTCCCACTCTTCTATACCTCACCCCCCTGCCTCCAAGATCAATTTTTTATTTAGTGCCTCAAGGAGAGTGACACTGATTTTTACAGGACTGCTAGTTAGCAACTTCTTCATATTTTATTTTAACTTTTATGTTACGTTTACTTGAACAAACAGTGAGTCCGCGCTGGCGGCACACCTCACAGCCACTCCAACAATCCCTAACGCTTGCGCCTGGGTCAATGACCTCAGCCGGGCTTCAGCACACAGTAGGGGAACTGCAGACATGGTGGCTGTCACCGCCACCAGCGGAGGTGCTGGCAATGGGGGCCAAGGTGTCTCCACAAGACCACCGAGGAGAGTCTTATGGCAACAGCATTATACAATGTAGCGCCCATTACTCTGGGGTTAATGCCAGATGGGATAGGTAGGCTTTGCCTGTTAGCCCCTCCCACACCCCTTGGTGCATTGCCTCCTGCAGGCATCCCACCCCTGGGTATATACTCCTCTTAGCTTTCCTACCTGCATGAGACTCAGGGCCGTCATTTTAGCACATTGCCTGCTTCAGCAGACAGCAGCACTGGGCTCCCTGTATACTTCACTGTTACTAGTCAGGTTATACTTACAGCTCCTTCTTTCCCTGTTGGGGTCTGATTGTTCTGCACTATTTGCCCATTGGCATATTGCATTGCATGTTTTTGTGTGCATGTACAGTATTTGTAAGTGTTCAGGAGTACTGTATTTCTTCTCTACACTTGCATTTTTGGTGCATACTGTCTGTTTATTGCTTTCCTCACTTTGTGTAGCTAGCGACTACTGTTTATTTGTACATTCAATTGCAAACACCAGTTTATTCATTGGCTTTCACATAGACATCACTTGTTAATTTATTTGTGGCGCTCTAACGTTCAGTGCACTGCCCCTTAATTGCACACCATTGTTTTGATAACGTTTGTGTGCAAGCGCATTCTTGGAATTGCAATGTCCAAGAGCAAAGCACTCTGGGAGGCTGGTGCTCCTGTGTGGCGTAACTGTGGAAGCTGTTCTGAAGTACTTTCTCATCAGGCTCCGGACTACGATGTGATCTTTCATCACCTTGATAAAGAGGCGAAGCACGAAGTGCTATACCCGCATGATACGTGCGGGTTAGCACTTCATGGTTCGCCTCTTTATCAAAGTGAAGCAACAAGCATCACTGACAAGATATGTGAAAATCTTGTTTACTGGAGAGGCGATACCCGCTAGAGCGCACAGCGTATCACCTCAGTGTTGATGCGTTGTTTTTCCTCCCGACCAGCTCCACTGGTCGTGTATGAGATTGCGCAACTATTGCGAGATCTCGTGAGGAGCCTGAACATGACAGATGGCAAAGCCAAGGACAGAGGTGTCCCTGCTGTAGTGGCGGGGTAACGACAACTGCAGCTATCTGAATCGATAGCTGCAATTGTCGGAATGGTCAGGTGGTACATCGGCGTGCCATCTTAAAGATAGCAGTGCTGATAGTGCCACATAATGTACACGGATATCATCATTACTCCCCCATAACAAACCATAATACATCTACCACTGTGTCCGGTGTATCACTGCTACGCAGCGGGAGGTCTCTGTGGCCACAGCTTCGAATTGGGAACTGGGATGGGCTTCCTCACTGTCACAGGTAATGTTGCAGTTACCCCTTTCTAGTCTCTCTCCAGGCGAAGGCAAGTTCGTCAGTGTTCTCCAAGCTCCGGGAAATTTGCATCCCGCTGCCTCACAACCACCATGAGTCCAGTCATTATCGCAGTCAGTGCAGGGTTTAGCACTGGTGTCTGTGTCTCCAACAGTTGCTGGACACAGACTGCCTGCTCAAGTGCAAGCCTAACAGGCATGATAGCGCTAAGCGCCAATCGGGTAATAATGTCCAAACCTCCTTTATCCCGGAGCTTTCCCTAAGATGCCCCTGTTTTTAAACGTTAGAAGAAGGTGGCTGCTGAGTTTTTTTTTTTTTTTCTTCTGCTCACCTTGAAAACTTCCTAGTGGAGGCATGGGCTCACCCTAAAGAGTGCTTCCAGGTCTCTAAGCACATTTCTGCTTTTTATCTTCTCCCAGCTGCACATAGGACCAAATGGGTCTTCCCGTCCGGTAGATGCTCATATCTTCCGGCTGGTCAAATCTCCTACCCTTACTATTCCTAACACAGCATTCTTTCATGATCAGACGTATATGACATTAGAGAACTACAGTACCTTAAGGCAATTTACTCTGATGCAGGAGCAATTGCATGCAAAGCCCTTGAGTCCACAAGGGTGCCTATAGCAATTGGACACTGGGCAGATGCCGTGGAATACAGTCTCCGTTCTGGTACCGACAGAATGGAGAAGTTGTGGTGGAGCATATAAGGGAAGCAGGCTCCTATCTGGGCAAGCTGGCTATTGACACAGGAATCCTAACCTTTAAGTTGTCTGCTTGCGCTGTGGCAGCCATTAGAGTCCTCTGGCTTCATACCTGGCGTACTGACGCAGACTCTAAAAAGTCCCTAGAGGCTCTTACTTTTTCAGCAGAGATTCTTTTTGGTACTCAATTGGACGAGATTGTGGCTACAGTAGTGGCATTCAATGCTGCATTATCTAGACAACCTACTACTTCTGGCCCAATTACCAGATGTGCTAAGGGGATCACATCTGTCTCTCAGTAGACCTGCTCCAGTCTCATGGCTGGATCATCAATTGGTGGAATGCACCTTGACTCTGTCTCTTAAGATGTTACATTTAGGGGCCTTACTGAATTCCAGAAGTCCAGCGGGTGTTCCTTCCCCTTGCCAAGCTTCGGTCCTTACAGACCAAGATTCACACATTCTAATCTTGGGTAACCGTCTAGTATCGATCCACTCTTGCATTGCAGGTCCTGGACTCTCTGGTCTCTACTTTAGACATGGTGGAATATGCACAGTTTCACTCCCATCCTTTACGTATTGAGATTTTGGCCCTGTGGAAAAAATCCCATCGTCCTCTCTGGTCACATACGATCGTTCTTGAGAGAGAGAGGTCCATCACTCCCTCTCATGGCTCCACCAGTCCCACCTGGGCAAGGGTGCCCCTTTTGGATCCAGGACTGGGTCCTGCTCACCACAAACCCAATTCTTTGGGGATCAGTAACTTGTCATCAGATTTTTCAGGGTCAGAGGACTGCCCAGAAAAGCCATCTCCCAATCAATATTCTGAAACAGAGCGGTTTAAAGAGCTCTTGGCACAACCCCTCCTCCAGCATCGGCTGGGGAAGATGTAGTCAGGCAACGCTGCTTGCCTGCATAAACAATCAGGGCGTCCTTAAAGGAGGTGAGCCACATTCTTCGGTGAGCAGTATGTCAACTTTCAGCTCTGTGAGCAGTCTTCATCCCCGTGTCCTAAAATGGGAGGTGGACTTTCTAAGCCGCCAAGACATTCACTTGGATGAGTGGGCCCAACGCCCAGAAGTTTTTCAGCTCCTGGTTCGCTGCTGGGGCCTGCCAGAAATAGACACTATGCTGCCTCGACACAACCACAAACTAACTAGATAATGTACGCGCACGATGACCTGGGTGCTTTTGTGTCTGTTTCGTGGACCTTCCCACTCATATACATCTTTCCTCCAATCTCCATGATTCCGCGGGTCTACCAAAACTTGAAGTTAGACGGCAGCACTTTGATCCTTGTTGCTCCGGATTGACCTCACAGAGCTTGGCATGCGGCTCTTCTGTGTTTTTCCATCAACGGCCCACCTTCCTCTAATGTAGGTTCTTCCATCTCTGGTCCCGTGCTTGCATCCCGATAGCTCTTGAGACATCCGTCCTAAGAACTAAGGGTTTAACGCGTATTATGCTAAATGCCCGAAAGCCTTCCTCTGCCTGGATTTATTACTGGGTTTGTAGATTATACTTTGACTGGTGTTCGACTCAAGGCTTCAACCCTAAATTCTTTTGCCTGTCGCGAGTCTTGTCTTTTTTTACAGGGCAGTGTGGATTTGGACCTCTGCCTTTCTTCATTAAAAGTACAGATGTCAAACCTTTACTGTTCTCTTCCAGTGGCAGTTTGCGCTGTTGCCAGCTGTATGAGCTTTTCTGCAGAGTGTACTCCATGTGCAGTCTGTTTTTCTCCGGTGGCTCCTTGGAACTTCTCTTTAGTTCTTCATGCTCTCCATTCTGCTCCCTTTGAGCCATTGGACACTGTTTATATTCAATAACTTACATAAAAAAAAGGTAGTTTTGCTCCTTGCCAACGCATCGGCCTGTAGCATTTCGGACTTGAGCGCATAGTCGTGTCACTCCCCTTTTTTCTTATTTTTTCACTCAGACCAGGCTGTCCATGGGAACTAGATTGGGCTACCTTCCTAAGGTGGTATCCAGGTTTTACATTAACCAGGAGATCGTGGTCCCTCCTTTCCAGTAACCAGATTCTCCTCATGAGCAAGGCTCAGTGGATGTTGTGAGGGCTCTGGATTTATGTGGACAGGACAAGAGATTTTCTTAAAAAATGATTCTTTGTCCTGTTACTGTATGACTTTCATACACGGGGCTGTCGGCCACTTTTGACCACATTTCTCCGCTGGATTTTCTGCCCCTGCCGTTGTGCGGTCTCATTCCACAGGGTCAGTTGGAACTTCTTGGGCAGCTGGATGTGGATCCATGTTGCCCATGCCTTTATCAAATTCTTTACATATGACACTTTCGCGAAGAGTTCTCTGCTCAGGAACAACTATCTTAGGGGGACAGCTTTTGGATGTCCCAGTGTCATCCCTGTGTCCCCTATGGCTGATATATATGTTCTTACCTGTTAAATAATGTTCTTCAAATCCATAGGGGACACAGGGTGCCCATCCTGACGCACCTGGTAGGGTTTTGCACTGTCTGATTTCCCCTTTCACCTCCACTGTGTGCTTGAACAGAGTAGTGGATGCCAGTCCTCCGTTTTACTCCACTCCTTGTGTTTTGTTAGTTGGTCCTGGAGGTTGGTGGCGGGGTATAGAGGAGAGGGAGCTTGGGCTGCTTGGATAAGAAACTTAACAGTTTTGATGCCCAGACACCAGCTCACCATCTGTACCCAGTGTCATCCCTGTGTTCCTGTCTATACAGCAGCTCAACTTACTGTACATGTCTCTAATCGTTTGACCCATTAGTCTGCTTTTTAGAGAAAATTACACCTTTATTAACCATATTTACTATGTAAAAACCTCTGAATACATTATTATTCACTGGCAGAGTTGACCAAAGCGTATTGCATGGTGTTTTGACATTTTTGTCTTTAAAATATGATATTTTTTCCTACTTTTCACCTACCCTGGAGGTGCAAGCTAAATGCCACAACCTCTCTAGTTAAAACCTGCGTTAACACTGATTTTTAGTTGAATAGCATGATGTCACCAGCCACAAGATGTTATCCAGCATGCTTTGCTGTCAAATCGCAGATAATTAAATTTGTCTAATTAAATTAGTCTTTAAGGTGAAATGTTGGCCACAAGTAACAGCCTGTGGTAATATTTTACAGTATCTCCAGCACAATCTATGAAAGTAAAATATTTTGTCTATTGCTGTTTACCATCAACAGCAAATAAGAGTACTTCTGTCACTCCAGTGCATAAGAGAGCTTGAGCTTAAATTACATGAAGCCGTTCTGTTAAGCAACTCTACTTGTAGTAGGCCTAGTCCGCCTTGATTCCCTGGCACAACTTCTTGTGAAGGCAGTTTTCAATTTATTCCATGTAAGAAGAGTCCTGAGTTTCCAGTTTTAGCTCTTAGAAAAACCCATCAAACTAAATGAAGAGATTGAGCCTTTTTTTTTTTTTTTATCTTTTAACTCCCAAGCTTATGTCTTTTATATAACTTTTCCAGTCGCTGCTCTGAAGAGTCTTATGCTCAAGAGAGTAGCCACCATAGATACGGATTGGAGAGGCCTGCGCAGTGCGACAGCGGAGATGCTTCGGGGAAGAAGCTGGAAAGGGAGTGCAGACCCGCTGTTCTCAAAGCCAGCGAAAAGCCAGAGGCCATCACAGCTTTTGATCTGAAATACGGAGGTATAATTTTGTGGAGCACTTTGTGTGTGAACCTTCTCGTTGAGTTGCTTTATTACACATAAAAGCCTGTTTCTTTCAGAATCTGTTATAGAGGAGGAAGTTGAGCTAGGAGGGGACACTTATTCTGACATGAGTAAGTCCCGGCGGACTTTGGACAAGGATCGCAGGAAGAAGGATCAGGTGGTTCAGGTTAGTTGTGGTGGTAGTATGTTCTTATCTCTATCTCTGTTGCATATAATAAGCAACAAAATAAAAAGAATTTTGTCTTGTAACAAAGCAAACTAAAAAAAGGTCTTATGCTGGGTACACGCTATAACAAATATTGTACGATATATCATCCCTACGCGGGTTGGAACAATATATGGTACGTATTGTATAGTGTGTATGGTTGTGCATGGTGGTCGTTTATCGCATCTTCCCCCCTAATGTGCTGCACATGACATGGGGTGAAGCAGTGAGCTGCAGTTGCATGCTGTAATGACACATCATCGTATTCTTACATCGCATCACGCCATCGGCTGGGTCACACATCGTGCAGTGTGTGTACACGGCTGTAGTCTCTTTCTTCAGATGTCTTTTGCTGCTATTGATGATGATGACTGCTGGGAGGATTGTGAGGGTGTTGGGGCATACTTGTCTACCTGTCCCTCTCCATGAGGGAGAAAATGCTCTGTTCCTGGACTTTCCTGGTAATGATTGCCATCACCTGTGGTGAGCTAGTTAATTGATAAGAAAGGTGTTTCACCACAGGTGATGGCAATCATACATTACCAGGAAAGTCCAGGAACAGAACATTTTCTCCCTCATGGAGAGGGTCAGGTAGGTAAGTATGTGTTGGGGTCAGTGTTGGGGTAGAGACCCAGGCAAGATTAGGGGCACCGTTTTCTCAAATAAAGGGATGGGGTTATGGGGAGGACGGAGCACTGGTGTATTGACAATACAGTAATTTATGGTTACAGAGAGGCAGGTGTTTCTACTAATTACTCATATATAGATAACGCACTGTGATGGGGCATGAATTTAGCTTGGTGTGTGAAGGTGCTCCCTGGAGAGTATAGGAGTAGATTGTGAGCACATCTGAACAAGGTTTGCTGCCTCCTCCCACAACTATAGGGGGGAATTCAATTGTTTGAAAAGTCAGTTGGGTGTCTGTGTATTAGATAGGAAAAAAACAGACACCCAGCTGACTTTTCAAGCAATTGAATACCCCCTATAGTGTCTAATCTCACAGAAATCAGTTGTTTCTAAGTGCCCACATGGGGGGGGGGGGGGGGTGCAGTCTTTCTATGAAGCTTGAAAGGAGTTGGGGTTATTAACTTGTTTTATGTAATATTAGCATTCTGCTGTTGTACAGCAGGTGACCGGAGTAGACTCTATTTAGTGAGATGTTACATCGGACCAGACTGATCAGTACTGCACATAACGGTAGAAAAATTTGGTTGCACTCATTTTTTTGTTATTTGCTTGCACCTCTTTGGGACACAAGCAACACACAGCAAGGATTTCCTATTCTGACAACCCTTGGAACCTACAGCTCATTAAATCTCTACCATAACTCTAGGACGGGCATATTAAACTGGTGGCCTGTGGGCCAATTGTGGCTTGCATGCAGCTGCAAACTGGCTCACGAGATGCTGTCGTATTTTAGGTAGTGCGTACATTGTCACTGCAGGGGTCTGATGGCATGTGGATATGTGTGATTGCATATCAGTGGCATGTGGGGGGGTCTGATGTCATTAATGGGAATGTGCTTTGTTGGTATACCTGTCTCACACATGCCTCTCTGTCTCTGCATCTACCGATGTCTGTCTGCATCTGTGTGCTTTAGAGGCAAACCTGTTGATTTCTTTCTCCATCTGGAGGGCTCAGTGTGGAGGAGGGGCGGACTAAGGGCTTTTTGGAGTTTGAGTGTGAATACTTGGGAGTCAGTGGAATTAAAATTTCTTACATTTGTAAAGCTGAAAGAACTTCGGAGCTGGAACTTCTGTGTAGCACATTGCCTCCTTTCTGTGCAGACAGGGCTTTCTCCTATTGATCAAAATTATTTCCCTCTTACGCTCTCCTAAAAATAACAGATTCTAAGGGATGTAGAAGGGGGAGCAGTTCAACTTTTTGTTTCAGATTCCATAAAGTGTCCAGTCACCTGTCTGATTCTCTAACACCTCTGATCCAGAGTTTTTCAATCTGTTCAGAGAGTAGATTTAAAGCAAGTACAAAGTGACTTCTGTACAAGCTTTTATTAAGGTTCCTGGTAGAATCTACTAGTCTCCACATCCTCTACTTTGTTGACTAGCCCTTCTTCCTTAGTCGTGTTCATTGTGCAGTGGTCCTTTCAGTGATATGGTGTAATGGCAAACAATGGATCCAAGTGCATTAGGAGTAGTTGTATTATGGGGTTCGGTACAGCTTCCTGACAGTAAGAATACAGACAGCGGGATCCCAACAGTTGAATCCTGATGGATCACTGTGTTTGTAACGTCCAGCCCTGCAGCCTAACCCTAAACTGTCTGGGATCTTGACTATATCCCATATTATGTCATTAGCTGATTGGCTGTGACCAAAAGAATACCAAATACGCAAGACACCGCATCCTACGTTTGTTCATAGTGTGATATCCGCAGTCTCCTTAGGGCTAAGGAACAGTTTTGGTGTATGTTGAAACGGGTGTGGGTCATTAGAGTTGCACTAAAAAGTCAATAGATCGACCACTAATGGTCGACATGCATTAGGTTGACAGGGTCAAAAGGTAGACATTGATAATAAGGGAAGGGAGAAATAGTTATCTTCTGCACCAGTCAAAAGTGAATAAGCAATTAATTACATGTACAACATGAAATCCCCATTTTACACATATATTGTAAGTTGATTTATAATCTTACACTGGGGGTGCTGCCATAGACAATACAGGTAGAGGGTAGCAATATGAAGAGAAAGATGGTCTCTTGGTTGGCGCACAATAGAGAGACAGTACATTTTATTAAAATGTAACTTTCTTTTTCATCCACTAGGGGTCACTGGAGTACTCTTGGGATATGGTCCGGGCGTAGCCGGGAATGGCACATTTAAATATTTAAATTAGTAACTTGTTACCCCCACCATACTCCCATAGAGACTTCAGTATTTTTCTGTGCCTCAGTCGGAAAGGTGCTAGTGGATGTCAGTTCCACAGAAAAACTTCCGGGTTTTTTTTTTTTTTTTATACTTATCCACATCCCTTCCCCACCTTCCAAAAAGGCGTGGGTCCGGGATAGTGGAAGCTGCTACACGCAGCTACTGGCGTGTCGGTCCTCTCTAAAAAGAGCACCCTCTCAGCCACGTGCGGACTACCTGCAGAATATATTTGTATTTTTATTTTAGACTGCAGCCTCCGTCTGCACATGGAAGCAGGTCGGCGCTTAGCAGAGAAGCCCCGTCATGGCCTCCACGGGTGATGCAGGTACTGAGCGGTTAGGCAGCTCTCACTGCCGCCGCTCACTCACTTCTCTTACTATTATTTATATCATAACTGTTTATAATGATATTATCCTAAAGACTGCAAATCTGAACCATGGCTGTGGTCAGCCAAATACTGGCTTTGTTCACTGTTATAAAGTAAGATGTGTAATACAATTGGTCAGCACATGGTGCTTATAAAACAGTATCTGTGGAGCACTGCAAGCATTGTGAGTTCAGGTCTCACCTGCAGCAGCTTTGCTTAATTCACTTAGCCACACCACACTGGATACGCCCAATCTCAACTGATCTTGGAAGCTAAGCAGTGTTGGGCCTGGTTAGTGCTTGATAGAAGACCACCTGGGAATACAAGGTGCTGTAGGTATTTTTAATCTACAGCCACACCACACTGGATACGCCCAATCTCACGTGATCTTGGAATCTAAGCAGTGTTGCATATTGTTCTGCCATCTGGGAGGAAACTGGTGATCCAACTAGATTGCATACTAATGCATGCTAGTTTAACTGTTAAAAAGATACATTCTGGTTAGCTCAGTAGGTACAGTTTGGGCTTACACTATCAATATAAACCTACCATAGGTTTTACAGTCATGATAGCTCCCCAGAGCCCGCTCCCGGCGCCGGCCACTAGATAACTAAGCTGCGGTTAAGCAGCAGACATCTCAGGTTTTTAAGCCTGTGAGAGGTCACATTTAGTTTCAGACTTATAAGAATTATTATACCTCTGAATCAGGATATATCTGGATATATGTATATGGGTATATAATATGTAAATGTGTGTATGTATATGTATGTATATATATATATATATATATATATAAAGGTCCGAGTATGTGTGAATATACATTTTTGTATATATATGTGTGTGTGTATATATATATATATATATATATATATATATATATCTGTCTGACATTAAAAGTCTATTTTGCAATAAGCAAGCAGGTGGCTCTGTAGCCAAGTGGTTAGGCTTCCCGCCCCCACAGTGATCATTGTGATTGCATGGACACTGGTTCAGATCCTGGTTTAACAGGTGTTTTAAAAAAAAACCACAAAAAAAAACATGGTCGGACACCATGTTTAACGTTACTTCCTGGTTCTTTCCCGGAGGTTGCTGCCCTACAACACTCAGCCTCTGGAGGAGCGGGGTGTTAGGAATTTTAATTTATTTTCTTTAACGTCCTAGTGGATGCTGGGGACTCCGTAAGGACAATGGGGAATAGACGGGCTCCGCAGGAGACAGGGCACTCTAAGAAAGAATTAGGACTACTGGTGTGTACTGGCTCCTCCCTCTATGCCCCTCCTCCAGACCTCAGTTAGAATCTGTGCCCGGACAGAGCAGGGTGCATTTTAGTGAGCTCTCCTGAGTTTGCTAATAAGAAAGTATTTTGTAAGTTTTTTATTTTCAGAGAGCTTCTGCTGGCAACAGACTCTCTGCTACGTGGGACTGAGGGGAGAGAAGCAAACCTACTAACTGCGGCTAGGTTGCGCTTCTTAGGCTACTGGACACCATTAGCTCCAGAGGGATCGAACACAGGAACTCACCCTTGGTCGTCCGTTCCCGGAGCCGCGCCGCCGTCCCCCTCGCAGAGCCAGAAGACTGAAGCCGGCGAGAGAAGCAAGAAGACGTCAAAATCGGCGGCAGAAGACTCCTGTCTTCAGATGAGGTAGCGCACAGAACTGCAGCTGTGCGCCATTGCTTCCACATAAACCCACACACTCCGGTCACTGTCGGGCGCAGGGGGGGGGGGGGGGCGCCCTGGGCAGCAATTGAGTAACTCTTGGCAAAATAGGGCATATATACAGTTGGGCACTGTATATATGCATGAGCCCCCGCCATTAATTTTACACAAAATCGCGGGACAGAAGCCCGCTGCTGAGGGGGCGGGGCTTCTTCCTCAGCACTCACCAGCGCCATTTTCTCTCCACAGATCCGCTGAGAGAAGCTCCCCAGGCTCTCCCCTGCACATGGTAGAAGAGGGTAAAAGAGAGGGGGGGCACATAAATTTGGCGCAAGAACAGTATATACAGCAGCTACTGGGTTAACACCAAGTTACTGTGTGATTCCTGGGACATATAGCGCTGGGGTGTGTGCTGGCATACTCTCTGTCTCTCCAAAGGGCCTTGTGGGGGAACTGTCTTCAAATAGAGCATCCCCTGTGTGTGTGGTGTGTCGGTACGTGTGTGTCGACATGTCTGAGGTAAAAGGCTCCCCTAAGGAGGAGATGGAGCAAATATGTGTGAGAGCGTGTCTCCGTCGACAACGCCGACACCTGTTTGGATATGTGTAATTAAGTGTTAAGGTGAATTATTGCACAAAAGATTAGAGAACAGACAGGAAATCTACCCATGTCTGTCCCTATGTCGCAGAGATCTTCAGAGTCTCACAATGCTCACTATCCAGAATAATAGACACTGATGTCGACACGGGGTGTGACTCCAGTGTCGACTACGATAATGCAAAGTTACAGCCAAAATGGCAGAAAAGTATTCAATATATGATTATTGTAATAAAAGATGATTTGCATATCACTGATGACTCATCTGTCCCTGACACAAGGGTACACATGTTTAAGGGGAAGAAAGCTGAGGTAAATTTCCCTCCTCTCATGAGGAAAAAGAGTGGGAATCTCCAGACAAGAAGCTGCAGCTTCCCACAAAGACTTCTCAGGCAGTATCCTTTCCCCACTAGGGCCAGGATATGATGGGTATCTTCCCCTAGGGTGTCACATTTGCCCAAAAGGGTAACCCTGACGTAACAGCTATTCTCAGGGATCCTGCAGATAGCGTGCACATTCTGGTACACTACTCAGACCGGCAATTGGGTCGGCATGGGTTTATAGCGTTGTGGCGGCGTGGACTAATTGAGACCCTAGTATGTATATATGTATGTGTGTATGTGTATATATGTATGTATGTATATATATATATATATATATATATATATATATATATAATGTAGAGATATATAAAAATATATATATTAAGGATGCTGTCTTAAGAGATATCTATATAATAAAACATGCCCAAAGAGACATGTGTATACTGGGTCCTAGAGTCAAAGCTATGTTGATTTCTGCTTGACGTGTCCTGTAGAATATGCAATGGACAGAGGATGCCGACATAAGAGACATATAGAAGGCTGAGGATTGTGTGTAGAAGGGTTCTCGGACCTGGTCTCCACAGCTATAGCTGGTAATTCTGATATTTTGCTTTATATTCCTGCACAGCCTAGGAAAGCACGTCATTATCAAATGCAGCTTTTCGAACAAAGAAACAAGAAAGTCCGAGGTGCGTCCTTTCTTGCCAGAGGCGGGGGCAGAGGACAGAAGCTGCACAACACAGCAAGTTCCCTGGAACAGAAGTCCTCCCCGGCCTCTACAAAAATCCACCGCATGTTGCTGGAGCTCCACAGGCGGAGCTAGGCCCGGTGAGGGCACACTTTCGTAAGTTCAGCCATAAGTGGGTTCACTCCCTATTAGATCCCTGGGCAATAGATATTGTGTCTCCGGGATACAAGCTGGACTTGGAGAAGATGCCTCCTCACTGTCGGCCCTGCCGGCTTTCCCCTGCGAGAGGGAAACAGGGTTAACTGCAATTCACAAGTTGTATTTTCAACAGGTGGTGGTCAAGGTTCCCTTCCTTCAACAAGGAGGGGGTTATTATTCGACCATGTTGTAGTCCCGAAACCGGACGGTTCGGTCAGACCCATATTGAATTTAAAATCCCTGAACATATACCTGGAAAGGTTCAAGTGCAAGATGAAATCGCTAAGAGCGGTCATTGCAAGCCTAAAAAGGGGGAGATTTTATGTTGTCTCGGGGCAAAAGGGTTGCATACCTTCGTGTCCCCATTTATCCACCTCAGTAGGCGTACCTCAGAATTGCGGTACGGAATTGTCATTACCAATTTCTGACGTGGCCGGTTGGTCTCTCCACGGCCCCGAGAATATTCACCAAGGTGATGGCGGAAATGATGGTGCTCCTGCGGAAGCAAGGTGTCACTATTATCACGTTCTTGGTCGATCTCCTCATAAGAGCGAGATTGAGAGAGCAGTTGCTGAACAGCGTATTACTTTCTCTGAAAGTGTAACGGCAACATGGCTGGATTCTATGTATTCCAGAGTCGCAGTTGGTTCCTACAGTTCATCTGCCTCTTCTAGGTATGATCCTAGACACAGACCAGAAAAGGGTTTATCTCCCGATAGAGAGAGCTCAGGAGCTCGTGACACTGGTCAGGAATCTATTGAAACCAAAACAGGTGTCAGTGCATCACTGCACTCGAGTCCTGGGAAGGATGGTGGCTTCATACGAGGCCATTCCCTTCGGCAGGTTCCATGCGAGGACCTTCCAATGGGACTTACTGACCGAGTGGTCCGGATCACATCGTCAGATGCATCGGTTAATCACCCTATCCCCCAGGGCCAGGGTGTCTCTCCTGTGGTGGCTGCAGAGTGCTCACCTTCTCGAAGGTCACAGATTCGGCATTCAGGACTGGGTCCTGGTGACCACGGATACAAGCCTCCGAGGGTGGGGGGCAGTCACACAAGGAAAACAATTTCCAAGGGCGGAGGTCAAGTCAGGAGACTTGCCTTCACATAAATATCCTGGAATTAAGGGCCATATGCAACGCCCTAAGTCAAGCGGAGAACTTGCTTCGCGAAAAAACGGTGCTGATTCAGTCAGACAACATCACAGCAGTGGCTCATGTAAACCGCCAAGACGGCACAAGGAGCAGAGTGGTGATGGCGGAAGCCACCAGAATTCTTCGCTGGGCGGAGAATCACGTAAGAGCACTATCAGCAATGTTCATTCCGGGAGTGGACAACTGGGAAGCAGACTTCCTCAGCAGGCACGACCTCCACCCGGGAGAGTGGGGACTTCATCAAGAAGTCTTCACGCAGATTGCAAGGCAGTGGGAACTGCCACAGGTGGGCATGATGGCATCCCGCCTCAACAAAACGCTACAGAGATATTGTGCCAGGTCAAGAGACTCTCAGGCGATAGCTGTAGACGCACTAGTGACACCGTGGGTGTCCCAGTCGGTTTGTGTTTCCTTCTCGTCCTCTCATACCCAAGGTCCTGAGAATAGTAAGGAATAGAGGAGTGAGAACAATACTTTTTGTTCCGGATTGGCCAAGAAGGACTTAGTATCCGGAACTGCAAGAAATGCTCGCAGAGGACCCATGGCCTCTGCCTCTCAGACAGGATCTGTTGCAACAGGGGCCCTGTCTGTTCCAAGACTTACCGCGACTGCGTTTGACGGCATGGCGGTTGAACGCCGGATCCTAGCAGAAAAAGGCATTCCGGAGAGGTTATTCCTACGCTAATCAAGGCTAGGGAGGACGTGACGGCTAAACATTATCACCGTATATGGCGAAAATAGGTTGCTTGGTGTGAGGCCAGGAAGGCTCCTACAGAGGAATTCCAGCTGGGCCGTTTCCTTCACTTCCTACAGTCGGGAGTGACTTTGAGCCTAAAATTGGGGTCCATAAAGGTCCAGATTTCGGCCCTATCCATTTGCTTTCAAAAAGAACTGGCTTCTCTTCCTGAAGTTCAGACTTTTGTAAAGGGAGTGCTGAATATTCAGCCCCCGTTTGTGCCTCCAGTGGCACCTTGGGATCTTAACGTGGTGTTGAGTTTCCTGAAAACACACTAGTTTGAGCCACTTAAAACCGTGGAGTTAAAATTTCTCACGAGGAAGGTGGTCATGCTGTTAGCCTTGGCTTCAGCTAGGCGTGTGTCAGAATTGGCGGCTTTATCACATAAAAGCCCCTATCTGGTTTTCCATATGGACAGGGCAGAATTGCGGACTCGTCCGCAATTGCTGCAGAAAGTAGTGTCATCTTTTCATATGAACCAACCTATTGTGGTGCCTGTGGCTACTCGTGACTTGGGGGATTCCGAGTTGCTAGATGTAGTCAGGGCTTTGAAGGTTTATGTAGCCAGAACGGCTAGAGTCAGGAAAACTGAGTCACTGTTTATCCAGTATGCATCCAACAAGCTGGGTGCTCCTGCTTCAAAGCAAACTATTGCTCGCTGGATCTGTAACACGATTCAGCAGGCTCATTCTGCGGCTGGATTGCCGTATCCAAAATTAGTAAAGGCCCATTCCACAAGGAAGGTGGGCTCTTCCTGGGCGTCTGCCCGAGGGGTCTCGGCATTACAGCTTTGCCGAGCAGCTACTTGGTCGGGTTCAAACACTTTTGCAAAGTTCTACAAGTTTGATACCCTGGCTGAGGAGGACCTTGAGTTTGCTCATTCGGTGTTGCAGAGTCATCCGCACTCTCCCGCCCGTTTGGGAGCTTTGGTATAATCCCCATGGTCCTTACGGAGTCCCCAGCATCCACTACGGATTACGAGAAATAGATTTACCGGTAAGTAAAATCTTATTTGTTTTTGTACAGCATGACTCTACAGGAAGATTCACTATTGCTGGTAACCACTAACCACATGCACGGTAAATGCAGGTTTATACACACGTTACTTCCGTGGTGTACTTACTGGTCGGGGTACATGATCACTAAGTCTAATGCATAGTCAAACATGCAGCTTCGCTGCAAAGTCGGTCACACAGTGTGTCGGACAAATACGACTGCACAGACAGACCCTTACCGGTCCTCTTTGGGGGGAATGCGGGCGCATGTACTGCCTGAGAGGAAAAATTGACTCTTTCAGCTAGATTGTTGCGGTCGATTAGCCGCCAGCCCTCATAGCACCAGGCCAGTACGTCAGGTTCTCAGTGAAGGCTGAACAATTTCCAATGAGAGACAATTGCAATTATTGGGCGTTTAACTACCTATCGGAGGGTACCCTACACAGCAGTAGGGCTGTTGCTTCGCCCTGCTTTGGTAGGGGTTTGAGGTAACAAGGCTGTAGTGGCAGGGCGCTCCAGTTCAGGTTTGCCCTAAATAAAGACCACCCTACACTTCTTGCTGCCTACAGCTTCTGTGGACGTTGGCAGTTGGTTCTTGCGTTTTCAGCTTCGCTAGTGGTGCATAACGTCCACTTTGGCTACGTTCCTAACAGGCGGAGTCGGATTCCAAACAAGAATAGATCGCAGACCAAGTGGGGGGGGGGGGAGAATCTGATTTCCTACCATTGTCTACGCGAATTCCTGAATGAGGACTACTCAGGATATTGTCTTTACACCTCAGTTCATTCGGCGCCGTGGTCTGCCTGCAATGCATGCACTCCAGGATTCGATACCCAATGCGGGGTCGGCCTCCGTCAGAGGACAAGATGGCGGTTCTGCAGATAGGCTCTCGTAGTCTCAGTAGTTTGATACCGCAGGTAACACCCGAGTCGCGGTTATTATTTTTGGTTTGGGATAGTTCCAAGACTAATCACGCTGTTAGTTCGTTACTGACCCTGCAGACAGTACGTCGCTTGCTATAGATTCAACGTCGAATAATGGCAGTCGGTGACGGCAGGTGAGATCCGCAGTAATACCGAATTTTGATGGATCTTATATTTCAACGAATCGGGCCTACTTATGGTTTGCTGTAGAAACCAATTTTCCTTTCATTCACTACCGTTTGACTTCTTACCGGCTCCTCGGGTACTCATGATAGCTCATCTCAAATTCCTAAGAAGGATAACAGTTCTGTACTCTGGAGATCTACTCATCAACACTAGGTCTCAACGCTTATTCCTGCAATGTGCATAACGAACGTACAATAACGTCGTTCACCACGGTTGGATTGTCATCCTCATGAAATCGTCCCTCATTCTGTCACAAAGGATTCATGCTTAGGAATGATTCCGTGGATAAATGGGTTCCCTGCCTGAACACAACACCGAAGTGTTCGTCATCACATACAGTTAGTATACAATCCATGGACTGTCTCGGTGCATTTGGGCATTCGACTACTAGGAAGGAGGGTGGTGGCGTCTTTCGACGTACTCCAGTTCGCAAGGAGTTCACTCATGACTTTTCATCTGAATGTTATGGCACGCATCTACAAATTCATCAGATGGTGCGGTTGTCTCCAAGGGCCAGAATTTCACTACTCTGGTGGCTCAAAGTACACATTCTCTCTGCGGGGAGAATATTCGGCGTCTGGAATTGGATAAATTATCATGGTTCACGGAAGATGGCTGTCAATTAAATGACCTGGAACTCAGGGCAATTTCCAACGCGCTGCACATGCTCCGGTCTCAGACTATCCAGATGCACTCAGACAACACCACAGCGGTCGCATACAGAACAAGGAGGAATTCGAAGTCACATGGCATGCAGGAAGTTGCTCGAATTCTCAATTGGGCCGAGCGTCACCAAGTGATATTGTCGGCAGTGTTTGTTCTGGAGTGGACAACTGGAAGGCAGATTATCCCAGCTGTCAGGTTTTTCCTCCAGGAAACTGGGCATTGAATTCAGAAGTGAGTGGAATTACCCATAAGGGAGATCTAATGGCATCCCGGGGGAAAAAATAAAATAAAAATAAAATCTGTTTCCGCTGTTTTCTCAGTTGCTAAAGCGGACCAAACGGGAGTCATACTAGTGGTGCCTAATTAGCTAGGAGAGTATGGTTCTCGGATTTCCGCAAACTACTCACAGCCGATCCTTGACCACTTCCGCCTCCGGACCTGTTACAACAGGGTCCGTTTCTTTACCCCGATTTAGCACGGCTGCGTTTGATGGGGTGGCTGTTGTTACTGCCCTTAAAAAGAGAGGGCGTTCCAGAATCTGTTCTACTAGCCATGTTACGTGCCAGGAAGCCAGTTATGGCGGCTCATTATCACAAGATTTAGCTATATAGGTTGGTGGGAAGCTCGGACGTTTCCGACATTATCTAGTCCGTTTTATATTTTTACAGACTGGGTTAGGTGGAGGACTACGTTTCTACACTTAAAGTGCAGGTTTTTGCCTTGCCAAGTTTGCCTTCAAAGGCATTTGGCTCTTTTGACGATTGTATACATCTTCCTGCAAGGTGTCCTCAGAGTACAACCTCCATTCCACCTACAGCGCCATGGGACTTAAGTTTTTCACTTGGAAAAAAGTTTCTCGTAGCCGTAGCCTCAGCAAGGCGTGGCTTTAGACTTGGGTGCCTTGTCATGCAAGCCACCGTATCTTGTGCTCATAGGGTGGAACTTCGCACAAATTCCTTTTTTCTCCCCAAAAGATGTTACGCATCACTTAATCAATCGTAGTTTCTGGGTTATCAGTAGGTCCAGGAACTACAGTTACTTTAGAGGTGGTACGCGCATTACGTGTTTATGTAGCCCAAACATTAACTGTAAGTAGAACAGACACATTGTTTGTTCTCTATAATGTAGTTAAGATGGCTTGGCCAGTTTCAAAGCAGACCTTATGTCATACGTCAGGATTAGCTTCATCATAGGCTATAACCGCCGACATCAGTGTCAGGCCATTCCACACGTTCTGGAGAACGTCATGGGCAGGTTACAAACGCCTACATCAGTGTCAGACTATTCCACACGTTCCTTGGGAACGTCATAGGCAGCAGGTCATGAACCTTCTAAGAAACAACTTAGACAAGCTGCTATAGGGTCATAGGTGCATGACCATCAGTGCACACGTTTATGCCTTTTACAGGTTTACTACGGTTACGGCATCAGCATCTAGCTTTGACCGCCTAGAGTTACAGGTGCCAGACTGCTCTCCCGCCCAAGGGGGAAGCTTTGGTACGTCCCAAGAGTACTCCAGTGCCCCCTATGGATTCAAAGAAAAGGATTTACCTGGTAAGTACCAAAATCCTATTTTTAATGTTCGATTTAAAATGTCATGTGAATAATATATAGGACAAAATAAACAAATTATAATGCTATAACAATTAAAAATGGATTCACTGTGTCTCCTTTATTAAGAATTCTAAATTCCTTATGGGTGTGTGTATTCTTTGTGGGACCAAAATCAACTGAGCGGTTGCCAAAAAACGTTTTGCCCTAATGACATTTACTCCACAGGTCTATTCACCTATATGATGTCGTGTAATTCAAATTATTGAAGGCTATATGACACAAAACTAGATAGCCTGTGTAAGATTCTTGTCTTGTACAATTGGTCCAAATGATGACTTATTTTAGTCCCTTATCCTGTGTCTGTGACAATTCACATATTAATATGGGACAGGTCAGTTGTACTGATGTAGTATGAATTACACAGTAATCTAACACCCAGTGGTTTAGGAGCTTATCAGGCTTTTAAGACCACCTGTGTGTGCAAACAAGTTTTTTGCCAATATATCCTCCTCAATAATAAATTACTATCGATCGATAGTGAATTTCTCAATATAATCAATTGACTGTAATAATGGGCGTTAGGACAGTAAAATATAAATAATCCTGATTGGACATCATATCGATGATGAATTCCCCAGATCAATAAAAGCTGCTCAGTTTTTTTTTAGTGACACTGAAATGAGTTGTTACTGTCAGTCAATAGTGAATATCTCGACATCGTTGGTTGACTGTAGTAGTGGGCATTGGAATGATGCAAAATAATTAATCCTTATAGGATATATTGTGTCAAATGTGAATTCCTCAAATCAGTAGAGCTATTTACAATTGTTTAATAACGCTAAGATTTATAAGTAAAAATATAGCTAGAGCAGAAAACCTTTAGGACCTGCTGATCATAGCTGATGGAAAATAAGATTTTACTCACCGGTAAATCTATTTCTCGTAGTCCGTAGTGGATGCTGGGACTCCGTAAGGACCATGGGGAATAGCGGCTCCGCAGGAGACTGGGCACAACTAAAGAAAGCTTTAGGACTACCTGGTGTGCACTGGCTCCTCCCACTATGACCCTCCTCCAGACCTCAGTTAGGATACTGTGCCCAGAAGAGCTGACACAATAAGGAAGGATTTTGAATCCCGGGTAAGACTCATACCAGCCACACCAATCACACCGTATAACTCGTGATACTATACCCAGTTAACAGTATGAACAATAACTGAGCCTCTTAACAGATGGCTCAACAATAACCCTTTAGTTAAACAATAACTATATACAAGTATTGCAGACAATCCGCACTTGGGATGGGCGCCCAGCATCCACTACGGACTACGAGAAATAGATTTACCGGTGAGTAAAATCTTATTTTCTCTGACGTCCTAAGTGGATGCTGGGACTCCGTAAGGACCATGGGGATTATACCAAAGCTCCCAAACGGGCGGGAGAGTGCGGATGACTCTGCAGCACCGAATGGGCAAACTCTAGGTCCTCCTCAGCCAGGGTGTCAAACTTGTAGAATTTAGCAAATGTATTTGACCCCGACCAAGTAGCTGCTCGGCAAAGTTGTAGAGCCGAGACCCCTCGGGCAGCCGCCCAGGAAGAGCCCACCTTCCTCGTGGAATGGGCATTTACAGATTTAGGATGCGGCAGTCCAGCCGCAGAATGCGTAAGCTGAATTGTGCTACAGATCCAGCGAGCAATAGTCTGCTTTGAAGCAGGAGCACCCATCTTGTTAGGTGCATACAGGATAAATAGCGAGTCAGTTTTCCTGACTCCAGCCGTCCTGGAAACATATATTTTCAAGGCCCTGACTACGTCCAGTAACTTGGAATCCTCCAAGTCCCTAGTAGCCGCAGGCACCACAATAGGTTGGTTCAAATGAAAAGCTGATACCACCTTAGGGAGAAACTGGGGACGAGTCCTCAATTCTGCCCTATCCATATGGAAAATCAGATAAGGGCTTTTACATGACAAAGCCGCCAATTCTGACACACGCCTGGCCGAAGCCAAGGCCAACAGCATGACCACCTTCCATGTGAGATATTTCAAATCCACGGTTTTTAGTGGCTCAAACCAATGTGACTTTAGGAAACCCAACACCACGTTGAGATCCCAAGGTGCCACTGGAGGCACAAAAGGGGGCTGAATATGCAGCACTCCCTTAACAAATGTCTGAACTTCAGGCAGTGAAGCCAGTTCTTTCTGGAAGAAAATCGACAGAGCCGAAATCTGGACCTTAATGGAACCCAATTTTAGGCCCATAGTCACTCCTGACTGTAGGAAGTGCAGAAATCGATCCAGCTGAAATTCCTCCGTTGGGGCCTTCCTGGCCTCACACCACGCAACATATTTTCGCCAAATGCGGTGATAATGGTTCGCGGTCACATCTTTCCTAGCTTTAATCAGCGTAGGAATGACTTCCTCCGGAATGCCCTTTTCCTTCAGGATCCGGTGTTCAACCGCCATGCCGTCAAACGCAGCCGCGGTTAGTCTTGGAACAGACAGGGCCCCTGCTGCAGCAGGTCCTGTCTGAGCGGCAGAGGCCATGGGTCCTCTGAGATCATTTCTTGAAGTTCCGGGTACCAAGCTCTTCTTGGCCAATCTGGAACTATGAGTATAGTTCTTACTCCTCTTCTCCTTATTATCCTCAGTACCTTGGGTATGAGAGGAAGAGGAGGGAACACATAAACCGACCGGTACACCCACGGTGTCACTAGAGCGTCCACAGCTATCGCCTGAGGGTCTCTTGACCTGGCGCAATATTTTTCTAGCTTTTTGTTTAGGCGGGACGCCATCATGTCCACCTGTGGCCTTTCCCAACGGTTTACAATCAGTTGGAAGACTTCTGGATGAAGTCCCCACTCTCCCGGGTGGAGGTCGTGCCTGCTGAGGAAGTCTGCTTCCCAGTTGTCCACTCCCGGAATGAACACTGCTGCCAGTGCTAACACGTGATTTTCCTACCATCGGAGAATCCTTGTGGCTTCTGCCATCGCCGTCCTGCTTCTTGTGCCGCCCTGTCGGTTTACATGGGCGACTGCCGTGATGTTGTCTGACTGGATCAGTACCGGCTGGTTTTGAAGCAGGGGTCTTGCCTGACTTAGGGCATTGTAAATGGCCCTCAGTTCCAGAATATTTATGTGTAGGGAAGTCTCCTGACTTGACCATAGTCCTTGGAAGTTTCTTCCCTGTGTGACTGCCCCCCAGCCTCGAAGGCTGGCATTCGTGGTCACCAGGACCCAGTCCTGTATGCCGAATCTGCGGCCCTCTTGAAGATGAGCACTCTGCAGCCACCACAGCAGAGACACCCTGGTCCTTGGAGACAGGGTTATCAGCCGATGCATCTGAAGATGCGATCCGGACCACTTGTCCAACAGGTCCCACTGAAAAGTCCTTGCATGGAACCTGCCGAATGGAATTGCTTCGTAGGAAGCTACCATTTTTCCCGGGACTCGCGTGCAGTGATGCACCGACACCCGTTTTGGTTTTAGGAGGCCTCTGACTAGAGATGACAGCTCCTCGGCCTTCTCCTTCGGGAGACACACTTTTTTCTGTTCTGTGTCCAGAACCATCCCCAGGAACAGTAGACGTGTCGTAGGGACCAGCTGTGACTTTGGAATATTTAGAATCCAGCCGTGCTGTTGTAGCACCTCCCGAGATAGTGCTACCCCGACCAACAACTGCTCCCTGGACCTCGCCTTTATCAGGAGATCGTCCAAGTACTGGATAATTAAAACTCCCTTTTTTGAAGGAGTATCATCATTTCGGCCATTACCTTGGTAAATACCCTCGGAGCCGTGGATAGACCAAACGGCAACGTCTGGAATTGGTAATGACAATCCTGTACCACAAATCTGAGGTACTCCTGGTGAGGATGGTAAATAGGGACATGCAGGTAAGCATCCTTGATGTCCAGTGATACCATGTAATCCCCCTCGTCCAGGCTTGCAATAACCGCCCTGAGCGATTCCATCTTGAACTTGAATTTTTTTATATGTGTTCAAGGATTTCAAATTTAAAATGGGTCTCACCGAACCGTCCGGTTTCGGTACCACAAACATTGTGGAATAGTAACCCCGTCCTTGTTGAAGTAGGGGCACCTTGACTATCACCTGCTGGGAATACAGCTTGTGAATTGCCTCTAGCAATGCCTCCCTGCCTGAGGGAGTTGTTGGCAAGGCAGATTTGAGGAAACGGCGGGGGGGGGGGACGTCTCGAATTCCAGCTTGTACCCCTGAGATACTACTTGAAGGATCCAGGGATCCACCCGTGAGCGAGCCCACTGATTGCTGAAGTTTTTGAGACGGGCCCCCACCGTACCTGGCTCCGCCTGTGGAGCCCCAGCGTCATGCGGTGGACTTGGAGGAAGCTGGGGAAGACTTTTGCTCCTGGGAACTGGCTGTATGCTGCAGATTTTTCCCTCTGCCTCTGGGCAGAAAGGACGCGCCTTTAACCCGCTTGCCCTTATGGGGCCGAAAGGACTGTACCTGATAATACGGCTGTGAGGGAACATGGGGTAAAAATGCAGACTTCCCAGCTGTTGCTGTGGAAACGAGGTCCGAGAGACCATCCCCGCACAATTCCTCACCCTTATAAGGCAAAATTTCCATGTGCCTTTTAGAATCTGCATCACCTGTCCACTGCCGAGTCCATAACCCTCTCCTGGCAGAAATGGACATTGCACTTATTTTAGATGCCAGCCGGCAAATATCCCTCTGTGCATCTCTCATGTATAAGACTGCGTCTTTAATATGCTCTACGGTTAGCAATATAGTGTCCCTGTCTAGGGTATCAATATTTTCCGACAGGGAATCTGACCACGCAGCTGCAGCACTGCACATCCATGCTGAAGCAATAGCTGGTCTCAGTATAATACCTGTGTGTGTATATACAGACTTCAGGATAGCTTCCTGCTTTCTATCAGCAGGCTCCTTTAGGGCGGCCGTATCCGGAGACGGTAGTGCCACCTTCTTTGACAAGCGTGTGAGCGCTTTATCCACCCTAGGGGATGTTTTCCAACGTGACCTATCCTCTGGCGGGAAAGGGTACGTCATTAGTAACCTTTTAGAAATTACCAGTTTCTTATCGGGGGAAGCCCACGCTTCTTCACACACTTCATTTAATTCCTCAGATGGAGGAAAAACTACTGGTAGTTTTTTCTCTCCAAACATAATACCCTTTTTTGTGGTACCTGGGGTAACATCAGAAATGTGCAACACATTTTTCATAGCCTCAATCATGTAACGTGTGGCCCTATTGGAAGTTACATTAGTCTCATCATCGTCGACACTGGAGTCAGTATCCGTGTCGACATCTGTGTCTGCCATCTGAGGTAGCGGGCGTTTTAGAGCCCCTGATGGCTTTTGAGACGCCTGGGCAGGCACAGGCTGAGAAGCCGGCTGTCCCATATTTGGTATGTCGTCAAACCTTTTATGTAAGGAGTCGACACTGTCACGTAATTCCTTCCACATAACCATCCACTCAGGTGTCGGCCCCGCAGGGGGTGACATCACATTTATAGGCATCTGCTCCGCCTCCACATAAGCCTCCTCATCAAACATGTCGACACAGCCGTACCGACACACCGCGCACACACAGGGAATGCTCTGACAGAGGACAGGACCCCACAAAGCCCTTTGGGGAGACAGAGAGAGAGTATGCCAGCACACACCAGAGCGCTATAATAATACAGGGATTAACTGAATTTTCTTTATCATCCACTAGGGGTCACTGGAGTACTCTTGGGATATGGACGGGCGGAGCCGAACAAAGGCACTGAATATTCAAATTTAGGACTCTCCCCCCCCTCCATATCCCCAAGTACCTCAGTGTACTTTGCCAGTGTTTTTTCGGTGCTCACAGATGAACATCGGCTTGTGGCAATGGCCACTTTTCAGATTTTTATTTTTATTTTTAATTTTTACACTGCCCGTCTCAGTTTATGGAAAAACATGGGTCCGGGATGGTGTCGCTGCAAGGCAGCGGATGGCGTGTCGGTCCTCACAAAGAGCACCCTCACAGCCACAGGCGCTATAGACAAGCGCATGGCGTGTCGGTCCTCACAAAGAGCACCCTCACAGCCACAGGCAGCCATTGTCTCCTTTAAACTGAACGGAGCTTACAGAAAGAAGATCCGTTACAGCCAGGATAAGACAAAGAGCTGGAAGGAGCTTACACTTACAGAAGCTCCGTCACAGCCAAGATGAGGCTGAAACGGAGCTTGCAGAGAGAAGAGAAGGCGGCACAAGGTATGAGTGTCAGGGCGGTCAGCTCACGCTGCCGCCCTGCTGTGTGTGTGTTATGCTGTAGAAATGACATAGCCGCTGAGCACGTGAACTACACGCCGCTGAAGGTCTTGCAGAGCGGCCGCACGTCACTCAGACGTTGGCCGCTCTCACTGCGCTGATGGCCCGGTACGAGAATCTCCGTGCGCTGTACTAAGAGAGCGGCCGCACGTCACTCAGACGCCGGCCGCTCTCACTGCTCTGAGGGCACGGCACCGCTAGACGCTACCGCCATTCTCCTGGGCTGAACTAAGTAGAGCGGCCGCACGTCACTCAGACGCCGGCCGCTCTCACTGCTCTGCTGCGGCACCGTTACACGCCGCCGACATTCTCCGGGAGCTCAACTAAGAGAGCGGCCGCACGTCACTCAGACGCCGGCCGCTCTCACTGCTTTCATGGCCCGGCACCGCTACACGCCGCCGAGACAGTGGCCGCACGTCACTAAAGGACGCAGGCCACTTTTCCAAAGACACACCGCAGACACAGGGAGACTGTGTACTGCTGTAGGAAGCAGCTGCCGGACGGCTCCCCGGCGCTAGATCAGGCTCTCCTGCTCTCCCTGCTCCCGATCTCCGTACGCTGCAGGTAAGGGATGCAGGGGGGGGGGGGGAATAATACCCATAGCAGCAGCAAAGGCTGCATGGGTTCAAAATACACAAGCAGCGCAGCACGTTAACAGCACGTTTTATATATATAAATATAATGAAGCTTTTGCTGGCAATAATATCAGTATGAACTGTGATTATAGGTGTAAACACTTTGTATATATATATAATATATATATGAGGCTTTGGCTGGCAATAGGTTATCAGTGGCATAACCTATTACACGTTTAACCATGTTTTCTGTTATTTTTGGTTACAGTTGCATAAATACACTGCAGGCAGTGCTCATATTATTTGAATACATATATTTTACTGTATCCTATGTATAATAGGCTATTAAGCATAATAACTGTATAATAGGCTATTAAGCCTATATTAAAACTGCAGCAGGTACCCTGTACTATGATTTTCTGGGAAAGCATGGCATGACGGCCATTTTAATCATTGCTGGTTTTCCAGTTATAATTCCAGACCATACACCTCTACTCCACAAGGAGGCGCAGGGGTGTTAGTGGGAATTTTTTTTTTTAGTTCAAGATAATTCTGGAACATTCCTGCCCTACATCTTTAAGCCACCAGAAGGCGCAGGGGTGTTAGTAGGAATTTGGTTCGGGTTTCATGCCCATGTGAACTGCTTTTCACATAAAGACTTTGGTTTCCTAATAAATATGCTGTTCAGCAATAACATATATATATAGATATATATGCCATATAATAATCGTGCAAGTGTCTGTCTGTTGCCTATTATGATGTCTGTCTACATAGCGAATAAGGCTCTAGTGCAGACTAAAAATGTTAACATTGGCAATTCAAATTAAAACAGCGGTAATCGGAGTCTCAGAATAACTCCGCCAGCGCTAACAAAAGACAATCTTTCCAAAGTGACAATTTTCCTTTGGGTACCAGAGTGTTTATTTCACTAGTCTTATAATTTAATGCACGATTCTATGTCAAATCTCACACCGATAACTACAAGTGAGCAGGGTACATTAGTCCAGCACTCAGATAGTGCGGGGTTTCAGACAACCATACATAATAGTTTCCAAAAGGACGCGATCCGCCATTGGTATATGCGTTTCTGTCAAACATTATAAAAACCACAGATACATTTGGGTCACTAGAATCTATCTATGGAACCATGCCGATCACGGTTAAAAGAAGCTGCAGAGTATATCTGTAAAGCTTTTGCTAACGCCGGTTATTTTCAAATTGTCGCTAGTTAAGCGCGACAAGCCCAGAGCTTGTTTGCTCCTAAATTGGATATATGTGTAACGACATTTTATCCCTTTACGATATTCTGCCATTAGCGCATACAATATACTTGTAACAGCGTTTTATTCTTTTATAAACATCAGTCACGTCTTGTAACGACAGGACGTTACAGTCAGCAAGCCAGTGGTTTGATGACCTCTTTTACATTTGTGGAAGTGCGTCTTTTCAGGTTACATTTGCGAGGTTTCATGACTTCAACTCATATATGTCTCAGCTATTTACAGCTTAGAGTACAAAACTGCTTCTGGCGAACGGTTTGGCAGGTTGTCATTTAGTCTTTGCTGGGTTATAAACCAGTCAATAGTACGCCAACAGAGTCAAAATGACTTATTCCCGTCTGTTTGAGCAAAATCAAACAGCTCCGTTGCAATATCAATCAGCAAGTCATTTACTACAGTTAGAAAATGAAAATGGATTTTCTGCAGTTAGTTTTTGCTTATTGCAGCCACAAAATTGTATAATTGCATTTGATCTTCACAATGCGTATTTACCCAGTCCGGTTTCTTCATCACAGGTTCTAGCGTTTGCAAATCGCCACAACCATTAACCATTTCATTTATACCGTTGCTTATCGCTGCCGGTATTTACCAAAGTGATGTTGGAATAATCGCTCATCTCACATAAGAACTATGTATCAACAAAGTTCCTCTATCTTGCGCTACTAAGGTATACTGCGGTAGCAGATTAAGTTCGAAAACAATCACATCTAAGTCGGTCTAAACGATGTCAATTCCTAGGTAAGATTATAAATACGGTAAATCAAAGACTTTTACCTACTACACCAGCAAGAACAAAGGTACACGCACATTAGCGGTACATTGGTGTATTCACTTATTAAGAATAAAGATGTGTTTTCAATCGCGTTTCTCACAGAGGGACAAGGGTGCGTATACTCTGGACGACAGTCACAGAGAGTCAGGATTTGTAGTTAAAATCAACGCAAAGGTTCTAAAACACGACAGATTGCTGTCAATAAATGTCCTAGAACTCTGTGCATTTTACAATGCAATAGATAAATGTCCTAGAACTCTGTGCATTTTACAATGCAATAAATAATTCGTTTTCAGTCTGTCCAGGGATAGACTCTGGGTTCTCTTCAGAACGAATAAATCTTTCGCTTTTTACTAAAGATTTCTGTAGACAGGAACAACCGTGAGTTTCATGTAATTTTGTTTTTTCATGCCTAGCTCACGCTGCCCTTAAGCAGTCAAACAAAGCAACGGCAGTTGCATACACAACAACCAGTGAAAACCAAGAAGCCGCATGGCAATGCGGCAGGTAACTCAAATCTTCAATGGCTCAGAACGCCATTATGTGAAAATGTCAAGACATCAATCCGTGAGTGGACATTTGTTAGACAAAAGATCTCACCCGTCAGGGTTTGGATCTTGAAAACTGGACATTAAATCCAGAGGTGTTTCATATGTGAGTCCACAGAAGGCGGTTACCCCAAGTATACATAATGGCATCTCGCCACAATTACAAAAGCTCAGTATATGTACATCACATTCATGGGGTCATTCAGCATCGTGTATCTGGCTCCACCATTTTCCGCTTCTCTCTTCGTTGCCAAAACGGATCAGAAGACAGTTCGTCACAGTCATACTGGTGGTATCTCATGGGTTTCGGAGAAGTTTGCTTCTCGAATTTTCAAGTAATACTTGCACACGATCTTGCCCCGCTCATAATACGGCCAACCTGTTACATCACGGAACGTTCTTTTACCCATAGTTACCTATGTACCTATTATCTATGTACCGCAGCTGCGGTTGACGGGGTGAGAGTTCAGACCTCTCTCTTAAAAAATAGAGAATTACAGTATCGGTTATACCAACCATGTTACGAAATAGTAAGCCGCTTAAGGCAGCTCATAATTAAAAAATTTCGTGTGCTTACATAGGTTGTAAACCTCGGAAGTTTCCAACATCATACTTCAAGTACCCGTATTCTGTTAAACGGGATGGGATGGAAAACTGCGTTCATCTGCACTAAGAGTGCAGGTATCTGTGTGGTAAACTTATTTTCAAAGCGTTTGCCTCTATTTACGTCTGTAAACATCTTTCTACAAGGTGTCACCAAAGTTCAGACTCTATTTATCCCACCTACAGCGCCAGGCGATTTGAGGTTGGGTTCAGATTTCTTAGTTTTCATATTTTGGAATCCTTTCAACAAATGGGAATTAAGTTTCATATTTTTGAACCCGTACAACAAATGGGTATTAAGTTCTCACTTTGGAAAACATTTTTCTTCTAGCCTTGGCTTCGCCAAGGGTGCTTCGGCAAGGATTTTGTTTTCATATTTGGGTGCCTTGTATTCCAAGCCACCGTATTTGAGTTTTCTCATTACAAAGCAGATCTTCCGACAAAATCCGCTTTCGTATTCTTCACATCAATATACCAATAGTGGTTCCTGTGGGGACAGCACATTCTAAAATTCTGAATGTGGTACACGCGTTACGCGTTTATATATGTAGTACGTGATATGAATACGTTGTTTGTTCTATATGATACTGCAAACTGGGGTTAGCCAGTTTCTCAGCAGATTTTATCCAGTTGGATAATAATGACTACAAGTCAGGCTTACTTAAGGCTAAGTTACAATCGCCTACGTCAGTAATAGCATCCCACAGGTTCTGTGGGAATGTCACACCCAGCGGGTCGTGGAGCGTCTACGACGCGGCTACATAGCCTTTAGTGCACCACGTTTGTGCACGTTTACACGTTATGAATGGTGGCGCCATCAGCATTTAGCTTTGGCTGCCTACTGTTACAAGTATCAAACAGCTCTCCCGCCCACGAGGGAAGCTTTGGTACGTCCCAAGAGTACTCCAGTGACCCCTAGTGGATGATAAAGAAAATAGGATTTTGGTACTTACCAGGTAAATCCTTTTCTTTGAATCCATAGGGGGCACTGGACGCCCACCCAGAGCAGTTTTACCTGGGTTGTTGTAAGCTCAAGGGAGCTTAGTGAACAAATTTAACTTGGATGGTATTAAGCTCGAAGGAGCTTAGGGTAACACATTTTCACCAATTGGCTCAAATTATAAAGTTCTATCGGTTAAGGTGTCAACTGTTTAGTTGACAATAAGGTTACGGATCAACTTTGTGGTTGTCCGTTATGTTATAGGGATTCTCCATTGTCAACCTCTCTATATCCTGTTCGCTCAGTAAAAAAACACTGGCAAAGTACACTGAGGTACTTGGGGATATGGAGGGGGGGGAGAGTCCTAAATTTGAATATTCAGTGCCTTTGTTCGGCTCCGCCCGTCCATATCCCAAGAGTACTCCAGTGCCCCCTATGGATTCAAAGAAAAGGATTTACCTGGTAAGTACCAAAATCCTATTATTTCCCCTTATAGCTGTTATATAAGTTATACTGCGCCTAAATTTAGTGCCCCACCTCTCTTTTTTACCCTTTGTAGCTTGATACTGCAGGGGAGAGCCTGGGAGCGATCCTTCCAGCGGAGCTGTGAGGGAAAAATGGCGCCAGTGTGCTGAGGGAGTTAGCCCTGCCCCTTTTTCGGCGGACTTCTGCTTTTTTCAGGAATTCTGGCAGGGGTAATTTATCACATATATAGCCTCTGGGACTATATATTGTGATGATTTGCCAGCCAAGGTGTTTATATTGCTGCTCAGGGCGCCCCCTCCCCCCCCCCCCCCCCCCCCTTCCCCCCCAGCGCCCTGCACCCATCAGTGACCAGAGTGTGAGGTGTGCATGAGGAGCAATGGCGCACAGCTGCAGTGCTGTGCGCTACCTTGTTGAAGACCGAGGTCTTCTGCCGGCGATTTTCCGGAGCACTTCTTGCTTCTGGCTCTGTAAGGGGGGCGGCGGCGCGGCTCCGGGACCGAACGATCGAGGTCGGGTCCTGTGTTCAATCCCTCTGGAGCTAATGGTGTCCAGTAGCCTAAGAAGCCCAAGCTAGCTGCAAGCAGGTAGGTTCGCTTCTTCTCCCCTTAGTCCCTCGCTGCAGTGAGTCTGTTGCCAGCAGATCTCACTGTAAAATAAAAAACCTAAAATATACTTTCTTTCTAGGAGCTCAGGAGAGCCCCTAGTGTGCATCCAGCTCAGCCGGGCACAAGATTCTAACTGAGGTCTGGAGGAGGGTCATAGTGGGAGGAGCCAGTGCACACCAGGTAGTCCTAAAGCTTTCTTTAGTTGTGCCCAGTCTCCTGCGGAGCCGCTATTCCCCATGGTCCTTACGGAGTCCCAGCATCCACTTAGGACTTCAGAGAAATAGACTGTATTGTGACACAGTATTATGTACAATGTTGCTGTTTGGTTCTCCTTCGGTGTACCACATACTGTGGCTTATGCAGTTAATCGCTTCCCTTATTTAGAACAGCTCGTGACTGATTTGAAATGGGCTGCAATGTGATACAGTGTATCATGCAATGTTGCTGTTCGATTCCCGGGCAGTATATCCTATATTGTAGCTCTTTGCAGCTTAGCCCTCCCTATTCAGAGGAGCTAATGTATATAGCTCACCCTGTCAAATTAGCACACAGATATCTCAGGCAGCTATTGAGGCATGATTAATGCAATATTTTGAGCAGTTAATTATGGATTGCAACGTATCCTATCTGTTTACAAACAGAAGGGGAGTTCCATCAACCTTTAGGTCGTATAGTAAACCAGGTCCGCATTTATACATGTATATTGAGTCTTGTCAGTGCAATTATATTGTTTGCTCATTGCGGTTGTGAAGTCCTATCACAGTAAGTATTCACATGGGGCAGTCATATTCCACGTGCACTATCCTGTCCACAGCCATATCTCACAAATACGTCCCATGTGACATGCTAAATTAATTGTAGTGCGGTCTGTGCATTATTAGTCACATTGAGTATTGCACACATCTTATTTCATATTAACTTCTATACACAGTGAAAGCAGCGGGCATGCTAGCGCCGCTATGAAACGCCAACGTGCACATTTCACATCTGCTTCGTCAGGGCAAAACTAAAGCCTTGTAAGCTCCTAGACCACTGGGTGTTAAATTACTGTGTAATTTATACTACGTCAGTACAACTGAACTGACCTGTCCCATATTAATGTGTGAATTGCCACAGACACAGGATAAAGGACTAAAATAAGTGATAATTTGGACCAGTTGTACAAGACAATCTTAAACAGGCTATCTAGTTTTGTGTCATATAGCCTTCAATAATTTGAATTACACGACATCATATAGGTGAATAGACCTGTGGGGTAAATGTAATAAGGGCAATAATTCTTTGGCACCCGCTCAGTTGGTTTTGGTCTCGCAAAGAGTACACACACCCAAAAGGAATTTAGAATTCTTAATAAATGAGACACAGTGAATCCATTTTTAATTGTACAGCATTTTCATTTGTGTATTTTGTCCTATATATTTTTCACATCACATTTTAATCGAATAGCATTAAAAGTTAATTTTTAATAAAATTTACTTTCTTTTGTGCGCCAACCAAGAGACCATCTTTCTCTTCATATAGCTACTCAAAAGGTAGACATGTAATAGGTCGACAGTAGAAAATGTCGACAGGGTCAAAAGGTCATGGAAATAGTGTTTACTCACCTTTTTGTCACAAAAAATGCCCCATTAGTGTACCGCTTCGCTCGCCGGCACAGGTTACTATTCCTAATCGTAGTCCACGTGTATAGTAAAGTATTAAAAAGTTGAAAAACGTAGACTTATGTCAACCTTTTACATGTCAACCTTTTGGCCCTGTCAAGTGTTAAGGCCCTCGTACACACTGGCCGATATATCGGCCGTTCTTTTGGCTTTCTCTCTATTGGATATACTGTGTACCAATATATTGGCGCTTCGCTGTGTGTGTATGGACGACCAGCCGACCGCCCGTACACGAGCTGCAGCAGCTGGCGGTGATTGACAGCTGAACTGGGCGAACGTGTGTGCCAGTTCATGACGTCAGTCCCCGACGTATTGGGCAGTGTGTATGTAAAGCACACTGCCCGATCCGTCCATAGATATGTCTGCAGATCAATTGATCTGCAGATATATCTATCAGTGTGTACCCACCATTAGTGTTCGATCAATTGACTGTAGACCTATTTAGTGTAGATCTATAGACCTAATACCAATGAAACTTGTTTCATTACTATACATCTTTTTATTTATGTAAGCACCATTTATGTATCCAGGTACTTTTGTAAATTAAAAGTGTTTGTAACATAATGTTTTTGTTTTTTTTCTATTCAGGTGCCTTCCAAGAGCAACAGCATACAGTCTAGGATCCCCCCTCGCTTTGCCAAAAAGCAGAATGGTATGTGCCTGGACCAGAGTGACGTCACTGGCAAAGAGATCTGGGAGAGCAGCAGCCAAGGTTAGACATAGAAACGGGGCAGCATTAGAAATATATATATATATTTATATTTGTAGTTTCATTGTAGCATTTACTACTCTTTAGTTACTAATAGTTTTATGTTTATTTCTCTGCCAGCAAGGCTGGGGTACACTGGACTATGGGATTAAGGATGGGGACCAAGGAGTTGGCACTTAACTAAAACCTGGAACTTTAAGCCCAAGTGCAGGAGTGAGGTGGCTGCAGAAAGTTGGAACAGACTTGCCATCATGCTGCAGCAGGGGGATGGGCTGACCGGCTGGTCGCTCCACCCGGTGACACTACTGTCTCTGAGACCTTCTCCCGGGGTCTTGTGGGTGCCTCGCCTTTTAGAGGGTTTAGGGTGCTGCTGCTGTCTACCATAGCGATGCCATCTTTCTTGGGTTTCATGCAGCGACTCCCTGGGTTGAAGTGCGCTCGCTCGGGATCCAGACAGATGCTGGCTGTACCGGTGTCTTTCCCTGGTGGATGGTCACGGTACTTGAAAAAGTGTGGCATCAGAATGGGTAGGGCTGCGGATTTTCCCCCAGCTGTGCTGGCGTTTGTGTGAAACCCTGACAGCTGTGTAGTAGGCTGAGGGCGCTACTATGGCGGACAACGGTCCCTTCCTAATGGAACTATCCAACCTGGGAGTTGACTCAAGACACTTTCAGACATTGCTGCTCTCCTCTGTTGCTGTCTGTGTCCTTCTAGAAGGCAAAGTACCATTGCTGTTTTGGTTTTCTTTTTCTGACACTGTGCTTGTTGGTTGTGCATTTTCTTTTAAGGTTTCCCCTACTTTCCATTGCACATTAACAGGCAATGGCGAGAAAACGTTTAAGGATGCCACTGTTCTGAGCACTGCCATTCTGTACTGTTGAGTGTGTCAGTGTACCATGCTGAGTATGTCAGCGTACAGCTATACTGTACACCATACTGAGTGTGTCAGGGTACATCTGTACTGTACTCCATACCAAGTCTGTCCGTGTACCACTGTACCATACTCCATACTGAGTGGTGTGTCAGGGTACCGCTGTACTGTACACCATACTGAGTGTGTCAGGGTACATCTGTACTGTACTCCATACTAAGTTTGTCAGTGTACCACTGTACCGTACTACATACTGAGTGTGTGTCAGGGTACCGCTGTACTGTACACCATAGTGGGTGTGTCGGGATACCGCTATACTGTACGCCAGCGTTTTAAAACCGCTGTGCCGCGGCACACTAGTGTGCCGCCAGCGGTTGTCAGGTGTGCCGCAGCCCGCCGCCTGCCACCCACCAGACATGGTTTACACAGTGCTATGCCGCCCGCCCGCTTACAGCCAACAGTGCTCCGCTGCCGCCCTCGTCCTCCCAGGGATACCTAGGTCCGTCTGCCGTCGGGCTCAGGCAGCGTATTCAGCACTTCCGCGACTTGGCTATGACCTATGGTGACGTGCTGTGACACATAGGTCACACACGCCACACCTCATTCCCGCCCGCCTGCTGGTGTGTGCTGCCTGCGGACCAAGAATAAACAGGACTGCAGGTTACCATTACCGTGGGGGCAGTGTGTTCTATTACAGGGGAGGGGGGCAGTGTGTACTATTACAGGGGAGGGGGGCAGTGTGTACTATTACAGGGGAGGGGGGGCAGTGTTTACTATTACAGGGGAGGGGGGGCAGTGTGTTTGATTTATATCTGTGGGGGGCAATGTATTTGATAATGGGGGCCAATGTGTTCAATAACTGGGGGCCAATGTGTTTGTTAACTGTGGGGGCCACCGATCTTGAAATCTGTGGGGGCCAGTGTGTATGTTTTTTGTTTTTCTCTGACGTCCTAGTGGATGCTGGGACTCCGTAAGGACCATGGGGAATAGCGGCTCCGCAGGAGACAGGGCACAAAATAAAAGCTTAAGGATCAGGTGGTGTGCACTGGCTCCTCCCCCTATGACCCTCCTCCAAGCCTCAGTTAGATTTTTGTGCCCGGCCGAGAAGGGTGCAATCTAGGTGGCTCTCCTGAGCTGCTTAGAATAAAAGTTTAATTTTTCATTCTGACAGGGCGGAATTGGGGACTCGTCCTCAATTTCTACCTAAGGTGGTTTCTGCATTTCACATGAACCAACCTATTGTGGTACCTGCGGCTACCAGGGACTTAGAGGACTCTAAGTTGCTTGACGTTGTCAGGGCCTTGAAAATATATGTTTCCAGGACGGCTGGAGTCAGAAAATCTGACTCGCTGTTTATCCTGTATGCACCCAACAAGCTGGGTGCTCCTGCTTCTAAGCAGACGATTGCTCGTTGGATTTGTAGTACAATTCAGCTTACACATTCTGTGGCAGGATTGCCACAGCCAAAATCAGTAAAAGCCCATTCCACAAGGAAAGTGGGCTCATCTTGGGCGGCTGCCCGAGGGGTCTCGGCTTTACAACTTTGCCGAGCAGCTACTTGGTCAGGGGCAAACACGTTTGCTAAATTCTACAAATTTGATACCCTGGCTGAGGAGGACCTGGAGTTCTCTCATTCGGTGCTGCAGAGTCATCCGCACTCTCCCGCCCGTTTGGGAGCTTTGGTATAATCCCCATGGTCCTTACGGAGTCCCAGCATCCACTAGGACGTCAGAGAAAATAAGATTTTACTTACCGATAAATCTATTTCTCGTAGTCCGTAGTGGATGCTGGGCGCCCATCCCTAGTGCGGATTGTCTGCAATACTTGTATATAGTTATTGTTACAAAGATTCGGGTTATTATTGTTGTGAGCCATCTTTTCAGAGGCTCCTTTGCGTTTATCATACTGTTAACTGGGTTCAGATCACAAGTTGTACGGTGTGATTGGTGTGGCTGGTATGAGTCTTACCCGGGATTCAATATCCTTCCTTATTATGTACGCTCGTCCGGGCACAGTATCCTAACTGAGGCTTGGAGGAGGGTCATAGGGGGAGGAGCCAGTGCACACCACCTGATCCTTAAGCTTTTATTTTGTGCCCTGTCTCCTGCGGAGCCGCTATTCCCCATGGTCCTTACGGAGTCCCAGCATCCACTACGGACTACGAGAAATAGATTTATCGGTAAGTAAAATCTTATTTTTTTCCCGTTGGAGGCAGAAAGCGTGCCTTGGCAATTTTAACGTCTTGTTAAGTGTGCCGCGAGTCAAAAAAGGTTGAAAATCACTGCTGTACGCCATACTGGGTGTGTCAGGGATACTGCTATACTGTACGCCATACTGGGTGTGTCGGATACCGCTATACTGTACGCCATACTGGGTGTGTCGGGATACCGCTATACTGTACGCCATACTGGGTGTGTCGGTATACTGCTGTACTGTATGCCATACTGGGTGTGTCTGGATACTGCTACACTGTACACCATACAGATGCTGTCTGAATGCCTCTATATTGGGTACCTTACGGAGTGTCGGAGGAACTACTGTATTGTACTACATACTGAGTGCGTCAGGGTGCCGCGTTACTGTCTACCATTGTGTGTGCTCAATGCAAAGCAACAGGTAGAGTCGGGCAGAAAGCGCAGACTGTTCTGTGAGGCCTGATATTCCCATTGAAGGCACCACGACAGAGCCAGCATGGACAGGCTCTCAGTCTCCACCTTTTGTGAAGCTGCTACTGCTTCAGCGAAACAATGAGAATGAAGCGGCTGCTGCACCCTGTTCCTTGGTGTGAAGAACAGGGTTAACTGCTCCTGGCAGTGCACTTTCCAAACAGCCTTAGCTTTATATGATGGGGGGCACAAGGCTTCAGGATTTGAACAGGTTCCACTTAGTTGGAACTTCTTTTCAAGCATCCTATGCTGCGCATGGCACATGGGCCTCCTTCCTTTTCTAGGCCGTTAGAAGTTTTTGGATTCCAAGGAGGAACAGGGCAAACTTACGAAGGCTTTCTTTCTGCAGGAATCTTACACCGTTGGTCTAAGTACACCGTTGTTATCAGAGTTTCGGGAAATCTCAGGTGCCATCTTCCTCTACATCCAGATCTGCTTTGCAAGAGTCCATCCTTGGTTTGTTGTATCTTCATGTGGTCTTCTTGGCTCTCCAGTATGCTCCATTTGAGACTTTGCATTGAGCCGACCTTCAGTTTGTTACTTGGGAGCTGGTCTTCCATTTGTCTATTGCCTCATCAGCTGCACTGGCGCTTGTTCTTTGCAACTCGCAGAAACGTCCTACTTTGTTAATGGCGCCACAGCACTGAAGGGGTTAGCCCCAGTGCTGTGGCACCATATTTGAAAGGAGCAATAGGCACTCTGTTCAAATGTACTAATGGTGCCAAGTGTTTAAAAATGATTTTTGTACTTATATTAATTTTTCCTGTGAAATGGTTAGCGAACACAGCGTGGCCCCAAGGAGTATTCAACATGCAGCCCTCCAGCTGATGTGGCACTACATATCCCATCATGCCCTGCCACAGATTAGCATATCCTAATAGCAAAACAAAGCCAGGGCATTCTGGGATGTGTAGTTCCACATCACCTGGAGATCCGTGTGTTTCGTACACCTGCTTTACGCTCTGCTTCTCCTATAAATTGTTCACTTCAATGTTTATGAGAACGCTTTCCCTCTTCATTTGACTCGTTGATTCTCTTTGGGGTTTGCATACAAAACATAAGCGTTACCTACAGGGAGGGGGATATAGAAGTAGATGGAGTTTTAGGCTTAAAGCTTCGTTTTCTGTTCTGTTTTTTTAATGTACCAAACTACTGCTTGGTTATACCAGGGGTATTCAACATGCGGCCCTCCAGAGGCTGTGTAACTATGCATCCCATAATGCCCTCCTGTAGTTTTGCTATTATGGCGTGGTAAAACTGGCAGGGCATGTTGGGATTTGTAGTTCCGACGGAAGCATGTTTAATACCCCGCTCTACACACCAACATCAGTGTCCCCAAACAGGTTTGTCGTAAAGAACGTAAGAACAACAGTACCACTTTGTGTTCCTCATACAAATCTCCTTCTGTTTTCAGGAATCTCTGTTCAATCCGGCAGCGACTCCTGGAGCAAGCCAGGAAGCACTTTCAGTACGGAGTCCACCTCCACTGAGGTACGTTCTTTTCCTGGTGTTATAGGAGAATACATTGTGACGTGGACAGATAAATATCTGTCTACCTGTAACTGCTATGATCTCCGGGGTCCATGGTGTGTATCTGTATACCTATAACTGCTATAGTGTCTGGTATGCTAGTAGATCCTGCTGGAGCCTTTGCCATGTAATCAACGAAAGTGCAGTATGGAGATGGTGTCACTGATAACTTGGCTGCATCCGTAACATTACTGTGTAGAAACGTGAAGCGTTTAACATGTTACAAATGCTGTGTTACAGCAGCACAGGTCACATAACGCGTTGCTTTGTGTGGACTTGGCAGTAAAGCAGACTGTTGGATAGCTAATGGAGTTTAGCCTGTGAGTAGGATGACCTCATCAATTTGATACATATTGACCTCATCAATTTGATACATATTGACCTCATCAATTTGATATAAATTAATATATATTTGATGTCCTTATTTTGTCAAATTGTTTTGCAAATGCATTTACTCCATGCATGCCGTGCACCTGATTCCAGCACGGTACTTTCTGAACTGTGTGAGTGTTTGTTGTGCGCAATTGTGGACTGTACTGTGTTCTTGGCCCGGTAGGGTTTCAAAGGCAGTCAGGGCGACAGCGGCATTGACTTGAGTGCCGAGTCTCGAGAATCGTCCGCCACCTCTTCACAACGTAGCTCTCCATATGGGACTATGAAACCTGAGGAGATGAACGGCACAGTCATGGTGGAGCCGAAAGCGGACTGCCCTAGTGAGCAGGGGCAGAAACAACCAGACAAGAAGGTTAGCTTCTCTCTACTGAAATACTTTTACAGTCCAGAAAGACATCACTTAACCTCTTCTGAAGCCTGCAGCACAGTTTCTCTATGTGACTCATATTTTATGAACTATGGCAGGCATTCATTTGCGGGTGGTGCCTCATGCCTTCATGATGTCACGTGCTTTTACAAAACGTAATAGAAAATAGATTTTAAAATCGATAACCTGATTAACATGAGCAGGCCTCACAAGTTCTTTGACGCGATAACCTTGGATTTCTAGAAATAAGTGGTGACCTAAATTTAAGATGTTTAGTTGTTGCTTTAACTTGGTCACTTGAGTCCATGTCCCCTTCCTTTCTACTCCAGGAACTAGAGACTGGTTCTGGACTGAACAAGGAGCACAAACCTGGTCCCATTGGCAATGAGCGTTCTCTAAAGAACCGGAAAGGGTCAGAAGGGACAGAGCGCCTAGATGGGAGCGTGCCACCTGTAAATGGGGTGGAGATTCATGTGGATTCAGTTCTTCCTGTTCCTCCCATTGAATTCGGAGTAAGCGCTAAAGTGAGGATTGCCTTTTCTGTTCTGCAATCTATTTCCTCCAACTTGTTTGATTTTGCATTCCTAGTGACACTTCATAGCCAAATGTTTCCACTGCTATCATAGACACAAACCGAGGATATAAACACTGCTGGGTGGAGAGTATTATCAGTTTTGCATTAAAAGTCCCAGACTAAAAGCACTCTGCACTGCAATCATTCCATATGTATTTTAGAGATATGTTAATAACCTATCCCCCACTGTAACATAGACTATTATGAAGGGACATCAAGGGCATTTGGAATCCTCTATAGTTCTTGTTTTTAAGACTATCGTGTATTCTTGTTTCATTTTTTTTTTTGTCTTCAGGACGCTGATTACTCCTTAACCCCGGTGGCTGCTTCAGGTCCCACTGCTAACACAGTTACAAAACTCCAGAATGCACTGGCCAGCAAGGTAAAGCAACGTGCTTGCAGACAGCCTACTAAGCGATTGTTCTACTTCCTCTAGCTGACATGCAGCGGCATTAATAGATAACAGACTTTTAATTGCCTCCAAATATGAATTATTTGAATATAAAGCAATGGACAGATTATTTACTCCTTCATATATAGGATTATATTGAGCAGAAATCTATAACCAGAGAATAACAAAAATCTATATCCTGAGAATAACGAGATTAAGGACATTTTATCCTTTGTAAAGTAGCTGGGGTCCTGGTAACTTCCATCCATCTTGGTCTTACTGTGGTTTTGTTCCCCCTCCTTTCAGGCAGGACTTTCTCAGTCCATCCCGATGCTGAGACGAGACCACCACCTGCAGCAAGGCATGGGTCTAAACCCGATGTCCTACCCCACTGCTGACCTCACGCTCAAAGTAAGTAACCATCACTCGCAATCCTTGCCCTTTGATCACACCCTGTATGTTCCATTTGTGTTATTGCACTGTCACGTTTTATCTTCTTACCTATTTATATGACCTAACTCTGTGTATATTAAAGACTTTAGCCTTTAAGACAGACAGAATGTTGCCTGTCAGCAACCATGCATACTAATAGAAACCCAGAAAATGTATTTTCTTATGGGTTTTCATGGTTAATAATTCTCATTTTAAATTGCAAATGTTTTGTATCTTTTTTTTTTTTTTTTTTTTCCTTGTAGATGGAGTCAGCCCGCAAGGCTTGGGAGAACTCGCCTGGTTTGCCAGAACAGAATTCTCCGGCAGGGCCTGGCTCAGGAATACAGCCACCCTCCAGTGTGGGCGCCTCCACTGGTGTTAATTACAGCTCATTTGGTGGAGTGTCTATGTCTCCCATGCCCGTTGCTTCTGTGGCCCCTTCAGCCTCTCTTCCAGGTATTGTTACTGTTGAATCTGTACACCATCATGTTTGATAATACCCTGTTATAACTAGAAATCTGATGTGCTGGGACCTGTTCTTTTAAATTCGCTCAACTTCCCTGCTGCTGGTCCTATGTTCTGGGTTTGACATTTCACTATGTACTCTATGCAATGGGGAGGTTGTTCTACTGAGAGACTTTGTATTACAGTTCATTTGGGGGGCGGGGGAATCCCATTTCTCAATTCTACAGCACTTTTCCACTAATAGCAATGTTCTCCTTTCTGTGTTTTACAAAAGGTGCACTTTCATTAGTCTAGATGGGCCTAGTTGTTCTTACCTGCCGTCAAATTCTATATATAGTAGTTCCAAAATTATACGTATCATTTGCAGGGTTCACATTTTCTATAAAAGTCAGTTTTTGTACCACTTTGTTGGACTATAGTGACCCTATGTGTATATACTGTAGCCACACATTCCAATACACACCGCTGTGGGCCTGCAAATTAAAACGCTCAGTTGGGGATGAAGGATACCATTGCAGGCGTTTCAACATCACCAATAATTGAATCGACCCCTGTTGGTACCCTGGGCGGTCTTGTGTGACTGCTGCTAGAGGCATCACAAAGTGAGGCCTGACTGTTGTGAATAAACCTTGTTTTCTAGCTGTGGGTGTTAACAGATCTGTCACGGCAGCTACAACATTTTTGGGGTGGATACTAAGTGGTGAGCTCACATGTTAGCAGGCATATTGGTGACCACTACTCCTTGTCCTCTTGTGAGATAGATTGTGCTTGGAGTAGGAAGTTTAGTAATTGTCTCTGTTTAGTGGGCTGCTTTGCATCCATTGTTAGGAATGGAAAGTACCTGATCTTCATAGCTCTGGATTCTGACATCCACTGCTGGTGTTGCCCACACCGGCATTCATTTCAGTCATGTCTGCTAAATGTGTGTGTGCCTACTGCACATAAATAACAGGGTTTAGATCATGTGACACGATAAACCAGTGTTGCATTACGTGAGAACTTTTTAAAAAGTTATCAGAAATGACTAGAGGGGATCAGTCAGATGGCTGTTTATGTTTAATATAAATATTGCCTGTCTTTTTGTTGTTTTAGGTAACCACATACCCCCTTTGTACTTGGAGAGTCATATGTTTGCTGGCCAGCCACGCCTAGTTCAGCAGACAATACCTCAACAGCAAGGATACCAGCAGGTATGGGTGAGCACTATATGTATATATCTATTCCTATATTGCAGCACAGTGCATTTCTCAGTCTCTGTAATGTTTCAATAGATCCTGCTGTGACCCTTCAGTATGGAAACTTAACGGGCAAGTGACCTGTATGTGCATTGGAGTAAGTTGTTGCGTGTGCATTCATTCTCACCATTCTGTGACCACTCTTCTAACAGGCGGCAGCAGCCCAGCAGATCCCCATTTCTCTCCACACCTCCCTACAGGCTCAAGCTCAGCTGAGTATGCGTGGAGGACTGCCGGTCTCCCAGTCCCAGGAAATGTACAGCTCAATGCAGCCCTTTAGGTAACGCAAAAAGTTTGTATGAGTGCAAGATTGGTAACTGCTGTGTAGCATGTTCTGTCTATATGTTCCGCAATCTAGATGCAAAGTTAATTCTATATATTAGGCTGAAGAGAAGTCATCTACATAGACCAGAATAATTTGACTAAGATTTATCAAAACTTCAGAGGACAAGTAGAGGTATAGCCCATATCAACCAGAGTAGCAATTATTTTCTAGAACGTACTAGATAAATAGCAGCTAGGTTCTGATTAGTTGCTATTGGCAAAACACTTTCACTTGTCAACTTTAGAAGGTTTGATAAATGTCCTCCTGAGCCACCAGCTTTGGAGCAAGATTTGAAGGCGTGGAACCCCTTGGTTTGATGCTTTGGTGAAGTTACTCTCCAAAGTCATTGACTTGCCTGTTCTTTCACCTTCAGATCCCAGGTGTACATGCACCCCAGCTTGTCACAACCCAGTGCCATGGTACTGACCAGTGGTACAGGCCTCAAGCCTCAGTACTCCCCATTTCCAGGAATGCAGCCACTGGAGATGGTAAAGACTCAGTCAGCCTCCCCATACCAACCCATGAGTGGAAGTCAGCAACTTGTGTATGAGAGTCAGCTCAACCAGGCAGCGGGAATGGGTGCCTCTCAAATGATGGACTCCCAGCTCACACAGGTAAATATCACTCTGTTATACAACCATGTTTAATTACTCGATCCACAATGAGTGTTGATTTTTATCTACAGTTAACCATGCCAATGGCTGGCTCTCAACTTCAGATGCCTCGCTATAACTCTGGCCAACAGCCAATGCTTCTGCCACAGTCCATTCAGCTCCCACAAGGGCAGAACTTACCAGTCGGAGCTCCGCGGAGGATGCAGCCTTCAGTCCTGACTGCAAGTCGAGAAGTAAGTGAAGGGTTTGACATCTGCAAGGTGTTTCTGCCTGACAGAAGAGAAAATACGCTTCATAACTCTTGTTAGAACACTTCTGTAGCTTCAACTCCAAATGATTCATGCCTATGATGTAATTCATCCTAGTCCGCTTTCCCTGTGAAATTTCACGGACCCCCTGTATTTCCTAGTCCACCCTAGCTATCTTCCTGAAAAATTCCTATACTGTTAATACTGAAGAATTGATAAATGTTTGAACGTTAAATCATGCCACGAGAATTTTAAAGCCTTTGATATATTTTAGAATCCTCAAATATAAGAATTCTGTATAAGTGACTGCCTAAAGTACTGTCGTAGTCTTTCCAAGAGATTGGAGCAGTATAACGGGGTCAGTGAACTGTTTTAAGTACTGTAATTGTGTTTCTGCATTGTCCGAGAACCATCACAGACCAGTCACTTTATATGACAGTGCTACTAATCTCATTGACAAATATATATCCTCTAACATTTTGTGTGATTGTAATGATCTATTTGGATCCCATTTTTGTGTATTAGTTTGCTGATGAAACTATACTCGTGTACAGCCTAATATTGCTGATAGGAGAGGTCTAGTGTTACAGTGGTTCATTTCCCTGCTGTTTCGGGGGGACTCTTCTGAAAACTGGGATATAGAAAAGCGGCGTTGCCCTCGGAAACCATGTTTACTAATTGCTCTTGGGCAGTTTCTAAAATGCAGGTAACATCACGTTGCCTTGGGTAACGCCGCCTGTCTTCCTTTAGCACTGGTTTCCATAAATGTCCCCCAAGCGTCTTTTCTAGAGACCCAGATGAAATCCTAGTAGCAGCGCCTTGTATCTTTGCCTGCCCGTGTCTGATACATTGGGTATCTACACAAAAATTTTTAAGTGATTTTCCAAAAATGTAAGTGCAGATGTACACTGATTGCAAAGAAAACTTTTTCATTTTAGAGGGTGAACTACAACAACCGTTTATTTACCACCTACTCCAGCTCACAGGTAAATGCATTGCCGCCAATCTCTGGCACTAAACCTCCCGCTTCTTTCAGAGTCCCGCAATCTGCTCCTCAGGCCCATTGCCATGTAGTCACAAGGACAAGTAAACATGGTCAGATGACTAGCAGTAGGGAGAGACTCTAGCACACGGATTGTTATTTATACCTCTCCTTACAAGATAACACATTGGGCGGTATTCAAATGATTTATCACGCCCAATCTCCTTTCTAAAGTAATCCCTGTTAAATCACATATCGCGCCCATAGTAATCCGGTTTAGCTGTGTAAAGGGTTGGGTGCCCTCGCTACTGCAGGGGTAGCGTGCTGAAATGACTATACCACGCCCATCAGCAGAAACAGAACGGTTGTGGAAGGAGGTGAAAAGAATTGAATACCACCCAATGTGTACAGATTTAAACCTTCTGTTCAGGAATCAGGGAAGAGGTAAAAAGTGCAAAGCTTATACAATGACAGATTGTGCCTGGACAAGAACGGAACCAGGAGGGACATCACATGTCATACTTATTATAACGTTCACAGATGTATATGCAATAGATCCCACATTGTGACGGGCATTACACTCACATACAGTTGTCCATTCACCTGTAGGCTCTAGTCTTGGTATCGGCCGTTCTGAGATCATAAAGTGGGAACAGCAGTTTCTCTAGAATACTCTAGAAATCGATGGATACTTAACTTTAACTTTTACGCTATACTCAGGATATACCGTGACATCTATTCATACTTATAGCTTGGGTTTAGTGGCCTAATGCAGTCCATACATCTATCGTTGCCCACGTTCCCCGATGCCAATCTCATTTGCTGATTAGCGGACACCAATAATCAGCGATGTCTCGGTGGATCATCAAAATACAACATGTTGAAAATCCCAAAATGCCAATTTTGATTACTTAAGGGTCTGAAACAGCAAATCAAGATTAGCAAATTTGTGGGATTTTGACGGTCACCCAACCCAGGCGTCGGCAGAAAAGGAGTATTGGGCCGATTTCATTCTTGATGTATGGGCTACATTAGAATTGTCCGTTATCACAGCATTTATAACTGTTCTGTGTTTCTTCCTCAGTCTTCTCAGATGGAGATGAAAGGGTTTCATTTCACGGAAGGTAAACAGAGCATGCCGACCTCCGCCTCCATGCAGACACAGCACTCCTATCGGTAAGGCTCGCACCCTGCAGTCTACTGCATGTATTACACTCCCTGAGGAGGAATGCTCTGGTTTATGTACGTGTTTTGCCATCCAATTCTGGAATTGCGAACACACTGCCCATACAGAAGGTCCGATGCCTTCTCACATATAACTTTATTTTACATGTTTTCTTGTTTATACCAGAAGGGACGGGTTTGCTCAAGTACCAATATTGTTATAAATGATATACTGTAAGTTTGAAGGTAGCCTTAGTGAGGCAGTTTTATTGGTGTTGCTCATAACAGCCCTCATAGGGGACAGAGCTCCCCCTGCAGGTTACTGCAAGTACTGCTCCTACTTGCTGGTAGGTTTTATTATTCACCTGCCATGGAGAGCCAGCCCCAGTTTAGTAATGGCATATATTGCTGATCATTGGTGTCCGCTAATCAGCAAATCGGATCGGCATCAGGGAATATGGGCATCGATAGATGTATGGGCTGCATTAGGCATGGCCAAGTTGGACTTGCTCACATTCAGTGAGCGCGCTGTTTTTTACTAGAAAGGAGTTTAATTGGAGATAATGAAGGCAACTTAGGGCATAGTAAGTGATCCAATTGCACTGCCCAGTGATGTCCTTTATCATAATGGGAGTTATTACTTACACCCACTGTATGTAGCATAATATGTGAGCTTAAGTACTAGTCACTAAAAAGGCAGCGAATCCCTTTACAAGGAAGAGAGTGACATCACTGAAGCTTATGTATTTATGTTGCTCAGTACTGATTGCGTCTTCAGTGCACAAGCAAACTATTCAATGTTTTACTACAGGACCCCCTCTTTATAAGGAGCCCCTACCCCCAGACCTCTTCCCACCTATCCTTATCTTTTTATAATTCCACCCTCAATTAACACCAGGTATGTTTTCTACACATAATGTATTAATGTCGCTACACTCCACACACCGTATAACACCACCCTTCATTCTTCCAGCTCTGGCCTCTGTCGCCATCTGGCAGTGTAAAAGGGCAGCAGTCACTATTTATTTAATACTGTGTATCCATTTGGTTGGAGAAGCCTTGTATAAGCTCTCCCATCCACCTTTTTCTTTTCCCCTATTACACTATAATAGCAGGCTCTTTGTATTGTCACGGCAACTATGGCGCACTCAGCAAAGCTACTGACCCTCTGTGCTGCATTCTATCCCCAAGCATAATACACAAACACTTTATTCTATACTTTCCATGTGCTCACCCAACATCTCAAGTTCTTCACAATGTTTGCACTTTTTCAGGTAGTAGGCAAATAAAATGGAAGCACCTGGGTAAATCAGAGGCACAAAGTATATTGAAAGTAAGGGCTTTCACACAGATGCTGGTAGATCAAACAAGGAACCTCTCCGCATGTTACGTGTCTTGCAGAAGACTGTCCTGGTTGGCGATAATTACAGCTACCATGGCTGCGATAACTATGAAAAGGGGAGTAATTGTTGTGGTGTGTATGGCAGGAGCTTCAGTGACTTAGGCCGCTCAGGTTGCCAGTGAGTCATGAGCCAGGGCTGGAACATCCTAAGAAAAGGACACTCTATAGACCAGGTTAGTGAAGCCCATGCACGAATTTGAGGTGGTCTGCAAAATAGACCTGAGCATCTGGAGATCAGTTTCACTGCAAATTCCACCCTGAAGTTTCCAGCATGAATATCACAAAGCTGTCCTCAGAAAGGTCCTAAGACTACACAAAGCAAAATATATCTGGATGGTTGCATTGCACAAACCACTCACCACTTCTGTTAAGACACGGTTGCAAGTTCAGTAGTGCAAAGAGCACATGGGTAGGACTCCTAAGCAGCGGAGGAGAGTGACCCGACCACATGAATCATCCTTTACAGTGTTCTTCACAATCACATGAGGGAACATTTGGCAGCCACCTAAAGGTCTTTACTGCTCTCAGTTGTTGCCTCCGATGGTGTGAGGTTCTGGTGGATACGTAATGTTATGAGGCCCTTTCCTGACACAGATTGGGCATCATTCTCAGAAGGTCAGTGCTGATCAATGCTTAATGAAATGAGGGATCATGTCAGCCCATAAAAGGAGTGTCTTCCAGGATGACCATACTCCTGTACAGTGTGGGGCCTCCCAATGGTTTGGTGAATAGTGACATTAATGTCCTCCTTATGCCATGGCTTCACAGTCACCAGATCTGAGCATAATCCAGTATTTATGGGATATTGTATCGCGCATAAGAAGACCTTTTCCACCACCATCAACCAAGCATCAGTTGAGTGACGTTCCATGTGGAAGAATGGTGCCGCCTCCCTCCTGCACAGTTCCAGGCATTAGCAGACTACATGCCATGGTGCTTACCGTTGGCATAAATTCAGCGGCTTTATATTAGGGTCTACATTCTGCTATCTGCATATATATATATATATATATATATATATATATATATATATATATATATATAGTGCTTGTGTATAACAATTACCATTCCTTCACAGGTGTAAGGTGTCAAACTCCATTTGAGTTTTGTTTGGGTGCACACACCCTACTATAAAACTGCGTAATAGACGTGTATGAGACAAGACTCCCTTTACAGACTTGAGTGTGTGTGTTTCTAATGTTCCTTTTACATGGTAACTGGCATGGCCTCACTGTAGATAATGCTATGGCTGGTCATCTTGTAACACTTCCAGCAGTCTAGCCAGGTGGATAGAGGCAGGATATGCCTCCACTTTGTCCTTTTAATTCACCCATCTCCATGAGTACTCCCCTCATCTGTCTCTATTCCCATAGTCCATATCCAAGCACCAGTAGTTGTGGTTTTGTGCTTTATCTGTTCTGAAACCGTTGCCTTTCATTTTAAGGCCAGGTTCAGCTAGTCCCAGTGGAAAGTCACCAGGACCGGGGCCATCTGCCAACTTGGGACACTATCCTCAGCAGGTAAAGTCCTGTGATCTAGTGGCCCTTGCTCTGTAATCTGTATATAGACTTTGTCCATCACTAGACCAACAGCTGAGGAGACCTGACAGACATCAGGTATATAACACTCTATTGCTGTGGACATTGGGCGTGGTGCTGAGCAAAGCCTTATAGGCAAGGCCTAGTGGTCGTATATCCTGCCTGCTTAGTTTAGTTACTTTGCATGCAATGATCTGGAGTCATTTCTTTAATGAATTTCCTGCATACAATTTTAATAGGATCTTTAGAACCTTGTTCACAAAATTAGTGTGTTTTTGTATTTGTGTGGTGTTTTTTTTTTTTTTTTTTTTTGTGTGTGCATATATTAGTGTCTTATGAAATACATTGCTACAGGTCTTATGTATGCAGAACATTGCTCCTCTGTGGTTATATGTTGCCTATACAATTTTGCCAGCCAGTTAGAGCTTTTGACATAATTATCCAGAAGTATTGTGAATGAGCCCCAAAAAATTGCGGTCATTGTCCAATTAAGCGTTTTTTTTCAAGTGTTTATACAGCCGCTGCACAATCAAGCCCTTTACATTTCTAGGGCATTGATACACAGAATGGCAGTTGCTCAATTTTTTCAGTCCATCACAGCTGCATGGAAGGGAGGGGCAAATCTAGACAAGAAATAACACATTCCCCCAGCACACTGTGAATGACTAGCAAATGAGATTTTCAATCTACATGATAATAGTAATGGAGAGATCTGTTATATACATTTGCTAACATTTGGTAAGCCACCAGCCGTGCCAAGGCCTCTGTGCTCTGGTGGTCCTAAGCTACATTATAATAGTGCCTACTTTTTGGTTATACATTTATAAATGATGAGCTAACTCGCCTGGAAGCCCCCCCGGATCCTCCACCATGGCACTACAAGGACTTCTAGGACATGCCTGCAAAACGTAGCATTTTCAGTCTTGTTTGTGTAGGAGTGGTGTACACAGTCTTCACTCTGCTTATAGATCAGGGCTAGGCAACATGTGAAACTACACCTCTCAGCATGCCCTGCCACAGTTTTAGCAAGGTTTGGGGTTTTCATAAAAAATCTGCACATCCTATTTAGCTTTCGATGAATAATTGATGGGCCTGTTCCAATGTCATTCATAAGGTATTTTTAAAGGTACAACCATGCTGTTATTACTTGTGTTATAGCATATCTGCTGCAGCTCTTGTATCTGTGTCGCCATATGCTATTACGTCTCATTGATTTTGTAGGTTCCCCTAATACTGTCCCCTTTTTTTGTTTTAAATAGGTAAAACAAAGGACTGAAGATAACAAATGCAGCCTGGGATCCCCCCAAGTTTCTGAGCAGCCCACTGTAAGTCAGATGAAGTCAGTTCGGACAGGAGCCATCAAGCCTTCAACGGCGAAAATTGAGGAAAGTGCAGCCTAAGAAGCGTCCCCTCTGTAAATACCAACTAGTTCTTCACGCCTACCAACCACCTACATTTCCTCCTCCTTTGGATTCTTCCTTATTTGAGAGCCTCCTACGTTACCTCCAGTCACATGGACAAGCGGACAGTAAACCCTCTGAACAGTTTGAAAAACTACCTGTATCCACCTCCTTAGATTTCTTGCTGAATGGACTCCTTTGTTTAAACAGGAGCATCTTGAGCCTTTACCATTGCTGTCCCAGTCCCCCTTCCCCACCATCCCTCATCATGCGGCCATACAGTCTGTGATTTGTTGTTGTCTTATGTCCCCGTTTCCATTCTCTGACGCAGAGCAGCGGATTTGCATCAGTTGTTACTTTAAATAAGGTTTTAAATGACTCTGTTCCCTAATCTCTTTTTTTTATTTTATTTTTCATATATATATATATTTAATGCAATTGTAGTTTACAAGTCTGCAGAGATTATTTTATTGCCCTATAGCGCATTGTGCGTGATACCTTTTTTTTTTTATTCTTTTTTTTTTTTTTTTTTTTCTTTCTTTCTTTTTTAACCCTCTTGTATTCACTTTTAGGTCTGTCCAACCGATTCTTGGAAGATCTTTTGTGTAGGTATAGAAGGCTGCAGCGCATGAATGACAGCTTTTGCTAGAATAGAACTTTGTAAACCTTTAACAAAGGTCTGCTCAGTGAGGTTTTCTCTGCCATCAAATGTTTTAGTTCTAATACATCTTCATAGAAAATAAGCTATAGATCGACTATGTATCATACAAACTCAATTGAATATTCACCCTCCGTTCCTGCTGTGGATATCTAGTTCTGTCCAATGTGGCCTCATGCTTGGGTCAGGTTGGGAACTAATTTATAAATATTATTTGTTATTGTTTTTTTTCTGCTTGGATCACTTTACCTAGATTTAAAAAAACTTTTTTAATTCCGAGCCTCTTTACATGTCAGAAGCATCAGCGTGGCGAGGACAGTCCTTGGAGATGTTTGGCTTGTCTGCAGTTATGTAGATCATATGCCAGCTGAGCAAACAGGTAGATTCTTAAAACCACATCTTGGTGCATCAGCAATTTTCTGCCCTCCATGTACTCAGTCTTCATATGCTCTGGTTATTTTAGGTGAACTCTAGCTCCTGTTAAGTGGTTGTTGCAAGTTTTAGCTGTCTGAGACATTCAGCAAGAGTTTAATAGAAATCAGGATTTTATTTCATGGTATAAACAGAGGTTTAGAGTCAATAATTCATTGGCAGCAGCCACAAAACAATGTCTAGTTTTAAAGTTCCTTTCCTGGCCCCTTAGCAGTTCCACACCCTAGGCCTAGGTTGGCCTGTTGGTTAATCCAGTTGCCAACTGCATGATTGTATGTCAGAGCCCTTATTTTTGTAATACTGTATGCTGGAACGGGTTTTTATTTTAATTATAATGTGATGTAGCTGCTGTTCATAAACTCCTACAAGTCTCTGTCCTCCATGTAAAGGTGGAGGTTCAGTTAAGTGCAGGGATTCCGCTGCGCACATTTCTGACAGTCATGGGAGGAAAACATCATTCAGTTTTACTTGCACCTGTGCGTGGTGGAAGCAATAATGTGCAAGACTTCCCTCCCGGATAACCGCTGTTATATTAGCACACTGTGTTCTGATGGAACCTTGATGCCAATTGCTTCATATGCCTGAGGGTCCCTGTACGACTATATATGCCACACCTATGGTATCTCCGGACTTCAGGGCTGCTTACCACCCCAGCCCCCGCCAAGAAAAGAAAAAAGCAGCTATCGGGTACATGTATCTCCAGCTTTAGTGAACAGATGATTCCAAGCAAGCCCTGCCAGCAGGGCCCTGTTAAAAGCTGCCAGTTCTGCTGTATTTCTACCAATTCCTAGATAATGATGGCTGAGCATTACTCCACCCACTGAAGATGGCTGCTGTGCACCTCTGACATCAGCCACAGAGTTTCTGGTAGTTTGCATATTGCTGTTGTACTGAAACGCTGTGGTGTATTTACATGTATCTGATCATGTACAGTAAGTCTAGGTGTAAAAGAAAAGTAGATGTAAGCTCCCTACTGATCTGCTCACACGTTTTCAAATCTGCCTCACAAAAGAAAACCCTGTACATATTAAGGACTGATATCACACAATAAGCGGTATACTATTAGCTGTGGTAAAACATCGGGCGCGTCTTGCGCCGGGTTATCGGGGCTAATAGGATAGGCCTGGAGAGACCTTTAGCCGGCTAATAGGATACCGCTCAATGCATTGCTTTATTACTATGTAGCACTTACATAAAACGCTTGATGCATTTACAGCATTGACCATCTTATTTATACTTCTGCTCCCTAGATCCAAAACATTAAAGGATATGTCCACCTTTCTCTCGTTCAGGCCTAGCCAACCTGTGGCTCTCCAGATGTTGTGAAACCTCCTATCCCAGCTTGCCCTGCCACAGTTTTAGCATCCGCTAATAGCAAAACTGGCCGGGCATGCTGGGACTTGTAGTTTCACAACAGCTGGAGAGCCACAAGTTGGCCAGCCCTCTGCTCTAGTTAGACTATAGCCCCATCTAATGTTTATCATTTTGTTTACATCTTCTTTACCTTGTAATCACATTGATGTCTGTGTACAGCTGGCCTTAGCCTCAGTGTCTCTGTTGCAGAAGGCTGTGTGTGGTGTATGTACGGTACTTACTGGGAACAGAGCAGAGATGTGGGTCACCTGTTTTAAGTAAAGTGAAGGTGGACATATATTGTGACTTTCATTTGTCCACATTCTCCATGCTGTGGACAAAGGCGATGTGTGTTTAAATGCCTTAAAACCCATCTGTATGCATTCCGCCATGTTAAAAGCACATAACCCTCTCACGCGCTTTGTAATGTCCATCTATATGCATCTCATACACATTTTATTAAATAGATTTAAAGTCTATTACAAAGTGAAATATGGGGGGAAAACACCTCTCATCATCTGGTTTGTATTCTAGGGATGTAGGCATTCTAGCAGTGGCCCCTCTGCTAGTAAGGGATCCCTGCCTCTGAATCCTTTATAGATATGTCTGGACATCTTAGCAGACCTCTTCGTCTATAATCCAGTGGTGTGTGTGGGCTAGATTTTTATTGCAATGTAGAATCCCTACATGCCGGAACATACATATTTGGCTGCTCCCATTCCGTAAACTGCTGCTGCTTTTTTACTTCGTCCATCTGACTTCCAAAGCCGCTTGCGCCCCGTCTGTCTCCTCAGTGCGGCAGAGGGATTTCAGAGTTTCCTGCCCGATTTCCCCTTGGCCCAACTCCATAGCGCTATATAGGGATCTTAGTCTGGTTGTGTATATATGCAGTGTACAGTGTGTAAAGTAGTAGCAAACGGATTACTATTTGAACCAGCTTTACCTCGCTTGAAGTTACTCTGTGCTATGTATTTGTATATATCTCCTCCTCACTGGACTTTTGCTGCTGAACCAAGATTAATTACTTAGACTTTGAGTACTTGGGTAATGGCAAATGTCTCCTGAACATATGAGCAGCGCTTTCTGACGTGTAAAATGTCACCCAACAAGTGCAGGCAGCGATACAAATATGGTATAGATTCCACTAGGAAGCCAGTGCTTATCCCTGTGCACGCACATGACACGCCTCTGATGTCACTAGTTCTGAGTGATTTCATAGGCTGGATCTAGGCTTCGCTCGCTGTGTAGGTGACTGGGTACAGTTTACAATCATGAATGATGTGCTGCAGTCACATATCGTACTTCTATAGAAAACTGCAAACATTGAATGGATTCTTCTATGCCAGGGGGGTGGGGATCAGCCTTGCAACCTGCACGCATAACAGTTACTCTATCAACAGACTGAATAATCCTTTAGAGTCTTAAGATGGTGAGGTAATAGATACCAAGTGTTTTATATTTTTTTAAAAAGCTATTAAGATAAATCTTTTTAAGTGACCCAAAAAGAAAAAAAAAAAACACCTCACTGCTTTCACCCAGCTTGGTGTCAAAGATTAACACCACCCATTTCCCAACCACCCTACATGTTTTCCAGTTCCACTTAATTTTATCTCCTCTTTGCCCTCCTTAAACTATGTGATTGTACTAGCTCTTATCTGGAAGAATTCTCATTTAAATAATAAAAAAAATGTTAAAAAAAATAAAAGAAAATAAAGCAAAATATGCTTTTCTCAAATACTTGGTTTGTGTGATTTTTACAGCGGGACAAATGTCCCAGAATCAACCTTTCTATCTTCTGTGCTTCCAGCAGTGTCTCTTGATATCATTCAGTTTGAGGAATTTTTAGTGGCCCTGGTGTGCTACTGTTGTGACTGTTTCAAGGCATCAAAATATAACTGTTTTGGCGCTCATGACCCTTGGACCTTTGTTTTAAGGAGAACCTGTCTTCTACAAATAAATGCTCATTAGTTTAATATTGGAATAGAAACCATGGTAAATGTATATTTCTCTATCGTCCTAGTGGATGCTGGGGTTCCTGAAAGGACCATGGGGAATAGCGGCTCCGCAGGAGACGGCACAAAAAGTAAAGCTTTTCCAGATCAGGTGGTGTGCACTGGCTCCTCCCCCTATGACCCTTTTCCAGACTCCAGTTAGATTTTTGTGCCCGGCCGAGAAGGGTGCAATCTAGGTGGCTCTCCTAAAGAGCTGCTTAGAGAAAGTTTAGCTTAGGTTTTTTATTTTACAGTGAGTCCTGCTGGCAACAGGATCACTGCAACGAGGGACTGAGGGGAGAAGAAGTGAACTCACCTGCGTGCAGGATGGATTGGCTTCTTGGCTACTGGACATTAGCTCCAGAGGGACGATCACAGGTACAGCCTGGATGGTCACCGGAGCCGCGCCGCCGGCCCCCTTGCAGATGCTGAAGTTAGAAGAGGTCCAGAATCGGCGGCTGAAGACTCTGACAGTCTTCTAAAGGTAGCGCACAGCACTGCAGCTGTGCGCCATTTTCCTCTCAGCACACTTCACACGCTGTCACTGAGGGTGCAGGGCGCTGGGGGGGGGCGCCCTGGGAGGCAAATGTAAACCTATATACTGGCTAAAAATACCTCACATATAGCCCCCAGAGGCTATATGGAGATATTTAACCCCTGCCAAACTTCACTAAAGAGCGGGAGACGAGCCCGCCGTAAAAGGGGCGGGGCCTATCTCCTCAGCACACAGCGCCATTTTTTCTCTCACAGAAAGACTGGAGAGAAGGCTCCCAGGCTCTCCCCTGCACTGCACTACAGAAAAAGGGTTTAAACAGAGAGGGGGGGCACAAATTGGCGATATAAATATATATATAAAGATGCTATTAGGGAGAAACACTTATATAAGGTTGTCCCTATGTAATTATAGCGTTTTTTGGTGTGTGCTGGCAAACTCTCCCTCTGTCTCTCCAAAGGGCTAGTGGGGTCCTGTCCTCTGTCAGAGCATTCCAGGTGTGTGTGCTGTGTGTCGGTACGTGTGTGTCGACATGTATGAGGACGATGCTGGAGGAGGCGGAGAAATTGCCTGTAATGGTGATGTCACTCTCTAGGGAGTCGACACCGGAATGGATGGCTTATTTAGGGAATTACGTGAGAATGTCAACACGCTGCAAGGTCGGTTGACGACATGAGACGGCCGACAAACAATTAGTAACGGTCCAGGCGTCTCAGAAACACCGTCAGGGGTTTTTTATAAAAAACGCCCATTTACCTCAGTCGGTCGACACAGACACAGACACGGACACTGAATCCAGTGTCGACGGTGAATAAACAAACGTATTCCTCATTAGGGCCACACGTTAAGGGCAATGAAGGAGCTGTTACATATTTCTGATACTACAAGTACCACAAAAAAGGGTATTATGTGGAAGTGAAAAAACTACCTGTAGTTTTTCCTGAATCAGATAAAATAAAATGAAGTGTGTGATGATGCGTGGGTTTACCCCGATAGCAAATATTGGCGTTATACCTTTTCCCGCCAGAAGTTAGGGCGCGTTGGGAAACACCCATTAGGGTGGATAAGGCGCTCACACGCTTATCAAGTGGCGTTACCGTCTCCAAATACGGCCGCCCTCAAGGAGCCAGCTGATAGGCAGCTGGAAAAATATCCTAAAAAGTATATACACACAGACGGTGGTTATACTGCGACCAGCGATCGCCATCAGCCTGGAGATGCAGTGCTGGGTTGGCTTGGTCGAATTCCCTGACTAAAAATATTTTATTGATATAGAGCATTTAATAGGATGCATTCTATATATATGTATGCGAGATGCACAGAGGGATATTTGCACTCTGGCATCAAGATAAGTGCGTTGTCCATATCTCCCAGAAGATGTCATGGACACGACAGTGGTCAGGTGATACAGATCCCATACGGCACATGGAAGTATTGCCGTATAAAGGGAAGGAGTTATTTGGGGTCGGTCCGTCGGACCTGGGGGCCACGGCCACAGCTGGGAAATCCAACCTTTTTACCCCAAGTTACATCTCAGCAGAAAAAGACACTGTCTTTTCAGCCTCAATCCTTCCGTTCCCATGTGGGCAAGCGGGCAAAAAGCCAGTCATATCTGCCCAGACATAGAGGAAAGGGAAGTAGACTGCAGCAGGCAGCCCCTTCCCAGGAAAAGAAGCCCTCCACCAGTGGGGGGGTAGTCTCAAGAGTCTCAGCGCGCAGTGGGATCACTCGCAAGTTGACCCCTAGATCATACAAGTATTATCCCAGGGGTACAGATTGGAGAGTCGAGACATTTTTTCCTCGCAGGTTCCTGAAGCCTGCTTTACCAACGGCTCCCTCCGACAAGGAGGCAGTATTGGGAAAAAATTCACAAGCTGTATTTCCAGCAGGTGATAATCAAAGTACCCCTCCTACAACAAGGAAAAGGGTATTAGTCCTCCACACTATATTGTGGTACTGAAGCCAGACGGCTTGGTGAGACATAGTCTAAATCTGAAATCTTTGAACACTTACATAAAAAGGTTCAAATCAAGATGGAGTCACTCAGAGCAGTGATAGAGAACCGGAAAAAAGGGGACTATATGGTGTCCCTGGACATCAAGGATTACCTCCATGTCCAAATTTGCCCTTCTCAACAAGGGTACCTCTGGTTCGTGATACAGAACTGTCAATATCAGTTTCAGACGCTGCCGTTGAATTATCCACGGCACCCCGGGGCCTTTACCAAGGTAATGGCCGAAAAGATGATTCTTAAAAGAAGAAAGGCATCTAAATTATCCCTTACTTGGACGATATCCTGAAAGGGACAAGTTTCCAGAGAACAGTTGGAGGTCGGAAAAGAACTATCTAAAGTAGTTCTACGACAGCACGAGTGGATTCTAAATATTCCAAAAATCGCAGCTGTTTTCCGATGATACGTCTGCTGTCCCTAGGAATGATTCTGGGCATAGTCCAGAAAGAGGTATTTCTCCTGGAGGGGAAAGCCAGGGAGTTATCCGACCTAGTCAGAAACCTCCTAAATCCAGGCCAAGTATCAGTGCATCAATGCACAGGAGTCCTGGGGAAAATGGTGGCTTCTTACGAAGCGATTCCATTCGGCAGATCTCACGCAAAAACTTTTCAGGGGGATTTGCTGGACGAATGGTCCGGATCGCATCTTCAGATGCATCAGCGGATAACCCTGTCTCCAAGGACAAGGGTGTCTCTTCTGTGGGGGCTGCAGAGTGCTCATCTTCTAGAGGGCAGCACATTCAGCATTCAGGACTGTGTTCTGGTGACCACGGATGCCAGCCTGAGAGGCTGGGGAACAGTCACACAAGGAAGAAATTTCCAAGGAAGTGTGGTCAAGTCTGGAGATTTCTCTCCACATGAATATACTGGAGCTAAGGGCAATTTACGATGCTCTGAGCCTAGGAAGACCTCTGCTTCAAAGTCAACCGGTGCTGATCCAGTAGGACATCATCATGGCAGTCGCCCACGTAAACAGACGGGGCGGCACAAGAAGCAGGAGGGCAATGACAGCAAGGATTCTTCGCTGGGCGAAAGATCATGTGATAACACTGTCAGCAGTGTTCATTCCGGGAGTGGACAACTAGGAAGATTTCCTCAGCATAAATGAATTCCACCCGGAAAAGTGGGAACTTCATCTGGAAGTTTCCACATGTTTGTAAACCGTTGGGAAAGACCAAAGGTGGTTATGATGGCGTCCCACATGAAGCGCCAGGTCTAGAGACCCTCAGGCAATAGCTGGGACGCTCTGGTAACACCGTGGGTGTACCAGTCGGTGTATGTGTTCCCTCCTCTGCCTTTCATACCCAGTGTATGGAGAATGATAGGAAGGAGAGGAGTAAGAACTATACTCGTGGTTCCGGTTTGGGCCAAGAAGAACGTGGTACCCGGAACTTCAAGAGATACTAGAAAGGATCTTGATTCAGCAAGAATCATGTCTGTTCCATGACTTACCGCAGCTGCGTTGACGCCAGGGCGGGTGAACGCCGGATCCTAAGGGAAAAAGGCATTCCGGAAGAGGTCATCCCTACCCTGGTCAGAGCCAGGAAGGAGGTGACCGCACAACATTATCACCGCTTAGGTGAAAATATGTTCCATGGTGTGAGGCCAGGAAGGCTCCACGGAAGAATTTCAACTAGGTTAATTCCTACATTTCCTGCAAGCAGGAGTGTATATGGGTCTCAAATTGGGGTCCATTAAGGTTCAAATTTCGACCGGTCGATTTTCTTCCAGAAAGAAATTGGCTTCAGTTCCTGAAGTCCAGAAGTTGTTAAGGGAGTACTGCATATACAACCCCTTTTTGATGTCTCCAGTGGCACTGGGCGATCTCAACGTAGTTTGGGATTCCTAAAATCACATTGTTTTAAACAACTCAAATCTGTGGATTTGATATATCTCACATGGAAAGTGACCATGCTGTTGGTCCTGGCCTCGGCCAGGCGAGTGTCAGAATTGGCGGCTTTATCTCACAAAGCCATATCTGATTGTCCATTCGGACAGAGCAAAGCTGTGGACTCGTCCCCAGTTTCTCCCTAAGGTGGTGTCAGCGTTTCACCTGAACCAGCTTATTGTGGTGCCTGCGGCTACTAGGGACTTGGAGGACTCCAAGTTGCTGGATGTTGTCAGGGCCCTGAAAATATAGTTTCCAGGTCGGCTGGAGTCAGGAAATCTGACTTGCTGTTTATCCTGTATGCACCCAACAAGCTGGGTGCTCCTGCTTCTAAGCAGACTATTGCTCGTTGGATTTGTAGTACAATTCAGCTTGCACATTCTGTGGCAGGCTTGCCACAGCAAAAAATATGTAAATGCCCATTCCACAAGGAAGGTGGGCTCATCTTGGGCGGCTGCCCGAGGGGTCTCGGCATTACAACTCTGCCGAGCAGCTACGTGGTCGGGGGAGAACACGTTTGTAAAAATTTACAAATTTGATACCCTGGCAAAAGAGGACCTGGAGTTCTCTCATTCGGTGCTGCAGAGTCATCCGCACTCTCCCGCCCGTTTGGGAGCTTTGGTATAATCCCCATGGTCCTTTCAGGAACCCCAGCATCCACTAGGACGATAGAGAAAATAAGAATTTACTTACCGATAATTCTATTTCTCGGAGTCCGTAGTGGATGCTGGGCGCCCATCCCAAGTGCGGATTATTCTGCAATACTTGTACATAGTTATTGTTACAAAAATCGGGTTATTGTTGTAGGAAGCCGTCTTTCAGAGGCTCCTTTTGTTATCATACTGTTAACTGGGTTTAGATCACAAGTTGTACGGTGTGATTGGTGTGGCTGGTATGAGTCTTACCCGGGATTCAAAATCCTCCCTTATTGTGTACGCTCGTCCGGGCACAGTACCTAGCTGGAGTCTGGAGGAGGGTCATAGGGGGAGGAGCCAGTGCACACCACCTGATCTGGAAAAGCTTTACTTTTTGTGCCCTGTCTCCTGCGGAGCCGCTATTCCCCATGGTCCTTTCAGGAACCCCAGCATCCACTACGGACTCCGAGAAATAGAATTATCGGTAAGTAAATTCTTATTTTAATGCTTTATTCCCATCTACATGTCTGTAAGATATTTGCCATCTTCTTTGGCAAAAAGATAAGCTTTCAAACGCTCTTTCTCAAAAACTACGGTGTTAAAATCAACCGAGGAAGGTCCTCGTGTAGAAATGAATCTCGCTGTAGCTGGTCTGGATGAAGTAGAAGAGGTCCCCAGGACCTGCTCACATTTATAGAATCACTCTATACAGGGCTGGATTATGGGTGGCCAGCTCCTGGAGACCAGCATACGTCTATGGTGTGGGGTTAAGAATACATATTCTCTAATGTGCAGCATCTTATTTGTATTGAAAATAATTGTAAGAAAAGATTAGTTACATATTTTGGGAGTAGTGCATGGCATCAAAAGTTGAAGGAAATTTCCACTTTCCCTGAATTCTATTTCTTCTGTATCATGTTACTGAATGCTTAGATACATTTAATTTTAGCAAAAGTCCTCATAATCCTTTCTCTAAAGGCCCCATAGATCTGGATTGTTGCAATTTCCCGATCGCTTGGGTCTGGGAATTGCAAATATTCATTAAATTGAAAACATTCTATTTGCCACTCCTGATTGAAAATGGTCCGGGTCGGCAAATTGGTGATTTTTACCATGAAGAATCTCCCCAGTTCTTAGACGGATCATCGATGGCGGTGGATCAGAGGTTCCGGTTACATTGGGAAAACGACACAGATGTATTGGGGGCCTTAACACTGTAGTGTCATTTCATAGTGGTTTAAGTACTTGTATATATGCTGCATTTGGTGGGATTAGAATGGAATAAACCATTCAATATGGGGGTGGAGGGGGGATAGATGGGTGCCTAACAAAGAGTACACAGACAAAGGGAAGCACAGTACACAACAAATGGGTGGTGAGATGGGAGAGCATTAAAGATCTAACAGACAAGAGGGGATGTGTGGAGCACTTAACACAGATTGGAGGGCACATATAAACAGTAAACTGTATACAGTGCATCCGTAAAGTATTCACAGCGCTTCACTTTTTCCACATTTTGTTATGTTACAGCCTTATTCCAAACTGGAATAAATAATTTTTCCCCTCAATATTCTGCACACAATACCCCATAATGACAATGTGAAAACAGTTTTTCTCCTTAATCCACTACGGGCCACTGGACTGCAGATACAATGGGGGCTGTAGTAGGCAGTATCTGCACTCCAGTGGCCCCTGTGGAATCGGAGAAAGGGATTTATCGGTAAGTACCAAAATCCTGATTTTAGATTTCTGCTAATTTCTAAAAATAAAAAACTAAGAAATCACATGTACATAAGTATTTACAGCGTTTGCTCAATACTTTGTTGATGCACCTTTGGCAGCAATTACAGCCTCAAGTCTTTTTGAATATGATGCCACAAGCTTGGCACACCTATTTTTGGGCAGTTTCACCCATTCCTCTTTGCAGCACCTCTCAAGCTCCATCTGGTTGGATGGAAGCGTCGGCGCACAGCCATTTTCAGATCTCTCCAGATATGTTCAATCGGATTCATGTCTGGGCCACTCAAGGACATTCACAGAGTTGTCCTTAAACCACTCCTTTGATATCTTGGCTGTGTGCTTAGGGTCGTTGTCCTGCTGAAAGATGAACCGTCGCCCCAGTCTGAGGTCAAGAGCGCTCTGGAGCAGGCTTTCATCCAGGATGTCTCTGTACATTGCTGCCTTTATCTTTCCCACTCCTGACTAGTCTCCCAGTTCCTGCCAATGAAAAACATCCCAACAGCATGATGCTGCCACCAGCATGCTTCACTGTAGGGATGGTATTGGCCTGGCGATGAGCGGTGCCTGATTTCCTCCAAACATGACGCCTGGAATTTATGCCAAAGAGTTCAATCTTTGTCTCATCAGACCAGAGAATTATGTTTCTCATGGTCTGAGAGTCCTTCAGGTGCATTTTGGCAAACTCCAAGCTCTAGGTTGAGTCCAGGTGGTTCCGAACTTCTTACATTTACGGATGATGGAGGCCACTGTGCTCATTGGGACCTTCAAAGCAGCAGATATTTTTCTGTACCCTTCCCCAGATTTGTGCCTTGAGACAATCCTGTCTCGGAGGTCTACAGACAACTCATGCTTGGTTTGTGCTCGGACATGCACTGTCAAGTGTGGGACCTTATACTGTGTGTGTGTGTATGTATGTATGTATATATATATATATGTGTGTGTGTGTGTGTGTGTGTGTGTATATATATATATATATATATATATATATGACAGGTGTGTGCTTTTCCAAATCATGTTCAATCATATGAATTTACCACAGGTGGACTCCAATTAAGCTATAGGAACATCTCAAGGATGATCAGTGGAAACAGGATGCACCTGAGCTTAATTTTGAGCTTCATGGCTAAGGCTGTGAATACTTATGTACATGTGATTTCTTAGTTTTTTATTTTTAATAAGTTTGCAAAAAAATTAAAAAAAAAAACTATTTTCACTTCATTATGGGGTATTGCGTGTAGAATTTTGAGGGAAAAAAGTTATTTATTCCATTTTGGAATAAGGCTGTAACATAACAAAATGTGGAAAAAGTGAAGCGCTGTTAATTATTCTGGATGCACTGTATGCACATAAATATCACCAAAATAAACTGGTTGGGAATGCGGGACCGGTGGTCTCACCATATCGACGCCGGGATCCCGGCATCGATATGCCAGCGGGGGCATGAGCGCAAAGGGCTTGTTACGCTTGCCCACCTCCGCTGGCCATCTCGCTGCCGGGATCCCAGCGGCTGTGTGGTGGGCGGTGGTCTGACTGCCGGTCACGCATACCCAACCCGTTTATTTTGGTGATATTTATGTGTTAATGTACCCATTGCCCTATTGCTCTTCAAGATAAGCATACAGAAGTATACTAGCATACCTCCCTACATGACCCTTTCTCTGCCCCTGGACTTCCCTCTTAATTTATGATTGCCATCAACTGCCGGCTGCACTCACACAAGAACACTTACCCCATAATGGTGGTCATTCCGAGTTGTTTGCTCGCTAGCAGATTTTAGCAGCATTGCACACGCTAGGCCGCAGCCCTCTGGGAGTGTATCTTAGCAGAATTGCAAACGAAAGATTAGCAGAATTGCGAATAGAAATTTCTTAGCAGTTTCTGAGTAGCTCGAGACTCACTCCTACATTGCGATCAGCTCAGCCCGTTTCATTCCTGGTTTGACGTCACAAACACGCCCTGTGTTCGGTCAGCCACTCCCCTGTTGCTCCAGACACTCCCGCGTTTTATCCTGGCACGCCTGCGTTTTTCCGCACACTCCCAGAAAACGGTCAGTTTCCGCCCAGAAACACCCATTTCCTGTCAATCATACTCCGATCACTTCAACGATGAAAATTCTTTGTTCGGATGTGAGTAAATCTACAAAGTTTTGTGCTAAAATACTTAGCGCATGCGCACTGCGTACCATGTGCATGCGCATTTTCGCCTTAATCGCTCCATTGCGAAAATCAGCAACGAGCGAACAACTCGGAATGACCCCCAAAGTCCAGGAGCAGAGCATTTTGTTCCTCCTGGAGAGGTTCATGTTGGGAGGTACGTACTAGATTGCCTCCAGTTTGTGCTAACCCTGAAAAAATTCTAATGATCATATAGATATTCAAAATTTATGCAGAAAAGAAAATAGCACAAGATACACAGTGCTAGTAACAATGACAGTGGGAAAGGTGGCATTAAATATGGGGGTTTCTCATTCCAGAACAGTTTACTATAATTTTACTAGCACTAAAATACTTACATCTTAAATGTGCTTTTCTGTTAAGATGCACTGGTAGGAAAGCTTGAACCACATGCTTGCGTTTGCCCTCCAGGCTAAAAGTTGACAGCCAACCACTGGATACCAGTAAGTTCTCTCTTAGGGGAGATTTGTCAAACGTTCTAAAGAGGACAGGCGGATGTATTGCACAAAGCAACCAATCAGCTTTTAGTTATCATATATCTAGTGCATTCTATGAACCGGTAAACAGTGTCTGATTGGTTGTTACAGGCAACAGCTCCAATTGTCCTCTTTAGAAGGTATCTCTGCTTAAGGTTGAGGGTTAAAGTGAACAGAATTCCCTGAGGAACTTGTTACTCGGATGCGCACAAGTCTTATGCCTAGGGCCGGGCATACCATGGTTCACCAGTCCTACCACCTAGACACAGAAACTCGATGATTTCAAGGTTATCCCTGCCTGTGCATAACACAGATAGGTATTCATTGTCAGACCATTTATGGAAGGCTGCACATAATACAGCACCTGCTGCAATAGGGCCCTAACTGTGTGGAGTTTGTGTATTCTCCCCGTGCTCTTGTGGGTTACCTCCCTCACTCCAAAAATCTACTGGTAGGTTAATTGGCTCCCAGTAAAACAAATCAGCCCTAGTCTGTGCATGTACATGTGTTTAGGGCAGACTAGATGGGCTAAGTGGTTCTTATCAGGGCCGTAACTAGGTGTGGGCATATGGTGCTTAGCACACAGTGCATTGTGCTGTGGGCGCACCATCCACATACACCCCGGATTGGCCGATACCAGCACTTCCAGCTACATTTTAAAACCGTAGCGTTGCACCTGGCTCCCTCTCTAACAGACGCATTGCTGCTGATATACAATAGCTGGCAGCGCTAGGCAGCAGTGTCCGTCTCATGTGTGCTCTGCCCGGAGCCAACCCTAGCCAATAGGCAATTGCGTAGGGCATGGGTCTTCAACCTGCCGCCCTCCAGCTGCTGTGGAACTACACATCTCAGCATGCCCTGCCTCAGTTTTATCATACCATAGTAGCAAAACTGTGGCAGGGCATGCTGGGATGTGTAGTTTCACAGCAGCTGGAGGGGCCACAAGTTGAAGACCCATGGCCTAGGACATCTGTGCAGAATTCCATACTTTGCGCCGGCTCCAACTGTCTCTGGACCTGCCACTGACAAACAGCTGCCTCCCGTCACCCGTGTTACCGGCGCAGCAGCTGAGCAGAAGGAACCCCCCCCCAGTTCCTGCCTGCTGCAGAGTCTCAGAGGTTCTCCAGAATCCAGTCCGCTCATCTGTTCCCGACACCCAGGCAGCAGCGCCGCGGCCCATATTGACAGTGATGAGGTGAGTTGCTTGTTTCCCCAACCGCAGCACTCCCTGGCCCCCCACACAGGCTCCCCTCTCACTGCTCCAGCATCCCCCTCACCCCCATTTGCAGCACCTTCCGACCCCCCCCTGCCCCGCACATGCTCCTCTATCACTGCTCCAGCATCCCCCTCTCCCCCATTCGTGGCACCTCCCGGGACCCCCTCCCGCATACAGGCTCCTCTCTCACTGCTCCAGCATCTCCCTCACCCCCATTTGTGGCACCTCCCGACCCTCCTCCCACGCACAGGCTCCTATCTCACTGCTCCAGCGTCCCCCTCACCCCCATTCCTGGCTCCCCCTGCCCCGTACACGCTCCTCTTTCAATGCTCCAGCATCCCCCTCACCCCCATTCCTGGCTCCCCCTGCCCCGTACACGCTCCTCTTTCAATGCTCCAGCATCCCCCTCACCCCCATTCCTGGCTCCCCCTGCCCCGCACAGGCTCCTCTATCACTGCTCCAGCATCCCCCTCGCCCCCATTCCTGGCTCCCCCTGCCCCGCACAGGCTCCTTTATCACTGCTCCAGGATCCCCTCACCCCCATTCCTGGCTCCCCCTGCCCCGCACAGGCTCCTCGATCACTGCTCCAGCATCTCCCTCTCCCCCATTCGTGGCACCTCCCGAAACCCCCTCCCACGCACAGGCTCCTCTCTCACTGCTCCAGCATCCCCCTCGCCCCCATTCCTGGCTCCCCCTGCCCCACACACGCTCCTCTTTCAAAGCTCCAGCATCCCCCTCGCCCCCATTTGTGCCCCTCCTCCACACATGCTCCTCTCTCATTCCCTCACCCCCGCCCCCTCCATAGCCTGCAGAAAGGTCCCATCTAGTTCTGTCTGGCTATTTAGGTAGCTGCAGCAGTTTATGTGAGACAGTTATGTGTGTGTGAAACTGCTAACCTGATAAATACAGTAATGATTTATAGTACGCTTCAAAGGCATGTCAGGCTGTACACAGTTATTGCTAGTCAGGCTCCAGATTTTTACATTCAGTAAAACATCCTGAGGTTTTACTTCTGGCCATACGGCACCACCGGCTGGCTAGTCATGTGACAGACTCTCCAAATGTTCCATTAACTGTAACACATGCACAGCATGCTTAGTAACGTGGGGGGTCATTCCGAGTTGATCGCTAGCTGCATTCGTTCGCTGTGCAGCGTTAAGGCAAAAAAACTGCACTTATGCGTATGCGGCGCAATGCGCACGCGCAACGTACTTTTACAACGGCCGATGTAGTTTCACACAGGGTCTAGCAAAGCTTTTCAGTTGCACTGCTGACCGCAGAGGGATTGACATGAAGTGGGCGTTTCTGGGTGTCTGACCGTTTTCAGAGAGTGTTCGAAAAAACGCTGGCGTGGCTGGGCGAACACAGGGTGTGTTCGTGACGTCAAAACAGGAACTGAATAGTCTGAAGTGATTGCAAGGGCCGAGTAGGTATTGAGATACTCTAAAACTGCACAAAAAAACTTTGTAGCCGCTCTGCAATCCTTTCGTTGGCACTTCTGCTAAGCTGAAATACACTCCCAGTGGGCGGCGGCATAGCGTTTGCAAGGCTGCTAAATACAGCTAGCGAGCGAACAACTCGGAATGACCCCCATGGTGTACTATTAATCTGTGACAAGTCCATGCAATATCTCTGTCTTCCTATTTATAAAGTAATAATTTTCATAGAACTACATCTATTTTATGTGCTGTTGATATGTTGGGCCGGATGTTACGCAGCCCAAGTTCGGTGGCAACGCCGAATGCCGGCCAAACTCTGACATTTTTTTAAAGGGACAATCACTTACAAGGCATGGTTTTGCCTTATAAGTGATTACCCGTTTAAAAAAAAAAAAAAGTCAGCGTTCGGCCAGCATCAGCTCTGGCGGCATTACATACCGCCCATTATGTCTTAGTTGAGTAGAATGTGACAGCCATCAAAGTGGACCAGCATTATACAGTAAGGTCAGCAGTTTTGTTTGTAACTTATCTGTACAGTCAAAAGCTGCCAAAATGTAAAGAAGGTGAAGTGTGCAACACAGCACACCCTCCCTGGCATGCTCCTCTATGGTTGTGTCTAAGGGCCTAATTCATATCTGATCGCTGGGCTGCGTGTTTTGCTGCCCTGCGGTCAGATAGTCGCCGCCTACAGTCCCAGATTAAGGTTCACATGGGCCTGGGGCTGAAATTTATAATTGTGTGCTGCCGCAGGGGGTGTGGCCTGCATCATGGGTTGTAGCAAGTGCCTTCCTTCAATTGCCCTGCCCCCTTCACACTTGAATTATACAGATGTAGCCACGCTCATCCATCCTGCCACTTGGTGTATTTGTGGCAATCCGTCACAACAAAGCTATCATGTGGTGGTGGTGACATGGGGTATCATATGGTGTCTTGGTGGTGACATGGGGTATCATATGGTGTCTTGGTGGTGACATAGGGTATCATATGGTGTCTTGGTGGTGACATGGGGTGTCATGTGATGACTTCGTAGAGACATGAGGTGTCATATGGTGTCTTGGTGGTGACATGGGGTGTCATATGGTGTCTTGCTGGTGACATGGGGTGTCATGTGATGACTTGGTAGAGACATGAGGTGTCATATGGTGTCTTGGTGGTGACATGGGGTGTCATATGGTGTCTTGTTGGTGACATGAGGTGTCACGTGGTGACAAGTATTTTCTCTACAATGTGCCAGTACCTGGAGTGCAACCTCTCTCTGCTTCCAGTACAATACTATAAATATGGACAGGAATATCGAACCTGCAATAATGTTTTACATAAACATAATATGGCCTAACCATTGGCAAAACATTTAAATAGCTTGAGAGGGAAGGTAACTCCCACAATTGAATCACCCCCAATTTGACCATTCACCTCCACCCTCATTAACAACCCACATTTATCACCTGCAAACCTTTCACCCATCCTGCTAGCATCCATTAACCAATTTCCCCTACACCGTATCTGCAAACATATCCCTGTCCAAGAACACATTACTCAAGCACCCCCCCCATACCCCGTGCATCCATTACCCCATCTCTCCCCAATTCATTATCAATCCCTCCTCCCAACACCCATTAGCACAGTCATCCACCCACCCTAACAGCGCCCATAAAGCTCCCCTCACACAGCAGCACCCATACTACGCTCGCACAGCAGCACACATACTATGTCACACAGCACCTATACTACGCTCACACAGTGGCACCCATACTATATCACACAGCCCCCATAATATGTTCACACACAGCGGCACCCATACTACGTATCACAGCCCCCAACCTACGGTCACACACAGTGGCACGCATACTAGGCGCACACAGCGGCACCCATACTACACTCACACAGCACCCATACCGCGCTCACACAGCAACACTCATACTACACTGTCTTTAAATGGGAGCTCTTGACAGCTTTGTGGGCTGGCCAATACGATCGCATTGCATTATTGTGAACACCTCTGCCTGATTGACAGGCAGAGGTGATCGTGGGACGGCCGGTGGAGGCAAGACATCATTGCTGGGCCATGGTGTTGGAAAAGGGGGCGGGTTCAGGGTAGCTGCATGGCATCACACGTGGCCGCTGTGACAGGAAACATGGTGGAGGCCCGACTACCTTCACAGTCAAGCTGCGGAGGCAAGGGGCTCCCCTTATTTAGCAATGCGATCGCAAATGATTTGCAAACACATTGATGGTCGCCATTAGCATGCTGGGCGGCCCCCAGCATGCGATCGCAAGCAGTTGAAGTTTTGCGCTAAATTATCTAAACTGCAACTGATGCTGAATAAGGTCCTGAAACAGATAAGACACACATTTCCTATCCTCCAAATGCTGGGTTTTCCTGGGCTTAACAGATAAACACCTCTGGCTCCTTTGTAGCACAGTGGCCCCATTGCCACAGTATATAATAGCATATACAGTATATAATATTATATATACACACACACACAAACATATCTATATACTGTACAGTATATACAGTAAATCAGTGGCGGAACTAGCGAGCGGTGGGCACATGTGCGACAAAATGGCTTGGGCCCCCCCCCCCCCATCCCATCCCATCCAAGTCCACCCCCTCACCCCTGGAGAGGATCTGGTGAGGGGGGACCTGCTCAGGGAAGTGGATACCTAGCAACAGTGCCGTAACTAGACATTTTAGCACTGTGTGCAAGAAACGGCATTGGAGCCCCACCCCTGCATGCAAAACAAGGGCAGTGCGCGCCGTAGGCGCGCGCAAAAATACATAGTGGCGTGGCTTCGTGGGGAAGGGGTGTGGCCACAAAATAATACCAATTCATAAAATGGTGCACAGTAGTCTCCATTATTCAAATTACGCCGCACAGTAGCACCACTACACCAGGTAGAGACCCTTTTACACCTTACGGCGGACAGATTCCTCTTTTTACACATTACAGCAGACAGCGTCCCCTTTTTACACATAACGGCAGACAGCATCCCCCTTTTTTTTACACATAACGGCAGACAGCATCCCCCTTTTTTTACACATAACGGCAGACAGCGTGCCCTTTTTACACATAACGGCAGACAGCGTCCCCTTTTTACACATAACGGCAGACAGCGTGCCCTTGTTACACATAGCGGCAGACAGCGTACACTTTTTTCACATAACAGCAGACAGCGTACACTTTTTGCACATAACGGCAGACAGCGTGCCCTTTTTACACATTACGGCAGACAGCGTGCCCTTGTTACACATTACGGCAGACAGTGTGCCCTTGTTACACATTACGGCAGACAGCGTGCCCTTGTTACACATTATGGCAGACAGCGTGCCCTTGTTACACATTACGGCAGACAGCGTGCCCTTGTTACACATTACGGCAGACAGCGTGCCCTTGTTATACATTACGGCAGGCAGATTCCCCCTTTTTACACATTGCGGCAGACAGCGTGTCCTTGTTACACATAGCGGCAGGCAGATTCCCCCTTTTTACACATTGCGGCAAGCAGATTCCCCCTTTTTACACATTGCGGCAAGCAGATTCCCCCTTTTTACACATTGCGGCAAGCAGATTCCCCCTTTTTACACATTGCGGCAAGCAGATTCCCCCTTTTTACACATTGCGGCAAGCAGATTCCCCCTTTTTACACATTGCGGCAAGCAGATTCCCCCTTTTTACACATTGCGGCAAGCAGATTCCCCCTTTTTACACATTGCGGCAAGCAGATTCCCCCTTTTTACACATTGCGGCAAGCAGATTCCCCCTTTTTACACATTGCGGCAGGCAGATTCTCCCTTTTTACACATTGCGGCAGGCAGATTCCCCGTTTTTACACATTACGGCAGGCAGATTCCCCGTTTTTACACATAGCGGCAGGCAGATTCCCCGTTTTTACACATAGCGGCAGGCAGATTCCCCGTTTTTACACATAGCGGCAGGCAGATTCCCCGTTTTTACACATTGCGGCAGGCAGATTCCCCATTTTTGCACATTGCGGCAGGCAGAGTCCCCATTTTTACACATTGCGGCAGGCAGATTCCCCATTTTTACACATTGCGGCAGGAAGGGAGAAGGAGGAAAGGAGGAAGGGAGAAGGAGGAAAGGAGATGGAGAAGGAGAAGGAGAGAAGAATTATACTTACCCTCTCCGCTGGCTCCGGCTCCTCGGTGCAGCGTCAGACGATTCCCGGGCAATAGAGAATGAGGAGGAGGGGGGGTGGAGGAGGGAGCCGCAGCAGCGCTGTGTTATTGGTGGAGGCGCTGCTGCCCCTCTGCTTCACTATAAGCTGTTCTCTGAAGACAGCCTATAGTGAAGCAGAGGGGCAGCAGCAGCAGCGCCTCCACCAGTAACAAAGCGCTGCTGCGGCTCCCTCCTCCACCTCCCTCCTCCTCCTTTCCCCGTCCGTGCCGCTGCTCCTCTCCTCTGGGCGGCTGTGCGCTGCGGGCAGCGGTTGCCCGCAGTGCACAGAGGCATATAATGAGTCAATTTGACTCATTACATGCTTGGGCCCCTGGACAGAGGCGGGCCCCAGTGCAACGCACTGCTTGCACTGGCGGTAGTTCCGCCTCTGCAGTAAATGCAAAAGCACTCACTCACTGACTCATCACTAATTCTCTTACTTTCCGATATGTTAGGAAGCTGAAAGTTAACATAGGTATTCTTCAGGTGGGAAATAGGAAAACTATATAATTAGAATTTTAATAAATCCCTAAGAGGATGTGTGAGGATACTGGGTTCAAGATCACTCAGTCACGGTGGTAGATGAAAAACCAACAGTGGTTTATTGAACAGAATGGGTTATAAACAGCTCAGCACACTTCTGTGATCCAATTCTACACGACAATTCCCTCCTGGAACTCCTGACAGAACATTACTTCTTAGTCAGTCTCCTGCCACTCTCTCTTCTTCTGTCCAGATCTCTCCCAACCGCCCCTGTTTGCTATTATCAAACCTTTGTCTTTCCTACAATAAGGCGACACCCCCAGAACAGTTTCAGAGCAAACCTACTTTCACATGTCCCCTAGGCCACAATAGATGTTAACTAAAGTAACCTTACTTAATCTGATTGTGTGGCCTGGAATCCATTGTGTGGGGAAGAATGAGGGGGGGGGGGGGTTGAATGGCCTGACATCTGAGACTGGCTGTATCTACACAACAGCAAACACACAGGTTATCTGCGCAGTCACATTGGGGGGAACATTATTTTACAAACTATAACCCAATAACCAATACATTCATATATATACATCGAAAACATAACTGTACCCTTGTAACAATAACATCATACAATATAATACAATATTGCCTAGTACATAGCCAAAATACAAATCAACAATCAGTGTAGTCCATGGGTCAGACCAGGGCTAGGGAAGTAGCTGCGTGTCTGTTACCACTGTGCGACACAACGCGCCGGCTGTGTTGTCACATTTCCTCCCTCTACTTCCAAGCCTGGTGTCCTGGGTGGCTTAAGCTTGCTGAGAGTAATGGTATTCTCCTGTACCCTGGGTATTTGTAGCGAGGGATTTCCTGGGCTTGCTCGGCGCTGGGTCTGGTTCCTGCTGACGGGACAGGCCATCTGCGTTCCCATGATCTCTGCCCTTTTTGTGCGAGATAGAGAAATTGTATAGTTGTAGGGCTAAGCTCCATCTCAGCAGTCGTCCATTGTCTCCGGCAGTGCGCTGTAACCAACTAAGGGGACTGTGGTCTGTTACCACTGAGAACTCGCGCCCGTACACATATGCCTGCAATTTCTTGAGTGCCCAGACTATGGCCAGGCACTCCTTTTCAATAGTGGCATAGGCTATCTCACGGTCCATAAGTTTTCGGGAGAGAAAGGCAACTGGGTGTTCACAACCATCCTCCCCTACTTGGCTCAACACAGCTCCTATTCCACAACCCGAGGCATCTGTTTGCACAATGAACCGCCGGCGGAAGTCGGGGGCTGCTAACACTGGGGATTGGGACAAAATGTCCTTCAGCTGGGAAAAAGCCTGCTCACACTCTGGGCTCCAGTCAATTTGTCGGGTGTACTTTTTTTTCGTTAGGTCAGTCAGGGGTTTGGCAATGGTGCTGTACTGGGGCACAAATTTACGGTAGTACCCTGCTGTTCCAAGGAAGGCCCGTACCTGCTTTTGGTTAGTGGGCCGAGGCCATTTCAGGATGGCCTCAATTTTAGCTGGCTCTGGACGAATATGGCCTCCGCCAACCCTATGCCCGAGGTACAACACCTCTGCCATCCCCATCTGACATTTGTCAGGTCTGATTGTTAACCCTGCCTTGCTGATCCGTGCCAACACCTGGGCCACATGCTGCAGATGCTCCTCCCATGTCTGACTAAAAATGGCTATGTCATCAAGGTATGCCTGGGCAAAGTCCTGACACCCTGTCAGTAGGTGATCTATGGTACGCTGAAAGGTGGCTGGGGCATTCTTCATCCCAAAAGGCATGGCAGTAAATTCAAAGAGCCCAAATGGGGTGCTGAATGCAGACCTCTCCTGTGCCTCCCTAGTAAGGGGTATCTGCCAGTATCCTTTGCTAAGATCCAGAGTGGATACATAGCGTGCCATTCCCAACCTGTCTAACAGCTCATCTACCCGGGGCATGGGGTATGCGTCTGTCACTGTCACCTCGTTCAGCCTCCTATAGTCCATGCAGAAGCGGGTACTGCCATCTTTCTTGGGCACTAGGACTACGCTGGCGGCCCAGGGACTATGGGACGGTACAATAACACCAAGCGCCAGCATTTCATCGACCTCCCTTTTGATCATATCAATCACCCTGGGGTTCACCCGATAAGCGGGTTGCCTAGTGGGCCGAGCCTCCCCGGTGTTGACATGATGGGCCACTACATGAGGGCGCCCTGGCCTGCTTGTGAATTGTGGCCTCTCTACCTCCAATACCTCCTTCATCTGTAGGGCCTGGGTTTCGGTTAATTGCGAGCCTATGGGCACCGCCTCCACTCCTAGGTCCCTCTTGGTGGCTGCTAGAATGTCAGGGATGGGGTCAGTCTCTGGGTCATCCATAGGTGGGCAACAGATTGCCACCGCCCCTATCTCCCTGGTGACATATTTCTTTAACCTATTTATGTGGTAGGTACCCACCCGCTTCCCTGTTTGGTCTAGGGCAATAATGTAATCTACCCGTCCCTGCCGATCCACTACAGTATAAGGCCCTGCCCAGGTCGCCTGTAACTTATGCTTTCGGGCAGGTACTAGCACCATCACTTTCTGTCCAACCTCTAGTTCCCTGTCCTGCGCTCGTTGGTTATAGTACCGGCACTGTCTTTCCTGCGCGCCCCGGGTGTGGTCATGCGCAAGCTGCATCAGCCTGTGCAGTTTCTCCTTCATTTGGACTACATATTCCAAGATGGAAACCTCAGGTTCCTGAAATGACCCTTCCCAGCTTTCCCTGACTAGGTCAAGTGGTCCCCTTACCCTTCGGGTATATAGTAACTCAAAAGGAGAAAATCCGGTTAAATCCGGTTGAATCCTGCGGCACTTCGCGGTACGCGAATAATAGCTGTTGCAAGGACTTCTCCCAGTCTCCCCCCTCCGATTCAGCAAATGCCCGCAGCAACTGCTTTAGGGTCGAATTGAATCTCTCACAGAGACCATTAGTCTGGGGGTGATAAGGGGTGGTGCGTAAGGGATGGACCCCAAAGTTGTCCCATACTGTCTGCAGCAATTCCCCTTGAAATTGCGTACCCTGATCAGTAACTACTTCTTGGGGAAATCCTACGCGACTAAAAATATCCATAAGAGCCTGGGCGATATGTTCAGCATCTATGGATGCCAGTGCCACTGCCTCAGGGTATCTAGTCGCGTAATCAACTACAGTCAGTATGTATCTCTTTCCTGTTCGGCTCGGTTTCTTCAAAGGCCCCACAATGTCCATGGCCACTCTCTTAAATGGCTCACTTATGACAGGCATGGGTCGTAGGGGAACCCGGCGTGGGGGTCCCCCGAGGCGTTGGCAGACCTCACATGACTCTCTATACTGTTTTACCTCCTGGTTAACCCCAGACCAGAAGAAATGTCGCAGCAGCCGGGCACGGGTTTTCCGAACCCCTAAGTGGCCTGCTAAGGGAATGTCATGGGCAAGGGCCAGCAACCGGGCACGGTACTGCTGTGGAACAATCAACTGTTTTCTTAGGACCCCGGGCTCTAATGGGTCTACTTTTGCTGGCACCCGGTACAGTCTCCCCTCCTCCCACATAATGCGATCCTCCTGAGGCCCCCAATCTGTTCGTCCTGCTGCCCTGCGGAGGCTAGCTAGGGAGGGGTCGGTCCGTTGGGCTTCCCTAAAGGCTACCCTATCTACTTCCCCCAGATTCTCATCACAGTCAGGCAAGTCTGGTACAGGGTTACTCACCGCCAACGGTTCAGGGTTTGTGGCTGTCACTTCCACAGAGACTCCTGGTGCTGGCATGAGAGGGTCCTCATGCACTGTCTCCAATGCTTGTGCTTGGCTTCGGGTGATAGCTCCCACAAAGTAACTAGCCAATCCAGCACTCAGATCGTTGCCCAGAATGACGTGAGTGGGTAATCCATCCAAAAGTCCCACATTTACCTCTCCAGAGTCCAGGCCCCAGTCCAGGTGTACCCTTGCCATAGGTATTACAGTGATCTGCCCTCCTGCCATGGAAATTTTAACTTTCCTTTTCTTCAGTATTTGGCAGGGGGGAATTAATTCTGGCCGGATAAGGGTGATAGAAGCTCCAGAGTCTCTCAACCCTTGCAGCTCCTTCCCATTAACTTTTACAGGTTGTAGGTGGGTCTTCATATTATCCGGGGTGGATTTCCCAATAGCTGCTACCACCTCTACTTGGTATGCTACTTCCTCCGCCTCTGGCGCATCAGGAAAGTAGTCCGCCTCGCCCGTTCCAAATGATTCGTGGCACACAGCCACCCGCGACATGGCAGACTGGGAATGGCCGTCTTACCCGTGTACAGTCACAAAGTAAATGCCCCACCTGGTCACAGTTGTAGCAGCGTCGGCTTGCAGGTGACGCTGGTCACCGAGACCTTGAATTTCTGGCTAGGGAAGCTGGGGTATGTATTGGGGCCGGCCGGTGGAGGAGCAATGGTAGATCACGATCCTGCTGGGGCCGTCGGAGGGTTGTCCTCTGCTCTGTATTGGCACCTCTCCACCGAGGCCTGTTAGCTGTGAACTCATCTGCTAGGTGTGCTGCTTTTTCCGGAGTGGTAGGGTTCCGGTCTGCCACCCACTCCCTGATCTCTGGAGGCATCTTGTTTAGCAGCTGCTCCAAAATAAAAGCATTTTTAATGTCTGCTACAGTAAGGGCCTTCTTCACAGCCAGCCACTTATCACAGTTCCTCCGCAGCAAGTTATTGAACTCTATAAATGAGGCATCTCCTTTCCGCGCCATAGACCGAAACTTTATGCGATACGATTCAGCGGTCACCGCATATCTGGCAAGCAGCACACTCCGTACCACCTCATATACCAGGATCTGCTCTGGACTCAGGGCATGGAATGCCTCCAGTGCCCGCCCTCTCAGACTGGGTACCAAATATCGAGGCCACTCTGCTGCCTCAATTCCATGCATTATCATAACAGATTCAAACATCTGCAAATGAGTATCAATATCCGAACTGACCTCATCAAAAGGTGGGACCTCATTATACCTCAGCAGGGATGTCTGCCTTGCCGCTACTGCCGGGGCGGTTATACCGGTCTGCGCCCCCAATGCGGCTCCCAGTACTGATGCTCCTTGTCCTAGTGCTGCCAGCAACTACCGCAACTGGTCTGTACTTCCAACGGCCAGTGCAGGGCTCGTTGTAGCAGTTCCAGTGGTTCCTTGACTCTCGGCCTGCTCTGGGATGCAGTCCTCATCATCCTCCTGCCCAGGGTGTTCTTGGTCCCATTCAGCTAGCTTTGCCATTAAGACTGCTCTGGTGTCCGATGCATTAAACTCAATCCGTCTTGTTCGACAGAGGTCCTGTAGTTGATGCTTCTTGCTGTATCGGTAGCATAGCGGGGCAGAATCCATTGCCTGCTGTGGTTTATTCCTTTCTGCTGGTGTCTTGAGTGATCCCACCGCTGCCGCCAAATGTGAGGATACTGGGTTCAAGATCACTCAGTCACGGTGGTAGATGAAAAAATAAGAATTTACTCACCGGTAATTCTATTTCTCGTAGTCCGTAGTGGATGCTGGGAACTCCGTAAGGACCATGGGGAATAGCGGGCTCCGAAGGAGGCTGGGCACTCTAGAAAGATTTAGGACTACCTGGTGTGCACTGGCTCCTCCCACTATGACCCTCCACCAAGCCTCAGTTAGGACACCGTGCCCGGACGAGCAGACATAATAAGGAAGGATTTAGAATCCTGGGTAAGACTCTTACCAGCCACACCAATCACACCGTACAACTCGTGATACAATATCCAGTTTGACAGTATGAAAACAACTGAGCCTCTCAACAGATGGCTCAACAATAACCCTTTTGTTAACCATAACTATTTACAAGTATTGCAGACAATCCGCACTTGGGATGGGCGCCCAGCATCCACTACGGACTACGAGAAATAGAATTACCGGTGAGTAAATTCTTATTTTCTCTAACGTCCTAGTGGATGCTGGGAACTCCGTAAGGACCATGGGGATTATACCAAAGCTCCCAAACGGGCGGGAGAGTGCGGATGACTCTGTAGCACCGAATGAGAGAACTCCAGGTCCTCCTCAGCCAGGGTATCAAATTTGTAGAATTTTGCAAACGTATTTGCCCCTGACCAAGTAGCTGCTCGGCAAAGTTGTAAAGCCGAGACCCCTCGGGCAGCCGCCCAAGATGAGCCCACCTTCCTTGTGGAATGGGCCTTTACAGATTTTGGCTGTGGCATGCCTGCCACAGAATGTGCAAGCTGAATTGTACTACAAATCCAGCGAGCAATAGGCTGCTTAGAAGCAGGAGCACCCAGCTTGTTGGGTGCATACAGAATAAACAGCAAGTCAGATTTTCTGACTCCAGCCGTCCTGGAAACATATATTTTCAGGGCCCTGACAACGTCTTGCAACTTGGAGTCCTCCAATTCACTAGTAGCCGCCGGCACCACAATAGGCTGGTTCAGGTGAAACGCTGACACCACCTTAGGGAGAAATTGAGGACGAGTCCTCAATTCTGCCCTGTCCGTATGAAAAATCAGATAAGGGCTTTTACATGATAAAGCCGCCAATTCTGACACTCGCCTGGCTGAAGCCAAGGCTAATAACATGACCACTTTCCACGTGAGATATTTCAGATCCACGGTTTTTAGTGGCTCAAACCAATGTGATTTTAAGAAACTCAACATCATGTTGAGATCCCAAGGTGCCACTGGAGGCACAAACGGGGGCTAAATATGCAGCACTCCTTTTTTTAAAAGTCTGAACTTCAGGTACTGAAGCTAGTTCTTTTTGAAAGAAAATCGACAGAGCCGAGATCTGTACTTTAATGGAGCCTAGTTTTAGGCCCATATTCACTCCTGCTTGCAGGAAATGCAGAAATCGACCTAGTTGAAATTCCTCTGTTGGGGCCTTTTTGGCCTCGCACCATGCAACATATTTCGCCATATGCGGTGATAATGCTTTGCCGTAACATCTTTCCTGGCCTTCATAAGCGTAGGAATGACTTCTTCCGGAATACCCTTTTCCTTTAGGATCCGGTGTTCAACCGCCATGCCGTCAAACGCAGCCGCGGTAAGTCTTGGAACAGACAGGGCCCCTGTTGTAGCAGGTCCTGTCTGAGCGGTAGAGGCCACGGGTCCTCTGAGAGCATCTCTTGAAGTTCCGGGTACCACGCTCGTCTTGGCCAATCCGGAACCACGAGAATGGTGTTTACTCCTCGCTTTCTTATTATTCTCAATACCTTTGGTATGAGAGGCAGAGGAGGGAGCACATAAACCGACTGGTACACCCTAGAGCGTCCACAGCTATCGCCTGAGGGTCCCTTGACCTGGCGCAATATCTTTTTAACTTTTTGTTGAGGCGGGACGCCATCATGTCCACCTGTGGTTTTTCCCAACGGTTTACCAGCATCTGGAAGACTTCTGGGTGAAGTCCCCACTCTCCCGGGTGGAGGTCGTGTCTGCTGAGGAAGTCTGCTTCCCAGTTGTCCACTCCCGGAATGAACACTGCTGACAGTGCTAGTACATGATTCTCCGCCCATCGGAGAATTCTTGTGGCTTCCGCCATCACCATCCTGCTTCTTGTGCCGCCCTGTCGATTTACATGGGCGACTGCCGTGATGTTGTCTGACTGGATCAGCACCGGCTGGTGTAGGAGCAGGGATTTTGCTTGACTTAGGGCATTGTAGATGGCCCTTAGTTCCAGAATATTTATGTGAAGGGAAGTCTCCTGACTCGACCATAGTCCTTGGAAGTTTCTTCCCTGTGTGACTGCCCCCCAGCCTCGAAGGCTGGCATCCGTGGTCACCAGGACCCAGTCCTGTATGCCGAACCTGCTGCCCTCTAGAAGATGGGCACTCTGCAGCCACCACAGTAGCGACACCCTGGTTCTTGGAGACAGGGTTATCAAGCGATGCATCTGAAGATGCGATCCGGACCACTGGTCCAACAGGTCCCACTGAAAGATTCTGGCATGGAACCTGCCGAAGGGAATTGCTTCGTAAGAAGCCACCATCTTTCCCAGGACCCGCGTGCAGTGATGCACTGATACCTGTTTTGGTTTCAGGAGGTCTCTGACTAGAGATGACAACTCCCTGGCTTTCTCCTCCGGGAGAAACACTTTTCTCTGGACTGTATCCAGAATCATACCCAGGAACAGTAGCCGTGTCGTCGGAACCAGCTGTGACTTTGGGATATTCAGAATCCAGCCGTGCTGGTGCAGCACTTCCTGGGATAGTGCTACTCCCACCAACAACTGTTCCTTGGACCTCGCTTTTATTAGGAGATCGTCCAAGTACGGGATAATTAAAACTCCCTTTCTTCGAAGGAGTATCATCATTTCCGCCATAACCTTGGTAAATAGCCTCGGTGCCGTGGACAGTCCAAACGGCAGCGTCTGGAATTGGTAATGGCAATCCTGTACCACAAATCTGAGGTACTCCTGGTGAGGATGGTAAATGGGGACATGCAAGTAAGCATCCTTGATGTCCAGGGATACCATGTAATCCCCATCGTCCAGGCTTGCAATAACCGCCCCGAGCGATTCCATCTTGAACTTGAATTTTTTTATGTATGTGTTCAAGGATTTCAAATTTAAAATGGGTCTCACCGAACCGTCCGGTTTCGGTACCACAAATAGTGTGGAATAGTAACCCCGGCCTTGTTGAAGTAGGGGTACCTTGATTATCACCTGCTGGGAATACAGCTTGTGAATTGCCGCTAGCACCGCCTCCCTGTCTGAGGGAGCAATCGGCAAGGCAGATTTTAGGAACCGGTGGGGTGGAGACGCCTCGAATTCCAGTTTGTACCCCTGAGATACTATTTGAAGGATCCAGGGATCCACCTGTGAGCAAGCCCACTGATCGCTGAAATTCTTGAGGCGGCCCCCCACCGTACCTGGCTCCGCCTGTGGAGCCCCACCGTCATGCGGCGGACTTGGCAGAAGAAGCGGGGGAGGACTTTTGCTCCTGGGAACCTGCTGTTTGTTGCAGCCTTTTTCCCCTACCTCTGCCTCTAGATAGAAAAGACCCGCCTTTTCCACGCCTGTTTTTCTGGGTCCGAAAGGACTGAACCTGATAAAACGGCGCCTTCTTAGGCTGTGAGGGGACATGGGGTAAAAATGCTGACTTCCCAGACGTTGCTGTGGAAACTAGGTCCGAGAGACCATCCCCAAATAATTCCTCACCCTTATATGGCAACACTTCCATGTGCCTTTTAGAATCTGCATCTCCTGTCCACTGGCGAGTCCATAAGCCTCTCCTAGCAGAAATGGACAATGCACTTACTTTAGATGCCAGTCGGCAGACTTCCCTCTGTGCATCTCTCATATATAAGACTGAGTCTTTTATATGGTCTATGGTTAACAGGATCGTGTCTCTGTCTAATGTGTCAATATTCTCTGACAGTTTATCTGACCAAGCAGCGGCAGCACTGCACATCCAAGCTGACGCAATAGCTGGCCTAAGTATAATGCCTGTGTGTGTATATACAGACTTCAGGATCGCCTCCTGCTTTCTATCAGCAGGTTCCTTGAGGGCGGCCGTATCCGGAGACGGTAGTGCCACCTTTTTAGACAAACGTGTGAGCGCTTTATCCCGGGTAGTTTTTTCTCTCCAAACATAATACCCTTTTTAGTGGTACCAGTAGTTATATCAGAAATGTTTAACACCTCTTTCATTGCCTCAATCATACAGTGAATGGCCTTAGTGGGCATCAGGTTTGACTCATCGTCGTCGACACTGGTGTCAGTATCAGTGTCGACATCTGGGTCTGCTTGAGGTAGCGGGCTTTTTAGAGCCCCTGACGACCCATGCGACGCCTGGGCAGGCACGAGCTGAGAAGTCGGCTGTCCCACATTTGGCATGTCGTCGATTTTCTTATATAAGGAGTCTATACGTGCACTCATTACTTTCCATAAGCCAATCCACTCAGGTGTCTGCCCCGCAGGGGGTGACATCCCTTCTAAAGGCATCTGCTCCGCCTCCACATCATTATCCTCATCAAACATGTCGACACAGCCGTACCGACACACCGCACACACACAAGGAATGCTCCGAATGAGGACAGGACCCACAAACGCCCTTTGGGGGGACAGAGTGAGAGTATGCCAGCACACACCAGAGCGCTATATAATGCAGGGACTAACTGAGTTATGTCCCCTATAGCTGCTTTTTATATTATATATGTATTGCGCCCAAATTTAGTGCCCCCCCTCTCTGTTTTTACCCTGTTCTGAAGTGTAGACTGCAGGGGAGAGCCAGGGAACTTCCTTCCAGCGGATCTGTGAAGGAGAAATGGTGCCAGTGTGTCTGAGGGAGATAGCTCCGCCCCTTTTCCGCGGCCTATTCTCCCGCTTTTTTCTGGATTCTGGCAGGGGTATTTACCACATATATAGCCTCTAGGGCTATATATTGTGGTATTTTTGCCAGCCAAGGTGTTTTTATTGCAGCTCAGGGTGCCCCCCCCCAAGCGCCCTGCACCCTCAGTGACCGGAGTGTGAAGTGTGCATGAGGAGCAATGGCGCACAGCTGCAGTGCTGTGCGCTACCTTGGTGAAGACTGATGTCTTCTGACGCCGTTTTTCCGGACCTCTTCTTGCTTCTGGCTCTGTAAGGGGGACGGCGGCGCGGCTCCGGGACCGAACACCAAGGACTGGGCCTGCGGTCGATCCCTCTGGAGCTAATGGTGTCCAGTAGCCTAAGAAGCCCAATCCGGCTGCAAGCAGGCGAGTTCGCTTCTTCTCCCCTTAGTCCCTCGCTGCAGTGAGCCTGTTGCCAGCAGGTCTCACTGAAAATAAAAAACCTAAAACTATACTTTCTTTCTAAGGGCTCAGGAGAGCCCCTAGTGTGCATCCAACCTCGGCCGGGCACGAAATCTAACTGAGGCTTGGAGGAGGGTCATAGTGGGAGGAGCCAGTGCACACCAGGTAGTCCTAAATCTTTCTAGAGTGCCCAGCCTCCTTCGGAGCCCGCTATTCCCCATGGTCCTTACGGAGTTCCCAGCATCCACTAGGACGTTAGAGAAACCAACAGTGGTTTATTGAACAGAATGGGTTATAAACAGCTCAGCACACTTCTGTGATCCAATTCTACACGACAATTCCCTCCTGGAACTCCTGACTTCTTAGTCAGTCTCCTGCCACTCTCTCTCCTTCTGTCCAGATCTCTCCCAACCGCCCCTGTTTGCTATTATCAAACCTTTGTCTTTCCTACAATAAGGCGACACCCCCAGAACAGTTTCAGAGCAAACCTACTTTCACATGTCCAGGCATGTCCCCTAGGCAGGGCCGAAACTAGGGTTGCTCTCACCCGGGGCAAGATAGTAAATTTGCGCCCCCCCCCCCCCCCCCCCGCAAAGTAAAAAAAAAAAAAGTATAATTAAAATAAAATTTTATATATATATATATATATAAAATCCCACACGTTACACCACAGAGGAGCCTCTGCCACACTACAGCCGCTTATGCACGTTACACCACAGAGGAGCTGCGTATACACATTAGATAGATTATATAGGGGGCACACTATCACACATATGGTGCAGGTCCCAGGGGACCTCTGACACCCACACACAGACCAGGGGCACCCTGACACAAAAACAGATTGTATATGACCACATTGACACACACACGGTATAGGGACCAGATGTACACTGACACACACACAAAATATATAGGGACCAGATGTATACACACACACACACACACACACACACACACTGTATAGGGGCCAGATGCACACTGACACACTGTATAGGGACAAGATGCACACTGACACACACACACACTGTATAGGGACCAGACGCACACTGACACACACTGTATAGGGACAAGATGTACACTGACACACACAAAATGTGTAGGGACCAGATACACACTGACACAACACACACACACACACACACACTGTATAGGGACCACAGGAACACTGACACACACACACACACACACACACACACACTGTATAGGGAATCGGATCAGACGCACACTAACACACACACACTGTATAGGGACCACAGGAACACTGACACACACACACACACACACACACACACACACACACACACACTGTATAGGGAATCGGATCAGACGCACACTAACACACACACACACTGTATAGGGACCACAGGAACACTGACACACACACACACACACACTGTATAGGGACCAGAGGAACAATGACACACACACAAACACATACACATTGTAGAGGGGGAGCTGTCTGCCAGGTAGAGAAACATACCTCATAATAAATCTTTCTCTGTCACAGCTGCCCCTCGTTCACAGTCCACGCTGCTGCGTTGTGTGCCTCCCCCTGTTCCCAGGCATGGGGGAGGGCTGTGGGCTCAGGGCTGCTGGAGACATGCTGTCTCCGTGAAAGCTCCCCTGTCAGAGGAGCCTGCAGAGTCCAGTGCGGAATGCTGCAGCGTCAGTGACAGTGACTCATTCACTGTCACTGACTGACTGCAGCCGCCAGCCAGTGTGCTCTCATCAGTCCCAGGCTCGGCTCTGCTCAACCGCGCCGGCCAGACTACTGTCTCCATCCTCTCTCCCTCACCTCCGCGGCAACCAGAGATTTTGGCTGCAGAAACAGCCTCCCTAGCGCCCCCACATTCCAGCGCCCGGGGCGCGTGACCCCCTAGCCCCCCCTTAGTTACGGCCCTGCCCTAGGCCACAATAGATGTTAACTAAAGTAACCTTACTTAATCTGATTGTGTGGCCTGGAATCCATTGTGTGGGGAAGAATGAGGGGGGGGGGGGGGGGGGTTGAATGGCCTGACATCTGAGACTGGCTGTATCTACACAACAGCAAACACACAGGTTATCTGCGCAGTCACATTGGGGGGAACATTATTTTACAAACTATAACCCAATAACCAATACATTCATATATATACATCGAAAACATAACTGTACCCTTGTAACAATAACATCATACAATATAATACAATATTGCCTAGTACATAGCCAAAATACAAATCAACAATCAGTGTAGTCCATGGGTCAGACCAGGGCTAGGGAAGTAGCTGCGTGTCTGTTACCACCAACGCGCCGGCTGTGTTGTCACAGGATGAATAGGAGGTTATATGATATAGTTATCAGCTAGAAAGGGTTTCTAGCTGATAACTATATATATCTTCTGGGACTATCCACCATAATGGAGTACATGCAGAGAAGGAGAAAACTATGACCCAGAATAATATATACGATGAGTATAATTCAGATCACCCATTAACATTAGAAACTATAACACTTACCTGTATGAGTCTGACATACCGGTATGTAACATCCCAAGAAACGAAGATTATATTAAGAAGACCAGGGCCCGCAGGACCTAACTTTAAGGGTATGTTAGTGGCCCAGGTGACTTACAGAACAATACATACTGTAATATTTAAGCTAGGTGTAGAGGCAATAACAATATATTATAAGACTTACCCAATAGATAGACGTATTCCTAGTAGGTTATAAGATCTAGTCTACTGATGGAGATAGCATCAATGCTTACCCATTTGAGGGAGAATCTTTCCATAAGGATTTCATCCAGGAATAACAATATTTATGGGGACAAGGGATAGCAATATCCAGATAAAGATGAGCAGTGTTTGGCTACATCAATTTACATATACAGGACTATATATGATGGATGTGTAGATTGTCCAGGCTATTTAAATAACAATTTACAGCACACTATCTACCTAGTGGAAAGAGGAGCATTAGTACATCAGAAATACTTACCCAATGGAGATATTGCAAGCACGTCATAAGATTTACTCTACTCATGGTGACAATGTCAGTTTTAACCCATTCAATCTGTCCCCATCATTAGGGGCATATTTATTATGATTTTGATTATACCTATGAATGCTCATTCTCTCTGTTCGTAATATTAGAAGTATACCCATTACAATTAGAGATCTATTAACTTTAGGATACCTAATTATGTTCTGGACATTTCTGCACATGTTTAAATTATATTGACATGTATATCCTACATATGGGATCTGCATTATGAACACAATACTCAGAGGTACTGAATAGCGACCAAAAAGAGAAATGTAAGTCTTAGGAAAAAAGAAATGAATAATAAATCTATAAATTATGTAATTAGCAGTGTATATAATATTCTTCACATATAAAGTAGTTATTACTACACACACGGGGGTAAATTTACTAAGATGGGAGTTCTATTCAAGATGGGATGTTGCCCATAGCAACCAATCAGATTCTACTTCTTATTTATCTAGCACCTTCTAGAAGATAATACCTGGAATCTGATTGGTTGCTATTGGCAACATCCCATCTTAAATAGAACTCCCATCTTAGTAAATTTACCACACGGATTTGTTTCACTTTTAAATTATTTCAGTGTTCTGCACGTCCCTTATTTCACTATAATTATCATTCTAGTAGGATACTACTTGATACAGTATATTGCACTTAGATATAATCACACATAAACAATTGATATTATTATTCAATAAACATTTATATTTTCTCATTCATTATTTTATTTATTAATATTTTTTCACAGGAATAATTTTCACTTTTATATACACACACATATATCCACAATTCAATACCTTATGTTATTCACCTAATTTCATGTTGAAGTTAACATAATAAAATATTTAAAAAGAATTACATTTTATATATTCACACACTAGGTGATAATACTAATGTACTCAGAAACATATACAGGAACATAAAATGGGTTTATTAAAAATACTACCTATCTATATACTTCTTGTGCAGTATAATTCATCATGTATAGAGCGCGATTTGAAATATTTGATATTATGGTAGATTACCTAAATTATTATTTATTTAAGAATAAAATCTCCTTTTCAAATAATCTATATTCATATAATGATATTATAACAAACATAATATAACATGCTTTCTAAGATATAAACTATACTTGACCCAGCATAAAGATCAACATATTTAAAAAGGGCTGGATGTATAATTAGCGAGGAAAAATCATGAATAACTGGTAGTATAAATAAGAATTTACTTACCGATAATTCTATTTCTCATAGTCCGTAATGGATGCTGGGAACTCCGTAAGGACTATGGGGAATAGCGGCTCCGCAGGAGACTGGGCACAAAAGTAAAAGCTTTTAGGTCACCTGGTGTGCACTGGCTCCTCCCCCTATGACCCTCCTCCAAGCCTCAGTTAGGATACTGTGCCCGGACGAGCGTACATAATAAGGAAGGATCTTGAATCCCGGGTAAGACTCATACCAGCCACACCAATCACACCGTACAACTCGTGATTTGAACCCAGTTAACAGTATGATAACCGTAGGAGCCTCTGAAAAGATGGCTTCCAACCATAAACAACCCGATTTGTTTGTAACAATAACTATATACAAGTATTGCAGACAATCCGCACTTGGGATGGGCGCCCAGCATCCACTACGGACTATGAGAAATAGAATTATCGGTAAGTAAATTCTTATTTTCTCTGACGTCCTAGTGGATGCTGGGAACTCCGTAAGGACCATGGGGATTATACCAAAGCTCCCAAACGGGCGGGAGAGTGCGGATGACTCTGCAGCACCGAATGAGAGAACTCCAGGTCCTCCTCAGCCAGGGTATCAAATTTGTAGAATTTAGCAAACGTGTTTGCCCCTGACCAAGTAGCTGCTCGGCAAAGTTGTAAAGCCGAGACCCCTCGGGCAGCCGCCCAAGATGAGCCCACCTTCCTTGTGGAATGGGCTTTTACAGATTTTGGCTGTGGCAGGCCTGCCACAGAATGTGCAAGCTGAATTGTACTACAAATCCAGCGAGCAATAGGCTGCTTAGAAGCAGGAGCACCCAGCTTGTTGGGTGCATACAGTATAAACAGCGAGTCAGATTTTCTGACTCCAGCCGTCCTGGAAACATATATTTTCAGGGCCCTGACTACGTCCAGCAACTTGGAGTCCTCCAAGTCCCTAGTCGCCGCAGGTACCACAATAGGCTGGTTCATGTGAAACGCTGAAACCACCTTAGGGAGAAATTGAGGGCGAGTCCTCAGTTCTGCCCTGTCTGAATGAAAAATTAGGTAAGGGCTTTTATATGATAAAGCCGCCAATTCAGAGACACGCCTGGCTGAAGCCAGGGCTAACAGCATGACCACTTTCCATGTGAGATATTTCAATTCCACAGTGGTGAGTGGTTCAAACCAATGTGATTTTAGGAGACTCAACACTACATTGAGATCCCAAGGTGCCACTGGAGGCACAAAAGGAGGCTGTATATGCAGTACCCCTTTGACAAACGTCTGAACTTCAGGCACTGAAGCCAGTTCTTTTTGGAAGAAGATTGACAGGGCCGAAATTTGAACCTTAATGGACCCTAATTTTAGGCCCATAGATAGTCCTGTTTGCAGGATATGCAGGAAACGACCCAGTTGAAATTCCTCTGTAGGGGCCTTCTTGGCCTCACACCACGCAACATATTTCCGCCAAATGCGGTGATAATGTTTTGCGGTTACATCCTTTCTGGCCTTGACCAGGGTAGGGATGACTTCATCTGGAATGCCTTTTTCCTTCAGGATCCGGCGTTCAACCTCCATGCCGTCAAACGCAGCCGCGGTAAGTCTTGAAACAGACAAGGTCCCTGCTGGAGCAGGTCCTTTCTGAGAGGTAGAGGCCACGGGTCCTCCGTGAGCATCTCTTGAAGTTCCGGGTACCAAGTCCTTCTTGGCCAATCCGGAGCCACGAGTATAGTTCTTACTCCTCTCCTTGTTATGATTCTCAGTACTTTGGGTATGAGAGGCAGAGGAGGGAACACATACACTGACTGGTACACCCACGGTGTTACCAGAGCGTCCACCGCTATTGCCTGAGGGTCCCTTGACCTGGCGCAATATCTGTCTAGTTTCTTGTTGAGACGAGACGCCATCATGTCCACCTTTGGTTTTTCCCAACGGTTTACAATCACGTGGAAGACTTCTGGGTGAAGTCCCCACTCCCCCGGGTGGAGGTCGTGTCTGCTGAGGAAGTCTGCTTCCCAGTTGTCCATTCCCGGAATGAACACCGCTGACAGTGCTGTCACATGATTTTCCGCCCAGCGAAGAATTCTTGCAGCTTCTGCCATTGCCCTCCTGCTTCTTGTGCCGCCCTGTCTGTTTACGTGGGTGACTGCCGTGATGTTGTCCGATTGGATCAAAACCGACTGACCCTGAAGCAGAGGCCTTGCTTGACTTAGGGCATTGTAAATTGCCCTTAGTTCCAGGATATTTATGTGAAGAGACGTTTCCATGCTTGACCACAAGCCCTGGAAGTTTCTTCCCTGTGTGACTGCTCCCCAGCCTCTCAGGCTGGCATCCGTGGTCACCAGAATCCAGTCCTGAATGCCGAATCTGCGGCCCTCTAGAAGATGAGCACTCTGCAACCACCACAGGAGAGACACCCTTGTCCTTGGAGATGGGGTTATCCGCTGATGCATCTGAAGATGCGATCCGGACCATTTGTCCAGCAGATCCCACTGAAACGTTCTTGCATGGAATCTTCCGAATGGAATCGCTTCGTAAGAAGCCACCATCTTTCCCAGGACCCTTGTGCATTGATGCACTGACACTTGTCCTGGTTTCAGGAGGTTCCTGACTAGCTCGGATAACTCCCTGGCCTTCTCCTCCGGGAGAAACACCTTTTTCTGGACTGTGTCCAGAATCATCCCTAGGAACAGTAGACGTGTTGTTGGAATCAGCTGTGATTTTGGAATATTTTGAATCCACCCGTGCTGACGTAGCACCACCTGAGATAGTGCTACTCCGACCTCTAACTGTTCCCTGGACCTTGCCCTTATCAGGAGATCGTCCAAGTAAGGGATAATTAAGACGCCTTTTCTTCGAAGAAGAATCATCATTTCGGCCATTACCTTGGTAAAGACCCGTGGTGCCGTGGACAACCCAAACGGCAGCGTCTGAAACTGATAATGACAGTTCTGTACCACAAACCTGAGGTACCCTTGGTGAGAAGGGTAGATTGGGACATGGAGATAAGCATCTTTGATGTCCAGAGACACCATATAGTCCCCTTCTTCCAGGTTTGCTATCACTGCTCTGAGTGATTCCATCTTGAATTTGAACCTTTTTATGTAAGTGTTCAATGATTTTAGATTTAAAATCGGTCTCACCGAGCCGTCCGGCTTCGGTACCACAAACAGCGTGGAATAATACCCCTTTCCCTGTTGTAGGAGGGGTACCTTGATTATCACCTGCTGGGAATACAGCTTGTGAATAGCTTCCAATACTGCCTCCCTGTCGGAGGGAGACGTTGGTAGAGCAGACTTCAGGAACCGGCGAGGGGGAGACGTCTCGAATTCCAGTTTGTACCCCTGTGATACTACCTGCAGGATCCAGGGGTCCACTTGCGAGTGAGCCCACTGCGCGTTGAAATTTTTGAGACGGGCCCCCACCGTGCCTGAGTCCGCCTGTAAAGCCCCAGCGTCATGCTGAAGACTTGGCAGAAGCGGGGGAGGGCTTCTGATCCTGGGAAGAGGCTGCTTGCTGCAGTCTTTTTCCCCTTCCTCTGCCCCGGGGCAGAAATGAGTGGCCTTTTGCCCGCTTGCCCTTATGGGGACGAAAGGACTGAGTTTGAAAAGACGGTGTCTTTTTCTGCTGAGAGGTGACCTGGGGTAAAAAGGTGGATTTCCCAGCCGTCGCCGTGGCCACCAGGTCTGATAGACCGACCCCAAATAACTCCTCCCCTTTATACGGCAAAACTTCCATATGCCGTTTTGAATCCGCATCACCTGACCACTGTCGTGTCCATAAACTTCTTCTGGCAGAAATGGACAACGCACTTACTCTTGATGCCAGGGTGCAAATATCCCTCTGTGCATCTCGCATATATAGTAATGCATCCTTTAAATGCTCTATAGTCAATAATATACTGTCCCTATCCAGGGTATCAATATTTTCAGTCAGGGAATCCGAACCAAGCCACTCCAGCACTGCACATCCAGGCTGAGGCGATTGCCGGTCGTAGTATAACACCAGTATGTGTGTATATACCTTTTAGGATATTTTCCAGCTTTCTATCAGCTGGTTCCTTGAGGGCGGCCGTATCAGGAGACAGTAACGCCACTTGTTTTGATAAGCGTGTGAGCGCCTTATCTACCCTAGGGGGTGTTTCCCAACGCGCCCTAACCTCTGGCGGGAAAGGGTATAATGCCAATAATTTATTAGAAATCAGCATTTTTTTATCGGGGGAAACCCACGCTTTGTCACACACCTCATTTAATTCATCTGATTCAGGAAAAACTATGGGTAGTTTTTTCACACCCCACATAATACCCTTTTTTGTGGTACTTGTAGTATCAGAAATGTTCAAAGCCTCCTTCATTGCCGTGATCATGTAACGTGTGGCCCTACTGGACATTACGTTTGTCTCGTCACCGTCGACACTGGAGTCAGTATCCGTGTCTGGGTCTGTTCCTTCCATACGACCATTTAGTCAGGTGTCGACTCCCGAGGGGGTGACATCACTATTACAGGCAATTGCTCCGCCTACACATCATTTTCCTCCTCATACATGTTGACACAATCGTACCGACACACAGCATACACAGAGGGAATGCTCTGATAGAGGACAGGACCCCACGAGCCCTTTGGGGAGACAGAGGGAGAGTTTGCCAGCACACACCAGAGCGCTATATATATGCAGGGATAACCTTATATAAGTGTTTCTCCCTTCTATAGCTGCTATATATGTATTTTCTGCCAATTAGTGCCCCCCCTCTCTTGTTTTACCCTGATTCTGTAGCAGGACTGCAGGGGAGAGTCTGGGAGCCTTCCTTCCAGCGGAACTGTGAGGGAAAATGGCGCTTGTGTGCTGAGGAGATAGGCTCCGCCCCCTTCACGGCGGCCTTTTCTCCCGCTTTTTTAGGAAAACTGGCAGGGGTGAAATGCATCCATATAGCCCAGGAGCTATATGTGATGTATTTCTTTAGCCATATAAGGTTTAAACATGTTTTATTGCGTCTCAGGGCGCCCCCCCCCAGCGCCCTGCACCCTCAGTGACCGGAGTGTGAAGTGTGCTGAGAGCAATGGCGCACAGCTGCAGTGCTGTGCGCTACCTTATTGAAGACAGGAACGTCTTCTGCCGCCGATTTTTCGGACCTCTTCGCTCTTCTGGCTCTGTAAGGGGGCCGGCGGCGCGGCTCCGGGACCCATCCAGGCTGAACCTGTGATCGTCCCTCTGGAGCTAATGTCCAGTAGCCAAGAAGCCCAATCCACTCTGCAGTCAGGTGAGTTCGCTTCTTCTCCCCTTAGTCCCACGATGCAGTGAGCCTGTTGCCAGCAGGTCTCACTGAAAATAAAAAAACCTATTTAGAACTTTTACTCTAAGCAGCTCTGGAGAGCTACCTAGCATGCACCCTTCTCGGCCGGGCACAAAAATCTAACTGAGGCTTGGAGGAGGGTCATAGGGGGAGGAGCCAGTGCACACCAGGTGACCTAAAAGCTTTTACTTTTGTGCCCAGTCTCCTGCGGAGCCGCTATTTCCCATGGTCCTTACGGAGTTCCCAGCATCCACTAGGACGTCAGAGAAAAGGAGTATATCTGAATGAAATTAACAACACATACTCCGGGACTGACTGTTAGCATTATAAATCACGGGACCCAGCATATAGTATGCGAGTGCTAGGAGAGAGTGGAGACTCGTAACTGCATTCCTCAACTATCAATTAACAGACTAACGTTATGGCTCCTGAATACTTACTTTTGATTGGATTTAGGGGATTTGAACCGACCTTTCACGGGACATCTCCCCCTATATAGCTATCACGGATAGCAGGCGCGAATCATTACTGCCCTGAGGAAGCCCGACACCGGAGCAAAATGCGCATTGGTGGACAGTGTATCACGTCTTAGATATAATTAGGGAGGCCAATCCCGGGCCGTTTTTTCAATCCCAGGATTCGGGATCGAAAAACGCTCAATCCCGGGATTCCCGGGATCCTGGGATTGCAGTAGGGATCAGTGAAGAAGGGTGTAGGGAGCAGCGCTGGAGGGTAGGTAGCGGTGCGGGAGGGTGTAGGTAGCGGCGCGGAAGGGAGGGAGGGTGTAGGTAGCTGGGCGGGAGGATGTAGGTATCGGTGCGAGAGGGTGTAGGTAGTGGTGCGGGAGGGAGGCTGTTAGCACTGCACGGAGGGAGGGTGGGTGTAAGTAATACCACTTACTATTAGGCGGGCGGCAGCCATGGACACACTGAACGCGGCGGCATTTCAAATGAAGAGCCGACCGCCAGCCAACCAGAGCTGGCGGACCAGCAGCCAATCAGGGAAGCGGCCGCAGCAGTCGCTCCTGATTGGCTGCTGCTGCAGCAGCAACTTTCCTGATTGGCTGCCGGTACACCAGCTCTGATTGGCTGGTGGCTGGCGCCACATTTGAAGTGCCACCGCGTTCAGCATTTGTCTATGGCTGCCGCCCGCCTAATTGTAAGTAGTATTACTTACACACCCACCCTCCCGCACATGCGCAGTGTAATCCCGTGAATCCCGGGATTGGATGCTCCAATCCCGGTATTCAAATCCCGGCATTTTTGGGCCCAAATCCCGGGATCCCGCCGATCCCGATCCCGGGATTGGCCTCCCTAGATGTAATATATATTCACATATTCCCAGTATTACTAATAGCTAATTCTGCATGTGCGTGTGCTTCACCACGGTCTTTATTAAGATAGCGGCGGAGACAGCCGTGTAGGATCTGAGCGGTGTGCAGGAGGTCCGATCACAACGGCCCCGCACAGCGGGGACGCCCGCTGAACGTAGTGCATCAAATACATATCTACATGTATGCCTTACCAGTGACAGAAATGTTTATATTAATATAAAGAATTATGGCCCTCATTCCGAGTTGTTCGCTCGGTATTTTTCATCGCATCGCAGTGAGAATTCTCTTAGTGCGCATGCGTAATGTTCGCACTGCGCATGCGTCAAGTAACTTTACTAAGAAGAAAGTAATTTTACTCACGGCTTTTTCGTCGCTCCGGAGAACGCATTGTGATTGACAGGAAATGGGTGTTACTGGGCGGATGTACGGCGTTTTAGGGGCGTGTGGCAGGAAACGCTACCGTTTCCGGAAAAAACGCAGGCGTGTCTGGAGAAACGGTGGGAGTGCTTGGGCGAACGCTGGGTGTGTTTATGACGTCAGCCGGGACCGAAAAGCACTGAATTGATCGCACAGGCAGAGTAAGTCTGGAGTTACTCAGAAACTGCTAACTCGGTTTTGATCGCAATATTGCGAATACATCGGTCGCACATTTAAGATGTTTAGATTCACTCCCAGTAGGCGGCGGCTTAGCGTGTGTAACTCTGCTATAATCGCCTTGCGAGCGAACAACTCGGAATGAGGGCCTATGTGTATTCTAGAGCGCAGTATCATTTATGAATGCGGAGTGTAGCTATTTACAATAAAGCCTGTTTAGTATTAAAAACGAATGGTTAGAATTATTAAACAAGGTCTGGATTAACATTACCTGTAACAACAGGAATTTGTACGTAATATCACCACTATTATCATTGTATGGCTGCAGGAATTTATATTTAACATTACTATTGTTACATGTGGACCATAATAATATCAAAATAATAAAAGCTGTGTGATCCGTGGCTGGGAACTATAATCCCAAGTGTAACCACTAGAGCCGTTAAAGCTGAACATTGCATGACTACAGGCTAATTATTAACATTTAAAAAAAAAACTACATTCATCAGCTGTTACATATACTGTATGAGCTACAACCCAGAAAATTCAAGTGATTACTATTGATACAAAGTAACAAGTATCATTTATAATGTAACCATTGAGGGTTCCATAATACTATAAACTGGATACTTATTCTCCTGTTTGTGGATTAAACACTATAAATCTTTATATACAACACAGCACAGCTATTAACCCTGTGCATACAACTCACTGGTAGCATACGTATGGGAATTCTATATATAAAAGGCAATTAAGAGACGTGACACATAGTACAATTTTAAATCTTTATTCACATTTCTATTTATTTCTTTCACCACTTTCTTTTCTAGTTTCTTTACTTCGCTCAACCAACCTATTATAGGCTAAAGAAATAATAAACATAGAATATAATTTACAGGCCATACAGGCCGCTGAATTGAATATTTTTGTTGATACTTGTTTTGAAACTAATAAAATTTATTTTAACAGCAATTTAATTTAAGGGACGGAGTGCACCCAATTGAACCCAATTCTTTTTCCTTGTTCGTAATTTAACATATTCTGTTAATTGGTGGGTTGTACCCAATACGGACGGTTTGATAAAATATGGAGACCTAATCGTTCCAGTATTCCCTACAAAGAACTATTTATATCCTGGTGTGGAAAAACCTTCTCTCTCTTTTTTGATACAGCATAGTTAGAATTTTAATAAACCTCCCCTAAGGGGATAAAAAGGGGGTTGATATAATGACTTCATTACCAATGCGTGGCTTGTGTAGCATTAACTATAATTCCCAAACGGACAATTGGATCAAATCTGGATTGCACCTCCAGTGTGTAGAATTTAATAAACTACAAAAATGGTCCTGTTACGTTTTTACCATATCTGCTACTGGTGCTCCTCAGGTAACGCCAAGAACCATGGATTAATATTTACTTACATTAAGACTTCTCAAATTTACATCTCTATAGATTTCATAAGTTTTTAACACTCATTTATATGTGCAACCATGAAAATCAGAAACTTCCGTGTGAAGATTCAAACTTTTTCTCATTACAACATTAATAAAAAATGGTTAAAAAAAAAGTTAAACTATTTTCCCCCCCCCCCCCCCCCAACCCTGCCTTCTCTGTATCTTAAAAAGTTTACAATTTGTACAGGATGAAACGTTCATATACATCAACTGCCATAATGTAGGTGACCTTTAGGACTAAGCTCAGCTGCACTAGTGTGACATCACAATTACTGATGACATCACAGTCACGGATGACATTCCGTAGCTACTTAGACAGATGCTGAAGCCCCTGAACTTCACTCAGCAGACACATCTTGTGATTGCTGGTTTGTTTTTTCTCTGAGTCCTATTCTTGTCTTTGGACATAACATGGGAACGACTAGGAGAAAGAAAGCTAAAGAGAAAGTACGTAGATACAAAGGCAAGCAGGTGCAGAAGAGAAGGAGACAGAGCAAAAGAGCAAAAAAGCAGGCTGCCAAGAGAAAGGTGAGAAGAAATGCATTGTTTGCACGTATACAGAAAGGCTGGGTCCGTTTTTCGGGATTTCTGAAAAAGAAGAAAGATCAGCTCCTACATTTATGTAGCAGATTTCCCAGATTTTGGCACAGGGGAAACATGGACATTGTTCAAGATCCAGGGGAAGGATGCAGCCATTGGGCAGGCCAACTAAACATCCGACCGGGTCAGCAAATTGCACAAGAGAGTCGCACTTTACCCACCAGCCGCAAATGCAAAGCCACTGTCCCCTTAACAGTGGAAAAATTTACTTTTCACTCGCTACTTGGAAAGGGAGGTTTTGGCAAAGTGATGCTCGCGACAGATGCTATTCGTAATGAAAGAGTGGCAGTTAAGATCTTAAAGAAGAGAGCATTACTAAAATCCATAAAGAAGAGACCATCAATAGACCCTCAGGACATTTTGGTCGAGAGTCAGGTCCTTCAGTTGGCAAATGAAAGCAATTTTCTTATCCATGGAAATGCAGCCTTCCACACAGAGAACTATCTATACTGTGTAATGGAACTGGCTGACGGAGGAGACCTAGCCCATTTTTGGGATGAGAACTTGCTGGACCTAACCACACTAAAGTTTATAGCGGCAGAGCTGGTCTGTGGCTTGCAGTTCATGCATTCCAGAGGAATAATACACAGAGACCTAAAATTGGGTAACGTTTTGCTTACCAAAGAAGGACATGTGAAGATCACAGACTTTGGTCTCTCCCTACTGAATGCATATGGAGAAACAAATGCCACAGTACTTGGTGGGACACCTGGCTATATGGCTCCAGAAATTATAACTCGTCAGTCATACAATGCCGCTGTAGATTGGTTCGCATTTGGTGTTATGCTATATTTACTTGCCCTACGAAAGTACCCTTTTACCGGAGAGAATCGTGCAGAGATATTCCTAAACATCCTGACGCAAATACCAACATACTCGGGGCTTGATGATCGTGTAACAGAAGACTTTATATCCAAACTTCTGATCAAGAACCAGTCCTGCCGGTATGGGGTAAATGGCAATGTGCGAAAACACCGCTTCTTCTCTTCAATTAACTGGAAGAAGATAGAAACTGGAAAAGCAGCATCCCCAGTAAAACCGCACAAGAACTCCATGGATGCAGATGAAAAACAACAAATTCCTGCGCCCAACAGTGAAGCATTAAAAAAGCCAATTGCTGCCAAGAACCAAAGCATTTTTAATAACATCCAATTTGTTGGCCCTAAATGGAGTGAAACATATCATAATGTGCCAATGGAAGAAGATCCTATCTCACCAGAGGATTATGGCCTGCTTGAAGCCTGCCTCGAACTCTGCTAACACCTTGGAGATGCACAGCTCTGTCACCTGCTTCGTCTACCATCCGCCACCTACTTGCCGTGTCCTCGGCTGAGGACGCACTGAGAGATGGGGATTAGGGCTACTGGCGACACCCCAAGTAAAAAAAAAACGACATTAGGCAGCCACCTCATGGGTGTGTGGGAAGAGCTGCTAAGATGATAATTACTTTTTAAAATGTTGCCAATTACATCCAACTCATTAATAACTTGAGTACTTTTAAAATATAAACCCAGGCAACGCCGGGTACTTCAGCTAGCAAATAAATAAAACAAGAGGCATAAAATTATGCAAAATATATCCATTATATATATAATAAGAATTTACTCACCGGTAATTCTATTTCTCGTAGTCCGTAGTGGATGCTGGGTACTCCATAAGGACCATGGGGAATAGACGGGCTCCGCAGGAGACTGGGCACTCTTAAAAGAAAGATTAGGTACTACATCTGGTGTGCACTGGCTCCTCCCTCTATGCCCCTCCTCCAGACCTCAGTTAGGGAAACTGTGCCCGGAAGAGCTGACATTACTAGGAAAGGATTTGGAATCCAGGGTAAGACTCATACCAGCCACACCAATCACACCGTACAACTTGTGATAACTATACCCAGTTAACAGTATGAACAATAATTGAGCCTCATTTAACAGATGTCTCATAACAATAACCCTTTAGTTAAGCAATAACTATATACATGTATTGCAGAAAGTCCGCACTTGGGACGGGCTCCCAGCATCCACTACGGACTACGAGAAATAGAATTACCGGTGAGTTAATTCTTATTTTCTCTGACGTCCTAGTGGATGCTGGGTACTCCGTAAGGACCATGGGGATTATACCAAAGCTCCCAAACAGGCGGGAGAGTGCGGATGACTCTGCAGCACCGAATGAGCAAACTCAAGGTCCTCCTCAGCCAGGGTATCAAACTTGTAAAATTTTGCAAAAGTGTTTGAACCCGACCAAGTAGCAGCTCGGCAGAGTTGTAAAGCCGAGACCCCTCGGGCAGCCGCCCAAGAAGAGCCCACCTTCCTCGTGGAATGGGCATTTACTGATTTAGGATGCGGCAGTCCAGCCACAGAATGTGCAAGCTGAATCGTGGTACAGATCCAGCGAGCAATAGTCTGCTTTGAAGCAGGAGCACCCAGCTTGTTGGGTGCATGCAGGATAAATAGAGAGTCAGTTTTTCTGACTCTAGCCGTCCTGGAAACATAGATTTTCAGGGCCCGGACTACGTCCAGCAACTTGGAATCCTCCAAGTCCCGAGTAGCCGCAGGCACCACAATAGGTTGGTTCAAATGAAACGCTGATACCACCTTAGGAATAAATTGGGGACGAGTCCTCAATTCTGCCCTGTCCATATGGAAAATCAGATATGGGCTTTTACACAACAAAGCCGCCAATTCTGACACATGCCTGGCCGAAGCTAAGGCTAACAGCATGACCACCTTCCACGTGAGATATTTTAGCTCCACGGTCTTAAGTGGCTCAAACCAATGTGATTTTAGGAAATCCAACACAACGTTGAGATCCCAAGGTGCCACTGGAGGCACAAAAGGGGGCTGAATATGCAGCACTCCCTTAACAAACGTCTGAACTTCAGGCAGTGAAGCCAGTTCTTTTTGAAAGAAAATAGGCAGGGCCGAAATCTGGACTTTAATGGATCCCAATTTTAGGCCCATAGTCACTCCTGACTGTAGGAAGTGCAGAAATTGACCCAGCTGAAATTCCTCTGTTGGGGCCTTCCTGGCCTCACACCAAGCAACATATTTTCGCGATATGCGGTGATAATGTTTTGCTGTCACATCCTTCCTAGCTTTTATCAGCGTAGGAATGACTTCATCTGGAATGCCCTTCTCCATTAGGATCCGGCGTTCAACCGCCATGCCGTCAAACGCAGCCGCGGTAAGTCTTGGAACAGACAGGGCCCCTGCTGTAGCAGGTCCTGTCGGAGCGGCAGAGGCCATGGGTCCTCTGAGATCATTTCTTGAAGTTCCGGGTACCAAGTTCTTCTTGGCCAGTCCAGAACGATGAGTATAGTTCTTACTCCTCTTTTTCTTATTATCCTCAGTACCTTGGGTATGAGAGGAAGAGGAGGGAACACATAAACCGACTGGTACACCCACGGTGTCACTAGAGTGTCCACAGCTATCGCCTGAGGGTCCCTTGACCTGGAGCAATATCTTTTTAGCTTTTTGTTGAGGCGGGACGCCATCATGTCCACCTGTGGCCTTTCCCAACGATTTACAATCAGCTTGAAGACTTCTGGGTGAAGTCCCCACTCTCCCGGGTGGAGGTCGTGTCTGCTGAGGAAGTCTGCTTCCCAGTTGTCCACTCCCGGAATGAACACTGCTGACAGTGCTAGCACGTGATTCTCCGCCCATCGAAGAATCCTTGTGGCTTCTGCCATTGCCATCCTGCTTCTTGTGCTGCCCTGTCGGTTTACATGGGCGACCGCCGTGATGTTGTCTGACTGAATCAGCACCGGTTGGTTTTGAAGCATGGGTTCTGCTTGACTCAGGGCATTGTAAATGGCCCTTAGTTCCAGAATATTTATGTGTAGGGAAGACTCCTGACTCCACCACTGGCCTTGGAAGTTTCTTCCCTGAATGACTGCCCCCCAACCTCGGAGGCTCGCATCCGTGGTCACCAAGACCCAGTCCTGTATGCCGAATCTGCGGCCCTCGAGAAGATGAGCACTCTGCAGCCACCACAGCAAAGACACCCTGGCCCTCGGGGACAGGGTGATCAACAGATGCATCTGAAGATGCGATCCGGACCACTTGTCCAACAGATCCCACTGGAAGATCCTTGCATGGAACCTGCTGAAGAGAATTGCCTCGTAAGAAGCTACCATTTTTCCCAGGACTCGCGTGCAGTGATGCACCGACCCCTGTTTTGGTTTCAGGAGGTCCCTGACCAGAGATGATAATTCCTGGGCCTTCTCCTCCGGGAGAAACACCTTCTTCTGTTCTGTGTCCAGAATCATGCCCAAGAACAGCAGACGCGTCGTAGGAATTAGCTGCGACTTTGGGATATTCAGAATCCAGCCGTGCTGTTGTAGCACTTCCCGAGATAGTGCTACGCTGACTAACAACTGCTCCTTGGACCTCGCCTTTATAAGGAGATCGTCCAAGTACGGGATAATTATAACTCCCTTCTTTCGAAGGAGTATCATCATTTCGGCCATTACCTTGGTAAATACCCTCGGTGCCGTGGACAGACCAAACGGCAACGTCTGGAATTGGTAATGACAGTCTTGTACCACAAACCTGAGGTACTCCTGGTGAGGTGGGTAAATGGGGACATGTAGGTAAGCATCCTTGATGTCCAGCGACACCATAAAATCCCCCTCTTCCAGGCTTGCAATAACCGCCCTGAGCGATTCCATTTTGAACTTGAACTTCCTTATATAAGTGTTCAAGGATTTCAAATTTAGAATGGGTCTCACCAAACCGTCTGGTTTCGGGACCACAAACATTGTGGAATAGTAACCCCGTCCGTGTTGAAGGAGGGGAACTTTGATTATCAACTGCTGAAGGTACAGCTTGTGAATTGCCGCCAGTACTACCTCCCTTTTCCTGGGAGCAGCTGGCAAGGCTGATTTGAGGTAACGGCGAGGGGGAGTCGCCTCGAACTCCAGCTTGTATCCCTGAGAAACCACTTGTAGAACCCAGAGATCCACCTGTGAGCAAACCCACTGGTCGCTGAAGTTCCGGAGACGCGCCCCCACCGCACCTGGCTCCACCTGTGGAGCCCCAGCGTCATGCGGTGGACTTAGTGGAAGTAGGGGAAGATTTTTGTTCCTGGGAACTGGCTGTCTGGTGCAGCTTTTTCCCTCTACCCCTGCCTCTGGGCAGAAAGGACGCGCCTCTGGCCCGCTTGCCTTTCTGAGGCCGAAAGGACTGTACCTGATAATACGGTGCTTTCTTCGGCTGTAAGGGAATCTGAGGTAAAAAAGTCGACTTCCCAGCTGTTGCTGTGGAAACGAGGTCCGAGAGACCATCCCCAAACAATTCCTCACCCTTATAAGGCAAAACCTCCATGTGCCTTTTAGAATCAGCATCACCTGTCCACTGCCGAGTCCATAACACCCTCCTGGCAGAAATGGACATTGCATTAATTCTAGATGCCAGCCGGCAAATGTCCCTCTGTGCATCCCTCATATATAAGACGACGTCTTTTATATGCTCTGTGGTTAGCAAAATAGTATCCCTGTCGAGGGAATCAATGTTATCTGACAGGGTATCGGACCAAGCTGCTGAAGCACTACACATCCATGCTGAAGCAATTGCAGGTCTCAGTATAGTACCTGAGTGTGTATACACAGACTTCAGGATAGCCTCCTGCTTTCTATCTGCAGGTTCCTTTAAGGCGGCCGTATCCTGAGACGGCAGTGCCACCTTTTTTGATAAGCGTGTGAGCGCTTTGTCCACCCTAGGGGATGTTTCCCAACGTAACCTGTCCGTTGGCGGGAAAGGGTACGCCATCAGTAACCTCTTAGAAATCACTAATTTCTTATCTGGGGAACACCACGCTTCTTCACACAATTCATTTAACTCTTCAGATGGGGGAAAAGTCACTGGCTGCTTTTTCTCCCCAAACATAATACCCTTTTTAGTGGTAACCGGGTTAATATCAGAAATGTGCAACACATTTTTCATTGCCGTAATCATGTATCGGATGGCCCTTGTGGACTGTATATTTGTCTCATCCTCGTCTACACTGGAGTCAGACTCCGTGTTGACATCTGTGTCTGCCATCTGAGGTAGCGGGCGTTTTTGAGCCCCTGATGGCCTCTGAGACGCCTGGGCAGGCGCGGGCTGAGAAGCCGGCTGTCCCAAAGCTGTTACGTCATCGAACCTTTTATGGAAGGAGTTGACACTGTCGGTTAATACCTTCCACATATCCACCCACTCTGGTGTCGGCCCCCGCAGGGGGCGACATCACACTTATCGGCTCCTGATCCGCCTCCACGTAAGCCTCCTCATCAAACATGTCGACACAGCCGTACCGACACACCGCACACACACAGGGAATTCTCTGACAGAGGACAGGACCCCACAAAGTCCTTTGGGGAGACAGAGAGAGAGTATGCCAGCACACACCACAGCGCTATATAATACAGGGATGTACACTATACTGAGTGATTTTTCCCCTATAGCTGCTTATTATACACAGTTTGCGCCTAAATTTATGTGCCCCCCCTCTCTTTTTTACCCTTGAAGTCTGGAAACTGCAGGGGAGAATCTGGGGAGCGTCCTTCCAGCGGAGCTGTGAAGAGAAAATGGCGCTGGTGTGCTGAGGAAGATAGCCCCGCCCCCTCCGCGGCGGGCTTCTCCCGCGTTTTTTAAATAGTTAATGGCGGGGGTTATTGCACATATACAGTTTATTAGACTGTATTATGTGCCTTTTTGCCAATAAGGTAATCTAATTGCTGCCCAGGGCGCCCCCCCCCAGCGCCCTGCACCCATCAGTGACCGGAGTGTGTGGTGTGCTGTGGGAGCAATGGCGCACAGCTGCAGTGCTGTGCGCTACCGGGACGGCGGCGCGGCTCCGGGACCGGACGACCGAGGCTGGGCCTGTGTTCGATCCCTCTGGAGCTAATGGTGTCCAGTAGCCTTAGAAGCCCAAGCTAGCTGCAAGCAGGTAGGTTCGCTTCTCTCCCCTCAGTCCCACGTAGCAGTGAGTCTGTTGCCAGCAGATCTCACTGAAAATAAAAAACCTAACAAATACTTTCTTTACTAGTAAGCTCAGGAGAGCCCACTAGGTGCATCCAGCTCTGGCCGGGCACAGATTCTAACTGAGGTCTGGAGGAGGGGCATAGAGGGAGGAGCCAGTGCACACCAGATATAGTACCTAATCTTTCTTTTAGAGTGCCCAGTCTCCTTCGGAGCCCGTCTATTCCCCATGGTCCTTACAGAGTACCCAGCATCCACTAGGACATCAGAGAAATATATATATATATATATATATATATATATATTATGCAATGTGACAAACTGCTTGACAGGGCAGCACTGATTAATTTGATATGCGACACGTGTACATCTGTGAGAGTATTTACTTTGTGACTGGGTCTGCTCTGCTCCCTGGCTGCCTAGCTCAGAGTGGGTGGCTCATTAGTTGTTGCTGCTACCCTGTTATTGTGCAGTTACCTGAGCCATAACTAGACTTTTTGGTGCCCTGTGCCAGAGAGAGAATTGGCGACCCCCCCCCCATTTTTTTTTTTACAGACTCTTTATAATTGTGGGACACAGATCCTCTTTACAGGGCTGTAACTAGCGGCATGCCAGCGATGCCTTGCCCACAGCGCATGTGCCATGTGGGCACACCGTCTGGCATCACCCACACGGCCGCTTAACGCCACACTGCCGCCATTAGTTGCAGCGCTGCCGGTTGTCCCTCATGTAGTGGTGTGCTCTGCTCCTTCTCCGCCGAGCACACCATTACATACAAGGTAGCGCTACAGCTTCTCCCCGGATGCTCCGCTCCCTGCCGTGTCTTCAGAGTTCAGGGAGAGACATGATTATGTCTCCCCCAGCCTGCCCAGTGCTCAACTCCACAGCGCGAGGAGCCTCGGCATTTGGATGGGGGGCAGTGGTTTAACTCCTGGCATAACCATTTGCCAACGGGCACCTGCTGTCACAGAAGGACCACAGTGTGCCGCTGCCACCGGACCAATCCACCAGAAGCCTATTCAATTTGTAACGCCTCATCTGACTTCAGATGCGGCCCCAGCCGTGTCCCATGACCATCAGTGTACTACTTGCTGTAATGTGAAAAAAGGCGACTTTACCTGCCATACTGTGTAAAAGGGGTCTCTGCCTGCCGCAATGTGTAAAAGGGATCTCTGCCTGCCGCAATGTGTAAAAGGGGTCTCTGCCTGCCGCAATATGTAAAAGGGGTCTCTGCCTGCCGTACTGTGTAAAAGGGGGCTCTGCCTGCCGTAATGTGTAAAAGGGGGATCTGCCTGCCGCAATGTGTAAAAGGGGGCTCTGCCTGCCGTACTGTATAAAAGGGGGCTCTGCCTGCCGCAATGTGTAAAAGGGGGCTCTGCCTGCCATACTGTGTAAAATGGGGCTCTGCTTGCCGTAATGTGTAAAAGGGGGCTCTGCCTGCCGTAATGTGTAAAAGGGGGCTCTGCCTGTCGTAATGTATAAAAGGGGGCCCTGCTTGCCGTAATGTGTAAAAGGGGGCTCTGCCTGCCGTAATGTGTAAAAGGGGGCTCTGCCTGCCGTAATGTATAAAAGGGGGCCCTGCTTGCCGTAATGCGTAAAAGTGGGCTCTGCCTGACGTAATATGTGATAGGGGCTCCACCTGGTGTGTAAGTGACGCTATTGTGCAGCGCCATTTGAAGAATGGAGACTACTGTGCAGCGTAATATGAATTGGTATTATTTTGTGGCCACGACCCTTCCCCATGAAGCAACAGCCCTATGTGTTTGTTGCACACCCTGGTCCTATTTTAAATATTGAGGGATTTGGGGGGGTGATGCAGTTTCTTGCACACAGCACTAAAAAGTATTGGATTCTAGTTAGTCAGGGGAATTCTTATTGCCATCAGTAAGGATCCTGTTCCTGTGCATGTGTTGATTACCAACGATAGAATAATGTACAAATGCACATTATTCACATACATATCTTTTTTTGCGTGTATATTAAAACTCATATCCTTCAGTTTGCATTTATATCTCTATTTGGATGTAGTATTGGACAAATGTCATGCCATCTACTGAGTAATCTTTTATCCCATGTATAGTACAAAAGGCACCAAAGGTGCCCGCCAGCGAGTATACACCCCTGACAATGAGCATAACACACAGCGCATGAAACCCCTGGCAACGAGAATGACACACAAGCGCATGAAACCCCTGGCAACGAGCATGACACCCAATGCATGAAACCCCAGGTAACAAGCAGGTAATTTAAAAGTAATTAGGAGCTTTACTGTGGGGCATAATGTATCACGGGCATTGCAGTGTGTGGCATAATGTGGTGCAAGGGGCATTACTGTGTGGGGCTTAATATGGTGGAATATTTTACTGTGGTGGCTGAGGTCTGTTGTTGCAGGGTCAAAAACTGGGGTGTAGGGTAGTCTTTTCCTGCAAGGCCTCACTCATTTTAGTGAGACTACGCCCATTTTAGTGAGGTCACACCCCCTTGCCGGGAGAACCTGCATGCAAAATGATATATATTTTTTATGTTTATGGGTGGATGGCGTCGCGTTTTGAATGTCTGTCTGTGTGTGTGTGTGTGTGTGTGTGTGTGTGTCTGAGGATGAGGATATAACATTGACACGGGAGGCAGGGGGAGGAGGGGATAGGCTGAGATGTGGGAGGACGAAGGGGTTAGACTGACACGGGAGGAGAAGGGGGATAGGCTGAGACGCAGGACGACGAGGGGATAACGCTGACACGGGAGGCTGAAGGAAGAGGGGGATAGGTGCGGCTAATGCAGGATGTAAGGGAAGAGAGATACAGTGATTCCGCACTACAAACACAGCCTGCCTGAGCTCCCCATCTACTACTTGATCAGTGGGCAGGGTGGGTGTTTCCAGGTACTCGGAACCCCCCCCCCCTCCCCGCGTGCGCATATGAACTGATATACTATTCTGCAGAGTTCCCTGTACACCTTGCAGCCAGGGTTTAACATTAATATCAGTAACTTGTGTAGATATCTGTTTTAATAAACAGTAATTGGGATTTATATCTATTCCAAGCAAGATTTGTGTTCCAATTAGTATATTCTTTTTCTGTGTATTATTTTTATGACGCTGTTGATCATTTTATCCTTGGCATTTGTGAATATTGATTTTAAGCATTATAGTATTCCTTTAATGGCACGCTGCATAATTGGTGTTTATTCTGTCGTTTCTTTCATTTCCTTGATGGGCCCAGACCCTTTTTTTGCTGCTGCTGACACACCATCCCCTTTTATTATTGGAATTTAATATTTTCAACATGAATTAATATTTTTCTATTGACACTGGCAGAACAAGCATTGTATGTAATATGAGGGGGTGGATAAATAATTTAATGATGGAGTAAGGTGAGGGTTATTCATTTAATGGCGAGTCTGAGCTATTCATTTAGTGGTGGTATGAGGGAGGGGCTGTGGTGGTTTCTGCTCATTTAAGTTGAGCTGATGGGACTGTTAATTTAACGCTTGAGGTTTGGGGGTTACTGGCTGCGGGACTAAGCATGTGGCGAAAGAGAGCAGTTTGGTAAGAGTGCTGTGAACAGCTGGCAGTAGTGCAGACGGATGAGGAGGTCGTTAACACCATGCGCAGGTCGCGATAGTGAGTGTACAGGAGCGGTTCTTGGAGCGGGCAAGCAGTTCCTTTGCCCGGGGCGCTGCGGCCTGGGGGTGCGGCCGCAGTCACCCCGCAGGCACCGCCGCCTACCCGCACCCCGCTCCATGGCTGCAGCAGACGCCGTGGGCTGTGTGGGCGTCCGCTGCAGCCGGCTCCAGGCACAGACACTAGAGGTCGTTATTGACCTCTAGTGTCTGTGCGGCGCTATGGGAGAGACGTCATTGACGTCTCTCCCACAGAGAGGAGCGAGCGGGCGGCCAGACTGACGGAGCAGCAGCAGAAGAAGCAGCAGGAGCGGGGCAGTGGTAAGTATTGTTTTTATTATTTTGTGTGTGTGTGTTTGTAAGCGGGGGGGCACAGCGACAGGGGGCAAATAAAGAGGGGGCACAGCTAGTGGGGGCAAATAAAGAGGGGGCACAGCTACTGGGGGCAAATAAAGAGGGGGCACAGCTACTGGGGGCAAATAAAGAGGGGGCACAGCTACTGGGGGCAAATAAAGCGGTGGCACAGCTACTGGGGGCAAATCAACTGGGGGGCACAGCTACTGGGAGCATAACTGGCCACGCCCCTCCCCTAAGAAGCCCCCCCTGCACACTTACTGTTTTGCAATAGGGGGGGGGGGCGCCAGTGGAATCTCTCGCCCTGGGCGCCACAAGGGGTAGAACCGGCCCTGTGAGTGTACACACTAGAAAGCTTTTTCTGAGCGATATTGTTCACAATATCACTTAGTGTGAATAGGGATTGACTCACGCTCCTTTCATGCTGGTCATACCTACTCTGGTGGCATGGCTCGGAAACCCCCATTTAGAGATCCTGCGGTTGCCCCTGTTCAGAGCGTGAAGCTCATTGATCAGTGCCTCCATACAGGGAGTGTGATGTAGGCGGAGCGGCACTCACTGCTCCCGCTACACCCACATAATGCCCCTAGGGGGACTTTTATCAACAAGTATTAAAACTCATTGTGAATGATTAATGGTGCCAGCCAATCAGCTCCCAAACACATGACAGGAGCTGATAGTATGGAGACACTAATCTTAGGTTCTGTGTGCTTCAGGCTCATCAAGTGATCTTCCCCGCGGCAGCGGTGAGGGGAGGCAGTCAAATTACCGCCTGTCGGGATCCCGGCGGACAGGATACGGACGCCAGAATCCCCACACCAGCTGAAATACCGGCGGTCGGGGCTGGTTACCCCGGACCAGTAGCGTGGCAAGTGTCGGGATGATACCTCTTTCCGCCAACTCACTACCCAGAGGAGCTCCTATCATGTACTGTGCTCCCAGCTGTGTTGCAGGTAAGCTGTGAGGACTCAGGACGCTGCTGTCCCCCACAGAGCTGGATAAATTCAGCAAAAAGCATAGAAATAGGTGCTTCTTTTGTGGGCAAACACGGGGGACTTTAGCAGATATCACCAATATCGGCAGCAGCCAACCCCCCTAGATATATTCAGGAGATGCTGTAATTTTGTGGGTATCCCCCGAAAACAGGGGGGTATCCTGTAAATAGGTCCAATAGAAACGGGTTGGGTAAATGTAGCCAGCGGCTGGGATCCCATAGAGACGTATTATACGTTAGTGTATTTGTGCATGTGTATAGGTAGACTAGATATGCACCATATTTATGTCCTTTTTTTTCTTTTTAAATTTTTTTTTTTGGGGGTGGGGGGGAGGCACCGATCTTTAACTTGCCTCCTAGCGACTGGGCATAATTTACACCACTGCAGGGTATGCTCTGAGGACCCCTTTGTCGGAGAAAGGTCTGCCTACAGCAGCGCCTGATGAGCAGAACCCTGGTGCTGGAGGTGATCCCATGCAGCGTAGAGGATCCAGCGTTGACCAGAGGAGCCCTGACTGAGCATAACCCCACCTACCCATCTGCAGAAGACTTGCCAGGAGACCCTGAGTGAAGAACGGGGAGAGTACAGGCATCAGTCAGGACAGCCCCGCTTGAAGTAGACCCAGAAGAGGACCCGACCCTGGGATAGTACAGTGGAGAGAGAGAGAGAGTCACCCAGCGAGGAGAATGCTGACGGTGAGGACTGGAGAAGGAGCCGTCTGATGTGGACGGACCCCGGGGAACTTCCCAGCAGAGCGGCTCCTTCAGCATCCAGGAGACGTGGGTGACAAGGCGCCCCCAGCACAATGTCAGGAGCCCTCTGGAGCAATTCACCCCACCCCTTCCGTAGCGGAACCAGGATTCATGTGTGAGCGAAGAGCCGCACAGGTGGCTAGAGCCGTGATGTGAACCTGCCTGCCCCCTTCCTCTTACTCCCCCCCCCTCCCCCCCCTCATTCTAGTATAGTCATCCTGTTTAGCCCGGGGGGCTGTACTGTTAGATGGGGTTCCGGGCAGGAGGGTTATCCTACCCAACTCCTAGGCTGCTCTGGTGCATGTGGAGGTTAGGAGGGTCACCTATCAATGTGTTATCGAGTTTAGATGCATGGGAGGAAGTTAAAATAAGAATTTACTTACCGATAATTCTATTTCTCATAGTCCGTAGTGGATGCTGGGGACTCCGTAAGGAGCATGGGGAATAGCGGCTCCGCAGGAGACTGGGCACATCTAAAGAAAGCTTTAGGACTAACTGGCTCCTCCCCCTATGACCCTCCTCCAAGCCTCAGTTAGGATACTGTGCCCGGACGAGCGTACACAATAAGGAAGGATTTTGAATCCCGGGTAAGACTCATACCAGCCACACCAATCACACCGTATAACCTGTGATCTGAACCCAGTTAACAGCATGATAACAGAGGAGCCTCTGAAAGATGGCTCACAACAATAATAACCCGATTTTTGTAACAATAACTATGTACAAGTATTGCAGACAATCCGCACTTGGGATGGGCGCCCAGCATCCACTACGGACTATGAGAAATAGAATTATCGGTAAGTAAATTCTTATTTTCTCTAACGTCCTAAGTGGATGCTGGGGACTCCGTAAGGACCATGGGGATTATACCAAAGCTCCCAAACGGGCGGGAGAGTGCGGATGACTCTGCAGCACCAAATGAGAGAACTCCAGGTCCTCCTCAGCCAGGATATCAATTTTGTAGAATTTTACAAACGTATTTGCTCCTGACCAAGTAGCTGCTCGGCAAAGTTGTAAAGCCGAGACCCCTCGGGCAGCCGCCCAAGATGAGCCCACCTTCCTTGTGGAGTGGGCATTTACAGATTTTGGCTGTGGCAGGCCTGCCACAGAATGTGCAAGCTGAATTGTACTACAAATCCAACGAGCAATAGTCTGCTTAGAAGCAGGAGCACCCAGCTTGTTGGGTGCACACAGGATAAACAGCGAGTCAGATTTCCTGACTCCAGCCGTCCTGGAAACATATATTTTCAGGGCACTGACAACGTCTAGCAACTTGGAGGCCTCCAAGTCCCTAGTAGCCGCAGGCACCACCAATAGGTTGGTTCAGGTGAGACGCTGAAACCACCTTGGGGAGAAACTGAGGACGAGTCCTCAATTCCGCCCTGTCCGAATCGAAAATCAGATAAAATCAGATAAGGGCTTTTTCAGGATAAAGCCGCCAATTCTGACACGCGCCTGGCCCAGGCCAGGGCCAACAGCATGACCACTTTCCATGTGAGATATTTTAACTCCACAGTTTTAAGTGGTTCAAACCAATGTGACTTTTGGAACCCAAAACTACATTGAGATCCCAAAGTGCCACTGGAGGCACAAAAGGAGGCTGTATATGCAGTACCCCTTTTACAAACGTCTGAACTTCAGGGACTGAAGCTAGTTCTTTTTGGAAGAAAATTGACAGGGCCGAAATTTTAACCTTAATGGACCCCAATTTCAGGCCCATAGACACTCCTGTTTGCAGGAAATGTAGGAATCGACCCAGTTGAATTTCCTCCGTCGGGCCTTACTGGCCTCGTACCACGCAACATATTTTCTCCAATTGCGGTGATAATGTTTTTGCGGTTACATCCTTCCTGGCTTTGATCAGGATAGGGATGACTTCATCCGGAATGCCTTTTTTCCTTCAGGATCCGGCGTTCAACCGCCATGCCGTCAAACGCAGCCGCGGTAAGTCTTGGAACAGACAGGGTCCTTGCTGGAGCAGGTCCCTTCTTAGAGGTAGAGGCCACGGATCCTCCGTGAGCATCTCTTGAAGTTCCGGTTACCAAGTCCTTCTTGGCCAATCCGGAGCCACGAATATAGTGCTTTCTCCTCTCCATCTTATCAATCTCAGTACCTTGGGTATGAGAGGCAGAGGAGGGAACACATACACTGACTGGTACACCCACGGTGTTACCAGAGCGTCTACAACTATTGCCTGAGGGTCTCTTGACCTGGCGCAATACCTGTCGAGTTTTTTAATCATGTGGACGACTTCTGGGTGAAGTCCCCACTCTCCCGGGTGGAGGTCGTGCTGAGGAAGTCTGCTTCCCAGTTGTCCACTCCCGGAATGAATACTGTTGACAGTGCTATCACATGATTTTCCGCCCAGCGAAGAATCCCTGCAGCTTCTGCCATTGCCCTCCTGCTTCTTGTGCCACCCTGTCTGTTTACGTGGGTGACTGCCATGATGTTGTCCGACTGGATCAACACCGGCTGACCTTGAAGCAGAGGTCTTGCTAAGCTTAGAGCATTGTAAATGGCCCTTAGCTTCAGGATATTTATGTGAAGTGATGTATCCAGGCTTGACCCTAAGCCCTGGATATTCCTTCCCTGTGTGACTGCTCCCCAGCCTCGCAGGCTGGCATCCGTGGTCACCAGGACCCAGTCCTGAATGCCGAATCTGCTGCCCTCTAGAAGATGAGCACTCTGCAGCCACCACATGATGGATACCCTTGTCCTTGGTGACAGGGTTATCCGCTGATGCATCTGAAAATGCGACCCGGACCATTTGTCCAGTAGGTTCCACTGGAAAGTTCTTGCGTGGAATCTAACGAATGGGATTGCTTCGTAGGAAGCCACCATTTTTACCCAGAACCCTTGTGCATTGATGCACTGAGACTTGGTTCGGTTTTAGGAGGTTCCTGACTAGATCGGATAACTCCCTGGCTTTCTCTTCCGGGAGAAACACCTTTTTTCTGGACTGTGTCCAGGAACATCCCTAGGAAACAGAAGACAAGTCGTCGGAACCAGCTGCGATTTTGGAATATTGAGAATCCAATCGTGCTGCCGCAACACTACCTGAGATAGTGCTACACCGACTTCCAACTGTTCCCTGGATCTTACCCTTATCAGGGAATCGTCCAAGTAAGGGATAACTAAAATTCCCTTCCTTCGAAGGGATATAATTTCGGCCATTACCTTGGTAAAGACCCGGGGTGCCGTGGACCATCCCTACGGCAGCGTCTGAACTGATAGTGACAGTTCTGTACCATAACCTGAGGTACCCTTGGTGAGAAGGGTAAATTTTGACATGAAGGTAAGCATCCTTGATGTCCCGAGACATCCTGTAGTCCCCTTCTTCCAGGTTCGCAATCACTGCTCTGAGTGACTCAATCTTGAATTTGAACCTCTGTATGTAAGTAGAAAAAAATGTATAGACTAGTGCGCTTCTTCAGGGATCGACCGTAAAGTGGAATCCTTTTCCGTATATGTAAAATTGCTGATACAATAGCCTCAAATGGCTAATAACACAGTCTTATAGGCTTAAATAAGTCTTAATAGGCACCCTCCACTCTTCAGGGCGGCAGCTCAGTTCCTCAGTATACCAAAGGTATATGGCATGGATTCTGTAGCAAAAAGAGGAGAAGAACAAGCGCCTATGGTGCAGTAAGTTTTATATGTGTTGGATGACACTGTAGTGAAATATATAAATGCGTACCAGATGATTTCTTTAAACCACGTCAAATAAATAGATGTCAGTCAGGATATTTCTTGCTAGCAACACCATCTAAAAATCAGAGAAGACGGAATCGCCACATGGCGTAGTATTTCAGGGTAAATAATAATCTCCCCCAAAAAAACCTTATTAGGCGTACCAGATTTAGATGTATAATCAGCATAAACATCTAGTGATCGTTTCTCCAGAAATCTCCCATCCAATCCAGTACACAAAGTAGTTGTAAAATCAGTCGGAAGACTGCTATAGAGCTGACCTGAGGACAGTGTGGGAGGGGACATGAACACCCAGAGAGAGCCGAGGACTCTCTGGACAGGCACAAGCTGAGTAGCCGGCTGTCTCATGTCAACCACTGTTTTTTTATACAGAGCTGACACTGTCACGTAATTTTCAACAGTACATCCACTCAGGTGTCGACCCCCTAGGTGGTGACATCACTGTTACAGACACTCTGCTCCGTCTCCACATCATTTTTCTCCTCATACATGTCGACACAAACGTACCGACACACAGCACACACACAGGGAATGCTCTGATAGAGGACAGGACCCCACTAGCCCTTTGGGGAGACAGAGGGAGAGTATGCCAGCACACACCAGAGCGCTATATATATATATATATATATATATATATATATATACAGGGATAACCTTATATAAGTGTTTTTCCCCTTATAGCTGCTGTATGTTTTAATACTGCGCCTAATTAGTGCCCCCCTCTCTTTTTTTTAACCCTTTCTGTAGTGTAGTGACTGCAGGGAAGAGCCAGGGAGCTTCCCTCCAACTGAGCTGTGAGGGAAAATGGCGCCAGTGTGCTGAGGAGATAGGCTCCGCCCCCTTTTTGGCGGCCTTATCTCCCGTTTTTCTGTATATTCTGGCAGGGGTTAAATGCATCCATATAGCCCAGGAGCTATATGTGATGTATTTTTCGCCATATAAGGTATTTTTATCATGTTTTATTGCGTCTCAGGGCGCCCCCCCCAGCGCCCTGCACCCTCAGTGACCGGAGTATGAAGTGTGCTGAGAGCAATGGCGCACAGCTGCAGTGCTGTGCGCTACCTTATTGAAGACAGGAACGTCTTCTGCCGCCGATTTTTCCGGACCTCTTCGCTCTTCTGGCTCTGTAAGGGGGCCGGCGGCGCGGCTCCGGGACCCATCCAGGCTGGGCCTGTGATCGTCCCTCTGGAGCTAATGTCCAGTAGCCAAGAAGCCCAATCCACTCTGCACGCAGGTGAGTTCGCTTCTTCTCCCCTTAGTCCCTCGATGCAGTGAGCCTGTTGCCAGCAGGTCTCACTGAAAATAACAAACCTAAACTAAAACTTTCACTAAGAAGCTCAGGAGAGCCCCTAGTGTGCACCCTTCTCGTCGGGCACAGAAATCTAACTGAGGCTTGGAGGAGGGTCATAGGGGGAGGAGCCAGTGCACACCAGTTAGTCCTAAAGCTTTCTTTAGATGTGCCCAGTCTCCTGCGGAGCCGCTATTCCCCATGGTCCTTACGGAGTCCCCAGCATCCACTTAGGACGTTAGAGAAATATTGTTACTATTTGCAGGGCCGGTTCTACACTTTGCGGCACCCAGGGCGAAAGTTTCCACTGCCCCCCCCCCCCCCTTCCGTGAAAAAAAAACAGTTTGTGCATGCCAAAGGTGCACGGCAAAAATTGGGGACGTGGCTTCATAGTGGAAGGGCGTGGCCATAGTTATTCCCTCAGTAGTTGTGCCCCCAGTAGTTATAACCCCTGTAGCTGTGCCTCCTGTAGCGTAGATTTGCCCCCTGTAGCTATGCCCCCAGCAGATTTGCCCCAGTAGTTGTGCCCCCTGTAGCTGTGCCCCCTAGTAGCCGGTTACAAACACAAAAAATAAACAAAAAACAATACTTACCATCCCCGCTCCCGCTCCCGACCACTGCTGCTGCTCCGTCTGGCCTCCCGCTCCTCTCTATGGGAGAGACGTCATGACGGGAGAGCTGGCTGCAGTGGGTGCCCACACAACCCACAACGTCTGCTGTAGCTGGGGAGTGGGATGTGAGGTGTGGGTAGGTGGTGGGGACCTGGGGAGTGACTGCGGCCACACCCGCAGCACCCCAGGCGCAGGCACTACTTGCCCGCGCCAAGAACCGCTCTTGACTTTGTGATCCCTTTTTTTATCCTGCTACTTTAAGTGTATCTGATAGGCTGCCCCCTACCTGTCACATATTGTTACTACATTGCATTACTCCCCTGCTCACACTGATTTACATGTGCACACAAAAGAGACTCAGTAGACTGCTGATAGTGGAGCTTCCTGATAACCAGCTTTATTCACCTTCTCATGTTGTTATAAAATCCAAATGAAAATCCAATTGCGGGTGAGAAATAAAAAAAACAAAAACGTGAGGCACTGGGTGGGTTTTGGCATTCAATTGCAGGACTGAATATGGGGGTCGGTGATTTCTATAGAAATCATTTCACCTTTTTTTCACGCATCTCCAGAGCCATTCTGATTTATCCTAAAATCATTATATTTTTAGGAAAAATCACCTGGACCTGCTCTGGCACCCTGGCAGCTCCCCCCACTGTGGACTAATTAGGCAATATGAAGTTTCAAATTAGCTTAATTAGTCAGTAATTACTCACCTTTCTGAAGTGTTGTCATCTTTATCCAGCGTTGGAAACCGGGTCTTCTACAGCGGTAGAGAGTGTGCAGTATTGTGGAGTGTGTATGAGTGTCTGTGAGTGTAAGCATGTGTGTGTGACCCCGGTATGTGTGCAGGGCCACCATTAGGGGGGGACTGCTGGGACTAGAGTCCTGGACCCGGACAGAGTAGGTGGCCTGCCACCGGGCTACCCGCTGAGCTGCTGTAGACAGGAATTTATTTTTTTCCTCTTACAGCATTCCAGTGGCCTTCCCATCCCTTTTGGTTCAAGTGCATTGCCTCTCTGCTGTAATACAGTGACAGACAGCAGTGGGGGGTTTCCAGCCTGTGAGCCAAGACAGCTTCTAGGGCTTCTGGTCTATGACCGAGATAGCAGTGGAGACCTTGGAGTGCGAGCCGGGAGAATGGTGCGGGCTCTGGCCTGTGAGCCTAGATAACGGCGGGTGATCTGGCAGGGAGTCTCAAACCTGTGAGCTGGGGTAGTGGCAGTGGGCCTTCGGCCTGTGTGCTGGGGTAGTGGGGGGGGCGCTGTGCGGGAAGGGGGGGAGTCATCCTGTGAGCTGGGTAGCGGTAGTGGGCTTCCAGCCTGTGAGCAAGGGTAATGGCAGGGGTCCGTCGGCCTGTGAACTGGATAGCGGCGGGGGCTATGCTGGCCATAGTGACAATGTTGCTAGTAGACCACTTCGCAGATTGGCTGACCAAGAGCCTACTGTAATTCAGATCTGATTGCAGCAGCAAATTTGTTAGCAGTTGGGCAAAACCATGTGCACTGCAGGTGGGGCAGATATAACATGTAGAGAGGTGGTAGGTAGAAGGACCACAGGGTAAAGAGGATGTAGCATATAAATTATTTATTAATTAGCTCAATACAGTACAGTGTTATCAGTGAAACCCAGGAATGGGTAACAAATCATGTACTGTAAATAACTAACAAATCAAGTATATCAGTAAATGCTTGTTAGCCTAGGTGTCTGTGTTGGTGATTAATTAGTAGTGGCATACGGTTGAAAAAACCAGGGCTGTAACTAGGTGTGTGCCGATGGTGCATTGCCCACAGCGCAAATGCACTGAGGCACACCATCGGGCAACACACCCGCAGGACCGCAATCTCCAGACTCCAGTCTGCACACACTCACTGCCGCTGGCGGCGGCAACTGTGTGCAGCGTACAGCGCCGCCTGTGTCCTGTCTCCCATTGGCGGCGCCACCTGTGTCCCGTCTCCTGCTGGCAGCGCCACCTGTGTTCCGCTGGTGGCGCTGCTGTAGCCATGTACTGACAGCCACCTTCCTCTGGAGAGATGGTAAGTATCAACTCTTCTGTCTGTTTATCTATCTATCTATCTATCTATCTATCTATCTATCTATCTATCCTACCGTAATGTGTAAAAAGGGGGACGCTGTCTTCCGTAATGTGTAAAAAGGGGGACTGGCTGCCGTAATGTGTAAAAAGGGGACGCTGTCTGCCATAATATATAAAAAGGGGGACTGGCTGCCGTAATGTGTAAAAAGGGGGACTGGCTGCCGTAATGTGTAAAAAGGGGGAATGGCTGCCGTAATGTGTAAAAAGTGGGACTGGCTGCCATAATTGTAAAAAGAGGATGCTGTCTGCCAGAATGTGTAAAAGGGGATGCTGTCTGCCGTAATGTGTAAAAAGAAGATGCTGTCTGCCGTAATGTGTAAAAGGGGACGCTGTCTGCCGTAATGTGTAAAAAGAGGACGCTGTCTGCCGTAATGTGTAAAAAGAGGACGCTGTCTGCCGTAATGTGTAAAAGGGGCTCTACCTGGTGTAGTGACGCTACTGTTCGGTGTAATTTGAATAATGGAGACTACTGTGCACCGTAATATGAATTGGTATTATTTTGTGGCCACACGCCTTCCCCATGAAGCCACGCCCCTATATATTTTCCACGCACCTACGGTGCACACTGCCCCTATTTTGCGTAAAGGGGGGCACCAATGCCGTTTCTTGCACACAGCGCTAAAATGTCTAGTTACGGCACTGCCTACACTCACCCTCACTGCTCCCCTCACTCACCCTCACTGCTCCCTACACTCACCCTCGCTGATCCCTACACCCACTCTCTCTGCTTCCCTCACTGCTCCCTACACCCTTCTTTACCTCTCCCTACACTCACCCACCATCCCTGCTCCCTACACCTACTCACTGCTTGATAACCTCACCCTCACTACTCCCTACACCCTTCCTCACTGTTCCCTACACTCAACCTTACTCACTGCTCTCTATAACGACCAGTACCGTAACTAGGTGTGTGCATTTGCCCTAAGGACGCACCATCTACAGACACCCGACTGGCCGCCTAGTCCCTCATGTGGTCCGCTTACGGCCGTTCCTCCCGCTCCCCTGTGCGCTCTGTCTGAAGCAGAGTGTCCGCCATCTAGCGCCCTCAGCCCCAAGCTCTCACTCTCAGGGCGGGAGCAGCAGCAGCAGCATCAGTATCCACCCAATCAGATTGCAGCATCGGCGAGAACGACAGCTGGCTGCAGCAATACCACGCTCCTTATATCTCCCTTTGCATGACGGACGTCAGTGGGGGTGGGGGGGAAGCGGGGAAGCAGCTGCTACTGCTGCCGGCACCGATACCTCAGGATTCCTCTCCCCAGTATGCTCCACCCCTGCAGTTTCTGAGGAGGGACTGGAGTACAGGAGCTGTTCCTCGGCAGAAGAAATGTAAGTAGCAGCATAGCTGCCAACCACATTATACAGCATGACCCAAATGCCCACTGTACAGCTGCAGATAGAAGTCATGAATTTCTTTTGAGCATTTGTTGAACATCAAACTTAGGGGGTCATTCCGAGTTGATCGCTAGCTGCCGTTGTTCGCTGCGTAGCGATCAGTGAAAAAAACGGTGATTCTGCGCATGCGCGTCATATTGGTACAAAGTGCTTTGTGGTTTTGCACAGGTTCTAGCGACAATTCCATTTGCACAGCCGAACGCAAGGAGATTGACAGGAAGTGGGAATTTCTGGGTGGCAGCTGACCGTCTTCTGTGTGTTTGGGAAAACGCAGGCGTGGCCAGGCGTTTACTGGGCGGGTATCTGACATCAATTCCGGGCCCTTTGTCGCAGCAATCATTGCACAGAATAAGTAACTACAGGGCTGGTCTTGTTCTGCACAAAATGTGTTTGCAGGAGCTCTGCTGCACATGCGATTGCACTCCTGCTCAGCGAAAATACACTCCCCGTGGGTGTCGACTATGCGTTTGTACGGCTTCTAAAAGTAGCTAGCGAGCGATCAACTTGGAATGACCTCCCTAGTGTGAGACCATGCGTCTGACTGTTCTCTACTGTGGTATAAAGTGTACTTCTGTGGTGCGGGCTTTACCTGGCGTAATGTGTAAAAGGGGCTCCACCTGGTGTAATGTTTGTAAGTGGTGCTACTGTGCAGCGTCATATGAATTGGTATTATTTTGTGGCCACGCCCCTTCCCCATGAAGCTACGCCCCTATATGTTTGGCTCAGTTTTGAATATGTGGTGGGGGGCTGTTTCTTGCACACAGCGCTAAAATGTCTAGTTACGGCACTAGGAAAAACACAGTGCAGTGAAGTTTTGATGCAGGTATATTTTATTAGTAATAAATCAATACATTTCAATCAATGTATTCAAAGTGCCAGATGGCAAAAAAAAGTTTTTCACTTGCGCCAAACGACTACTGCCAGGTCCTATTTCAGAGCCACACCAAAGCTCCTATACAACTTTTACAATAATCACATATAGTGGAAAGCTTCTCAATCAGATTGTGATGTCACTCAGGTGCTAAAAGGGAGGGGTAATTCTGTGTAAGAAAAAACTATTTGTGTTCCCTAATGCACACTGAGTGAAAAATAATACTACGTAATAATCAGATAATACAGAGATCTTAGTTGCGTATATCTGCAGATATAGGGTTAAGCCCCCAGGCCGATCGGCAAGGCGTCTCCGTCACTGGGGGTCCCTAATACTAGGTATGGGTCCGGGGTGCAGGACCCCATCACGTCGGCACAGGTCGGCCACCCCAGGTCAGCACACAGGTGAAACTTAATAAGGGTTAATTAGAAGCACATAAGTGCTATGTAAGTGAAGTGTGATTAAAATAATACAAAAATATATACAAAGTGATAGGGAAAATCATAAGTGTTAATAAAGTGTTAGGGTGTGCCAACCTGAAGCCGCCCAGCCATACCGACATAGGGGCCACCGCACCCCACACCCACCCCGTAAATAATTACACATATGTCTGGGTCTGAATGCCCAGTGTAAGGCCACATGATAATGGCTCCTCCAGCATCTGAGAGCCAGCTTACCTGGAGGGTATCCGTTTGATAGACAGACAGTGTCTGTCTAACATATGGTGTCTATCTATTGACTGTCTAACTAGACACTATCTATCTTTCATACCGGAACCTACCTAGAGACACCCCAAACTTCTCCAATGGCACTCTGGAGTCAGCAATCCCTCCTAATGCTGACCCATCCATGCCTCTCTAAATACAATGCACATATATTGGTAAGCTGTTCAATCAGATTGTGATGTCACTCAGGTGCTAAAAGGGAGGGGTAATTCTGTGTAAGAAAAAACTATTTGGGTTCCCTAATGCACATTGAGTGAAAAATAATACTACATAATAATATTATTATGTAGTATTATTTTTCACTGGATGGGTCAGCATTAGGAGGGATTGCTGACTCCAGAGTGCCATTGGAGAAGTTAGGGGTGTCTCCAGGTAACAGTAAAATGAAAAACAGCGCTAAACAAATATAATTAAAACCAATTTAATCCACATTTGTGTTATACAATTGTAAAATAGGAAACTTATCTGTAAACAATACACACAGGAACTAAATGAATCTCTGGACTTATCCACTTGTCCACTCATTTGGAACACAGTTTAGACACGTCTTACAGCTGGAATACTTCTATTGCTGGTAAAACATGGCCATGTGTGAGTAATTACCACATAAATATTGGACATTGATTTCAAAAGAAGTGCAATATTAGTGGATAAGTCCAGAGATTCATTTATTTCCTGTGTGTATTGTTTACAGATACGTTTCCTATTTTACAATTGTATAACACAAATGTGGATTAAATTGGTTTTAATTATATTTGTTTAGCGCTGTTTTTTATTTGACTGTTTTCTATTTGTGGGGAGACTATCTCCCAATACAGCTGCTAGGAGAGACCGCTCATACGTGCGCCTGTCTATATCAATCTTGATATATACTCCCTGTGTCTCCAGGTAAGCTGGCTCTCAGATGCTGTAGGAGCCATTATCATGTGGCCTTACACTGGGCATTCAGACCCAGACATATGTGTAATTATTTACGGGGTGGGTGTGGGGTGCGGCTTCAGGTCTGCACACCCTAACACTTTATTAACACTTATGATTTTCCCTATCACTTTATATATATTTGTGTATTATTTTTTAATCACACTTCACTTACATAGCACTTATGTTCTTCTTATTAACCCTTATTAATTTTCACCTGTGTGCTGACCTGGGGTAGCCGACCTGTGCCGACGTGATGGGGTCCTGCACCCCGGACCCATACCTAGTATTAGGGACCCCCATTGACGCCTTGCCGATCGGCCTGGGGGCTTAACCCTATATCTGCAGATATACGCAACTAAGATCTCCGTATTATCTGATTATTATGTAGTATTATTTTCACTCAGTGTGCATTAGGGAACACAAATTGTTTTTTCTTACAACTTTTACAATAAACATGAAACAATACCACAACGCTGTCCAATTCAGGTAAAATAGGTATCCGATTTTTTCCAGACCGGATGATTCAACAATATGTAAGACTTCAGATCAGCCCCTCCAAGAATCTTCATACAACCTCTGTGAGATCATGTAAAGAATTAAAGGTGAGAATGTATGAAAATGCCCTCTGGCTGAATATCTGTTAAGTAGAGACCTTTCAGGCACTGACCTTAAAGTAGTGCCCTATATGCACTGAAAGGTTTCTTTATGTACATACTCTCCTATAAACCTTCATTCTTCTTCTAGAAAAAGCGGAAGATATTCGTGCAGGATGTATACTGCAAATAGAGACCTGTCAGGCACTGACCTTAGATTAGTGCCCTATGTGCACGGAAAGGTTTCTTTGCACAGGTAGCCCACAGATCTCCCTTATTCTTCAGAAATAGGCAGCAGACTCATATAAAAAATGTAGACTGACCTTCATATAGTTTCCTATGCTCCCATAAAGGTTTCTTTGGGTTGATCCTATTCAGTCAGATAGGTTTGCATCCTTGAACGCATCAGGAGACAGTGGAGAAGGAGGAGGAGGGAGCTGCAGCAGCGCACTGTAAGTGCCGGCGGCGCCGCTGCAGCTGTCCCTCTCCTTCTGTATTGGCTGCCCGCCATTGCTGTGAATGCTGGGATGAGGGAAGCGCATTCCAGCATTCATAGCAGCGCCGGCCAGCCAATCCGGAAGGAGAGGGACTGCTGCAGTGGCGCCGCTACCAATTACATAACGCTGCTGCGGCTCCCTCCTCCTCCCTCCTCTTCCTTCTCCCCTGCTCCTCTCCTCCTTCAGCACAGGCGGCTTGTAATTAGTCAATTTGACTCGCCTGTTGCAATGACCCGCCTGCACAATGTGCACGTGCGCAGTTTCAACCCGATCGCACAGCTGCGAAGAAGCGCAGCGTGCGATCGGGTCGTAATGACCCCCTAGGTGTTTTCTTTACTTTTGCATATTATTTGTTCTTAGTGGGTGGGTTCCATTTGAGAATACTTGGGCGGTTATATTATACAAAGATAGCACCATTGCATTTTCCATTTTTCTCATACATCCTAGAGGATGCTGGGGTCCACTTCAGTACCATGGGGTATAGACGATTCCGCAGGAGCCATGGGCACTCTAAGACTTTTCAAAGGGTGTGAACTGGATCCTCCCCCTATGCCTCTCCTCCAGACCTCAGTTTTAGAAATGTGCCCAGGAAGACTGGATGCACTCCAGAGGAGCTCTACTGAGTTTCTCTGAAAAGACTTATGTTAGGTTTTTTATTTTCAGGGAGAACTGCTGGCAACAGTCTCCCTGCTTCGTGGGTCTGAGGGGGCAGAAGTAGGAACCAAATTCCTAAAGAGTTTCATGGCTCTGCTTCTGGCTGACAGGACACCATTAGCTCCTGAAGGGAACTGAACACTAGCCGTATCTAGATGCTCACTCCCACAGCACGCCGTCACCCGCCTCACAGAGCCAGAAGTCAGAAGACAGATCTTCAAGCAAGATAGTGATGGCTAAAGGTACAACGCAGCTTGTGGGAGCGCAGCGCGCCATACTGCCCACACAACACAGGCACTGCAGGGTGCAAGGGGAGGGGGCACCCTGGGCAGCATGAAACCTTATTAAACTGGCTAAAAGGGGGCATAAGATGCGCAGGCACAGCCCTACCCCCGCCAGTATAAATTTTGTGTACAAATCTCTGAGGAGAAATGCGCCATTGTGGGGGCGGAGCTTCCTCCTCAGTCAGCCAGCACACTGCTCAGCACCATTTTCTTTCTCTCCTCAGGCTGCAGAGATAACGCTGGTCCTCCTCCACTACTGAATACAAGTATCAGGGTGCAAAACAGGGGGGGCACAGTGAAATTGGTGCTTTACATTGTGTATTTATATTATAAAAAGCGCTTTATGTCAGTGGGCATTTTGTGTTTCACAGACATTGTGTACTGGCGCTGGGTTTGTGAACTGGCTGCTCCTAACTGTGTCCTTCTGACAGATTTTACTGTTGGTCTGTCCCCTATAAGTCCCGGAGTGCCTGTGTGTGTTTGTGCACGTGTGTGACATGTCTGAGGCAGGGAGTTCTTCCCCTGAGGGAGCTATTTTAGGAACACAGAGTTGTAATGTGGTGGCCCTGCCGACACACCAAGAGCCTGCATGGGTGAAAGAAATACGTGATAGTGTAAATCATATCAGTACAGTAGGAGATTAGATAAGTCTCAGTCTCATGTAGAATGCTGGAGAAAATCAGTGGAAGATGTGATTTTTCAGGGTTCTGCTTTCTCATCCGCAGGTGACCCTTCTGGGTCACATAAGAGACCGTTTGCAAACATTGTAAATACTGATACCGACACGGACTCTGATTCCTGTGTCGACGATTGTGACTCCAGGGAAATAGATCATAAATTGGCAAAAAACATACAATATATGATTGTTGCTATAAGGGAGGTTTTGGAAGTTCCAAAAAGCCCTCCTGTACCTCAGGAGAAGGCTTATTTCTATAAAGAAAAGAAATCTAAGGTTACTTTCCCTCCTACCCACGAGCTAAATACTCTTTTTGAGGGAGTGTGGGTGAATCCTGAAAATAAATTTCATATTCCCAAAAGGATTCAGATGGCTTATCCTTTTCCTTTAGAGGACAGGAAAAAATGGGAGTCACCCCCGGTGTTAGACAGTGCACTGTCCAGGTTAACAAAGAAGGTGATTCTTCCTGCACCTGGGACAGCTTCACTAAAGGAGCCGACAGACCGCAACATGGAAGCTACGTTAAAATCCATTTATGTAGCCAATGGTACGCTGCTCAGACCCACCATTGCTTGCGCGTGGGTGAGTCGTGCTATTGAAAAATGGTCAGACAACTTGTCATCAGAAATTGACACGATTGATAAAGACGAGATACTCCTAATGTTAGGTAATATCAAAGATGCTGCCGCATACATGCTGGAAGCTATGAAGGATATTGGACTCTTGGGTTCAACACTCGCTACCATGGCAGTATCGGCTCGAAGGGCGTTGTGGATTCGCCAGTGGAATGCTGATGCAGATTCCAAAAGGAATATGGTAAAGGAGAGGCCTTATTTGGTGATGGGCTGGATGCGTTAGTCTCGGCGGCTACCGCAGGTAAGTCGACATTTTTGCCTTCTGCTCCTGCACCATGAAAAAAGACACATCACTCTCACATGCAGTCCTTTCGGCCCAACAAATACAAAAAGGCCAAAGGTTCCCCCTTCTTTGCAGGTAGGGTAAGGGGAAAAGGAAAGAAGTCTGCAGCGTCTCCAGGATCCCAGGAGCAGAAATCAACCCCTGCTTCTGCCAAATCTACAGCATGACGCTGGGGCTCCCTTGTGGGAGTCCACTTGGTTGGGGGCGCGTTTGAAGCTGTTCAGTCAAAGCTGGATTCAATCTGGCCTGGACCCATGGGTTTTACAAATAGTGTCCCATGGGTACAAACTGGAGTTTCAAGACGTTCCCCCGTGCCGATTTTTCAAATCGACCTTGCCAACTTCTCTTCCAGAAAGAGAGGCAGTAACAATGGCAATTCAAAAATTATGTCAGGATCAGGTCATAGTCCTGGTACTCATTGTCACAACGAGGAGAAGGTTTTTATTCAAGCCTCTTCGTAGTTCCGAAGCTGGACGGCTCGGTCAGACCAATTTTAAACCTAAAAAATCTGAATCTCTACTTGAAAAGGTTCAAGTTCAAGAAGGAATCCCTGAGGGCAGTGATTTCCAGCCTGGAGGAGAGGGAGTTCATGGTGTCAGTAGACATAAAGGATGCTAATTTGCATGTTCCCATTTATCCTCCACACCAGGCTTATCTGAGATTGCCATTACCAGTTCCAGACGTTGCCTTTCGGTCTCTCCACGGCACCGAGGGTATTCACCAAGGTGATGGCGGTGATGATAGTCCTCCTTCGTAAAAAAGGAGTCAATTTAATTAAAGGAAAAAGTATTATGTGTGGGAAATATGGTCCACACGCTGAAGACCTTTTGTCTGAATGGGAATGTATGACTGACAAAGATAGGGTACCATTCCCTAAGGTGAGCAGGTGAGCAGCTTTGAACTAGTGATGTGCACCGGACATTTTTCGGGTTTTGTGTTTGGTTCCACGGCCGTGTTTTGGATTCGGACGCATTTTGGCAAAACCTCACCGAAAATATTTTGTCGGATTCGGGTGTTTTTTTTTCAAAAAACCCTAAAAAACAGCTTAAATCATAGAATTTGGGGGTCATTTTGATCCCATAGTATTATTAACCTCAATTACCATAATTTCCACTCATTTCCAGTCTATTCTGAACACCTCACACCTCACAATATTATTTTTAGTCCTACAATTTGCACCGAGGTCGCTGGATGGCTAAGCGAAGCGACACAAGTGGCCGGCACAAACACCTGGCCCATCTAGGAGTGGCACTGCAGTGTCAGACAGGATGGAACTTCAAAAAAATAGTCCCCAAACAGCACATGATGCAAAGAAAAAAAGAGGGGCACCAAGGTCACTGTGTGACTAAGCTAAGCGACACAAGTGGCCAACACAAACACCTGGCCCATCTAGGAGTGGCACTGCAGTGTCAGGCAGGATGGCACTTCAAAAAAATTGTCCCCAAACAGCACATGATGCAAAGAAAAATGAAAGAAAAAAGAGGTGCAAGATGGAATTGTCCTTGGGCCCTCCCACCCACCCTTATGTTGTATAAACAGGACATGCACACTTTAACGAACCCATCATTTCAGTGACAGGGTCTGCCACACAACTGTGACTGAAATGACTGGTTGGTTTGGGCCCCCACCAAAAAAGAAGCAATCAATCTCTCCTTGCACAAACTGGCTCTACAGAGGCAAGATGTCCACCTCATCATCATCTTCCGATTCCTCACCCCTTTCACTGTGTACATCCCCCACCTCACAGATTATTAATTCGTCCCCACTGGAATCCACCATCTCAGGTCCCCGTGTACTTTCTGGAGGCAATTGCTGCTGGTGAATGTCTCCACAGAGGAATTGATTATAATTAATTTTAATGAACATCATCTTCTCCACATTTTCTGGAAGTAACCTCGTACGCCGATTGCTGACAAGGTGAGCGGCTGCACTAAACACTCTTTCGGAGTACACACTGGAGGGAGGGCAACTTAGGTAGAATAAAGCCAGTCTGTGCAAGGGCCTCCAAATTGCCTCTTTTTCCTGCCAGTATACGTACGGACTGTCTGACGTGCCTACTTGAATGCGGTCACTCATATATATAATCCTCCACCATTCTTTCAATGGTGAGAGAATCATATGCAGTGACAGTAGACATGTCAGTAATCGTTGGCAGGTCCTTTAGTACGGACCAGATGTCTGCACTCGCTCCAGACTGCCCTGCATCACCGCCAGCGGGTGGGCTCGGAATTCTTAGCCTTTTCCTCGCACCCCCAGTTGCGGGAGAATGTGAAGGAGGAGATGTTGACGGGTCACGTTCCGCTTGACTTGACAATTTTCTCACCAGCAGGTCTTTGAACCTCTACAGACTTGTGTCTGCCGGAAAGAGAGATCCAAAGTAGGTTTTAAATCTAGGATCGAGCACGGTGGCTGCTCTGATTTCAACAGATTGACCACACGTGAATCCTGGTTAAGTGAATTAAGGGCTCCATCCACAAGTCCCACATGCCTAGCGGAATCGCTCTGTTTTAGCTCCTCCTTCAATGTCTCCAGCTTCTTCTGAAAAAGCCTGATGAGGGGAATGACCTGACTCAGGCTGGCAGTGTCTAAACTGACTTCACGCATGGCAAGTTCAAAGGGTTGCAGAACCTTGGACAACGTTGAAATCATTCTCCACTGCGCTTGAGTCAGGTGCATTCCCCCTCCTTTGCCTATATCGTGGCCAGATGTATAGGCTTAAATGGCCTTTTGCTGCTCCTCCATCCTCTGAAGCATATAGAGGGTTGAATTCCACCTCGTTACCACCTCTTGCTTCAGATGATGGCAAGGCAGGTTCAGAAATGTTTGGTGGTGCTCCAGTCTTCTGTACGCGGTGCCTGAATGCCGAAAGTGGCCCGCAATTCTTCGGGCCACCGACAGCATCTCTTGCACGCCCCTGTCGTTTTTTAAATAATTCTGCACCACCAAATTCAATGTATGTGCAAAACATGGGACGTGCTGGAATTTTCCCATATGTAATGCACGCACAATATTGCTGGCGTTGTCCGATGTCACAAATCCCCAGGAGAGTCCAATTGGGGTAAGCCATTCTGCGATGATCTTTCTCAGTTCCCGTAAGAGGTTTTCAGCTGTGTGCGAGATGCTGCTACTGGTGCCGCCGCTGCTGTTCTTGCTGCGGGAGGCAATACATCTACCCAGTGGGCTGTCACAGTCATATAGTCCTGAGTCTGCCCTGCTCCACTTGTCCACATGTCCGTGGTTAAGTTGACATTGGGTACAACTGCTTTTTTTAGGACACTGGTGAGTCTTTTTCTGAGGTCTGTGTACATTTTCGGTATCGCCTGCCTAGAGAAATGGAACCTAGATGGTATTTGGTACCGGGGACACAGTACCTCAATCAAGTCTATAGTTGCCTCTGAATTAACGATGGATACCGGAACCACGTTTCTCACCACCCAGGCTGCCAAGGCCTGAGTTATCTGCTTTGCAGCAGGATGACTGCTGTGATATTTCATCTTCCTCGCAAAGGACTGTTGGACAGTCAATTGCTTACTGGAAGTAGTACAAGTGGTCTTCCGACTTCCCCTCTGGGATGACGATCGACTCCCAGCAGCAACAACAGCAGCGCCAGCAGCAGTAGGCGTTACACTCAAGGATGCATCGGAGGAATCCCAGGGAGGAGAGGACTCGTCAGATTTGCCAGTGACATGGCCTGCAGGACTATTGGCTTTCCTGGGTAAGGAGGAAATTGACACTGAGGGAGTTGGTGGTGTGATTTCCAGGAGCTTGGTTACAAGAGGAAGGGATTTAGTGGTCAGTGGACTGCTTCCGCTGTCATCCAAAGTTTTTGAACTTGTCACTGACTTATGATGAATGCGCTGCAGGTGACATATAAGGGAGGATGTTCCGAGGTGGTTAACGTCCTTACCCCTACTTATTACAGCTTGACAAAGGCAACACACGGCTTGACACCTGTTGTCCGCATTTGTGTTGAAATAATTCCACACCGAAGAGCTGATTTTTTTTGTATTTTGACCAGGCATGTCAATGGCCATATTCGTCCCACGGACAACAGGTGTCTCCCCGGGTGGCTGACTTAAACAAACCACCTCACCATCAGAATCCTCCTTGTCAATTTCCCCGCCAGCGCCAGCAACACCCATATCCTCATCCTGTTGTACTTCAACACTGACATCTTCAATTTGACTATCAGGAGCTGGACTGCGGGTGCTCCTTCCAGCACTTGCAGGGGGTGTGCAAATGGTGGAAGGCGCAAGCTCTTCCCATCCAGTGTTGGGAAGGTCAGGCATCGCAACCGACACAATTGGACTCTCCTTGGGGATTTGTAATTTAGAAGAACGCACAGTTCTTTGCTGTGCTTTTGCCAGCTTAAGTCTTTTCATTTTTCTAGCAAGAGGATGAGTGCTTCCATCCTCATGTGAATCTGAACCACTAGCCATGAACATAGGCCAGGGCCTCAGCCGTTCCTTGCCACTCCGTGTCGTAAATGGCATATTGGCAAGTTTACGCTTCTCATCAGACGCTTTTAATTTTGATTTTTGGGTCATTTTACTGAACTTTTGTTTTTTGGATTTTACATGCTCTCTACTATGACATTGGGCATCGGCCTTGGCAGACGACGTTGATGGCATTTCAACGTCTCGGCCATGACTAGTGGCAGCAGCTTCAGCACGAGGTGGAAGTGGATCTTGATCTTTCCCTATTTTACCCTCCACATTTTTGTTCTCCATTTTTTAATGTGTGGAATTATATGCCAGTATCAATAGCAATGGCCTACTACTATATATACTGCGCACAACTAAAATGCACCACAGGTATAGAATGTAGATGGATAGTATACTTAATGACGACACAGAGGTAGGCACAGCACTGGGCTTCCGTATCGTACTGCTATATATAGTATACTGGTGGACACTGTGTCTGCAAACTGCAAAACTAAAATGCACCACAGGTATAGAATGTAGATGGATAGTATACTTAATGACGACACAGAGGTAGGCACAGCAGTGGCCTTCCGTATCGTACTGCTATATATAGTATACTGGTGGACACTGTCGGCAAACTGCAAAACTAAAATGCACCACAGGTATAGAATGTAGATGGATAGTATACTTAATGACGACACAGAGGTAGGCACAGCAGTGGCCTTCCGTATCGTACTGCTATATATAGTATACTGGTGGTCACTGTGTCGGCAAAATGCACCACAGGTATAGAATGTAGATGGATAGTATACTTAATGACGACACAGAGGTAGGCACCGCAGTGGCCTTCCGTATCGTACTGCTATATATAGTATACTGGTGGACACTGTGTCGGCAAACTGCAAAACTAAAATGCACCACAGGTATAGAATGTAGATGGATAGTATACTTAATGACGACACAGAGGTAGGCACAGCAGTGGCCTTCCGTATCGTACTGCTATATATAGTATACTGGTGGTCACTCTGCACTGTACTCCTCCTATATAATAATATTAATTATTATACTGGTGGTCCCCAGTCCCCACAATAAAGCAGCACACTGAGCACAGATATGGAGTGTTTTTCAGGCAGACAACGTATACTGGTGGTCACTGTCAGCAAAACTCTGCACTGTACTCCTGCTATATAATACAGCTGCTCCCCAGTCCCCACAATTAAGCAGTGTGAGCACAGATATATATTATGCAGCACACTGAGCAGCACAGATATGGAGCGTTTTTTTCAGGCAGAGAACGGATAAAACTGGTGGTCACTGATCAGCAAAACTCTGCACTGTACTCCTCCTAACAGCTGCTCCCCAGTCCTCCCCACAATTAAGCAATCAAGTTCAACAATAAAGTGAATAAACGGAGAGGACGCCAGCCACGTCCTCTCCCTATCATCTCCAATGCATGAGTTAAAATGGCGGCGACGCGCGGCTGCTTATATAGAATCCGAATCTCGCGAGAATCCGACAGCGGGATGATGACGTTCGGGCGCGCTCGGGTTAGCCGAGCAAGGCGGGAAGGCTCGAACCTGCCTCGGACCCGTGTAAAAAGGGTGACTTTCGGGGGGTTCGATTTCCGAGAAACCGAACCCGCTCATCACTACTTTGAACCAGAGGTATTGCAGAACTTAAGGATAAGAATATGTCTGATAAAATCCCAAAAACAAAGGGTCAGACATACAAATTGTTTAAACCTATGACAGCAAGAGGGGTTGGTGAGTTTGATCCTTAGGTATTGCAGGTGGTATGTCTAACCAAAGTCATATAAGACAAGAATGGAAATATAAGAACTGTTTGAACCTGTAGCAACAATAAATAAGTAGGAAAAAAAAAAAAGAGAATGCAAGTACACCGCCTTATGTAGATGTGCAAGCAGTTACGGCCAGCATACAAACTATAGAAAATAATAAAAATATGAAAAATATGACTGTAGCCTATATATGTACTAATGAATGTTGAAGTTTTATTTAGGAGGAGAAGGTGACCTGATCGTTTTCAGCCATTTCTCATACACCCAGAGGAGTATCCAACCGGTAAAAGAAGAGCAGTGGCCTGTGGGGAAGTGGCTGAGACCAGTGGAACAGGTAAGTATGGTATCATTTGTGTACATATAAAGTAAAACCCAAAACTAAAAAATAAAGGGGGTAATTCCAAGTTGATCGCACCAGGAATTTGGTTAGCAGTTGGGCAAAACCATGTGCACTGCAGGGGAGGCAGATATAACATGTGCAGAGAGAGTTAGATTTGGGTGGGGTGTGTTCAATCTGCAATCTAAATTGCAGTGTAAAAATAAAGCAGCCAGTATTTACCCTGCACAGAAACAAAATAACCCACCCAAATCTAACTCTCTCTGCACATGTTATATCTGCCTCCCCTGCAGTGCACATGGTTTTGCCCAAATGCTAAAAAACGTCCTGCTGCGATCAACTTGGAATTACCCCCAAAATCAAGAAAGTAACGTCAGAAATGGAGAAAAACCTGTCCGCACATTAGTATTTGCCAGTAGGAAAGCGGACAGAGACAAGGTAACCCCAGGGTATTTCTTTCAGTTACCATATAATAAGAATTTACTCACCGGTAATTCTATTTCTCGTAGTCCGTAGTGGATGCTGGGAACTCCGTAAGGACCATGGGGAATAGCGGGCTCCGAAGGAGGCTGGGCACTCTAGAAAGATCTTAGACTACCTGGTGTGCACTGGCTCCTCCCACTATGACCCTCCTCCAAGCCTCAGTTAGGATACTGTGCCCGGACGAGCGTACACAATAAGGAAGGATTTTGAATCCCGGGTAAGACTCATACCAGCCACACCAATCACACCGTATAACTCGTGATATGAAAACCAGTTAACAGTATGAAACAACTGAGCCTCTCAACAGATGGCTCAACCAATAACCCGATTTAGTTAACAATAACTATGTACAAGTATTGCAGATAAACCGCACTTGGGATGGGCGCCCAGCATCCACTACGGACTACGAGAAATAGAATTACCGGTGAGTAAATTCTTATTTTCTCTGACGTCCTAGTGGATGCTGGGAACTCCGTAAGGACCATGGGGATTATACCAAAGCTCCCAAACGGGCGGGAGAGTGCGGATGACTCTGCAGCACCGAATGAGAGAACTCCAGGTCCTCCTCAGCCAGGGTATCAAATTTATAGATTTTTGCAAATGTGTTTGCCCCTGACCAAGTAGCAGCTCGGCAAAGTTGTAAAGCCGAGACCCCTCGGGCAGCCGCCCAAGATGAGCCCACCTTCCTTGTGGAATGGGCATTGACAGATTTTGGCTGTGGCAGGCCTGCCACAAAATGCGCAAGCTGAATCGTACTACAAATCCAATGAGCAATAGTCTGCATAGAAGCAGGAGCACCCAGCTTGTTGGGTGCATACAGGATAAACAGCGAGTCAGATTTTCTGACTCCAGCCGTCCTGGAAACATATATTTTCAGGGCCCTGACCACGTCTAACAACTTGGAGTCCGCCAAGTCCCTAGTAGCCGCAGGCACCACAATAGGCTGGTTCAGGTGAAACGCTGACACCACCTTAGGGAGAAACTGGGGACGAGTCCTCAATTCTGCCCTATCCATATGGAAAATCAGATAAGGGCTTTTACAAGACAAAGCCGCCAATTCTGATACTCGCCTGGCAGAAGCCAAGGCCAATAACATGACCACCTTCCACGTGAGATATTTCAGATCCACGGTTTTTAGTGGCTCAAACCAATGTGATTTTAAGAAACTCAACAGCACGTTGAGATCCCAAGGTGCCGCAGGAGGCACAAATGGGGGCTGAATATGCAGCACTCCTTTTACAAATGTCTGAACTTCAGGTACTGAAGCTAGTTCTTTTTGAAAGAAAATCGACAGAGCCGAGATCTGTACCATAATGGAGCCTAGTTTTAGGCCCATATTCACTCCTGCTTGCAGGAAATGCAGAAATCGACCTAGTTGAAATTCCTCTGTTGGGGCCTTTTCGGCCTCACCATGCAACATATTTCCGCCATATGCGGTGATAATGAGTTGTCGTAACACCTTTCCTGGCTTTAATAAGCATAGGAATGACTTCCTCTGGAACGTCCTTTTCCTTCAGGATCCGGCGTTCAATCGCCATGCCGTCAAACGCAGTCGCGGCAAGTCTTTTAACAGACAGGGCCCCTGCTGCCACCGGTCCTGTCTGAGCGGCAGAGGCCATGGGTCCTCTGATATAATTTCTTGAAGTTCTGGGTACCAAGCTCTTCTTGGCCAATCCGGAACCACGAGTATCGTTCTTACTCCTCGCCTTCTTATTATTCTCAGTACCTTTGGTATGAGAGGCAGAGGGGGGAACACATAAACCGACCGGTACACCCACGGTGTTACCAGAGCGTCCACAACTATCGCCTGAGGGTCCCTTGACCTGGCGCAATATCTTTTATAACTTTTTGTTGAGGCGGGACGCCATCATGTCCACCTGTGGCCTTACCCAATGGTGTACAATCCTTTGGAAGACTTCTGGATGAAGTCCCCACTCTCCCGGGTGGAGGTCGTGTCTGCTGAGAAGATCTGCTTCCCAGTTGTCCACTCCGGGAATGAACACTGCTGACAGTGCTAACACATGATTTTCCGCCCATCGGAGAATCCTTGTGGCTTCTGCCTCCTGCTTCTTGTGTCGCCCTGTTGGTTTACATGGGCGACCGCCGTGATGTTGTCTGATTGGATCAGTACCAGCTGGTTTTGAAGCAAAGGCCTTGCCTGACCCAGGGCATTGTAAATGGCCCCCAGTTCCAGAATATTTATGTTTAGGGAAGTCACCTGACTTGACCAAAGTCCTTGGAAGTTTCTTTCCTGTGTGACTGCCCCCAGCCTCAAAGGCTGGCCTCCATGGTCACTAGGACCCATTCCTGTATCGAACCTGCGGCCCTCCTTAAGATGGGCATTCTGCAGCCACCATAGTAGCGATACCCTGGTCCTTGGAGACAGGGTGATCAGCCGATGCATTTGAAGATGCGATTCGGACTACTTGTCCAACAGGTCCCACTGAAAAGTTCTTGCATGGAACCTGCCGAATGGGATTGCTTCGTAGGAAGCTACCATTTTTCCCAGGACTCGCGTGCAATGATGCACCAATACCTGTTTTGGCTTCAGGAGGTCTCTGACTAGAGATGACAGCTCCTTGGCTTTCTCCCCCGGGAGAAACACTTATTTCTGGTCTGTGTCCAGAACCATCCCCAGGAACAGTAGACGTGTCATAGGAACCAGCTGTGACTTTGGACTGTTTAGAATCCAACCCTGCTGTTGTAGCACTTTCCAAAATAGTGCTACCCCGACTAGCAACTGCTCCTTGGACCTCGCCCCTATAAGGAGATTGTCCAAGTATGGGATAATTAAAACTCTCTTTTTTCGAAGGAGTATCACCCTTTCGGCCATTACCCTGGTAAACACCCTCGGTGCCTTGTACAGTCCCAACGGCAGTGTCTGGACTTGGTAATGGTAATCCTGTACCACAAATCTGAGGTACTCCTGGCGAGGATGGTAAATGGGAACATGCAGGTAAGCATCCTTGATGTCCCGGAATACCATGTAATCCCCGTCGTCCAGGCTTGCAATAACCGCCCTGAGCGATTCCATCTTGAACTTGAATTTTTGTATGTATGTGTTCAAGGATTTTAAATATAAAATGGGTCACACCGAACCATGCGGTTTCGGTACCCCCACCCGTGTGGAATAGTAACCCCGTCCTTTTTGAAGTAGGGGCACCTTGAGTATTACCTGCTGGGAATACAGTTTATTAATTGCCTCTAGTACAGCCTCCCCGCCAGAGGGAGTTGTCGGCAAGGCATATTCTAGGAAACGGCTGGGGGGAGACATCTCGAATTCCAGCTTGTACCCCTGAAATACTACTTGAAAGAAACAGGGATCCACCTGTGAGCGAGCCCACTGATCGCTGAAATTTTTGAGACGGCCCCCCACCGTACCTGGCTACACCTGTGGAGCCCCCGCGTCATGCTGTGGACTCAGAGGAAGCGAGAGAAGAATTTTGATTCTGGGAACTGGCTGACTGGTGCAGCTTTTTCCCTCTTCCCTTGTCTCTGTACAGAAAGGAAACGCCTTTGACCCGCTTGCTTTTCTGAAGCCGAAAGGACTGTACCTGATAATACAGTGCTTTCTTAGTCTGTGAGGAAACCTGAGGTAAAACTATTTCTTCCCAGCTGTGGCTGTGGATACGAGGTCCCAGAGACCATCCCCAAATAATTCCTCACCCTTATAAGGCAGAATCTCTATGCTCCTTTTAAAGTTAGCATCACCTGTCCAGTGACAGGTCTCTAATACCCTCCTGACAGAATGGACATTACATTCATTTTGGATGCCAGCCGGCAAAATATCCCTCTGTGCATCCCTCATATATAAGACGACGTCTTTAATATGTTCTTATGTTTGACAGGGTCACCGACCACGCTGCAGCAGCACGATCTGCAGGTCTCAGTCTAGTACCTGAGTGTGTAAATACAGACTTCAGGAAAGCGTCCTGCTTTTTATCAACAGGTACCCACAAAGTGGCCGTTCCTAAAACGGCAGTGCCACCTTTTTTGACAACCGTGTGAGCGCCTTATCCACCCTAGGGGATATCTCCCAGCGTAACTTATCCTCTGGCGGGAAAGGGTACGCCATCAGTAACTTTTTAGAAATTACCAGTTTCTTATCGGGGGAACCCACGCTTTTCACACACTTCATTCATTTATCTGATGGGGGAACAAAACACTGCCTGCTTTTTCTCCCCAAACATAACACCCATTTTTAGAGGTACTTGGGTTAATGTTAGAAATGTGTAACACATTTTTTATTGTCGGAATCAAGTCACGGATGTTCCTAGTGGATTGTGTATATGTCTTAACTTTGTCGACACTGGAGTCAGACTCCGTGTCGACATCTGTGTCTGCCATCTGAGTGAGCGGGCGTTTTTGAGCCCCTGATGGTCTTTGAGACGCCTGGGCAGGCACGGGCTGAAAAGCCGGCTGTCCCACAGCTGTTACGTCATCACCCTTTTATGTAAGGAGTTGACACTGTCGGTTAATACCTTTCACCTAACCATCCACTCTGGTGTCGGCCCCACAGGGGGCGACATCACATTTATCGGCATCTGCTCTGTCACCATATAAGTCTCCTCATCAAACATGTCGACACAGCCGTACCGACACACCGCACACACACAGGGAATGCTCTGACAGAGGACAGGACCCCACAAAGCCCTTTGGGGAGACAGAGAGAGAGTATGCCAGCACACACCAGAGCGCTATATAATGTGGGGATTAACACTATAACTGAGTGAATTTTCCCCAATAGCTTGTATATACAATACTGCGCCTAAATTTAGTGCCCCCCCTCTCTTTTTAACCCTTTGAGCCTGAAAACTACGGGGGAGAGCCTGGGGAGCTTTCTTCCAGCTGCACTGTGAAGAGAAAATGGCGCCAGTGTGCTGAGGGAGATAGCTCCGCCCCTTTTTCACTGACTTTTCTCCCGCTTTTTTATGGATTCTGGCAGGGGTATTTACCTCATATATAGCCCCTGGGGCTATATATTGAGGTATTTTTGCCAGCCAAGGTGTTTTTATTGCTGCCTCAGGGCGCCCCCCCCCCAGCACCCTGCACCCTCAGTGACCAGAGTGTGAAGTGTGTGAGAGGAGCAATGGCGCACAGCTGCAGTGCTGTGCGCTACCTTGGTGAAGACTGAGTCTTCATGCCGCCGATTTTCCGGACCATCTTCTTGCTTCTGGCTCTGTAAGGGGGACGGCGGCGCGGCTCCGGGACCGAACATCAAGGCTGGGCCTGCGGTCGATCCCTCTGGAGCTAATGGTGTCCAGTAGCCTAAGAAGCCCAATCCGGCTGCAAGCAGGCGAGTTCGCTTCTTCTCCCCTTAGTCCCTCGCTGCAGTGAGCCTGTTGCCAGCAGGTCTCACTGAAAATAAAAAACCTAAGTCTATTTCTTTCTAAGAGCTCAGGAGAGCCCCTAGTGTGCATCCAACCTCGGCCGGGCACGAAATCTAACTGAGGCTTGGAGGAGGGTCATAGTGGGAGGAGCCAGTGCACACCAGGTAGTCTAAGATCTTTCTAGAGTGCCCAGCCTCCTTCGGAGCCCGCTATTCCCCATGATCCTTACGGAGTTCCCAGCATCCACTAGGACGTCAGAGAAAAGAAGTATTCATTCCTAGTAATGCCCCTAGTAAAGATGAGCTTGGAAATGTTTGTTGGACCATGTACCAGTGGCGTAACTACTGCCCCCGCAGCCCTCGCGGTGGCTTGGGGGCGAGGGGCTGCGGGGGCGCCGCCACTGATTTAGAGCAGATTGACATGCGGACGAGCATCCGCATGTCAATCTGTTGTCACTAGTCCCCCGCTGTGAAGTAGCGACACGGAGGGCACAGCGCACGCCTCTCCTGTGTCCCTCTGGGTCTCCGGTGTGTCTAATTAAGGATGTGCTGTTCCTGAGCTCTGATTGGCTCATGAACTGGCACTTCCTTTAAAAGACCCGCCGGAGACCCAGAGGGACACAGGAGAGGCGCGCGCTGCGCCCTCCGTGTCCCTACTTCACGGGGGGGGGGGAAACTGAGGGGGCATATATGGCACTGAGGGGGCATATATGGCACTGGGGAGGCACTGAGGGGCATATATGGCACGGAGGGGGGCACTGAGGGGGCTTATATGGCACTGAGGGGGCAGTGAGGGGGCATATATGGCACTGAGGGGGCATATATGGCACTGAGGGGCATATATGGCACTGGGGGGCACTGAGGGGGCATATATGGCACTGGGGGGGCATATATGGCACTGCGGGGGGCACTGAGGGGTACCCCTAGAAGTAGGAGCAAAGCCTGAAATTGTACTATTGTGATCATAGATACTGCCACTAGTATTATGTAGCTTCGGAACCACTGCCAGATCTTCACTCGACGAGTCACCCTCTTCGAAATTTGTTTTTGTTTTTGGTATTTGTGTTTTTTGGTTGTTTTTGGAAGACAACCTCATGTCATGATTGATCCGCACAATGATCAGAAATACACCAATGAGGTGACAGTACAGTACCTTATTGAGATGAGCCAGCATTTGAGAACTTGACAAAGAACTTGAAATTGTTGATTGCTGGTATGCCAAATGCTAACTGTCATGATTATGAACCAAGAGACTGTGTGATTGCTCTTACGCTCAGGTTGCCTAATAAACAGGTTGGAAGGACCATACCAAGATTTATTGACAGCACTAAAGGTCGCCGAAAGAGAGACTTGAGTCCACTCGTCCCACTGCAAGAAGGTCGCTGACCCGGAGAGAACTCGTGACAAAGTAGTTTATTGCTCACATTCATCGAGTTTGTGAACTGTATGTTCAAAGTGAACTGTGTGTTCCACGTGAAATATGTGTTCAAAGAGCAAGGTGGAGAGCAAAGTGAACTGTGTGTTCCAAATGAACTGTGTTTTCAAAGAGCAAGGCAAAGAGATCGCAAAAGTATCACCAGAGACTCTGTTCCGTGAAGACTGAGAGGCGGCACTGTTGAACACTGCCTGAGCGTACTAAAGGATTGCAGAAAGACCAGTCATTGTAATTGATTTGTTATGAACAAGACTTGTTTTGATCTATTTCTCTTTTCTCTCTTTCCCGCTGACAAACATTTTCTTTCAGGATATTCTATTTTTGCGAGGTTTTTTTATGAGGAGTCGAGTGTGGGACTGGAACTGGTTCTGTAGGAAGGAGTGATTTCCTTATAGGATCCCAGGATTAGCCGAACAGTTTGTTAAAATCAGAGAAAAATCAAAGGTCTGGTAGTTATGGAGTTCAGAGGTAATCAGGAACAGTCAGACAATGGCTATTCACACATTGCAGATAAAGAGCTCACTAATATATGTGGAAGAAAGGTTTATGAGTGGCTCTCCCCGAACTCCGAAGGTTTACGTTATTTAGGAAGGACACTACTTATAACCCTTGTTCAATGATTAAACAGACCTAGCATACGTTCCAGAAATGGAAACAATGTTCAGAAAATGATAGGAATATGTAGATCATGAAAATTTTATATGTCACTGTCACGATTTGTTTGTGTCTTCTTCATCTACCCAGCAGAACCTCAATCGAATCCAAACATCAGTGTACAAAGATGTAGGTATATGTATGTGTGAAATGTTCATTGCAAATCAGACATTATAGGGCAAAGCACTGTCCCAGCATACTCTATAGGTTGAATGTTATCCCACACCCAACCAGTGGTCCCGTGACCGCCGAGTGCATATAGAGGATGTCTCGTCGTCCTCCTCCCTGTCTTCCCCAAATATAGTCAAGCGTCTGATTTGCGAAATGCATACATACTTGTATCTAGGTCACCGATTATGGTATGAAATATTTTTTTCTTATGTTAATAATTGATGGCAGTTATTGTTTACTGCCAAAGGGTGGACTGTCAAAGTCAAAAATATTACATACACACATTTAAGTCGCTATACTTGCAAATATGCGCAGCGAGCACAGCAAAATATGGTAACACACGCATTTACACGGACATGCCACAGAGATGGATTCCAAGTTAAAGAGACTCCCGCACCAGATTATAGATAAATAATACTTTATAGGGAATATTTATAATCTAACGTATTGTGCTGATCAGACAAATATTTCAGCACAATTATGTTAAGGTGGTGCTGCTTGTTGATTTATTTATACAAATTTAAAGAGAGAGAAAAAGCAAATCAACTTGTTATAGCAGCACTCATTCCCTGAATGATTTTAATTACAAATATAATTTTATTTCCAAAAAGTTTATAGTTAGTAATGTAGACCACAAAAAAGATTCTCAATACCCATATGTGATGTCAATATCTTTATTATTATCACATATGATGTATTATATGTCTCCTTCGTTATAAAGGAGACAACTGAGTGAAATATAAAAAAATATAGAGACAGAATAACGTGTAAGAAAAAAAGTAAATTATGTGTAGAGAATATGTTTAAAAAAAAGTGCTAGTGCGCTGTCTTAATTTATAGATCAATAAACCTGTGATTCAAAAAAACATTTTTGTTTTTATTTTAATTAATTTATTTGTTTTATTGCAACTACCACTGATTTTTTCTGGCCAGTGGTGTTTTTATTTTAATTAATTTATTTGTTTTATTACAACTACCACTGATTTTTTTTCTGGCCAGTGGTGTTTATAGAGGGTTATAAAATGTATCAGTGTTGTACCATTTCTAATATATTCTCAAATTGATGAATCCCAATGCAGCATTTGTTGCTAAATAATAGGGTAATGAGAATGTTAGAAACAACACATGCAAAAATCCGGATGATAATTATGTCTATTAAAGACGTAAGGTTATTATTGCCTTTAATAACACTGGTATACGATAACACACTGACAAATTGTTCTTTGACATTTAGAATTATAAGAGACCCCTATTGGAGTATGTACTCCCTGGCCATTACTCCTTACTGGATATCTTGCTATTATAGTAGTGTTCTCAGGGAGACTTAGCAATTTTGTACCATAATGTCATAAAAATAAGCCTGTTTAAGCATCTATCTGCTACAAATAGCTTGTCTAAATACACAGCTAACCCAGGCAGGTGTAAATTGGTACTTCTCCCCTTAATCACTACTGTTTGGTTTGTTTCCAGTGGTTTATGTTCTCTGTAAAGGGAGCATGGCACATATTTAAGAGGTATTTGTTCACCTTGACAAAGGGGCGTCCGCACCCCGAAACGTTGGACCACTCTATTTTTGCCTACATGGATTAAAAGCACTTAGCACCTTATTCTTGGTATGTTTCAGTCTCTGAGTGCCGCTGACTGATTTATTGAATTGTTTTGGATGCATCTTCCAGAGGGCACCGGATCACCATCAAACTTTTATGGAGAGTGCCGATCCGAACCATACCTATATATATATATATATATATATATATATATATAAACTTTCGGCGGCACTCAGAGCATCAAAGAAGGAGATAAGACTGTGTCGAATAGTCAATGTTTCAATGTTATATTATAACACTGCGCACGCGCGTCGTTGCGTCCTATGAAGAAAGCGGTCGCAGAGCCGACCGCAAGAAGATTGAAAGCAAGAAGGTGTTCTTGGGTGGATCCGGACCGTTGGCTGCCGTTTTTGGGTAGTGGCAAGGAAAACGCAGGTGTGTCCAGGAGAACAGAAGACGGATGTCCGACGTCAAAACCGGCTCCAGCTTCGCAGAGATTGTCGCACAGGGTAAGTATATCCAGGGCTGCTCTATTTCTACTTGAAATTTTTTTAGCTTAGCAGGGCTGCACAAGCGATCGGAGCCCTGCTAAACTAAAATACACTCCCCCATAGGCGTGGACTAGTTGATCGCAGCAGCAGCAAAAAGTTGCTGGCTGCGATCAACTCGGAATGACCACCATGATACAATTGGCAGCCACCAGCACTGGTTTTGTTTATTACATTGACCATAAATAATTTGAAGTGGTCCTGGACCACCAATCCAATGCACCAATCCAGTGTCCACTAGAGATGAGCGGGTTCGGTTCCTCGGAATCCGAACCCGCCCGAACTTCAGCTTTTTTTTACACGGGGCCGAGCGACTCGGATCTTCCCGCCTTGCTCGGTTAACCCGAGCGCACCCGAACGTCATCATCCCGCTGTCGGATTCTCGCGAGGCTCGTATTCTATCGCGAGACTCGGATTCTATATAAGGAGCCGCGCGTCGCCGCCATTTTCACACGTGCATTGAGATTAATAGGGAGAGGACGTGGCTAGCGTCCTCTCCGTTTATAGAGAAGAGAGTGAGACAGTAGAGAGAGACACAGTAGTCATTTTGGGGAGCATTAGGAGGAGTACTAGTAGTTACTTGCTGAAGTGTGATAGTGTGACTGTATATCTGACTTGTGGGGGAGACAGTTGGGAGCAGTTAGAGTCTGAGCAGCAGGACTCAGGAGTACATATAACGTACAGTGCACACTTTTGCTGCCAGAGTGCCACAACTGCCATTGTGACCACACTGACCACCAGTATAATATATATTGTGATTGTCTGCTTAGGAGTACTACTTGCAAGTTGCTGATAGTGTGACCAGTGACCTGACCACCAGTTTAATAATCACCACCAGTTTAATATATATATATATATATATATATATATATATATAATTGTATATAATATATATATATATAATATTGTATACCACCTACCCGTGGTTTTTTTTTTTCTTTCTTCTTTATACATACTACTATAGTAGCTTACTGTAGCAGTCTGCGGTGCTGCTGAGCTGACAGTGTCCAGCAGGTCCGTCATCAGTCATTACATAATAAATATATATACCTGTCCGGCTGCAGTACTAGTGATATTATATATACATATATATTGATTTCATCTCATTATCATCCAGTCTATATTAGCAGCAGACACAGTACGTTAGTCCACGGCTGTAGCTACCTCTGTGTCGGCAGTCGCTCGTCCATCCATAATTGTATACCACCTAACCGTGGTTTTTTTTTTCTTTCTTCTTTATACATACTACTACAGTAGCTTACTGTAGCAGTCTGCAGTGCTGCTGAGCTGACAGTGTCCAGCAGGTCCGTCATCAGTCATTACATAATAAATATATATACCTGTCCGGCTGCAGTACTAGTGATATTATATATATATATATATTGATTTCATCTCATTATCATCCAGTCTATATTAGCAGCAGACACAGTACGTTAGTCCACGGCTGTAGCTACCTCTGTGTCGGCAGTCGCTCGTCCATCCATAATTGTATACCACCTACCCGTGGTTTTTTTCTTTTCTTTCTTCTTTATACATACTACTATAGTAGCTTACTGTAGCAGTCTGCGGTGCTGCTGAGCTGACAGTGTCCAGCAGGTCCGTCATCAGTCATTACATAATAAATATATATACCTGTCCGGCTGCAGTACTAGTGATATTATATATACATATATATTGATTTCATCTCATTATCATCCAGTCTATATTAGCAGCAGACACAGTACGTTAGTCCACGGCTGTAGCTACCTCTGTGTCGGCAGTCGCTCGTCCATCCATAATTGTATACCACCTACCCGTGGTTTTTTTTTTCTTTCTTCTTTATACATACTACTATAGTAGCTTACTGTAGCAGTCTGCGGTGCTGCTGAGCTGACAGTGTCCAGCAGGTCCGTCATCAGTCATTACATAATAAATATATATACCTGTCCGGCTGCAGTACTAGTGATATTATATACACATATATATTGATTTCATCTCATTATCATCCAGTCTATATTAGCAGCAGACACAGTACGTTAGTCCATGGCTGTAGATACCTCTGTGTCGGCAGTCGCTCGTCCATCCATAATTGTATACCACCTACCCGTGTTTTTTTTTTTTTTTTCTTCCTTATACATACTACTATAGTAGCTTACTGTAGCAGTCTGCGGTGCTGCTGAGCTGACAGTGTCCAGCAGGTCCGTCATCAGTCATTACATAATAAATATATATATACCTGTCCGGCTGCAGTACTAGTGATATTATATATATATTATATATATATATATATATTGATTTCATCTCATTATCATCCAGTCTATATTAGCAGCAGACACAGTACGTTAGTCCACGGCTGTAGCTACCTCTGTGTCGGCAGTCGCTCGTCCATCCATAATTGTATACCACCTACCTGTGTTTTTTTTTTTCTTTCTTCTTTATACATACTACTATAGTAGCTTACTGTAGCAGTCTGCGGTGCTGCTGAGCTGACAGTGTCCAGCAGGTCCGTCATCAGTCATTACATAATAAATATATATACCTGTCCGGCTGCAGTACTAGTGATATTATATATACATATATATTGATTTCATCTCATTATCATCCAGTCTATATTAGCAGCAGACACAGTACGTTAGTCCACGGCTGTAGCTACCTCTGTGTCGGCAGTCGCTCGTCCATCCATAATTGTATACCACCTAACCGTGGTTTTTTTTTTTTTTCTTTCTTCTTTATACATACTACTATAGTAGCTTACTGTAGCAGTCTGCAGTGCTGCTGAGCTGACAGTGTCCAGCAGGTCCGTCATCAGTCATTACATAATAAATATATATACCTGTCCGGCTGCAGTACTAGTGATATTATATATATATATATATTGATTTCATCTCATTATCATCCAGTCTATATTAGCAGCAGACACAGTACGTTAGTCCACGGCTGTAGCTACCTCTGTGTCGGCAGTCGCTCGTCCATCCATAATTGTATACCACCTACCCGTGTTTTTTTTCTCTTTCTTCTTTATACATACTACTATAGTAGCTTACTGTAGCAGTCTGCTGTGCTGCTGAGCTGACAGTGTCCAGCAGGTCCGTCATCAGTCATTACATAATAAATATATATACCTGTCCGGCTGCAGTACTAGTGATATTATATATACATATATATTGATTTCATCTCATTATCATCCAGTCTATATTAGCAGCAGACACAGTACGTTAGTCCACGGCTGTAGCTACCTCTGTGTCGGCAGTCGCTCGTCCATCCATAATTGTATACCACCTACCCGTGGTTTTTTTTTTTCTTTCTTCTTTATACATACTACTAAAGTAGCTTACTGTAGCAGTCTGCGGTGCTGCTGAGCTGACAGTGTCCAGCAGGTCCGTCATCAGTCATTACATAATAAATATATATACCTGTCCGGCTGCAGTACTAGTGATATTATATATATAATATATATATATATATATTGATTTCATCTCATTATCATCCAGTCTATATTACCAGCAGACACAGTACGTTAGTCCACGGCTGTAGCTACCTCTGTGTCGGCAGTCGCTCGTCCATCCATAATTGTATACCACCTACCCGTGGTTTTTTTTTTCTTTCTTCTTTATACATACTACTATAGTAGCTTACTGTAGCAGTCTGCGGTGCTGCTGAGCTGACAGTGTCCAGCAGGTCCGTCATCAGTCATTACATAATAAATATATATACCTGTCCGGCTGCAGTACTAGTGATATTATATATACATATATATTGATTTCATCTCATTATCATCCAGTCTATATTAGCAGCAGACACAGTACGTTAGTCCACGGCTGTAGCTACCTCTGTGTCGGCAGTCGCTCGTCCATCCATAATTGTATACCACCTAACCGTGGTTTTTTCTTTTCTTTCTTCTTTATACATACTACTATAGTAGCTTACTGTAGCAGTCTGCGGTGCTGCTGAGCTGACAGTGTCCAGCAGGTCCGTCATCAGTCATTACATAATAAATATATATACCTGTCCGGCTGCAGTACTAGTGATATTATATATATAATATATATATATATATTGATTTAATCTCATTATCATCCAGTCTATATTAGCAGCAGACACAGTACGTTAGTCCACGGCTGTAGCTACCTCTGTGTCGGCAGTCGCTCGTCCATCCATAATTGTATACCACCTACCTGTGATTTTTTTTTCTTTCTTCTTTATACATACTACTATAGTAGCTTACTGTAGCAGTCTGCGGTGCTGCTGAGCTGACAGTGTCCAGCAGGTCCGTCATCAGTCATTACATAATAAATATATATACCTGTCCGGCTGCAGTACTAGTGATATTATATATACATATATATTGATTTCATCTCATTATCATCCAGTCTATATTAGCAGCAGACACAGTACATTAGTCCACGGCTGTAGCTACCTCTGTGTCGGCAGTCGCTCGTCCATCCATAATTGTATACCACCTAACCGTGGTTTTTTTTTTCTTTCTTCTTTATACATACTACTACAGTAGCTTACTGTAGCAGTCTGCAGTGCTGCTGAGCTGACAGTGTCCAGCAGGTCCGTCATCAGTCATTACATAATAAATATATATACCTGTCCGGCTGCAGTACTAGTGATATTATATATATATATATATTGATTTCATCTCATTATCATCCAGTCTATATTAGCAGCAGACACAGTACGTTAGTCCACGGCTGTAGCTACCTCTGTGTCGGCAGTCGCTCGTCCATCCATAATTGTATACCACCTACCCGTGGTTTTTTTCTTTTCTTTCTTCTTTATACATACTACTATAGTAGCTTACTGTAGCAGTCTGCGGTGCTGCTGAGCTGACAGTGTCCAGCAGGTCCGTCATCAGTCATTACATAATAAATATATATACCTGTCCGGCTGCAGTACTAGTGATATTATATATACATATATATTGATTTCATCTCATTATCATCCAGTCTATATTAGCAGCAGACACAGTACGTTAGTCCACGGCTGTAGCTACCTCTGTGTCGGCAGTCGCTCGTCCATCCATAATTGTATACCACCTACCCGTGGTTTTTTTTTTCTTTCTTCTTTATACATACTACTATAGTAGCTTACTGTAGCAGTCTGCGGTGCTGCTGAGCTGACAGTGTCCAGCAGGTCCGTCATCAGTCATTACATAATAAATATATATACCTGTCCGGCTGCAGTACTAGTGATATTATATATATATAATATATATATATATATTGATTTCATCTCATTATCATCCAGTCTATATTAGCAGCAGACACAGTACGTTAGTCCACGGCTGTAGCTACCTCTGTGTCGGCAGTCGCTCGTCCATCCATAATTGTATACCACCTACCTGTGGTTTTCTTTTTTTCTTTCTTCTTTATACATACTACTATAGTAGCTTACTGTAGCAGTCTGCGGTGCTGCTGAGCTGACAGTGTCCAGCAGGTCCGTCATCAGTCATTACATAATAAATATATATACCTGTCCGGCTGCAGTACTAGTGATATTATATATACATATATATTGATTTCATCTCATTATCATCCAGTCTATATTAGCAGCAGACACAGTACGTTAGTCCACGGCTGTAGCTACCTCTGTGTCGGCAGTCGCTCGTCCATCCATAATTGTATACCACCTAACCGTGGTTTTTTTTTTCTTTCTTCTTTATACATACTACTATAGTAGCTTACTGTAGCAGTCTGCAGTGCTGCTGAGCTGACAGTGTCCAGCAGGTCCGTCATCAGTCATTACATAATAAATATATATACCTGTCCGGCTGCAGTCCTAGTGATATTATATATATATATATATATATATATATTGATTTCATCTCATTATCATCCAGTCTATATTAGCAGCAGACACAGTACGTTAGTCCACGGCTGTAGCTACCTCTGTGTCGGCAGTCGCTCGTCCATCCATAATTGTATACCACCTACCCGTGGTTTTTTTTTTTCTTTCTTCTTTATACATACTACTATAGTAGCTTACTGTAGCAGTCTGCGGTGCTGCTGAGCTGACAGTGTCCAGCAGGTCCGTCATCAGTCATTACATAATAAATATATATACCTGTCCGGCTGCAGTACTAGTGATATTATATACACATATATATTGATTTCATCTCATTATCATCCAGTCTATATTAGCAGCAGACACAGTACGTTAGTCCATGGCTGTAGCTACCTCTGTGTCGGCAGTCGCTCGTCCATCCATAATTGTATACCACCTACCCGTGGTTTTTTTCTTTTCTTTCTTCTTTATACATACTACTATAGTAGCTTACTGTAGCAGTCTGCGGTGCTGCTGAGCTGACAGTGTCCAGCAGGTCCGTCATCAGTCATTGCATAATAAATATATATACCTGTCCGGCTGCAGTACTAGTGATATTATATATATAAGATATATATATATATTGATTTCATCTCATTATCATCCAGTCTATATTAGCAGCAGACACAATACGTTAGTCCACGGCTGTAGCTACCTCTGTGTCGGCAGTCGCTCGTCCATCCATAATTGTATACCACCTACCCGTGGTTTTTTTTTTTTCTTTCTTCTTTATACATACTACTATAGTAGCTTACTGTAGCAGTCTGCGGTGCTGCTGAGCTGACAGTGTCCAGCAGGTCCGTCATCAGTCATTACATAATAAATATATATACCTGTCCGGCTGCAGTACTAGTGATATTATATATACATATATATTGATTTCATCTCATTATCATCCAGTCTATATTAGCAGCAGACACAGTACGTTAGTCCACGGCTGTAGCTACCTCTGTGTCGGCAGTCGCTCGTCCATCCATAATTGTATACCACCTACCCGTGGTTTTTTTTTTTCTTTCTTCTTTATACATACTACTATAGTAGCTTACTGTAGCAGTCTGCGGTGCTGCTGAGCTGACAGTGTCCAGCAGGTCCGTCATCAGTCATTACATAATAAATATATATACCTGTTCGGCTGCAGTACTAGTGATATTATATATATAATATATATATATATATTGATTTCATCTCATTATCATCCAGTCTATATTACCAGCAGACACAGTACATTAGTCCACGGCTGTAGCTACCTCTGTGTCGGCAGTCGCTCGTCCATCCATAATTGTATACCACCTACCCGTGGTTTTTTTTTTTTTTCTTTCTTCTTTATACATACTACTATAGTAGCTTACTGTAGCAGTCTGCGGTGCTGCTGAGCTGACAGTGTCCAGCAGGTCCGTCATCAGTCATTACATAATAAATATATATACCTGTCCGGCTGCAGTACTAGTGATATTATATATACATATATATTGATTTCATCTCATTATCATCCAGTCTATATTAGCAGCAGACACAGTACGTTAGTCCACGGCTGTAGCTACCTCTGTGTCGGCAGTCGCTCGTCCATCCATAATTGTATACCACCTACCCGTGTTTATTTTTTTCTTTCTTCTTTATACATACTACTATAGTAGCTTACTGTAGCAGTCTGCGGTGCTGCTGAGCTGACAGTGTCCAGCAGGTCCGTCATCAGTCATTACATAATAAATATATATACCTGTCCGGCTGCAGTACTAGTGATATTATATATACATATATATTGATTTCATCTCATTATCATCCAGTCTATATTAGCAGCAGACACAGTACGTTAGTCCACGGCTGTAGCTACCTCTGTGTCGGCAGTCGCTCGTCCATCCATAATTGTATACCACCTACCCGTGGTTTTTTTTTTCTTTCTTCTTTATACATACTACTATAGTAGCTTACTGTAGCAGTCTGCGGTGCTGCTGAGCTGACAGTGTCCAGCAGGTCCGTCATCAGTCATTACATAATAAATATATATACCTGTTCGGCTGCAGTACTAGTGATATTATATATATAATATATATATATATATTGATTTCATCTCATTATCATCCAGTCTATATTACCAGCAGACACAGTACATTAGTCCACGGCTGTAGCTACCTCTGTGTCGGCAGTCGCTCGTCCATCCATAATTGTATACCACCTACCCGTGGTTTTTTTTTTTTTCTTTCTTCTTTATACATACTACTATAGTAGCTTACTGTAGCAGTCTGCGGTGCTGCTGAGCTGACAGTGTCCAGCAGGTCCGTCATCAGTCATTACATAATAAATATATATACCTGTCCGGCTGCAGTACTAGTGATATTATATATACATATATATTGATTTCATCTCATTATCATCCAGTCTATATTAGCAGCAGACACAGTACGTTAGTCCACGGCTGTAGCTACCTCTGTGTCAGCAGTCGCTCGTCCATCCATAATTGTATACCACCTAACCGTGGTTTTTTTCTTTTCTTTCTTCTTTATACATACTACTATAGTAGCTTACTGTAGCAGTCTGCGGTGCTGCTGAGCTGACAGTGTCCAGCAGGTCCGTCATCAGTCATTACATAATAAATATATATACCTGTCCGGCTGCAGTACTAGTGATATTATATATATATATATATATATTGATTTCATCTCATTATCATCCAGTCTATATTAGCAGCAGACACAGTACGTTAGTCCACGGCTGTAGCTACCTCTGTGTCGGCAGTCGCTCGTCCATCCATAATTGTATACCACCTACCCGTGTTTTTTTTTTTTCTTTCTTCTTTATACATACTACTATAGTAGCTTACTGTAGCAGTCTGCGGTGCTGCTGAGCTGACAGTGTCCAGCAGGTCCGTCATCAGTCATTACATAATAAATATATATACCTGTCCGGCTGCAGTACTAGTGATATTATATATACATATATATTGATTTCATCTCATTATCATCCAGTCTATATTAGCAGCAGACACAGTACGTTAGTCCACGGCTGTAGCTACCTCTGTGTCGGCAGTCGCTCGTCCATCCATAATTGTATACCACCTACCCGTGGTTTTTTTTTTTCTTTCTTCTTTATACATACTACTATAGTAGCTTACTGTAGCAGTCTGCGGTGCTGCTGAGCTGACAGTGTCCAGCAGGTCCGTCATCAGTCATTACATAATAAATATATATACCTGTCCGGCTGCAGTACTAGTGATATTATATATATAATATATATATATATATATATTGATTTCATCTCATTATCATCCAGTCTATATTAGCAGCAGACACAGTACGTTAGTCCACGGCTGTAGCTACCTCTGTGTCGGCAGTCGCTCGTCCATCCATAATTGTATACCACCTACCTGTGGTTTTTTCATTTCTTTCTTCTTTATACATACTACTATAGTAGCTTACTGTAGCAGTCTGCGGTGCTGCTGAGCTGACAGTGTCCAGCAGGTCCGTCATCAGTCATTACATAATAAATATATATACCTGTCCGGCTGCAGTACTAGTGATATTATATATACATATATATTGATTTCATCTCATTATCATCCAGTCTATATTAGCAGCAGACACAGTACGTTAGTCCACGGCTGTAGCTACCTCTGTGTCGGCAGTCGCTCGTCCATCCATAATTGTATACCACCTAACCGTGGTTTTTTTTTTTCTTTCTTCTTTATACATACTACTATAGTAGCTTACTGTAGCAGTCTGCAGTGCTGCTGAGCTGACAGTGTCCAGCAGGTCCGTCATCAGTCATTACATAATAAATATATATACCTGTCCGGCTGCAGTACTAGTGATATTATATATATATATATATATATATATTGATTTCATCTCATTATCATCCAGTCTATATTAGCAGCAGACACAGTACGTTAGTCCACGGCTGTAGCTACCTCTGTGTCGGCAGTCGCTCGTCCATCCATAATTGTATACCACCTACCCGTGGTTTTTTTTTTCTTTCTTCTTTATACATACTACTACAGTAGCTTACTGTAGCAGTCTGCGGTGCTGCTGAGCTGACAGTGTCCAGCAGGTCCGTCATCAGTCATTACATAATAAATATATATACCTGTCCGGCTGCAGTACTAGTGATATTATATATACATATATATTGATTTCATCTCATTATCATCCAGTCTATATTAGCAGCAGACACAGTACGTTAGTCCACGGCTGTAGCTACCTCTGTGTCGGCAGTCGCTCGTCCATCCATAATTGTATACCACCTACCCGTGTTTTTTTCTTTTCTTTCTTCTTTATACATACTACTATAGTAGCTTACTGTAGCAGTCTGCGGTGCTGCTGAGCTGACAGTGTCCAGCAGGTCCGTCATCAGTCATTACATAATAAATATATATACCTGTCCGGCTGCAGTACTAGTGATATTATATATACATATATATTGATTTCATCTCATTATCATCCAGTCTATATTAGCAGCAGACACAGTACGTTAGTCCACGGCTGTAGCTACCTCTGTGTCGGCAGTCGCTCGTCCATCCATAATTGTATACCACCAATTGTATACCACCATATATTGTATACCACCTACCCGTGGTTTTTTTTTTTCTTTCTTCTTTATACATACTACTATAGTAGCTTACTGTAGCAGTCTGCGGTGCTGCTGAGCTGACAGTGTCCAGCAGGTCCGTCATCAGTCATTACATAATAAATATATATACCTGTCCGGCTGCAGTACTAGTGATATTATATATATATATATATTGATTTCATCTCATTATCATCCAGTCTATATTAGCAGCAGACACAGTACGTTAGTCCACGGCTGTAGCTACCTCTGTGTCGGCAGTCGCTCGTCCATTCATAATTGTATACCACCTACCCGTGTTTTTTTTTCTTTCTTCTTTATACATACTACTATAGTAGCTTACTGTAGCAGTCTGCTGTGCTGCTGAGCTGACAGTGTCCAGCAGGTCCGTCATCAGTCATTACATAATAAATATATATACCTGTCCGGCTGCAGTACTAGTGATATTATATATACATATATATTGATTTCATCTCATTATCATCCAGTCTATATTAGCAGCAGACACAGTACGTTAGTCCACGGCTGTAGCTACCTCTGTGTCGGCAGTCGCTCGTCCATCCATAATTGTATACCACCTACCCGTGGTTTTTTTTTTTCTTTCTTCTTTATACATACTACTATAGTAGCTTACTGTAGCAGTCTGCGGTGCTGCTGAGCTGACAGTGTCCAGCAGGTCCGTCATCAGTCATTACATAATAAATATATATACCTGTCCGGCTGCAGTACTAGTGATATTATATATATAATATATATATATATATTGATTTCATCTCATTATCATCCAGTCTATATTACCAGCAGACACAGTACGTTAGTCCACGGCTGTAGCTACCTCTGTGTCGGCAGTCGCTCGTCCATCCATAATTGTATACCACCTACCCGTGGTTTTTTTTTTCTTTCTTCTTTATACATACTACTATAGTAGCTTACTGTAGCAGTCTGCGGTGCTGCTGAGCTGACAGTGTCCAGCAGGTCCGTCATCAGTCATTACATAATAAATATATATACCTGTCCGGCTGCAGTACTAGTGATATTATATATACATATATATTGATTTCATCTCATTATCATCCAGTCTATATTAGCAGCAGACACAGTACGTTAGTCCACGGCTGTAGCTACCTCTGTGTCGGCAGTCGCTCGTCCATCCATAATTGTATACCACCTAACCGTGGTTTTTTTTTTTTCTTTCTTCTTTATACATACTACTATAGTAGCTTACTGTAGCAGTCTGCGGTGCTGCTGAGCTGACAGTGTCCAGCAGGTCCGTCATCAGTCATTACATAATAAATATATATACCTGTCCGGCTGCAGTACTAGTGATATTATATATATAATATATATATATATATATTGATTTCATCTCATTATCATCCAGTCTATATTAGCAGCAGACACAGTACGTTAGTCCACGGCTGTAGCTACCTCTGTGTCGGCAGTCGCTCGTCCATCCATAATTGTATACCACCTACCTGTGGGTTTTTTTTTCTTTCTTCTTTATACATACTACTATAGTAGCTTACTGTAGCAGTCTGCGGTGCTGCTGAGCTGACAGTGTCCAGCAGGTCCGTCATCAGTCATTACATAATAAATATATATACCTGTCCGGCTGCAGTACTAGTGATATTATATATACATATATATTGATTTCATCTCATTATCATCCAGTCTATATTAGCAGCAGACACAGTACGTTAGTCCACGGCTGTAGCTACCTCTGTGTCGGCAGTCGCTCGTCCATCCATAATTGTATACCACCTAACCGTGGTTTTTTTTTTCTTTCTTCTTTATACATACTACTATAGTAGCTTACTGTAGCAGTCTGCGGTGCTGCTGAGCTGACAGTGTCCAGCAGGTCCGTCATCAGTCATTACATAATAAATATATATACCTGTCCGGCTGCAGTACTAGTGATATTATATATACATATATATTGATTTCATCTCATTATCATCCAGTCTATATTAGCAGCAGACACAGTACGTTAGTCCACGGCTGTAGCTACCTCTGTGTCGGCAGTCGCTCGTCCATCCATAATTGTATACCACCTACCCGTGGTTTTTTTTTTCTTTCTTCTTTATACATACTACTATAGTAGCTTACTGTAGCAGTCTGCGGTGCTGCTGAGCTGACAGTGTCCAGCAGGTCCGTCATCAGTCATTACATAATAAATATATATACCTGTCCGGCTGCAGTACTAGTGATATTATATATATAATATATATATATATTGATTTCATCTCATTATCATCCAGTCTATATTAGCAGCAGACACAGTACGTTAGTCCACGGCTGTAGCTACCTCTGTGTCGGCAGTCGCTCGTCCATCCATAATTGTATACCACCTACCTGTGGTTTTCTTTTTTTCTTTCTTCTTTATACATACTACTATAGTAGCTTACTGTAGCAGTCTGCGGTGCTGCTGAGCTGACAGTGTCCAGCAGGTCCGTCATCAGTCATTACATAATAAATATATATACCTGTCCGGCTGCAGTACTAGTGATATTATATATACATATATATTGATTTCATCTCATTATCATCCAGTCTATATTAGCAGCAGACACAGTACGTTAGTCCACGGCTGTAGCTACCTCTGTGTCGGCAGTCGCTCGTCCATCCATAATTGTATACCACCTAACCGTGGTTTTTTTTTTTCTTTCTTCTTTATACATACTACTATAGTAGCTTACTGTAGCAGTCTGCAGTGCTGCTGAGCTGACAGTGTCCAGCAGGTCCGTCATCAGTCATTACATAATAAATATATATACCTGTCCGGCTGCAGTACTAGTGATATTATATATATATATATATATATATATATTGATTTCATCTCATTATCATCCAGTCTATATTAGCAGCAGACACAGTACGTTAGTCCACGGCTGTAGCTACCTCTGTGTCGGCAGTCGCTCGTCCATCCATAATTGTATACCACCTACCCGTGGTTTTTTTTTTCTTTCTTCTTTATACATACTACTATAGTAGCTTACTGTAGCAGTCTGCGGTGCTGCTGAGCTGACAGTGTCCAGCAGGTCCGTCATCAGTCATTACATAATAAATATATATACCTGTCCGGCTGCAGTACTAGTGATATTATATATACATATATATTGATTTCATCTCATTATCATCCAGTCTATATTAGCAGCAGACACAGTACGTTAGTCCACGGCTGTAGCTACCTCTGTGTCGGCAGTCGCTCGTCCATCCATAATTGTATACCACCTACCCGTGGTTTTTTTCTTTTCTTTCTTCTTTATACATACTACTATAGTAGCTTACTGTAGCAGTCTGCGGTGCTGCTGAGCTGACAGTGTCCAGCAGGTCCGTCATCAGTCATTACATAATAAATATATATACCTGTCCGGCTGCAGTACTAGTGATATTATATATATAATATATATATATATATATATATTGATTTCATCTCATTATCATCCAGTCTATATTAGCAGCAGACACAGTACGTTAGTCCACGGCTGTAGCTACCTCTGTGTCGGCAGTCGCTCGTCCATCCATAATTGTATACCACCTACCCGTGGTTTTTTTTTTCTTTCTTCTTTATACATACTACTATAGTAGCTTACTGTAGCAGTCTGCGGTGCTGCTGAGCTGACAGTGTCCAGCAGGTCCGTCATCAGTCATTACATAATAAATATATATACCTGTCCGGCTGCAGTACTAGTGATATTATATATACATATATATTGATTTCATCTCATTATCATCCAGTCTATATTAGCAGCAGACACAGTACGTTAGTCCACGGCTGTAGCTACCTCTGTGTCGGCAGTCGCTCGTCCATCCATAATTGTATACCACCTACCCGTGGTTTTTTTTTTTCTTTCTTCTTTATACATACTACTATAGTAGCTTACTGTAGCAGTCTGCGGTGCTGCTGAGCTGACAGTGTCCAGCAGGTCCGTCATCAGTCATTACATAATAAATATATATACCTGTCCGGCTGCAGTACTAGTGATATTATATATATAATATATATATATATATATATATTGATTTCATCTCATTATCATCCAGTCTATATTACCAGCAGACACAGTACGTTAGTCCACGGCTGTAGCTACCTCTGTGTCGGCAGTCGCTCGTCCATCCATAATTGTATACCACCTACCCGTGGTTTTTTTTTTTTCTTTCTTCTTTATACATACTACTATAGTAGCTTACTGTAGCAGTCTGCGGTGCTGCTGAGCTGACAGTGTCCAGCAGGTCCGTCATCAGTCATTACATAATAAATATATATACCTGTCCGGCTGCAGTACTAGTGATATTATATATACATATATATTGATTTCATCTCATTATCATCCAGTCTATATTAGCAGCAGACACAGTACGTTAGTCCACGGCTGTAGCTACCTCTGTGTCAGCAGTCGCTCGTCCATCCATAATTGTATACCACCTAACCGTGGTTTTTTTCTTTCTTTCTTCTCTTATACATACTACTATAGTAGCTTACTGTAGCAGTCTGCGGTGCTGCTGAGCTGACAGTGTCCAGCAGGTCCGTCATCAGTCATTACATAATAAATATATATACCTGTCCGGCTGCAGTACTAGTGATATTATATATATAATATATATATATATATATATATTGATTTCATCTCATTATCATCCAGTCTATATTAGCAGCAGACACAGTACGTTAGTCCACGGCTGTAGCTACCTCTGTGTCGGCAGTCGCTCGTCCATCCATAATTGTATACCACCTACCTGTGTTTTTTCTTTTCTTTCTTCTTTATACATACTACTATAGTAGCTTACTGTAGCAGTCTGCGGCGTGCTGCTGAGCTGACAGTGTCCAGCAGGTCCGTCATCAGTCATTACATAATAAATATATATACCTGTCCGGCTGCAGTACTAGTGATATTATATATACATATATATTTATTTCATCTCATTATCATCCAGTCTATATTAGCAGCAGACACAGTACGTTAGTCCACGGCTGTAGCTACCTCTGTGTCGGCAGTCGCTCGTCCATCCATAATTGTATACCACCTAACCGTGGTTTTTTTTTTTCTTTCTTCTTTATACATACTACTATAGTAGCTTACTGTAGCAGTCTGCAGTGCTGCTGAGCTGACAGTGTCCAGCAGGTCCGTCATCAGTCATTACATAATAAATATATATACCTGTCCGGCTGCAGTACTAGTGATATTATATATATATATATATATATAATATATATTGATTTCATCTCATTATCATCCAGTCTATATTAGCAGCAGACACAGTACGTTAGTCCACGGCTGTAGCTACCTCTGTGTCGGCAGTCGCTCGTCCATCCATAATTGTATACCCACCTACCCGTGGTTTTTTTTTTCTTTCTTCTTTATACATACTACTACAGTAGCTTACTGTAGCAGTCTGCGGTGCTGCTGAGCTGACAGTGTCCAGCAGGTCCGTCATCAGTCATTACATAATAAATATATATACCTGTCCGGCTGCAGTACTAGTGATATTATATATACATATATATTGATTTCATCTCATTATCATCCAGTCTATATTAGCAGCAGACACAGTACGTTAGTCCACGGCAATAGCTACCTCTGTGTCGGCAGTCGCTCGTCCATCCATAATTGTATACCACCTACCCGTGGTTTTTTTCTTTTCTTTCTTCTTTATACATACTACTATAGTAGCTTACTGTAGCAGTCTGCGGTGCTGCTGAGCTGACAGTGTCCAGCAGGTCCGTCATCAGTCATTACATAATAAATATATATACCTGTCCGGCTGCAGTACTAGTGATATTATATATACATATATATTGATTTCATCTCATTATCATCCAGTCTATATTAGCAGCAGACACAGTACGTTAGTCCACGGCTGTAGCTACCTCTGTGTCGGCAGTCGCTCGTCCATCCATAATTGTATACCACCAATTGTATACCACCATATATTGTATACCACCTACCCGTGGTTTTTTTTTTCTTTCTTCTTTATACATACTACTATAGTAGCTTACTGTAGCAGTCTGCGGTGCTGCTGAGCTGACAGTGTCCAGCAGGTCCGTCATCAGTCATTACATAATAAATATATATACCTGTCCGGCTGCAGTACTAGTGATATTATATATATATATATATTGATTTCATCTCATTATCATCCAGTCTATATTAGCAGCAGACACAGTAACGTTAGTCCACGGCTGTAGCTACCTCTGTGTCGGCAGTCGCTCGTCCATTCATAATTGTATACCACCTACCCGTGTTTTTTTTTCTTTCTTCTTTATACATACTACTATAGTAGCTTACTGTAGCAGTCTGCTGTGCTGCTGAGCTGACAGTGTCCAGCAGGTCCGTCATCAGTCATTACATAATAAATATATATACCTGTCCGGCTGCAGTACTAGTGATATTATATATACATATATATTGATTTCATCTCATTATCATCCAGTCTATATTAGCAGCAGACACAGTACGTTAGTCCACGGCTGTAGCTACCTCTGTGTCGGCAGTCGCTCGTCCATCCATAATTGTATACCACCTACCCGTGGTTTTTTTTTTCTTTCTTCTTTATACATACTACTATAGTAGCTTACTGTAGCAGTCTGCGGTGCTGCTGAGCTGACAGTGTCCAGCAGGTCCGTCATCAGTCATTACATAATAAATATATATACCTGTCCGGCTGCAGTACTAGTGATATTATATATATAATATATATATATATATATTGATTTCATCTCATTATCATCCAGTCTATATTACCAGCAGACACAGTACGTTAGTCCACGGCTGTAGCTACCTCTGTGTCGGCAGTCGCTCGTCCATCCATAATTGTATACCACCTACCCGTGGTTTTTTTTTTTCTTTCTTCTTTATACATACTACTATAGTAGCTTACTGTAGCAGTCTGCGGTGCTGCTGAGCTGACAGTGTCCAGCAGGTCCGTCATCAGTCATTACATAATAAATATATATACCTGTCCGGCTGCAGTACTAGTGATATTATATATATAATATATATATATATATATATTGATTTCATCTCATTATCATCCAGTCTATATTAGCAGCAGACACAGTACGTTAGTCCACGGCTGTAGCTACCTCTGTGTCGGCAGTCGCTCGTCCATCCATAATTGTATACCACTTACCTGTGGGTTTTTTTTTTCTTTCTTCTTTATACATACTACTATAGTAGCTTACTGTAGCAGTCTGCGGTGCTGCTGAGCTGACAGTGTCCAGCAGGTCCGTCTTCAGTCATTACATAATAAATATATATACCTGTCCGGCTGCAGTACTAGTGATATTATATATACATATATATTGATTTCATCTCATTATCATCCAGTCTATATTAGCAGCAGACACAGTACGTTAGTCCACGGCTGTAGCTACCTCTGTGTCGGCAGTCGCTCGTCCATCCATAATTGTATACCACCTACCCGTGGTTTTTTTTTTTCTTTCTTCTTTATACATACTACTATAGTAGCTTACTGTAGCAGTCTGCGGTGCTGCTGAGCTGACAGTGTCCAGCAGGTCCGTCATCAGTCATTACATAATAAATATATATACCTGTCCGGCTGCAGTACTAGTGATATTATATATACATATATATTGATTTCATCTCATTATCATCCAGTCTATATTAGCAGCAGACACAGTACGTTAGTCCACGGCTGTAGCTACCCTCTGTGTCGGCAGTCGCTCGTCCATCCATAATTGTATACCACCTACCCGTGGTTTTTTTTTTCTTTCTTCTTTATACATACTACTATAGTAGCTTACTGTAGCAGTCTGCGGTGCTGCTGAGCTGACAGTGTCCAGCAGGTCCGTCATCAGTCATTACATAATAAATATATATACCTGTCCGGCTGCAGTACTAGTGATATTAATATATATATATATATATATATTGATTTCATCTCATTATCATCCAGTCTATATTAGCAGCAGACACAGTACGTTAGTCCACGGCTGTAGCTACCTCTGTGTCGGCAGTCGCTCGTCCATCCATAATTGTATACCACCTACCTGTGGTTTTCTTTTTTTCTTTCTTCTTTATACATACTACTATAGTAGCTTACTGTAGCAGTCTGCGGTGCTGCTGAGCTGACAGTGTCCAGCAGGTCCGTCATCAGTCATTACATAATAAATATATATACCTGTCCGGCTGCAGTACTAGTGATATTATATATACATATATATTGATTTCATCTCATTATCATCCAGTCTATATTAGCAGCAGACACAGTACGTTAGTCCACGGCTGTAGCTACCTCTGTGTCGGCAGTCGCTCGTCCATCCATAATTGTATACCACCTAACCGTGGTTTTTTTTTTTCTTTCTTCTTTATACATACTACTATAGTAGCTTACTGTAGCAGTCTGCAGTGCTGCTGAGCTGACAGTGTCCAGCAGGTCCGTCATCAGTCATTACATAATAAATATATATACCTGTCCGGCTGCAGTACTAGTGATATTATATATATATATATTATATATATATATTGATTTCATCTCATTATCATCCAGTCTATATTCAGCAGCAGACACAGTACGTTAGTCCACGGCTGTAGCTACCTCTGTGTCGGCAGTCGCTCGTCCATCCATAATTGTATACCACCTACCCGTGGTTTTTTTTTTTCTTTCTTCTTTATACATACTACTATAGTAGCTTACTGTAGCAGTCTGCGGTGCTGCTGAGCTGACAGTGTCCAGCAGGTCCGTCATCAGTCATTACATAATAAATATATATACCTGTCCGGCTGCAGTACTAGTGATATTATATATACATATATATTGATTTCATCTCATTATCATCCAGTCTATATTAGCAGCAGACACAGTACGTTAGTCCACGGCTGTAGCTACCTCTGTGTCGGCAGTCGCTCGTCCATCCATAATTGTATACCACCTACCCGTGGTTTTTTTCTTTTCTTTCTTCTTTATACATACTACTATAGTAGCTTACTGTAGCAGTCTGCGGTGCTGCTGAGCTGACAGTGTCCAGCAGGTCCGTCATCAGTCATTACATAATAAATATATATACCTGTCCGGCTGCAGTACTAGTGATATTATATATATAATATATATATATATATATTGATTTCATCTCATTATCATCCAGTCTATATTAGCAGCAGACACAGTACGTTAGTCCACGCTGTAGCTACCTCTGTGTCGGCAGTCGCTCGTCCATCCATAATTGTATACCACCTACCCGTGGTTTTTTTTTTTTTTTCTTCTTTATACATACTACTATAGTAGCTTACTGTAGCAGTCTGCGGTGCTGCTGAGCTGACAGTGTCCAGCAGGTCCGTCATCAGTCATTACATAATAAATATATATACCTGTCCGGCTGCAGTACTAGTGATATTATATATACATATATATTGATTTCATCTCATTATCATCCAGTCTATATTAGCAGCAGACACAGTACGTTAGTCCACGGCTGTAGCTACCTCTGTGTCGGCAGTCGCTCGTCCATCCATAATTGTATACCACCTACCCGTGTTTTTTTTTTTTTCTTTCTTCTTTATACATACTACTATAGTAGCTTACTGTAGCAGTCTGCGGTGCTGCTGAGCTGACAGTGTCCAGCAGGTCCCGTCATCAGTCATTACATAATAAATATATATACCTGTCC